>NC_073387.1:29983035-30583035 GCF_028641065.1 Leucoraja erinaceus | reverse complement strand
AACACCTGCAGTCACAGGCATGGTGGAAAGAATGAATGTAACATTGAAGGTTAATATAAATAAGATTTGTGTAATTACAAAGTTGAATTGAATCGATGCCCTGCCATTGGCACTAAAGAGATGTTGCATGCAAACTAACCAGCAGGTGGCACAATGGAGAGGTCCCTGCAAGGGACCGAGTTTGGAACAGTTAAAGATAGAATTTTAAAAGTATATGAAACAGTTAATTATGATATGCAAGTCTATTTATGAATAGGTAAAGTAAAAGCTGTTGGAGGTGGACCAGGAGGAAGGACCCTTTAAACCCAAAGACAAGGTGTATGTATGAGTTT
Source organism: Leucoraja erinaceus (assembly GCF_028641065.1). Taxonomy (NCBI): domain Eukaryota; kingdom Metazoa; phylum Chordata; class Chondrichthyes; order Rajiformes; family Rajidae; genus Leucoraja; species Leucoraja erinaceus. Next base: position 30,582,703 of record NC_073387.1, on the reverse strand, counting down.
TCTAAACCACCAACCGATGTTCGTTTAGAAGGTTGCTACATCTCGGACACAAGAGGAGAAAGAAAAAAAAGGAAATAAACAGAGAAGAGACGGGGTTTCTTAAATGTGCATATTTTAATGCTAGGAGCATTGTAAGAAAGGTGGATGAGCTTAGAGTCTGGATAGACACCTGGAAGTATGATGTTGTGGCGATCAGTGAAACATGGTTGCAGGAGAGCTGTGATTGGAAACTAAATATTCCAGGATTTCGTTGCTTCAGGTGTGATAGAATTGGAGGGGCAAGAGGTGGAGGTGTTGCATTGCTAGTCAGGGAAGATATTACAGCAGTGCTTTGGCAGGATAGATTGGAGGGCTCGTCTAGGGAGGCTATTTGGGTGGAACTGAGAAGTGGGAAAGGTGTAGCAACACTTATAGGGGTGTATTATAGACCGCCAAATGGGGAGCGAGAATTGGAAGAGCAAATATATAAGGAGATAGTAGATATTAGTAGTAAGCACAAGGTAGTGATTGTGGGAGATTTCAACTTTCCACACATAGACTGGGAAACACATTCTGTAAATGGGCTGGATGGTTTGGAGTTTGTAAAATGTGTGCAGGATAGTTTTTTGCAGCAATACATAGGGGTACCTACTAGAGGAGGGGCAGTGCTGGACCTCCTGTTAGGAAATGAGATGGGACAGGTGGCAGAGGTATGCGTTGGGGAGCACTTCGGGTCCAGTGATCACAATACCATTAGTTTCAATATAATTATGGAGAAGGTCAGAACTGGACCTAGGGTTGAGATTTTTGATTGGAGAAAGGCTAACTTTGATGCGATGCGAGATGATTTAAAAGGAGTGAACTGGGACATTTTGTTTTATGGGAAAGATGTAGAAGAGAAATGGAGGAAATTTAAAGGGGAAATTTTAAGAGTACGGAATCTTTATGTTCCTGTTCGGTTGAAAGGAAACAGTAAAAATTGGAAAGAGCCCTGGTTTTCAAGGGAAATTGGACTTGTTCGGAAAAAGAGGGAGATCTACAATAATTATAGGCAGCATGAAGTAAATGAGGTGCTTGAGGAGTATAAAGAATGTAAAAAGAATCTTAAGAAAGAAATTAGAAAAGCTAAAAGAAGATATGAGGTTGCTTTGGCAAGTAAGGTGAAAGTAAATCCAAAGGGTTTCGGCAGCTATATTAATAGCAAAAGGATAACGAGGGATACAATTAGTCCATTGGAGAGACAGAGTGGGCAGCTATCTGCAGAGCCAAAAGAGATGGGGGAGATATTGAACAATTTATTTTCTTCGGTATTCACCAAGGAGAAGGATATTGAATTATGTGAGGTAAGGGAAACGAGTAGAGTAGCTATGGATACTATGAGTTTCAAAGTAAAAGAAGTAATGACACTTTTGAAAAATATAAAAGTGGATAAGTCTCCAGGTCCTGACAGCATATTCCCTAGGACATTGAGGGAAGTTAGTTATAGTTTATTTCGGTTTATTTTAGTTGTGTATGTGCGGGGAGGGGGTGGGAGAATCTTGTTTTAGTCTCTTCCTTCGGGGTGGAATGCAACCTTTTCTTGTGTCCCCCATCTCCGTTTCTGTCTGCGCTGAGGCCTAATCGCGGAGCTGGCGGCCTCTAATGGCGACCGACCTCGAGGCTCCGGAGGCAGAGCCAGCCAGGACTTACTGGCCGACTTCGGGGCAGTGGTGGCGTTGTGGCAGCGGCGACCAGACTTCGGGGATGTGGCGGCGTTGCGGCGGCGGCGACGACCCGCCTTCAGGGTTGTGGCGGCGTTGCGGCGGCAGCGACCCGACTTCGGAGCCCCGGAGTCTCGGCCGCGGGCCCAGTGGACGACATCGTCGGGAGCTCACAGGTCCCAGGTTGGTGACCTGTTTTTCCGGTGCTCCCGCAACAACAGCTTCGTCCGCTGGACTGGAGGATGGCAGCTTATGGACAGCTTCGACCGCCCCGGGCTGTAGAGTTTGAACCTGCCCGTTCGCGGAGCTCGGAATCAGCTGCGGGACTTACTTACCATCACCCGGTGGGGTCACAACATCGGAAGCCTGGATCGCCTCAACGCAGAGCGACAACAAGAAGGGAAGAGACAAGGACTTTAAGACTTTTGCCTTCCATCACAGTGAGGAGGGCCTGGTGGACTCACTGTGGTGGATGTTAAATCTGTGTTTATTGTGTGTTTTGTTATTTTATTCTATGTTATGACTGCAAGGCACGACATTTCGTTCAGACTGAAAAGTCTGAATGACAATAAAGGATGCTTGATACTTGATACCATATAGCCTGTATGGTCGTGAGAGGTCTCCAAAGAGTCGTAGCGTCTTTCTGGTCGCCGCTGAATTTTCAACATGTTGAAAATTTCGGCGACCTATCACGGATGCCGGCAAGCGCGTGTAAAGGTCGCGTAAGTGGGACAGGTCCTTAACTCTTTAGTATTTCTAATTTTAATATGCAATATTTTATATTTCCTCCTTTTGACAAGGTCCCACACAAGAGATCAGTGTGCAAAATTAGAGGACATGGTATTGAGGTTGGGGTATTGACATGGATAGAGAACTGGTTGGCAGATAGGAAGCAAAGAGTAGGAATTGACGGGTCCTTTTCAGAATGGCAGGCAGTGATTCGTGGGGTGCCGCAAGGCTCAGTGCTGGATCCCAGTTATTTACAATATATATTGACGATTTAGACGAGGGAATTAAATGTAATATTTCCAGGTTTGTGGATAACACAAAGCTGGGTGGCAGTGTGAGCTTCGAGGAGGATGCTATGAGGCTGCAGGGTGACTTGGATAGGTTGGGTGAGTGGGCAGATGCATGGCATGATGCAGTATAATATAAATAAATGTGAGTTTATCCAGCTTGGTGGCAAGATCAGAAAGCAGATTATTACCACCGGGTGTTGCCCGTAATGGCCGCCTCGCCAACAGTCTCTCGTCCCTTCTCTGTTTTTATTATTTGAAATATGTCTTAAATGTATGTTTTAATATTTCTTGGGTATGTTTTATGTGGGGGGGGGGGGGTCAGGGGAATCTTTTTTCAGCCATTCACCTCATCGGAGATGCGATTTTTTCCGTGTCGCATCTCAGTCCCTCCCTGCGGCTTAACAATGTGGAGTGGTGCAGCCTTTCCTTGGTACCGGCCCAGAGCTGCAAGCCGTAGGCGCGGCACGGACTTACCATCACGGAGCGGATAATCCTTTGCTGAGGATCGCCAGCTAAAGTGTTCTGACCGCGGGGGACTGTGAACTTTAACACCGTGAAGCCACGGTCTCTGGTAAGAAGAGGCCGGCTTGGGAGTTCAATGCTGCGGAGTGTCTCGATCCGTCGCAACGCCAGAGTTTCCATCATCCTGACGTGAGGGCTTGGACATCGGACTGTCGGCAGCAGCGAACTGCGGAGTGTTTAAAGGCCCCGACCACGGGGAACGAAGGAGGAAGAGGACTGGAATTTATTGCCTTCCATCAGAGTGAGGAATGTGGATTCCACTGTGGTGGATGTTTATGTTAAATTTTATTTTATGTAGCTGTGTGTATTGTTGCTTTTCACTTAGTATGACAATAAACGTGAACTTGAACTATCTGAATGGCTTCAGATTAGGAAAAGGGGAGGTGCAACGAGACCTGGGTCTGCTTGTACATCAGCCACTGAAAGTAAGCATGCAGGTACTGCAGACAGTGAAGAAAGCTAATGGCATGTTGGCCTTCATTGTGAGAGGATTTGAATTTCAGAGCAAGGGGGTCCTACTGCAGTTGTACAGGGCCCTGGTGAGACTGCACCTGAAGTTTTGTGTGCAGTTTTGGTCTAATTTGAGGGAGGACATTATTGCTATTGTTGGAGTACAGCATAGGTTCACCATGTTCATTCCCGGGATGGCGGGACTGACATATGATGAATGAATGGGTCGACTGGGCTTGTATTCACTGGAATCTAGAAGGATGAGCGGGAATCTTATAGAAACATATAAAATTCTTAAAGCATTGGACAGGCTAGATGCAGGAAAATTGATCCCGATCTTGGGGGAGTCCAGAACCAGGGGTCACAGTTTAAGAATGAGGGGTAGGCCATTTAGGATTGAGATGAGGAAAAACATTTTCACCCAGAGAGTTGTGAATCTGTGGAATTATCTGCCACAGAAGGCAGTGGGGCCAATTTACTGATGTTTTCAAGAGAGAGATAGATTTAGCTGTGTAGGAAAGAATTGCTGATGCTGGTTTAAATCGAAGGAAGACACAAAATGCTGGAGTAACTCAGCAGGACAGGCAGCATCTCTGGCGAGGAGGAATGGGTGACGCTTCAAGCTGAGACCCTTCTTCAGTCTCTTAGGGCTTAAGGAATCAGGGGATATAATAATAGTAACATAATAATATATTTTATAGTCATTGCACAAAAGTGCAACGAGTATTGGTATGCAGCTTCCATCCGATGTCATAACTTAAATAACTAATACAATTTAGATTTAGATACCCCGAGAACATGGTTTGTAAAAAGAACATTAAAACAGTAAAACAGATTAAAGTGCAGATGTGACTATGCGAAGTGACCATCCGAGGGAGACAGTCTATGGGGGTGGGTGGCACTCAGCAGGGACGGTTCAGAGCCGCTATAGCTCTGGGAATGAAGCTGTTCCTGAGTCTGGAGGTGCGGGCATAGAAGACCTTGTAACGTCTGCCGGAGGGAAGTAGCTCGAACAGTCCATTACAAGGGTGTGAGGATGCTGACGGCCTTCCTGAGGCACCGTGTGTGGTAGATGCCCTCCAAGGCTGGTAGCGGTGTCCCAATAATCTTCTGCGCTCTGTGGACGATGCGCTGAAGATGTCTCCTCTCCGCCTCCGTGCAGCTGAGATACCACACAAAGATGCCATACGTTAGTATGCTCTCTGTGGTGCTGCGGTAGAAGGTTGTCAGCAGCTGTTGGTGCAGACCAGTCTTTTTTTAATGTTCTCAGGAAGGGGGAAAAGCAGGAACGGGGTACTGATTTTGGATGATCAGCCATGATCAAATTGAATGGCGGAGTTGGCTCGAATGGCTTACTCCTGCATCTATTTTCTATGGATCTATGTTAACTGTTAAACCCATATCATCATCGAAGATAGGGGTAAAGTATTCATTTAAAATCGAGCCTAGTCTCCTGCCCTCATGTGGCACACGAGCTTCCTGTTTGCTCACCAAAAGACCCCCTAACTTTGTGAACTCCTACCTTTTATGTTTTATTTGTATTTTTAAATTACACCACGAATGTTGTACCCAGTTATTTGAACCCCGGGTTGGAATCATCTTTATTTGCGTGTTGTAATTAAGGAGAGCAATTGTTTTTTTGCAGTTGGTTGAGATGTTCACCATTACGCGACTCTGCTAATTAAAATACAATGTGTTTCAGATATAAAACAAACTTTTTTTATTTAAAACCATGATTAAAAGTACAGGACCAATGGATTCACGTTTTCGTGAGAAAAAAAACGGGGCCAGATGCCATAGGTTGCCTCTTTCACTTCTGATCCGTTTCGGAGCTAGAGAAACAAAGTGCAAGAGGAACTCGGTGAGTTCAGGACTCCTGAACTTTATTTTTTGCACAGCATTTCAACAGCTGCACGCTTTTATTTCCATTTTGAAAGTGCGTTCTCCGCACACTTCCTTCAGACGGCAAGCGGCGGACGCTGTAGTCCCTGGGTAAAACATGGCGGCGGCCCAGGATGTTCACGTCAGGATCTGTGCGCAGGAAATAATTAAATATGATCTGGAGATTAAAGCGTTGGTGCAGGTGAAGACGCGGCTCCTTCGTTTGTTTTCCTCCGTTCCGAAAACATCCAACTCAAGATGAGACGTCCAACAATGGGCACTGACGGGGTGTGAGCGCCGGGCGTGTGTCTGCCTGGGGATGTGGACAGAGACTGGGGATGTGGACAGAGATTGGGGATGTGGACAGAGATTGGGGATGTGGACAGAGACTGGACGTGGGCAGTGTATGATGCTGGCGAGGATGTGTGCACTGCTAAAGATCAGTGTGAGTGTAGAGACCGAGTGTGCAGTGTGCTGCTGGTCAGGGTGTGTGTGCAGATAGAGACTGGGTGTGAAGACAGTCTGTTTCTGGTGAGAATTTGTGTGAAAACTGGATGTGCAGACAGTGTATGCTGCTGGTGAGGATGTGGGAGTGCAGACAGTGTATGCTGCTGGTGAGGATGTGGGTGTGCAGACAATGCATGTTGCTGGTGTGGGTGTATGCAGAGTGTGTAACGAGACTGGGTGTGAGGGGGTGTGCACGTAGGAAGTATAGGCAGGGTGTATTTTTGTAGTGATTGAACTCTTGTGAGTTTGATAACAGCGGAAAGAAGCTGGCCTTGAATCCAATGCCACATGCTTTTAAGCTTTTGTATCTGCCAGGCGATATGATAGAAGAGAGAATGACTGGTGTATATGTTTCTTGCTTTTGTTGGCTGTTCCTCTGAGACAGTGAAGTGTAGATGAAGTCAGTTGGAGGGTGGGGGCTGGGAAATGATGGTTTAGGCTGCTTTCACAACTCTGCAATTTCCTGTGATCCTGGATGGAGCAGTTGCAATACCAATCCTTTCAGTGACTGGTTTTCCTGTTAAGAGTGACATGAAAATATCAATCATCAGTTAGATGAGACAACGAATGACGAGGTTACAAAGTTTGACTGAGATGCCTTTCCAAACTGTCATAGGCTGCCTTTGTGTTGATGAAGATGATATTATTTTCAGTCCATTCCAAAAAATGGTTGCAATTGTTAAAAACCTAATCTGATCTAAGCAAAACAGAAAGTGCTGGAGTAACTCGGTGAGTCAGACAGCATCTCAGGAGAGCATGGATAGGTGACGTTTTGGCCTATTTAGGCAATCTGACCTAAAATTCTCTTAATCATTGTAATAGACTAACTTTGATAATTTTTCCAATAGAATTTGACGGGATTTCTTGAGTAAATCGGTTTCATCGATTAATCAGATTCTAAACAAAAGAGTTTGCCAACCCATCAAGAGTTATTTAGGCTTTTTGAAGGGTAATTACTCAGCTCTAACTACTTTGTGGCTCCCTGTCCCATATACTGCCATAAAGGCACAGCAATTCCTTCCACATCCAGAATTTTGGAATGGGAAAGATTATGTTCTGTAGGATCTCCAGGAACAGGAGCCAGCTTGTGGATCAAGTTGCCTCTTTAGGTGGTGTAGGAAAAGGAATGGGAAGAGTTGGAGAGCCACAGCTCACCCTAGAATAGAATAGAATATAGAATAGAATAGTTTCTTTATTGTCATTGTAACATGAACCATGTACAACAAAATTTAAAAATGTCAGCCAGTCAGTGCACCATTCAAACATTTCTAAAAGCTAACGATACATACAAGATAAAATATTAAAAGATAAACAACTAAAATAAATACTCAGACATTCCATTGGATGCATATTTCCCAAGGACTAATGCATTGCACTATTGGGACATTTAAATCAGAGGGAGGCGCACACAAATTGGAGGAACAGCACCCCATATTTCGCTTTGGCAGTTTACGACCCAACGGTATAAACGTTGAATTCGCCAATTTTAGGTAACTTCTACAAATGTCTCGGTCCCCCTTCCTCTCCCTCCCTCAGCTCTCCACTAAAAGTCGGCTAACGAGTTCCAGAGTTCGCCACTATGTATTCATCATGGGGTCACAACTGTTTCCAGCCAACAGTCAGTTTATCAGGGAACCTCCTTGCCTGAGGGGATCTGTTGCCGACCCTGATTTGTCATGATTTTTGTTTTTTGCTTTTCTTCCAGTTTATTCTTCCCTCCCCCCCACTCTCCCTACTATATTCAGTCTGAAGAAGGACCCCAATCCGAAATACCACCTATCCATTTTCTCCAGAGATGCTGCCCGAACTGCTGGGTTACTCCAGCATTTTGTGTCTATCTTTGATATAAACCAGCATCTGAAGTTCCTTTTTATTACACTGAGACATTAAATTGAATGTTAGCCTCATCTCATGCAGGCTGGAGCACAAAAGTGAAGAAGTGATGCTTTGGTTATACAGAGGACTGTACTCTGAATCCTATCATGAATACAATCCTCTCCTTTGGAGTATGGTCCACTGTATTTAATGACGTAGCAGAATTATAACAGAATGATCAAAGTGAAACGTGTTAAAATAATACTTGCCACATTGAAGCAACTTCCTATGGTATAGAATTCAGAAGCTACGTGCGCCCTATGAAATTAAAAGTAGATCATTGAGGAATAAAATCAGGAAACACTCCAACCCCCTCCCTCAAAAAAATGGTAATATAAATCTGCAGTTTCCTCATTAAATGACGATGCAATTGGATAATATTTCGCATTGGGTGATTTCTTGTTGGGTAAAAACGTCAAGGAATAGGAATCAAATTATAAAGTGGAGACAGCAATCAGTTATGATCGAATTGAAACGATGACAGATGTTGAATGGCCTACATTATTGAATATAGAATTAGCATGACAGTGCTACTGTCATGTGATACTAGGTAAAATCATGTGATACTAGGTAAAACAGCCAACAACATTTTCTTAACCACACAAATGATCAAATAGTTCTGCGTTGCCAACAGCTGTTAAACGTCATGGCTGTGCTGCGATGAAAGTCCAGTTAACTTTTCCCTCCAAGTTACTAGAATAGTTATGCCTGATGAATTCTAAGCAATTAAGATTCATAATCATATAATTTGCTTTGTCAACCATATTAAAAGTTGGCTAGATTCTAGTTTTCAAAATGTTCACTTAAGATATAATTTAGGTTTCAGTAGAAAATTGTTTCCATATTTTTGAAAGGCCTTAAGTTCCATTTGTAAATTATTGACTGTTAGAATTTACTTTCATGAACAGTGAAAATATTATTAGGCTTTGTAAATTATGCTGATTTTGTTTATTCTAAATTGAAATGCTTATATAACTCATTAGTTTGCTCTGAAAATTTCACTTTTATATTAATAACAAATAATTGCGTGTTTTCAAAATTTTCTCTATCATTAGATATCTATACATATTTCATCTTCATGAAATAATCCTAAAATAAGATGGTTTGATGGTAATCTGTTAAAAGAGTTCCCGTTAAGGGCTGCACCTGTTTAGTCTTTAAATCCAATGCTTAGATTAGAAGAACACCTGGTGATTTGCCTGCAGGATATCCGAGACAGTCCTGGACCTTTGAACCTTCTCACAGAATTTAATGCCAAAGTGAAAGAAATGTTTCACCAACTCAGACTTCGAATACAGGTGAGTGACTTCTTGAAGATTTTAAGTAGATAGATGTTACTCAATAGTGCCAGCAAAAGTACAACTTAAACCAGACACATAAACTCTACACTTGCATTCCTTACTAAGGAAACCAAGTGATCTAGATATTGAGCAAAAAGCAACCTTTTCCTCTGGGAGGGTTTCAACCTGAAACGTCGACTATCCATTTCCCTTCACAGATGCTGCCTGAACTGCTGAGTTTTTCCAGCAGTTTGTTTTTTGCTCCAGATTCCAGTCTCTGCTATCTTTTGTGTCTCTAATTCAGGTATTGACTTGGGTAAGGAATATTTTTTAAAGCTAATGTTCATTAAGCTGTTCAAATCATTGCAACATTCATTTTTTTTTCTTGTTAAGGTCCCATAACTTTCTTATTTGTATACTATTGATAATCTAAGGAGGCACCTGTGAACAATGGAAGATAGTTATACTTTGTACCTCTCTGGTACCCAACCCATATACATAAAGTCAGTTCAACCATTGGGACCCATCCGACTAAAGCTGGTTTTATCCCTGATATAATTAGCAGCATCAATTTTAGCATAGTAAACACCTTAAGACATCTCAGAGAATATTCAGGTCTAGAAACCCATTTACGCAATTGTCAAAAAACATTTTTTTTTAAATTACCTAAATGTGGGGTGAAGCAATGTTGCATATTTCTTGGTGTATCAGCTTGCTGCAAGCATTTTCTGCTCATTTGTGTTCCTTAGTCATTTTTTTCTGTTCAACTTTGCCAAATTATGACAACAGTAGTGCAACATTTAAGCTTGGTTGTCAACAGGATTTTCAACTACTTTGGTCAAAAATAATAACAATTGCTGTTGCCCACAGAATAAACAGCATTTATATATGCAGAAGCTTAGGAACAACATTGAATGGGCAGTCACACTAAACCTGCATTAAGGCCAGAGACATTAGAGACTACTGATGTTGGAATCATGAACAAAAACAGACTGCTGGAGGAACTCTTAAGCTCATTCAATGTTCAAGTCATTGAATTGTAAGCTGCTCAAGAGTTTGCATGTAGCCTCATTCTGGCAGTGAACAAAGCTGCGAAATAGATATGTTGGGTTGGGAAACGGAATTGAAGTGGCTCACAACCAGGAGCTCCAGCTGGCCCTCGCGGACAGAGCACAAGTGCTCTGTGACGTGGTTACCTAGTCTAGGCTTGGGCACACCAATGTAGCGAAAGCCATATCAAGAGCACTGATTGCAACAGGTGAGTGAGGTTGACGAAGGTGCATGTAAATTTCTGTCTCATCTGGAAGTGCATTTAGGTCCCTGAATGGTGTTGAGAAAGGAGGTGTACAGGTATGGCACCTCCTATTGTTGCAGAGGAAGGTTCCTGGAAAGCGGGTGTGTTGGTTAGGGAGTTCGGATTGTTTTGATAACAAATCTCAGGTTTTCAAATTGCTTCTCAAATATGAAGAGTAAGGATTTCCTGATTTTTTTTTATTTTTTTTTTGGAAGGATTTGGAACAGATGGCAAAGGAACAAGACAAAGAATCTGAGAAGCAGATGTTGCTGGCTGAAGTGGAGAATCATCACAAACAAATGTTAAGGTAAGTGATCTGTAAGATAGAAGTCTGAAAACAATAGCATAATGAGGTTCTAAACTTGCTTATAATGTGTTGTAGAGTGCACATTTGTTTAGGCTTTCATATACAAATTGAAACGTTAGAATAAAGGCAAACAAGGATAAATCCATCATTACCTTATGGATTGTCCCCTTTTGTAATTTTACCCCACTTTGATTTTGATCTAATATTGCTTCACATATAAATGAAATACAATTTATTATAATTCTGTTAACATTATCACAATGTGATTTTGACTGCTGTATCACTATCAATGCATCTATCACAAATTATGCTTTGAAAAGCATCTGGATTAGAGCAAGTTGGGAAATGTCAATAAAATTCAATGTGTGCCACTAATTTATTACATTCCTTTTATTGTGATGACAACAAAAATGCAGTTTTTATATGACGACTTAATATTGTGCAAGCTTCATCTTAGTACTCTGTTGCTCCAGCTTGTTAGCATGTGGTAATCTTCAGTGCATTTTTTCTTTCATATTCTCTCTCAAGACCCGAGGGCCTTTAGGATATTTATTTTTAATATATTTTTCCTACAACATATTTAGGAACTTGTGCCTTTTAGACTTTGGGGTACTTCATGGTACATTAAAATTAAAAATAATATTTTTGAAATCAGGTTTCTGATCTGAATATATTAATATCTCAAAGCTTGACTTTGATTGGCAAAGAGTACATTGTCTACCCTTAAGTTTTTTACATACATGGGATTTTCTGATCATTTATGGGAAGCTAGGAATCAAATTGCAGAGATTCTTGTAGAGATATTTGCATCATTAGCAGCAGGTGAAGTTGCGGGAGACTGGAGGGTCGCTGATGTGGCATTGTTATTTTAAAAGGGCAGCAAGGATAAGCCAGGGAGTTACGGGCCAGTGAGCCTGATGTCAAGTCAAGTCGAGATTGATACAAATACATCTATTGATGCTCCTGAACACATCATCAGTGATGTAACCTGGGGTCATTGGGTGTTTCGGGTCTTTCAACATCAGACACCCTCACTCAGGTGACCCAGCCGTGGTTGATCAGACCATGACGTGTTCAGGTGGCATTCGCTCCTCCCCATTCTCTCCTGATCCAGAGCCATCTCGAGGCCTTCTCCGCTGCCTCTGTGGTGTTCTTAATGGCTCTTCTCCTCGCCACTCCGTTGATGCCCAGTGCATTCAAGGCTTTGTAGAGCAATTGCCCTGCAATCGCTTATTGTCACGTGTCCCAGATAGGACAATGAAATTCTTGCTTTGCATCAGCATTATCGGGTAAGATTCATAATTCTGTCCAGTTCATACTTTCTTGTCCATATTTGAGTCAGTAATTATGGAGGTGAAACCAATGTACATAAATCACTTTTTTAAAAACACAGACAAGAATATAGAAGGCATGAATACAGAACAGATCAGTGTATCCATATATCTTTAACTTCAATCTTAATAGTATTTTGTAGAACATAGAACAATACAGCATAGGTGAAAAGGGTTAACTTCTAATTAAACAAACAGGTTCACTTCTTAATAAACAGACAACTCACAAAGCGGTTTGGTAGACCAGTTCAAAACTTTACTAATTATTGGCCGATGGAAGTGGCAAGGAAAACCCCAGTCAAGGGAGCAACACAGACCCTTGGCTGTCCTCTCTCCATTTCCCTGAAAACAGAATTACACGGTATTATATACTGTTCTTTTGTCACCCAAGCACATTCCAAAGACATTATGGTCAGAGGCAAAGATCTTAGAGCAGAGCAAGATGGGCTACTCCTGCGAAATACAATGGGCTGACGTGTAGTACGCTACGGAGGGGATCCTGGGCATTTTTCCCCGCCCATTTTAGTAACCGGAGCCTACCTGACCCGACCCGACTCACAGTGTAATCAATGTTGCGGGGAAACAGTTTGTGTGTGTGATTATCGGGTTAGATTCATAATTCTGTCAGTTCATACTTCTTGTCAAGTATAATATTTGAGTCTGGTAATTGTCTTTTTTAATGTTTTTAAAATCATTTCTTTTTAAATGGCTCACAAGCAGTGTTTGAGTTGATTTTGTAGTAACCGGAACCGACCCGACTCGCAGGGTAATTGACATTGCGGGGGAAGTTTTTGTGCGTGATATAGGGTTAGATTCATAATTCTGTTAGTTCATAATTCTGTTAATTCTTGTTAAAGAATAAAATCTTTATAAACACACATACATGAATGTGATATAAATGTATATAATCATATAACACACACAATTATATTTCTTCTGATCCAATGATGAACTTTATTTCAGACTAGACAAGGGACATTAAATAAGAAACATTGTAAACCTCCCCGCAACTTCACACACACGAGGCCTTAACCCCGGTCCCCACACTCCCCCTCCCCGCTGCCCCGGGCCGCTCACTCCTTCTCCCCGGGCCCCACACTCAACCTCTCCCCGCTGCCACGGGCCGCGCACTCCTTCTCCCGCTGCCCCGGGCCACGCACCCCCTCTCCCTCTGCCCCGGGCCGCGCACTCCCTCTCCCCGCTGCCCTGGGCCACTCACTCCCTCTCCCCGGGCCGCACACCCCCTCTCCTTCTCCCCGGTACTGTTGATTGTTTGATTGTTCAGTACCTTACAGTAAACAAATGTTGATTCTGTGCTTCTGTTAAAGCAACCAAAATGCTTGGCGAAAAGCAAACCTGGCCTGCAAACTTGCCATAGACAATCATGAAAAAGATGAATTGCTTCAAAGTGGGGATTCTTCAGTTCGACAACGGTAAATTATGTATATTACGTTAGCATATATAATTTTACAGCTGCCTGCTATTCGCAATATGTCTTTGGAATAAATTGTATTTGTAAAATTAGTTCTTGGATCAGATTTTGCAGAGATAGCACAGTATCACGTAGATTTAGTTGCAGTCCCTTCAAGTTGCTAGCGAGTTCAGTATTCCAACCCAGTTGACCATGAATGCAGTTGTTCCAAACATCTGGGCATTTTTCTCCAAGGACTTCCTGAATGTGCTCAAATCATTGGATTCCTTGTGAAGCCCAGCAGTGGAGTGCAAGCATTCTCCCAGCACTTGGAGAATCTGCTTGTACAACTTGCACCAGGTTAGATCTGGGAATGCAGGGAATTTGCCATTGTTTGCAATGAAGGATTGCGTTTGTATTAATAGATTTTATTTTAATTGAATTTTATATACCAGTTTGTTCTTATTATACAACTGTTCTTAACGAAAGTTCTTATTATACTTTTAGTTACTGATTTTAATAACTTTTCAAACTTTAGTTGTGTGATTAACACATCAAGTTAATACATAATTACTGCCACATAGACAATCTGCTCCTAAAATAAGTAATTTCTTATGACTTGTAGTTCCCTCTGAAGTACCTGACAATATAATTTGGTTAATCCACTAAAATTGATACTAACACAGCATGTCAGAAATATCAGAAATTGTATGCTAAAATCCTTCACTTCCAATCATATTAGAGAATATTTGAAAGATATCGCCACTTGTGGCTATTGGGTTGAAATATAAGCGTTTAAGTGTTGGGTGAAGAAAAACAAATCTGGTACATTTTGAAAAAGAGATTTGTTACTGACTAGAGTTTGTGTGCACTAGAGATTTATCTTGTTCGTGTTCTCTTTAAATGTTTCTAGAGAATAGCTGTGGCTTGAGATTTCCTTTCTTTTTATTGAAATGTTATGTATTCCAGTTCGAAACTGATCATTATCTTAGGTATGTTGGTATATTTAATTTAATTTTGATCAAATAAAAAAGAACAATTTCTGAAATGGATTACAATTTCTTGGGGTTTCAGGAAGATGACAAAGGAAGGCTTAGTACAGACAGCAAGCAGCATTACTGAGAGCTTGATGACTATCAGCAGGATGATGTCGCAACAAGTGCAGCAAAGTGAAGAATCAGTGCAAACATTGGGTAAGTTGAAGTATTAATATGTGGACTATTTCTCTGTTCACCTGCGTTAAATGGCGTAACATGACTGAAGGATTTTTATCTGCTTCCAATTTAATCTCTTCAGCTGTAGTCAGAGGATAACCATCAACTATTTGCTTTTTGATTACTGGATATTGATAAGTGGTTTGAACACTTACTATTTACAAGAATTCTGCAAACAAGCCAAAATTAGTCCTAAATGATTAAATGAGGCCATTGTTAGATGCTTAATTATATAGTTAGAATTTTGGTTAACATGTCAATATTTGCTGTCATTACATGAAAATCAGAGCTACTTTCAGAGTAATCTGTTTGGTTAAATGCAGATGTGCTGAAGTAAGTGATGTAGGTAATTCCTTATTCCCAGCTCCTCCTTTGCCTTCCTGTGTTAATGCAGCTGTAGAATTAAGTATCCACATTTAAGCTGTCAATGTCCAGCTTTGCATCATCTTAATTTAAGCTATATTTAAGAGGGAGTTAGATGTGGCCCTTGTGGCTAAGGGGATCAGGGGGTATGGAGAGAAGGCAGGTACGGGATACTGAGTTGGATGATCAGCCATGATCATATTGAATGGTGGTGCAGGCTCGAAGGGCCGAATGGCCTACTCCTGCACCTAATTTCTATGTTTCTATGTTTCTTCACTTTTACTTGTCACCAGCAACTACTGTTTTTCAGTTTCAACAGTCAGGTTTTGCCATGTGTTTGGGATGAACCAGAATGTACATTGTGACAATTCCACTTTTAACATAATTAGTAGCTCTATCACATTGAGTTTACACTTTAAATAAAAGCTCAAGATTTTCAACAACGTCAACGTCTAATCTGTGAATACTAAACTTAATGTCAGTATTCACAAAAAGTGCTGAACTCAGATGCTGTGTCAGTATCAATTTTAGAGGATTAACCAAAATTTGTGATTTAATTTAAAAAAACTAATATTTTCTTGTGGTTCATAAATTAAATATTTATGAAAGCAAATGGTATGTTAGCATTCATAGCAAAAGGTTTTGAGTATAAGAGCAGGGAGGTTCTACTGCAGTTGTACAGGGTCTTGGTGAGACCACACCTGAAGTATTGCGTACAGTTTTGGTCTCCTAATCTGAGGAAAGACATTCTTGCCATAGAGGGAGTACAGAGAAGGTTCACCAGACTGATTCCTGGGATGGCAGGACTTTCATATGAAGAAAGACTGGATAGACTCGGCTTGTATACGCTGGAATTCAGAAGATTGAGGGGGGATCTTATAGAAACTTACAAAATTCTTAACGGGTTGGACAGGCTAGATGCAGGAAGATTATTCCCGATGTTGGGGAAGTCCAGAACTAGGGGTCACAGTTTAAGGATAAGAGGGAAGTCTTTTAGGACTGAGATGAGAAAATCATTTTTTACACAGAGAGTGGTGAATCTGTGGAATTCTCTGCCACAGAAGGTAGTTGAGGCCAGTTCATTGGCTATATTTAAGAGGGAGTTAGATGTGGCCCTTGTGGTTAAAGGGATCAGGGGGTATGGAGAGAAGGCAGGGATAGGATACCGAGTTGGATGATCAGCCATGATCATATCGAATGGCGGTGCAGTCTCGAAGGGCCGAATTACCTACTCCTGCACCTATTTCCTATGTTTCTATGATCACTTGAGAGAGAGAACAATTTGACTGGAAAATACATTAAACTTGATAATTAGTAACATGAGTAAATAATTTCCTTGGACCCACTCCATCATTCAATAACTGAACAGCTAGAAACGACAAGAGAAGAAAATTCCAAAGATTTGCGACTTTTTGTGTGTAAAATTTCTCTTTGCCTCAGTGCTGAATAGCCTTTTGTTCCCAAATCTAGATTCTCTAGTCAAAGGAAATTGTCTCTCTGCACCTTGCCCTCCTGCCCCTTGGAGAATTATATATTTCAATGAATTCTAGTATCCTGATCCATTCTTTTGGATGATGATGGATGAACTTGTACTTACCACATTGAACATAATCTTGCCAGAGTTTTGTTCGTCTGCATAACACACCTTTCTGTACTCGACCTCCTCACTTTCTGTGTCTAACTTAATGCGTCAGTTCCAGACCTAGACATCATGCACTTTCTTCCTTCTTCAAGTCTTTTATTGAAAGGTCTGGAAAGGACAGGTCTTGTTACAGATCACCATGGGCCGCCCTCATATCTCTACCATTCGTCTCCTTCCAAGCCAATAACCTGACCAGGTCAAAAGATTGTTTTAATTTTCTCAAAATCTCAAACAGTTAAATATTAATTTGTGATTGCTCTTTAAGATGTTGGTATGATTTGACAAATAAAAGCTCATGTGAAAAATGGATAATGATTTGATTTACACACAATGAACATGTGTCAAAAGCAATGTAATATATAGTGATTAAAACATTCTGTTATTTATTCTTCATTCTTAACTGAAAACAAGTGAAGGTATATTGGTTAATTCTATGTTGAAATGTTTTATGCCAATTGATTATCACTATTGGTTGCAACATGCATCTTCATTTTTATTTTATTGATCCATTCATTTTTGGCACCACTTTTTCATAAAACAACTTAACCAAAGCCTCCTTATTCGGAATGTATCATTTATGATCTTGCATTTTGTTGTTTTAATGTAATTCTTTAATTAGTACTTTATTTTTATTTAAGCAACATCTTCGAGAACAGTTCAGGAAACAAATGAAGAATTTAAAAACATGACCGGCACGATTCAACTGGGTCGCAAGCTGATCACAAAATACAATCGCAGAGAGTTGACTGACAAGCTGCTTATTTTCCTCGCTTTGGCTTTGTTTTTGGCAACAGTGGTGTACATTTTAAAGAAACGCATCTTCCCTTTTTTATAGAACTGGAACAAATGGCAGAAATCAAATAGACATTGAAATAGAGATTAGATGCAAAGTGCTGGAGTAACAGCTGGTTAGGCAGCATCCCTGGAGAAAAAGGATGGGTGATTGAGAGCATTGTAACTTGTGTAAGCATTAAGGAAGATAAGTTCAAGTTTTGTTTTTGCATATGAATTGAAATGGAAGCAGATTCAAGTGCCTTTTAAAGAATGGGACAATGTCTTAAAATATAAATTAAAATTCCTAACTGGAAGGTAAATGGACATCAGAAAGCTATGCATTATTTCCAAATGTAATCACTATCTGCTGGTAATTGTTGGTTGCAGCTAAGCACTGTAGTCTGTTTCTTGCATCTGTTTCCCTTCACTTCAGTGGGACTGAGTTTTGGAATGTTACATGTACATGTTCTTCTGATAAAGGATGGCTATCCAGCGCCATCTGCATTTCACCGCTTCAAGGAATTGCTGCCTAATTATTATGCGGAAAGATGGTACTTTTGTATTAAGTAACAGTACATGACTGACTTTGTAAAACATCATCGTTTTGTTCATATCTATTCCATAATATGTATAGTTGAGTAACCTGAATTTGCTTGAATTACAAAAAAATACTCTGTATCTATGCATTGAAAATATTACCAATGTAAGCACTTATAGTTGTGAACACAGTGCAGTGTTCAGTAATTTATTATCCATGCAAACAAAACACTATAATTTCTCGACGGGACCAATTATTTGCTTCCATAATTAACAAAACCCTATAAATTAATATACCCTATAAATGTTCACAGTTATTAATAGTTACACAAGTATCTGGGTCTTATGAATATTAATAATGAAGCATGTCATTATTATTAAAAGGTTTGCACCCTTTCAAGGGATTTAAATTTGTCGGTTAATTTTATTTGGCATACATATCGAACTGTTGGCTAGGTTGTAACTATTTAGATTAACTGATTGAAAGATTACAGTTGCAACGTTAAAATAAAGTATTGGAGAAATTATTTATTTTACATCTAATATCATGGTGAGTGAAAGTAATTCACAATTTGATCACATGCAATTGGGCATTTGCGTTTCTTTCATATACATTTTTCTCCTCTTATATCCTTGGATACTTTAATAGATCATCATTGTCATTTTCTCGACACTCACCTGCCTCCTCTAAGAGTAATGGAACTGTACTCATCTGATATGAATTATTTGGCAGTGGTTTAAATGGGCAAACAGTTTGGTTCATCACTATGGTACTTTAGCAAGATGAAGCACAGGCAGCTTATCTAAAATTTGAATACTGACAAGATAATGTGTCAGTATGGTCCTGTATTTTTTTTAATCCACTTTCTTTGAGCTATTATCGCATCACCTCCTTTTGCCTCAGTCAATATATTGCGGATTGTAATGCCCTGGTGTGTAAAGGTGCACTCTTCCCATCTTTATTTTTGACAATTACAATAAATCTGTTCCTGTTGGTTTCTACCTCTTATGCTACTGATTCTCTTTTGACAAAACCCTTCTTGGTGTTGTATTCATCTAATTAGCCTCTCAATATTCCTGTTCAAATGAAAATGACTTTAGTTGCTGGTGTATTTCCACTCCAAGCTAATAGAATACTATTGCCCTTCATAATTGGAAAAAATAGTCAATTTGCAGATAAGGTAGAAAAAATTACAGAAAAGATGACATTTAATTTATGACACTATATAGAAATCAGCTCTTTTGATCTAGAGGTGGGGGAAGAAGCACTAATTAAGCTAAACACCAAATGAATAATTATAAATGTTTAATCATGCCATTAAATTATACCTGAGGAGTACTTTACCTCGATAGCTTTCCTCTTTCAATATGCATCCCTGTGTGCACTGTTCATTCCTCATCCTAGGGATGTGCTGGCAAAATCTATTGCAAGAACATAAGAGCCTGGGTGTGGTTTTGGGCAAATAGCAAACTCTAGGAATGGTCAGCAGTCCCCAAAGTGAGCGAAGGCAAGGTGATCCGGCCTTTTGGATCAAGACTGATATTGCAAAATCTGCAGCGGTGCAACATTTAGAGTCTTCGGATTTACTGCACAAGATGCCAGTGTGCAGCAGTGTTTCTGATTGTGGTCTTCTGTTGCCAATTATGATAACCTTGTGGTTGTCATTGCACCTGCTGTCATGTTAAATTTGCTTTTCATTGGCTGAAATGTTCAGAGTTTAAGCTTATTTTGAATGGCCATAAATTGAAAACATTGAACGTGAATATCAAGCAAATGCTAAACCTATGAGCATAGTAGTAATAGTCATCCAGCAGAAATGAATGCTTTGTGTAAAGCTGTAAAAAAAAAAATTAAAACATTTACATGACTAATTAGTACCCCATCAAAGGTACACAAAAATGCTGGAGAAACTCAGTGGGTGCAGCAGCATCTATTGAGCGAATGAAATAGGTGACGTTTCGGGCCGAAACCATTCTTCAGACTGATGGAGGGTGGGGGGGAGAAGGAAGGAAAAAGGGAGGAGGAGGAGCCCGAGGGCGGGGGGATGGGAGGAGACCGCTCGAGGGTTAAGGAAGGGGAGGAGACAGCAAGGGCTAGCAAAACTGGGAGAATTCAACGTTCATGCCATCCGGACGCAAGCAACCCAGGCGGAATATGAGGTGCTGTTCCTCCAATTTCCGGTGTTGCTCACTGGCAATGGAGGAGACCCAGGACAGAGAGGTCGGATTGGGAATGGGAGGGGGAGTTGAAGTGCTGAGCCACCGGGAGTTTAGGTAGGTTATTGCGGACTGAGCGGAGGTGTTCGGCGAAACGATCGCCCAACCTCCGCTTGGTCTCCCCGATGTAAATCAGCTGACATCTAGAGCAGCGGATGCAGTAGATGAGGTAGGAGGATTATGATAACCATCAATGTTGGTGGATCACAATGTGCAGCCTTTCAGCTGCTAATATTTTTTGTCCACAAATGTGGGATTGCTTTGTAGTAAAGAAAATTACCTGAAAGATCATTAATCTTTTCTGGGTCTTTTAATACAAGATTGCCACATTTGGAGATGACATTTAAAAAAAAAGTAACATTCTCAATATATACTCAATATATAACATTGATTAATTTGTTTGCATTTACCAGTTTTATACAAATGTCCCTCAGTGCAATGTACACTCAATAACATTGCACTATGAGGACAAGAAGACTGATATAAGGAATACTACTTCAGTTATTGCTACCTACCCCATCTGTCCATAGAGTCATATAGTGATACAGTGTGGAAACAGGCCCTTTGGCCCAACTTGCCACAACGGCCAACATGTCCCAGCTACACTAGTCCCACCTGCCTGTGTTTGGTCCATTTCATTCCAAACCTGTCCTATCCATGTACCTGTCTAACTGTTTCTTAAATGTTGGGATAGTTCCTGCCTCAACTACCTCCTGCTGCAGCTTGTTCCATACATTCACCACATTTTGTGTGAAAAAGTTACCGCTCGGATTCCTATTAAATCTTTTCTCTTTCACCTTAAACCTATGTCCTCTGGTCCTCGATTCACCTACTCTGGGCAGGAGACCCTGTGCATCTACCTGATCTATTCCTCTCATGATTTTATACACCTCTGGAAGATCATCCTTCATCCTCCTGCGCTCCGAGGAATAGAGTCCCAGCCTTCTGAACCTCTTGTTATAGCTCAGAACTTCTAGTCCTGGCAACATCCTCATAAATCTTCTCTGTACCCTTTCCAGCTTGATAACATCTTTCCTATAACATGGCACCCAGAACTGAACACAATACTCTAAATGTAGCCTCACCAACATCTTATACAACTGTAACATAATCTCCCAACTATATAAGGTAAAGGAAGGTTCCTATACCTCCCCCTCTACTTCTCCCAAGGGCCCCAACAGTCTTTTCAGGTGAGGCAGAGGTTCATTTGCATCTTTTTCAACCTCATCTACTGTATCTGCTGTTCCAGGTGTGGACTCCATATTGGCGAGACCAAGTACCAGCTTGGCGATTGTGTCGCTGAACACCTCCGCTCA
Source organism: Leucoraja erinaceus (assembly GCF_028641065.1). Classification (NCBI taxonomy): domain Eukaryota; kingdom Metazoa; phylum Chordata; class Chondrichthyes; order Rajiformes; family Rajidae; genus Leucoraja; species Leucoraja erinaceus. The sequence continues at coordinate 30,561,084 of NC_073387.1, read as the reverse complement.
ATCCACCCAAACCTACCCGATCTTCTGCTTGCTAAACACTTTAACTCCCCTCCCATTCCCACACTGACCTTTCTGTCCTGGGCCTCCTCCATTGTTAGAGTGAGGCCCAGCACAAATTGGGGGAACAGCACCTCATATTTCGCTTGGGAAGCTGACACTCCAGTGGTATGAACATTGACTTCTCTAACTTCAAGTAGCCCTTGTTTTCTCTCTCTCCATACCCCCCCCCCTCTTCCCAGTTCCCCGACCAGTCTGATTGTCCCTCTGATTACATTGTATCTCAGTCTGAAGAAGGGGCTCGACCGAAAACTTCACCTATTCCTTCTCTCCATAGATGCTGCCTCACCCGCTGAGTTTCTCCAGCATTTTTGTCTACCTTTGATATTTCCAGCATCTGCAGTTCATTCTTAAACATTGTATCTCTGTCTGAAGATGGGTCTCGACCCAAAACTTCACCTATTCCTTCGCTCCATAGATGCTGCCTCACCCGCTGAGTTTCTCTGTCTGCTTTGTTGTCACCTTCTCTGAGCTAACAATGGTCTATTTTACATGTTCCTTGATCTGCATCTTATTTGATCTCACACTTCCTTATCTCTGTAACTCTCTACCCCTTGACGCTCAGTCTGAAGAAGGCTCTCGACCCGAAACGTCACCACCCGCTGGGTTACTCCAGCATTTTTTGTCTACCTCCACGGATGCTGCTTGAATTGTTGTGGCTTCTCCTTTTTCACTCCAGATTCCAGCATCTGCAGTCTCTTGTGCCTTCTGTTATTGCTCACTTGGTTGTATTCTCTTTGCTGTAAAGTATCGTAAAACAAAATAAATTTGCCAAGCTGTTTTATGTCATAATGCTCCCGTGTCCTTTTGCATCTTTGAGCTTTAATATACCATTTACATTTGTCTTTACGCACATCGTCACTTGGCCATATCTTCAAAGAAATTCATCTCCTAGCAACTGATCGAAGAGCAGCTTTAGCAGAGACTTGGCAGGTCAGTTGTTTCTTTCATTTATAGGAATCTCGCCATTATGAATAAGGTTCAAATTTAATGCCCATACTTAATTGCACTTTTTGTTGGTTGACTTTCAAGGTAAAATGGTGAGTGTAGATCTTGTGAATGTATTCCATCCTATCCGATCCAGAATTTTGATCCAATTGTGATTAAGAAAGAGCAATATATTTCCAATTCGGGGTTAGTCAGGGGTTAATTCATTTGTAGTGTTATATTAGCCAAAAAGTCATGTTCTACTTATAAATTTAATCATATATGTCTCATAAGCATATGTTGTTTACTTATCTCAGCTTCATGGAACATTATTCTTTGTAAATGATTAAGCAATAATACGGGTGCCAAATCAAGTTGCGCAAATACATGATGTACCTTTGGGTTTTGGTACATTCTCAGGTTTCAGATTCCTTAAACTACATGTTTTTTCTATAGACTGCATACCATGTGCATCCACCTGTAAGCCAATATTAATCACATTGTTCACAAGCACACATTTTGCTATTTAATTTCATGTTTGGTTGTGAGAATTTGAAGATGTTCCAAAGCAATCAGAACAAGCAATGATTGGAGGGTAGCTAATGTTATCCCACTTTTTGAGAAAGGAGGGAGAGAGAAAGCAGGGAATTATAGACCAGTTAGCCTGACATCGGTGGTGGGGAAGATGCTTAATAAAGTTGATTATTAAAGGTGCAATAGCGGCACATTTGGCTAGCAGTAACGGGATCGGTCCAAGTCAGCATGGATTTACGAAGGGGAAATCATGCTTGACTAATCTACTGGAATTTTTTTGAGGATGTACTGTAACAAGTAAAATGGACAAGGGAGAGCCAGTGGAAGTAGTGTACCTGGACTTTCAGAAAGCCTTTGATAAGGTCCCACATAGGAGATTAGTGGTCAAAATTAGAGCACATGGTATTGGGGGTAGGGTATTGACATGGATAGAAAATTGGTTGGCAGACAGGAAACAAATAGGGATTAACGGGTCCCTTTTAGAATGGCAGGCAGTGATTAGTGGGGTGCCGCAAAGCTCGGTGCTGGGACTACAGCTATTTACAATTTACATTAGTGATTTAGATGAAGGAGTTAAAAGTAACATTAGCAACTTCGCAGATGACACAATGCTGGGTGGCAGTGTGAATTGTGAAGAGGATGCTATGAGGATGCAGGGTAATTTAGACAGGTTGGGTGAGTGAGTGGGCAGATGCAGTATAAATGTGGATAATTGTGAGGTTATCCACTTTGGTGGGAAGAACAAGAAGGCAGATTATTATCTGAATGGTGTCAGGTTAGGAAAAGGGGAAGTACAATGAGACCTGGGTGTACATTAGTCACTGAAAGTAAGCATGCAAGTTGGCCTTCATAACGGGAAGAGTTCAATAAAGGGGCAAAGAGGTCCTTCACCAGTTGTGCAGGGCCCTGGTGAGACCACACCTGGAGTATTGTGTGCAGTTTTGGTCTTCTAATTTGAGAGGGACGCCATAGAAACAACATTCTTGCTATTGAGGGAGTGCAGTGTAGGTTCACAAGGTTAATTCCCGGGACTGTCATATGATGAAAGAATGGAGCGACTGAGCTTGTATTCACTTGAATTTAGAAGGATGAGAGGGGATCTTATAGTAACATATAAAATTATTAAGGGATTGGACATGCTAGATGCAGGAAACATGTTCCTGATGTTAGGGGAGTCTAGAACCATGGGCCATTTAGAACCGAGTTGAAGGCAGTGGAGGCTGATTCACTGGATGCATTCAAAAGAGAGTTATATAGAGCTCCTAGGGCTAGCGGAATCAAGGGATATGGGGAGAAGGCAGGAACGGTGTACTGATTGTGGATGATCAGCCATGATCACATTAAATGGTGGTGCTGGCTTGAAGGGCCGAATGGCCTATTCCTGCACCTATTGTTTATGTGTCTATGTATCATGACCACCAGGGGTGCCGGGGAGATGGCCGCCCTGCCAGCAGCCTGTTCATTTTTCCATTCTTTTTGTAATTTTTAGTGTTAAAAGTTTGTTTGAATGTTCTTCGGTTTGTTTTATGAGGGTGGAGGGGATCGGGGAAAACCTTTTTTTCAAGTTCCTACCTTGCCGGAGCTAACATCCCCCCGATGCGGGAGCGGATTGCCTCGACGCGGAGGGCCCGCAATGTAGCCGGCTACGGGAGTCAAGATTGTCCCGTCAACGGGGGCTCGAGTCCCATGACCGAGGAAGAACTAAGGGAAAGGACTTGATCTTTATTTCGCCTTCCATCACAATGAGGAATGTGTAGGAGTCACTGTGGTGGATGTTCATGTTAAAATGTGTTTTTGAGTGATCTGTTGCTTTTTATTTGTATGACTGACCTGGCCAATGAAATTCCTCGTATGTTGCAACTTGGCGAATAAAGTGTGATTCTGATCATGGTGATTCCACAAGCTGGGATTTATTCTTTCTTTACTACAGTATCATATGGGAGTGTGGTGTAAGAGTAGTTGTCCTTCTTTATGGTTAAATATTGTTGGCTATCCTGATTAAAACTGAGTGTCATGAAAGCTGTTGCTGTAGTCAGTGGAAACTATTTGATTAAGTGTGACCTTGAAATGACTACAGAACCAGGTTATTTTAGGGTTTGGGGTATACTATTTATAGCGGTTCTTGTCACTGATTGTTCTTAACCAAAACTCATGTTGTAACCCAGCGGTATGGATATTGATTTCTACAACTTAAACTAACCTTTGCATCCCCACTCTCTGTCCCTCCCCCACCCAGGTCGTTATACTAGCTTCAAAGTCGTCTTGTTGAGTCTCATTGCCTGTGACTTGCTTTCTCCTAGCCCACAGCTAACAATGGCCTGTTTTCTCTATCGTTATAATTTTTTTTGCATAAATTTCAATCATCTCTCATTTCCCTTTCCCCTGACTTTCAGTCTGAAGATGGGTCTTGACACAAAACATCACCTATTCCTTTTCTCCACAGATGCTGCCTAACCCATGTAGTTACTCCAGCTTTTTGTGTCATCTTCGGTTTAAACCAACATTTGTTGTTCATTCCTACACAATCTCCTTTGTCTTGTTGACATTGACGGCGAGGTTGTTGTCTTGGCACAGTTACGGGGTTCTCCATCTCCTTCCTGTACATCTTGTCATTATTTGACACCCGGCCCACTGTGGTGGTGTTGCTGTGAATTGGATTGGCATTTGGCTGCACAGTTATTAGTATATAAGTGGTATAGTAGAGAGCTGAGAATGCATCCTTGAGGAACACCACTGCTAAGGATTTACTGTTCCATGTTCTAACATTGCTTTCTTCTTTTGAATTGTCTTGATGAAAATTACAGCATATTATACTCTTTCTTTTATGAATCCATTGCCCTTAAAGAATCGTTTTTACGTGCTAAGTGGAGTCCTGATTGAAATCTCCTAAGCTTTCCAATGTACGGAAGCAGTTAGTTTATCGTGGGGACACAGCAGCACCAAAAGTAATGGCATCATGTGGAGTAATTTTCTACTGATTCAGGAACTGATGGAACAACAACTGTTCATCTCACTCAATCTTTAAATAATCAAGTGAATTATGTTAATTTACAGCACAGCTGGTCTGCAGCACATTGCTGGTAGTACAAACCACTCTGCTGATGTGGACCACAGCTGCTTCATGTCCTGTCTGTACAAAAATGGGGTAATTCCTTGCAACAGTGGCTGTTGCTGGTACTTATTCATGTACGCTATCTTCACGCTACTTCCTTCTATTTTCCTTCTATTATTTATTATGTAAAAGAATATGAGTGTTATGATTGTGTTTATAATTTGTTTGGTTGTTTTGTTGTTGTCTTTTGCACAAAAGTCCGCGAGCATGGTACTTTCATTTCATGTCTCGTATGTGTATGTGACAAATAAACTTGACTTGACACGCTACTTCTAAAGGAATGAAGTTTATTTCTATAACATTTACATCTCTCCGGATTCGATACCACCACTAATTTGCTGAACTGGTGTTGGGCTTCTGTAGATTTGTAAGCATTTTTTGTGGAATTTATACTTCCGAAGATGTCTCAAAAATATCTCAATGCAAGGCTTGTTCTGCACTAAACCGAAGTAAGGTTCTGATGAAAATGACCTCAAAGATGATAAGGTGGCAAGTGCTCCTTTGTTCTTCAAAGATAAGAATGTACTAGCTCAAAATCAGAAACCTTTTTTGAGCTTGAACAATCACAGAAGGTGGGAAATATATAACACTAACTAACTTAGTTTTCAATAACATGCACAGTTTAGATGATTTAACAGTTACCAAAGTTAAATCATATTATGGGAAGAATCGATTATATAGTTTTTCTACATTTTTTTTCTGAAGTTGTGTGCATATTGAATTAACTATCCTGAAATTAAAATATCAATCAGATTATATTCTTTAAATAATCTAAGGAACTCTCCTCATTTACAGTACAACTACTCTGTTACTTGTAAGTTGTAGTGTATTTATCTTTGTAAAAAAATGATACTGTCTTTAAACTTCTGCAAGTGATTACAATTGCTTCTGTAATACCTCAGCAAAATTGATCATCTTAAAATTATCTTATGAAGATATTTTAATGAACATCACTGTTTAGTAAGATATGGCATGGCATTGCCAGGGAATTGGTTGAATATTTACTCAATTTTTTCCTCCTAAATATGGCATTGATCTTTTCTAAAGTAACAAAATGTGTTCCATTCTGCCCTGTCTTAACCTCAAGGCTGCCCCCTAGTGTATTACTATTTTGTTTTTGTTTCCCATGATTCATGTTTAAATTTTGTCAAAACAATATTGTGAGTCATTCACCAAGGTGGTGAAATATCCCAAGCAGCCTTTGGAAAATTTAGTGGTATAATCAGTTGATACTGTTGTTGGCAGCAACAGAACACCATCTGACAAGTTTCTTAAATTAAGAAAGCGGATAAATGGGAGCTTGCATTGGGCACCTTGTTTGGCATGGAGGAGTTGGGCTGAAGGGCTTATTTCAGTGCTATATGACTCTCCGACTATAATATTAATTTCTGAGAATTTTGAATACCGCCAATCTCCCCATTGGAGTAATCAGAGAACTGTAAAGATTATAGAAATTGTTAGGATTCTTACTGTAAATTCATCAATAAATTATATATTTTTCTTGTGCCATCTGGGAGCCTAAATTAGCACCCACTAAGAACAAATGCAAGGATTTGAATGTACATTTAATCCACACCACCTTTTATCAACATATACAATGCCCTCCATAATGTTTGGGACAAAGATCCATCATTTATTTATTTGCCTCTGTACTCCTCAATTTGAGATATGCAATAGAAAAAATCACATGTGGTTAAAATGCACATTGTCAAATTTTAATAAAGGCCATTGTTATACATTTTGTTTTCACCATGTAGAAATTAGTGCTGTGTTTATACATAGTCCCCCATTTCAGGACACCATAATGTTTGGGACAAGTTGCTTCACGGGTGTTTGTAATTGCTTAGGTGTGTTTAATTGCCTCCATGCAGGTACAAGAGAGCTCTCAGCACCTAGTCTTTCTTCCAGTCTTTCCATTACCTTTAGAAATTTTTATTGCTGTTTATCAACATGAGGACCAAAGTTGTGCCAATGAAAGTCAAAGAAGCCATTATGAGACTGAGAAACAAGAATAAAACTGTTAGAGACATCTGCCAAACCTTAGGCTTACCTAAATCAACTGTTTGGAACATAATTAAGAAGAAAGAGAGCAATGGTGAGCTTACTAATCGCAAAGGGGCTGACGGGCCAAGGAAAATCTCCATAGCTGAGGACAAAATAATTCTCTCTATAATAAGCAAAAATCCCCAAACACCTGTCCGACACATCAGAAAAGCTCTTCAGGTGTGGATTTGTCAATAACCACTGTCCGCAGAAGACTTCATGAAAAGAAATACAGAGGCTACACTGCAAGATGCAAACCACTGGTTAGCCGCAAAAATAGGATGGCCAGGTTACAGATTGCCAAGAAGTCCTTAAAAGAGCAATCAGTTCTGTAAAAAGGTCTTGTGGACAGATGAGACGAAGATTAACTTTTATTACTGATGGCAAGAGCAAAGTATGGAGGAGAGAAGGAAGTGCCCAAGATCCAAAGCATACCACATCATCTGTGACACACGGTGGTGGGGCTGTTATGGCCTGGGCATGTATGGCTGCTGAAGGTATTGGCTCCCTTATCTTCATTGATGATACAACTGCTCATGATACTAGCATAATGAATTCTGAAGTGTATAGACACATCCTATCTGCTCAAGTTCAAACAAATGCCTCAAAATTCATTGGCCGGTGGTTCATTCTACAGCAAGACAATGATCCCAAACATATTGCTAAAGCAACAAAGGAGTTTTTCAAAGCTAAAAAATTGTCAATTCTTGAGTGGGAAAGTCAATCACCCGATCTGAACCCAATTGAGCATGCCTTTTATATGCTGAAGAGAAAACTGAAGGGGACCAGCCCCCAAACCAAGCATGCTGAAAATGGTTCCAATACAGGCCTGGCAGAGCATCACCAGAGAAGACACCCAGCAACTGGTGATGTCCATGAATCGCAGACTTCAAGCAGTCATTGCATGCAAAGGATATGCAGCAGGCAGTGAAGAAAGTGAATGGCATGTTGGCCTTCATAACAAGAGGAGTTAAGTATAGGAGCAAAGAGGTCCTTCTGCAGTTGTATTGGGCCCTAGTGAGACCACACCTGGAGTATTGTGTGCAGTTTTGGCCCCCTTATTTGAGGAAGGACATTCTAGCTATTGAGGTAGTGCAGCGTAGGTTTACAAGGTTAATTCCCGGTATGGTGGGACTGTCATAAGCTGAGAGAATGAAGCAGCTGGGCTTGTATATTCTGGAGTTTAAGATGAGAGGGCATCTTATTGAAACATATAAGATTATTAAGGGTTTGGACACGTTAGAGGCAGGAAACATGTTCCCGATGTTGGGGGAGTCCAGAACCAGGGGTCACAGTTTTAAGAATAAGGGGTTAGCCATTTAGAACGGAGATGAGGAAACACTTTTTCGCATTGAGATTTGTGAGTCTGTGCCATACAATTCTCTGCCTCAGAGAGTGGTGGAGGCCAATTCTCTGGATACATTCAAGAGAGAGCTAGATAGGGCTCGTAAAGAGTCAGGGGATATAGGGAGAAGGCAGGAACGGGGTACTGATTGGGGATGATCAGCCACGATCACATTGAATGGCGGTGCTGGCTCGAAGGGCCGAATGGCCTACTCCTGCACATATTGTCTGTTGTCTAAAATTCTAAGCATGACTACTTTCATTTACATGACATTGCTGTGTCCCTAACATTATGGTGCCCTGAAATGGGGGGGGGGGGGAAACTATGCATAAACTATGCTGTAATTTCTACATGGTGAAACCAAAATGTATAAAAATCACCTTTTTTTAAATATGACAATGTGTACTTTAACCACATGTGATTTTTTTTTCTATTACAAATCTCAAATTGTGTAGTACAGAGGCAAATAAATAAATGATGGGTCTTTGCCCCAAACATTATGGAGCGCACTGTACATTTAATTGAATTGAAAATGTTTGCATCTAACTGCACTGTTGCCTAGCGGCAGAATTCAGTAGGGACACAGTATCACGAGCAGTTTGCTCCACTGATGTCCTGCTGTTGAAAGGGGAGCAAGTGGTGGTGGAAGTGACATGACATTGAGTGTGAAGGTGTTGGTGGGTGTGTTGGAAAGGAATGATGAGGATAGAGCAACTATACAAAGACGGTGTGAGTAGATAGCCATGCAGGTCAACACCATGAGCCTCTGAACACCTACATGGAATGCCCCAGAAAGCTCATTGAGCTCACTTGCATGCTCAAGTTCAATGAATGCATCTTTATATGCCATACAGATGAACACTGACCACATGTCTAAAAGCACCTAGCCCCATTGCTCATCTAACAACAGCCTGTAACATTCAGTTATTTTCTATTTTTAGCTCACACTCATCAAATTACCACTGCTCAAATTCCCCACCTATATGGCACAGTTTACACTGCGACTGTGCCTCCTCCCTTTAATGTCGCTCTGATCTCTATCATTGGCTGACAGGCCAGGAGAGGCCAATCCCCAGCAACATTGGTAACAGTAGGGTCCAATTAACTGACAATTGGTTTGAACTTCATCGGCCTACTTCAAAAACCAGGCATTTTACCCAGATGAGAGAAGCCAGAGGGTGGGAGAAACAGAGAGAAAGAGGACGGAAGAAAGGAGAGAGAGAGAGAAAGTGGGGAGCCTCCCAGCTAATTCCCTGTTGCAGATTTGAGGAAGACTGAGCCATGAGGACAAATCCAAGACCATCAGTGCCTCCGTATGGTCAAGGAATTGGCTATCGGGAACAAATCCTAGACAGCCAGCACCTCCACTGAAGCTATGATTGAGTGAGTAGCCGGGGCAAGCCTGAGGCACCTGTCTCTTCCTGGTCATGAACAACAAGGGACTGTGCCCACACACAGAGGCAAAAACTGAGCTGCCAGGGTAATCCAGAGACCATCAGCACCCACTCTGGAGGCAAGGGTGAACTGCAGGGAAACGCCGAGATCATCACGCCTCCTCTTTCGAAGATCATGACTGAACTGCCGGCACAAGACCGAGATACCCAGTTGCATTGCACATGTGCCCTGTAGGCGAGGAACAGTCTCTCAGGAGTCTTGCTTTTTTTCCCCCCTTTTCCACGAGCCCTATAGCTAACTCCTCTTCCCCCAATAGGTCCAGAATAGGCCATTTTGCCCAATATGACCATGGCTAATCATCCAGAATTAGTACCCTGTTCTTGCTTTTTCCCATATCCCTTGATTCCACGAGCCTTAAGAGCTATATCTAACTCTCTCTTGAATACATCAATACAAGAAGCAAGTAGGAGAACAACAGGACCCCCCCCCCCCCCCCCCCCCCCTAGAGAGATTAAAGGGAGCACTTTTACACTATGGTATTTTACATTTTAAAAAGCATCTAAGATTCTCACTTCCATTCACGCAAAGAAGGAAGCGTCCAGTTTTGTTTGCTCTAATGGTGTGGATTTTCACAGTGAGTTCAGGTTGTAATTGCAGGACAAAATACCCAGTTGCTTTGCTGGTGTTGTATCCCAAAGAGTCCAATACTGGAATGCAGTCAACAGTTAATCAGGGAATTAGTTGTATTGTGTGCTGAAGTTACCCTGTTCCGCCGATACTTCTACAAAAAATCCAGGCCACAAAGTTTGGAGCAGTGATCAGATTCAACCAGTAGGTGGTCCTATTATAAAGATTCAGCTTTACAAACTGCCATAAAGCCAAGAAATTCCAGGAAGCGCCACATTTTGTGCCAAATATTGTATGATATATCAACATACTTGAATAATTTTGCAATTGGAAAAGCTGAAACTCGTACTGTTTGAGTGATTTGTGTATTAAATATTGCAAAATGAACATATGTATCTGGAATTGTCCAAAATATTACATTTTATTTCAGAAAAGAAAGCTGCTGGAAGTTGCAGATATAATAATCTATGCTGTTTTGCCCATTTTTAAAGAGCATTTTTTCATCAATCATTTGGAATAAACCTTTTGGCATGGAGTCAAGTTCTGACAAGCACATTGATTCGAACCTGCCTTTTAGTTGGCAGGATTGAGTATCAGAACAGTCAGTGACACAAATTAGTTCAAACTATAACTTTCAGAGTCGTCCAGAGTTCCTATAACTGTCTTTTAATATATTTTAATATTTGTTCCTTAATGTCTTCCTTTACATCAACCAGTCTACCATAATATTTCTGTATGGCTTTTATGTGGTGCAATTACAATGTTTAAAATGGTGGTTGAGAGGATTGCTTTGGAGGGAATCATTACAGTAGATTTGTAAAAATATCAATCAAATCTTTGCCACCCTAACACTAGTACAGGATGAGCAGAAATGTCCTCCAATTAAATATTAGGAAGAGCAAAGCCATCATCTTCAGTTCCCCATCACAGACTCAAGCCATTGACACAAGTTCACAATCATGTTGAAGGTGAACCAGATTGTTCATCTGTTGTATTTGGCTTCATAGTCATCGCTGAGATCATCTATTTCCATCTCCATAATATCAACCAACTCCAACATGCCTCAGCTCAGTTACTACTAAATCCTCAGTCATGCCTTTGTTATTTCTGCACTTGACCTTTCTTATGCAATTCTGGCTCGCCGTTCTGACGAGAAACATTAACTCTGTCCCTCTTTCCACAGATACTACCTGACCTTTCAAGTGTTTCCAGCATCTTCACTTTTTATTAATAGCTAGCCTTCCTCATCCTGCTCAACCTAACGTGAGGCCAGCTCAAAGATTTTGTGCCCATGTCCTAAATCACGCCATGGTCCTCACGCATCACCCTTGTGCTTACTGACTTGCACCAATTTCTGGTTAAGTCATATCCCATCCTCGCTTTTAAGTATGTGTAGGAAAGAACTGCAGATGCTGGTTTAGATAGACACAAAATGCTGGAGTAACTCAGTGGGACAGGCATCATCTCTGGAGAGAAGGAATGGGTGACGTTTCGGGTTGAGACCCTTCTTCGGACTGATGTCAAGGGAGTGGACGGTACAGAGATAAAATGTTGTCGGACATGGTCGGAGAACTGGGAAGGGGGAGGGGATGGAGAGAGAGGAAAAACAAGGGCTACTTGAAGTCAGAGAAGTCAATGAATTCAGAGAAGTCATACCGCTGGAGTGTAAGCTACCAAAGTGAAATATGAGGTGCTGTTCTCCCAATTTGCGCTGGGCCTCACTCACTCTAACAATGGAGGAGGCCCAGGATAGAAAGGTCAGTATGGGAATGGGAGGGGGAGTTACAGTGTTGAGCAACAGGGAGACAAGGTAGGTTTAGGTGGACTGAGCGGAGGTGTTCAGCAAAACGATCGCCGAGCCTACGCTAGGTTTTGCTGATATACAAGAGTCCACACCTTGAACAGCGGATACAGTAGATGAGGCTGAAGGAGGTGCAAGGAGGGTTTAAGCTCTAAGACCCTAAACTGGAATTCATTTTTAAAGCTCTCTACTCATTATCTCTCTCCACATCTAAGATACTTCTTTGACCATGTCTTTGGTCATCTGCCCCAACATCTCTGGATCTGGCTCAATGTTTTTAATTGATAGGTTTCTTTCACGTCAGCATGATGGCATAGCGGTAGAGCTACTGCCTTACAGTGCCAGAGATCCGGGTTCAATTCTAACTACGGGTGCTGTCTGTACAGAGTTTGTTCATCCTCCCCATGGCCTGCGTGGGTTTTCACTGGGATCTCCGGTTTCCTCCCACACTCCAACGACGTACAGGTTTGTAGGATAATTGGTTTGGTAAAATTATAAATTGTCCTTTGTGTGTAGGATAGTGTTAATGTGCGGGGCTCGCTGGTTAGCGTGGACCTGGCGGGCCCAAAGGCCTATTTCCGCATTGTATTTCTAAACTAAAACTAAACTAAAGCTCCTCCTCATAATTTTGCAATAATAAAATGACTAAAACATTAAAAGTTGTTGCTGTTATAATAACCATTTGTCTTAGTCACTATAACTGCTTAAATTAATTGCTGGAGGAAAAGTCCTTCAGATGTACAGTACCATTGACAAATTCGATTGAATAAATAATCAGCCAAAGAGTATTTTATATTGACAAATTCGAGATAACTATATGACGGACAAAGGGAAAACCTGCCTGTTTCAAAGCACTTCTGACAATATTGCACACCCTAAATACTGTAAGAATATAGTGTAGGAAATGTTATTAAATCAATGGGCCTTGAATGCTTAACCTGGATCATGAGAATATTACCCCGTGACTCGTCGGTTATCTTTACCTTTTCAAAATGGATAAAGGCACAAAGGATAAAGAGAATGTTCCAGACAAGATCATTTTTTGAAACACTGAAAATGCTTAACCAGTAAATTCAGCCTTCTCTGAAAAAGTGTTTATGAGAATTAACAGATCTGTCAAAGCAGGTTAATGAGTTGACCTAAAGAGCTGAAAATACCCAATAGGTGAAGTAGCCCAAGTAAACTATTGCATTGACTAATTCACTCCATCACAAGGGACATTGTCAGTCAACAACTCCACAAAGATGTGGTTATTCACAACACAATATATTACCTTTTCATACCCAGAATAAAGTAACAGGGAGTTAAATTATATTTACAACAAAATGCATGAATATAGATTACCGAGCTTTTAGAAACAGATTTGTATGCAGCTTTAGGTGTAGATAGTATGGTAAAATAGTACCTGCACTCATTTCAATTAAACATATATATTTGTATTAGATAGTGCCATTAAACTTCATAAAGGGAATTCAAGGTCATTGTAGTTCTTCTGTGCTGGACAACTGAGTGTGAAAATAGTGCGTGATGGTGGCCCACTTGTAACCATTTTAACTTCTTCATAACCTGCTGCAGAGTTCGATTTGCAAAGGAAAGCTGAGCTGCACAGCATGGGGGGTTTATCCCCATGTTTCAGTTTGTCCCCACCTACCTTGAAGCAACAGAAAAACCGTGTTGGAGTTTCCCACTGTCCCAGCTCTGTGATCTTGTCAGGTTTTCACTATTGCAGGTGCTTAAGGCATACTTCTTTGCGGAGTTGTTGAGTGACAATGTCCCTGGTGACGGAGTGAATTATCCAATGCAATCGTTTACTTGGGCTACTTCACCTTTTCTGTCTTTGTAGCTCTTTAGGTCAATTGATTAACTCACTTTGACACACCTGTTAATTCTCATAAATCAGATTTTCTGATTCAGCAATTTTTCTTATGCAATTGGTGCAGAAGAGAACAAGATGATAAAGGTTACTTATTTTCATTTATAACTGGGGAAATTCTCCCCACAGCAGCACATTTATCTTCCTGGTGCCTATGCTCTCTGCATCCTCCAATGTCCACAGTGCCTTTATTTTAGCCTCCATAAGGCTGCAAGGCATTCTCTTGGCTGAAAAATGCTATGTTCAGGTATATTGCTAAAGCCATGATTTAGAAAGGAAAGCATTCAGTGGGATGGCCCGTCAAACAGCCTGTGGCTACAAGGCAAGAGTATGGAGTTGGACTAATTGGACAGGTTTTTCAAAGAGCAGGCTCAGGCATAATCAGCTCAATAGCTTCTTTCCTGTTGTAGATTCTGCGACCCTATGAATAATTTAAGTTGTGAGATTAGACGCTTAAATGGAAAATAATAAAAGTTTGTAATATTTTTCCAGAACATCTAACCTATATCGAAAACCATGTCATCATTCCACTTTTTATATTAAATAACAGTGCACATCCATTACTGTAGCCTTTTTAGTTGTCTCTAGTTTTAACCTTCAAAGTCTAGCCACTGGTTCCTCCTTTCATCTCATTAGCCTCTGGGAAAAGTCTGTGTTTGCACTCGCACCTGCTCATCTGTGCTCATCTGTTACCACTGACAAGATGGGTGTCTTGTTGGCACTTCTGTACAGTTCCTCAAAATAGTTGGCTTCCTGAGGGATTCCAGAAACCGAGGCCACTTGCCCTTTATGATTAAAATTCTTAGCGTATTTACACTAAGCGTGGAATCAATTTATTTCTGTATTACCACAATTACTGTATTACTGTATTTCTATATTCGGTATTACATGCAAACTCTTTAATAAAACATTTATTTCAAGGGCCATTTAAGAACTAAAGTGCATATAATGCAAGCAGTTGCTATTTTGGAATTACAGATCATTATTTTTAAGTGAATGAGGAGTGTTGATGTTCATAATAAAATCTGCTCAATAAGTGTGAAATGCAGAATTCCACCTCTGGAACTTGTTTTATTGGAAGTCATCTTATATTTATCAATTACAATGAGATAAAATAAGACATACCTTACACTTTTGCTTTTCATTTTACAGAAGTTTTATTGTAGACAGTTCTAGCTACAAAAGCAGTGTTGGAGAAGAAAGAATGTACACAACCCTACTTAGAATGAATACTAAATGATATATGATAAGCACACTGCAGCACTTATTGAAGTTTCTATATCCAGAGGAAATTCCCAGTCTGGTATCCTACACCACATCCCACCCCCTTGTTCTAAACTGAACATACCTTGTAGAAATGAAAGCAGGTTTCAATATATGCAGAGACTGCACAGAACAACGGGAAGGAAGGGATTTTTGCAAAGGTTGGTTCTGAATTCTCTTCCATTCTGCAGCTTTATTCCCATGGTGACCAGTGACCTCACAATATGTAACGTAACCCTGCCTACTGGATTAGTAAAACAGGAGACACCTGAAGATCAGTGTAAACTTGACTCCTGTCACTCTACGCCATCAACAAGCCGCATTGAAGTGAAGATGAAAGGAAGAGGCGAAGAAAAGGAATATCTTATCTTCATGGCAGATACAGCTGGAGATAGCTCATTGCTACCTGTTTTGCCAAAAAGGTCTGTGTTGTCGGTAGACTTTCACTGAAACAGCACGTGTATTAACGGCAAGTGCAGGCTTTATTTATCTGTGGTGTTTACTGTTTATGTGTCTGATGCCCTGCATTGTAACAGCTGCACTGACGAGTTAGTCATTTTACGAGTACTGCCATCAGGGCAAACTCCTCAAATGTATGGTGTAGACCTCATAAGCACCTGGCTGTAGTTGACATCAGAGCCCCAGCAGACGCATGAGCAATCTGCTCAACTGGTAAGTCTGCTTTTAGTAAAATAGCCGTAGGATTCCATGGCTAGCATAGACTTTTTAAGCAATATTGGATTGAATGATACTGTCCATTTTTTACAAAACCGTTTTGATTGCACGGCTCTTGAAGCAGGCTTAAAGTATGAATTGTCACGCAATATGCACTTGACATTACTGCTGCCACATTGGTCTGTGTGTAGCAAAGAAAGTGTGACCCATGTGCAGAGGGGGCTGGTTTCATTTGGAGGAAGCAACCCACTTGATATACCATTACTTGTATCCTCTTAGGAGAGAATAGTAAGATTAAATGAGAACTTACCAGTTTGAAGTTTGATCTTTATTTTATGAGGAGTTACGATGAGGGATTACGTGAAGACCCCGCCAGCACGCGTGCGCGACATTCTTCAAAACAGCGGTGTGGAATCACAGAAAATAGTAATTGAAGTAAACATAGTAAAGACAAGGAGAACTAAGATGCCAGTTGACCTTTATAATTGAGGGCGGGAGCGGAGGGCATGTAATCCCTCATCGTAACTCCTCATAAAATACAGATCAAACTTCAAACTGGTAAGTTCTCGTTTAATCTTACTATTTTACTTCGGAGTCACGTGAGTGAATATGTGAAGATTTTAAAGCTCTGTGATTTCAAGCCGTGGAACAGTCCATGCTTCACTCACTGCCGAAGTCATTCAAGTAGGTATGTTACAAAGCGTACCTGAATCGTGGCTGAGCATCTGCCCCACCCCTTGTGTGTGATTTTGGCCCTGTTTAGAGGGGGCGGGTTTAAAACGCGATTTTTACTAGGCTGTTCCAATCGAAAATGTTCAGCCTAGTAAATCATTAATGGAAAATCGCTGAAAGACCCCGTCGCAAAAGGTATTATTAGTTTTTATGGCCTTGTATAATATTTATAGTAGTTTAAAAATCACTCTCTCACTCCGCAACCTCTCGCAGCCCCAGGGTTTTATAAAGCAAACAATTAAAGGTATGTACCTTATTTTTACATTAAATGGGGCTTCTTAAGAACCCTGTATATAAAGTTTTCTATAGCGAGTAGTTCATTTTGGGCTCTTTATATCCCGCAATATTTTTCTGGGCACTTGAGGGCACAAATCCAGCGCAATGTGAACGTTCTAAACCAGCGCGTTCACAGGAACCCACTAGAAAGCCGATTTAAATTGACTTTAATTTACAGCAAATGAACACTAAATTCCTTCCAATTGGCCTATAAATTGATGTAAATGAGATTTAAAAATCATGTTTTATTGTGAATTATTTGTGAATATTATTTGGACACTTGGGCTATTTAAAAATGTTAATCATTTATTAAGAAATGGATAGATGTTTAGTTCGGTAATTGAAGTTTGAAATTAGCTACAATTGGATAACTAACTAATTATATGCTTTAATTTCAGGTCCTCCAAGCAAGATTATTTTATATTTGTTTCAGAATGGTTCAATCTATGATAACTGAAAATTTCATTCAGTTCTCTTAATTTTTAAGAAGGTTATGGGCTTTTGACTGCACACGATCACAGCTTTTTTGTTATGTCCATAGTAAATCAATAGGGAACAAGATGCTAATTTCCGAGTATGAAAATGGCCATAACTTTTTTATTACTTGAGATATGAAAGTAAATTAGGTGTCAAATTAAACTTATTGTTATGCTTTATCTGATGGGATAAATTGCAGACTTGATTTTTTAAATCTCAAAATTTTGTAACATTGCTAATTCAAGGGAGGAAGTATGTTATTGTATTCAGACATGCATCCAATTCAGGCAATAACAATTTATTTTAACAAAATAATCCTCCCTAGGGCTCAAACTTGATTCTGCAATACCGCAGGTTTGGTTATTGGCTTATTATAAAGAATTGGAAGGTCTTTCTCTTGACCATCCTGCTGTTGCCATTATATGGTTCATAGGCACTTCCTTGTCGCTAGCTGCCAGTGTTGCTGTTGCCCATGTGGATAGAAAATTAAGATGTCAGTATCCACCCTAGCAGCTCCCAAGCCTGTCTGAGCCATCTAGCGATGGTTAGTGCTGATACTCGGCCATTAGGCTGTTTATGGCTGCCCATAGTGCTAATTTACTTCCTCTTAAGTTTTAATAGTTTTAAGGTATAATAGAAGGTGTGTCATTACACATAGGCGGGTGTCAGTTGGGTATATCTGGAATTCCAAATTTTGTCCTGATGATCATGGTCTATCTTGTTTAACAAGCTCTAATATGCGAAGTTATCTTTTCTGGAGATGCCATCATTTATCCCAGTCTCAGTTTATGTAGAAATTGGACCCCTAGAACTGAGACCAGTACTATCAGCATACTGTTTTTAAATGTCAATACCCCCCCCCCCCAGGGCCGGGGATATTGCTGGTGCCCCTAGCAATTTTGTACAACACTGACGTCCCATATCTGGGAGTACTTCCCTCTAGGAGGGTTGGTGTTGAAATAATCCTCATAAGTTTGACAACGAGAGGGTGAGATCCCATGGAGAGTTGTCGTGGCGCCTGCCACCAGCAAGCTGGCAGGGCACTCCGGCATAATTATAGTACTGCAGCTCAGTCCTTCATCTACATGAAGGCTGGATAGGAATTCCCAGGACATTGGTGGTTGTTGCTGTATTATACGCTACACCAGCCCTTGTTGATTCTTGATAGGCCGCCGTGATCAAGCTCATGGTCCTGTCCGCCAGCCCGGATCTAGCATGGTGGACTATGGTTCAGAGACTATGTCCGAGACCACAGGGATCCATGGCTCTGTAGGCCAATCAGGTACTTTCAAGACACTTGATGTTGAGTCCATATGTGTTTTTGCTTAGGATCCGACTGATGAGGCAGGAGGGAAAAACATTGTAAACAATTATTCCGTATTAAGTGAGTAACGTCCATTGCTGCTGCCCCAAGTGTGGTTCCCAAGCGACATATGTTGGTAACTGGTGATTGGGTCTAGATGCAAATGGATCGATATCTGGTGTCCCTCTTTTGGTAATATCAGCAACTTTTTTGTGGTCCAACAGCCATTCGATGCTGTCATTGAATTTTCATGACCTGGTATGTGGCTCAGTATTGAGCTTACCTGGTAGGTAAATTTGCTGATAGTCAAATATGTATGTTAACACACCATAGTCAAATATATTGGCCAGATTGACACATGGTATCGATCTTTTCTCCCATATGATTAATATATGCCACCACTGTGATATTATCACTTTGTAGGCGGACATGCAGATGGTGCATTGTTAGCAGTAGGCTTTTAGACCATAAAACGCACCCAACACCAGTGTTTTTAGTAATTAATTATTTTGTAGGTTTATCCAAGTCTGCTTTACTCTTTGGCAATGTTACAGACATATGGATAACGTTAATTGTAAATCCCAGAAAGTCCAGTTGTGGATGCAGTTGACTTAGATTTATCTGGATGGAGATGACCCCAGAGTTTCACCCTATGTTTGGTAGCTAAAACTGCTGATTTAGCTAGATCAAGATTGTTTCCCCACAATTGATATGTCATCAAGATATGCCATGACAATATGTTTTTGTTTCTAATATTGCCAAGGCCCGTTTTAATATCTTGGTGAAAAGTCTTGGGGCTGAAGTTAGACCATTAGGCAACGCTATGCCCTGCCATAGTTGCCTCATCCAGTTAAATTTTAGGTATCAACAATGATCCCTCCATGACTCCCAAAACAAGTGTAATATTCCCCCTGTTAGTACAGGTCATACACCGTTATGTTCTGGAAGGAACCAGATCCACCTACTTACCTGGTTGCCGGTGGTACGTCCCTTTCTTCAATTTCTGCCTCTTCTGTGGAAGAGGCGCCGGAGTGCGGGGTTGGCACGTTTTCCATGAGGGTCGCTCTGGGCCTGAAAGGACCTTCGTGGTGCTGCGCGGCCCTCATGCTTTCACCAGCGTCCTGGTGTTGATACCTGCTGGTGGTTGCATAGGGGTGCTGTCGTTGCTGATGATGCTGTTATGTGCCCGACGGTTTTAATCTCTTTGTTGAGCTTTTCTCTGTACCATTGTCTGGGCGAGCAACCAATGTTGTCAGAAGTTTTGAGATCTTTTGTAGTTTGACCTCCTGGGTTTTTGTGCCAGTCCCACTGTACCTCAGATCGCATTGTTTGCTGCAGGCATTTTTAAAATGAAGTGAAGTTCACAGGAGGCTTATACTTCTGCGTAATTTTGTTGCCTGTTCCTGCAGAAGATGTAAGTACAGGTAGTCGATGCTGGCCGCCAGCCTGGTCTGTAATGATACTTTTCGTTGATCTGTAATTTTGGTGATCACTCCCAGTAGCTCCTTAGGATTCTGCACCCCCTGCACACTGCCGTTTTCTTCAGCCACGTCCCCTTCTTCCGGACCAGCCCAGCCCTGGTCCACAATGCATTCCTCTATCGAGGGAGATGCATTGTTTTACAGCCCTCGATAAGATGCTGTTGTGGGAGTGCGAAGACTCCCATAGTGAGCTTGCTCCATCTCCTGGAGCAAGTCACGGGCGGACCTCTGCTGCACTCGGGCAGCGCGCCCCTTCGGCCGGACTCAGATGAGTATGATCGGCCGGGCTGAATCCTGCTCGGCTTTGCCTCCTGTCTGCTGCGTTGCTTTGAGCTGTATGACTCATGGCGCTGGATTCAGCTTGGAGTCGGCAAGTGGACCTTAGTAACCATGCCAACGGTCACTTTCACTGCCCTTGGGCAGTGCGTCCTTCTGGCCGGACTCCCCGAGTCTATCGGCTGTACCGACTCCTGCCTGCCTGCAGCCCGCTGTGTTGTTTCCAGGTATACAGCTCGTGGTGCTGGGCTCAGCCTGCGCCGGTCGTACCCGGCTGTCGGTTGCCGGAACCTACCTGGTTCCCCGCAGCCTGCGGTCCTGGAACTGCTGGGCGTCCGTGGTGTCGGCTGCTGGGATCTACCTGGCTCCCTGCGGCAGCCTGCGTTCCTGGAGTCGCTGGACGTCTCTGGTTGTCGGCTGCCGGGAACTGCCTGGTTCCCCGTGGCAGCCTGCGGTCCAGGTCGATTTTTTCTTCCCCTTGTCCAACATAAAGCACAGCAAGGGGGAAGAATACAACTTCAATTTTTCCTTACCTGTGTAGGTCCGTTTGAATTTTTCCCGCGGGAGTGCTCCACCCCCGCCTGTCACTGTTGCACTGCGTGAGACGCAATGTCGCGCACGCGTGCTGGCGGGGTCTTCACGTAGTCACTCACGTGACTCCGAAGTAAAATAGAATATCGTGTTAGAACAGAGATTGATGGAATGATCTCCGCTAAGCAGATTTCTGCTTAGAATTCAGATGAGATCTTGTGTAATACTTGCCTCCTTCACCCTCCCTCCCGCACCCACCCCCATTCTCAAGTGTGTTTGTCTTTTCACCAGGTATCTAATCCGCTGCCACAACCTCAGCACTCATTCATATAAGGGTTCGGGACATTCCAAATATCCAGACAACTTATTTTTGCCGTAAAGGAATTTGGGCTCTGGAACAATATGGAAGCTTTTTGTTGATGCTAAGAGGCTTCTACTAACAGTGCACAATACTGTAACTGTCTGTTAAAAATAAATAATAGAGCCAGTTGTCTGGTTATTCAAGCTTGCTCTGTCTTTCAACAATCTCATAGATAATTATTTAATTATCCCTTTCTAACCCCATATTTTCTCAGTTCCTTGGTGCATCCCAAAATCACTCTTCCCAAAGTACACACTTTGAGTGAGCATTATTGTCCCTTTGAAGTAGATTAGCAAGTCATGAGCAAATAAATCTCTCCCCAACCCTGCCTGCCCTCCTTGGCCAATCTCATACTTTGCCCCTTTATTCTAGATTCTCCAGTTTAAAGAATCTGTCTCTCTGTGAATCCCATTCAGAATCTGTTGATATTTCAATGAGATCAGGCTTCATCGCATAGGGTCATAGAGTCATACAGCACGGAAACAGCTCCTACATTCCAATTTGTCCATGTCAATCAAGTTGCCCCATTTAAGTTAGACACATTTGCCTGTGTTTGACCCACATCCCTCTAAATCGTTCCTATCCATGTAACTTTACCAGTGTCTTTCAAATGTTGTTATAGTCCTTGGCTCGATTATTTCCACTGGCAGTTTGTTCCTATGAAATCTTGCCCCTCCCACCTTGAACATATGTCCTCTGGTTCTTGATTTTCCTACCTTGGGTAAAATTCTGTGCATTCACCCGATCTATTCCTCTTGTAATACCTCACTATAAGATTAGTCCTCAGCCTCTTGCACTATAAGGAATAAAGTCCTACCATCCTTATAAATCTTCTCTGCACTTTTGCCATCTTAATGACATTCTTCCTATAGCAGGGTGACCAAAACTGAAATAATACTCAGAATGCAGCCTCACCAACATGTTGTACAATTGTAACATAACGTCCCAACTTCTATACCAATGTACAATTTATCAATGTACCAAAAGCCCCCTAACAAAATCCATACCAATGTTGAGGGGAATGGCCTCAGGGGATTCCCACACTTTCTGCTTATTCCATTTCCCGGTGGTCACCCATCTACTTTCTGCCGGTACCCTAGGTGTGAGCACTTCACTGTAACTCCTGTTCATCTGTAAGGAGCTGCAGTTGGTGTAGAGCTCAGGGGCACCAAAAACTTTCCTTGACTTCCCAGATGATGCAGGAGGAGCGTAGCATTGCCTGAGCACTAGACCAAGGAAGATTTATGAAAGAAAGAAAACACAAACGATACCTTATTCTGCCGTTACCCTCTTCGGTGAAGCCTCTCGAGCCAAAACCTCACACTTGCACTGCACGAAGCCTCTTGAGCCAAAGGCTCACACTTACCCTCCACAAAGCACTTCACTACGCAGCCACACCCAAAGTGGCCACTCCCAACAGACTGCTCAAATGGTATCTACCTTCCTTTTTACACACCCACACGGAGCAGTCACTCCAGAATGTTAGCTGCATTTAGGTGCAAAACAGAGTCTGCCCTCATTAAGTGTTGGCTGACAAAAGTCCTGCTCTTTTGTCCCTGCTTTCAGTTACTCCGCTGAAAATGACCTTCTATCCTTTTATTCTTCTGACTTTCTGTTCCTTTCAGATGCAACACTGAATCTGCCCTTGTGGTTGCGACCCATGCTATCCCGTCAAAAACAATATTATACATGAATAGAATCAAACCGTCCGCCGTGTACGGACAGAGGATAAAGACTATAGCATATAGTGCAAAATATAACATTGAAGTTTAATAATGTCTGACCAATGGTAATTCAAAGGTCTCCAATAAGGTAGATCGGAGGTCAAGACTGTACTCTAGCTGTTGAGAGGACAGTTTACTTGCCTGATAACAGCTGGGAAGAAACTGTCCCTGAATCAGGAGGTGTGCATTTTCAAACTTCAGCACCTCTTGCCTGATGGGAGAAAGGAGAAGAGGAGGTTGAAACTCATCCTTGATTATGCTGATGGGCTTGCCGAGGCAGCGTGAAGTGTAGATGAAGTCAATGGAACGGAGGTTGGTTTGTGTGATGGTTTGATACTATACAGGTGGCTCTCTCTGATATGTCCGTTTCATGAGGATGTGGGTCAAAGTAGTGTGGTAAATCTACATAAAACATCAGACATGTCAATATGTTAACTGGGAACAAAAGTTATAGTCAGCTAGCAATCCTGGATTGACACCAATGGTTACACAGCGTGATTCTCAGCTGGCAAATCTCAAGTTCTCCTCACAAAACTATTTTAAATGTTCAAAAACACAATAATAAGTTTGTCAAATTGCCTAGGGACCTCCAAATGATCAGTAACCTAGTTGTAGATAGTATAAACTAGAGATCGATCCCACGCAGAATCTTGCCAATGTTGTATTGAAACAGTTTTGCTTTGATTTAAGTGAATCGGTTTGACACCTCCTCAGAATGTGTGGAGAAGGGAGGATGAGGAAGATGAACTCAAGAGAAGGGGCTCTCAATAGCAATGCACAATGATGTGGAAGTTCCTTCAACTTGCTGAAGGGAAGTTTCAGTCGTTGACTGGATAGATTTCCTTGTTACCATGCAGCCAGTTTGTATTTGTCCATGCTGGATACAGGATTAAGCAGCATCATGTACTCCATCCACAAAGGAAAATCTGATTTTTTTTTAAATTTGTCAGTTTCTACAGCTGTGAAATGTGATTTATCCTAAAATAAATACTGAACTTCAGATAAGTGAATAAACCTGGGGTTCAACTGACTTAACACTTTAAACAATTTACATATACTTTCACCTCTTGGTTAATCACTTTGCCACTGAAGTTATTAGCATTTTGCTCAGTTGTAGTTTATCATAATTTGAATCAAGCACAAGAATTTTTAAATGATACTGAAGCAATTTTGTTATGGAACGGTTGAATTTATTGTTTTTACATTCATAACAGATAAACCTTAACAAATTTATCATACAATCTTTACAAAATATTTCTTCTTTGGTTATGTATTTTGTTATTGATTCAGTGCAGGAATTCAGTGTGATGAAATTCAATTCTGTCACTGGCGTTTTAAGCTCATGTCAAGCTTTGCTGATTTTCATATGGTGTTGTGAGCTTTTTAGTCATTCATTGCACTTGCTGTGCTCCAGTTCCATTTGAAAAAGGAATAGCACCTCCAGAAACATTGGCCTCCTATAACTATTGATTCCTATTTGCAGCAGTGTTTACTCCACTTGTTTAATTCACAATTGATTGAAAGTAAAACATTATTACGGGGAAGTTTTACATTTGCATTATTAATAAATACTTTTTAGTTAGTAATTTTCCACAGAACACATTTTTTCCTGTTGTGAGTATTTTTCTCACCATTCAATCACCATGCCTACAGCACAGGGATTTCCATCGTCCTTTGCCACTTCAGCAATTTCAGTTTCCTGGTCTTGTTGTCTCAAGACTGTGACTGATTGGCCCGATCCGAAATGTCACCTATCCATGTTCCTCAGGTTTTCTGTATGTTTGACTATCCAGGCCAATGATAATGTGATTTTAATTTACACCACTCAAGACCCAGTTTATGTTCCCTTGTTTTGCCTTGCCCAAACATCTTTTTTGCAATTTATACCCTGCCTTCCAATTGAGCACTGACCCTCCTTTTGTCCTTTTCTTTAACTGTCTTGTCATTGTGAACACAAACTTATTGAAGTTTTTTTCACAATTCTGATGATAGGTCAGCGGTTTAGTATTCACTCTGTTTCTCTGTTGTCTGATGCTGCCTGACCGGCCCAGTGTGGCCAGCATGTTCTGCAATAATTTCATGCTGAGCAATCTCACAGTGAAGGGTTCTTTACAAGATAGTTAACATAGAAACATAGAAAACAGGTGCAGGAGTAGGCCATTCGGCCCTTCGAGCCTGCACCGCCATTCAACATGATCATGGCTGATCATCCAACTAAGTTGGTGGTAGATTCACCAAACAAAGGATTTGCGGGACTGAGATCTGGAAGTTGTCCTCTGTAATGGCCATTAGATTCACAGAATAAAAAAGTAAGTGAAATAATGCATCAGAAGTAAAATCATCTATCAATATATCCATTGCAAGAAAGGTTTAAAATGTGAGCGTTGGGATTTAATTAGTACCTAAATTGTGGCACTGCAATTGGTGATGCTGCCAGAGGCAAATCAAAACTGCCCATGATTTAAAGTGGGGGACAAGGGAGGGAGATAGTGCCAACATATATTTGTTTGAAAAGGAGAAGGTAGACATGTATCACCCATATTCCCTGTGGTCCTCCACTATACGTCCTCTGTGGTCCTTCATCACCCATATTCTGTGGTCTTCCATATTCCCTGTGATTCCCTGTGATTCCCCCATCACACATATCCACTGTGGTCCACCATATCCCCTGTGGTTCTCCACAAACTATATCTCCTGTGGTCCACCCCACCACCCATGTTCCACGTGGTGCTCTATGGAACAATTTATAGCTCTTGAACATTTTTGTCTTGTTTTAAAGACAACTCCTATACCACATGATTTGTGGAACTGTGTTAAATATACGGACATATGGAGACAGTCAAAGCTGTTTGTATATTGTTTGTCTACTTGTAAACTGTGTGCGGTTCCCTTGATTTTACTCAGCTGTTTTCCGAACTTTATTGCAGTGCATGACATGATAAACACCCAGAGTGTGGTTACTGGTTTTAGATCTATGTGGCTGAACATGTGGACATTAATATTGAATGAGTCACTTAAATAAAGGTAACAAGTTAAACTATGTTATTAAGTGTAATTCATTAGAAAACTGCTGGTATAGTTCCAGGCAAGACAAATAAGGAAATATTCTCCCAACACTACTGCCTGTGGTTAGGCGTTTTTACTCTAATTTTTGTAGCCTATAAGTACACAAAACAAAAGTGCCCATAAGTCAAAGCAAATTAGCCATCTGTTTTACTGAGGCACGGATAATGGGAAACGAACTGTTGCTGAGCGCTGAGCAGAGATGCTTTTTTCCAATTAGAATTGTCTCATTTTTTGGGGACAAAGTATAGGCAGACTTGCTCAACATCTTCTAATTTTGTCCATCTGAACTGAACACATCAAATAATAGTAAGATTAAATGAGAACTTACCAGTTTGAAGTTTGATCTTTATTTTATGATGAGTTACGTTGAGGGACTACGTGAAGAAGGCTGTCCAGGCGCACGCGCGTCAATCTTCAAAGCAGCGGTGTGAAATCACAGATGATATATACCGAAGCATAATAGTAAGCTACGTGATACAAACTTAACTTACCTTTGATCTTTATTAGGGTGGGAGCGGAGGGCACGTAGTTCCTCAACGTAACTCCTCATAAAATAAAGATCAAACATCAAACTGGTAAGTTCTCATTTAATCTTACTATTTTACTTCGGAGTCACGTGAGTGACTACGTGAAGATTTTAAAGCTTCTGTGATTGCAGGCCGTAGATTCTATTCTGGCGTATCACTGCATTTGGATTGACTCTATGAGTGAAAAACAGTCAATAACATGCAACCATAACATTTGTTTAATCAGTTAATGGTTTATTTTATGATAAACATTATGTGTCCCCTTTTAATCACTTGCCCATCCTGCGGCCGCAAGGATATGGTCTATTGGAACGTCCAAATCATTGGCCGCCGATGTTGCCGCCGCCCTGGTGGAATGAGATTTAAATTTGTCAGTATCAATTCCTGAATCCAATAGCACCTTCTTCAGCCATCTGGAAATTGTTTGTGTTGTCACTTTTTTGTGTGTTTTTTTATGGCTGATAAATAACGTGGATTCTACACCTCTAAGGTGCTTGGTGGTCTCAATGTAGTGTTTCAAATATGTAACTACACATAGTCTTTGATCTGAAGGATATGCTGAAAAAAACAATTTACACCCCGAGACTCCTGGTCTGCTCTATTTTAGCAGGTCATAGACATAGAATGTAATTTCCTCTGTTGTCATTCCCATTCTGTCTACCCTTAACTTGTGTGATGTTTGTACTCTTTGGGCTGAGACTAAAGCCATTAACATGACTACTTTCATAGTGATTTTGTCTAACGACAAATTTGAGATGGGACTCCAATCCCTAAGCAGTGTTAGTACATCCCTCACTTTCCAGATTTCCATATATCTCGGTCTGGGAGGTTTAGCATTAAAGATGCGCTTCATGTATCAACAAATCAAAGGGTGTGATCCTAGAACCTGTTGTTCAGATGGTCTCGATAAGTATGACGAGAGGGCACTCCTTGCAGTGTTGATCACACTATAACTTAAATTAGCGTCAAAATGTAATGTTGACAAGAATTCTACAACGTCTGAAGTGTCTGCAGTGTGGTAAGAAATATTTTGTGTTGAACAAAACTGCTCCCATTTCTTAATGTAAGAAATGTACTGCTTCTGGGTACTATCCCTCCAGGATCCTGTAATTACATCCATAGTGCGATCTGATAGTCTTCTTCCAACATATGGCCTTTTTAGAATCTGCAAATCAATAAGATCAAGTAAAGGATGAAAATCATCAGTTACAGGGTGCACGAGTAGGTTTTCTTGTCTTGAGACATGCATTTTAGGTTGTGTCATCATTTTTAACATTAGTGGATACCATGGTTGTGTGGGCCAGTCTGGAACCACCAACAATTCTGAAGCATTATCTTGTTTGATCTTCTGTAGACACTTACTGATCAGACAAAAGGGAGGAAATGCATATAAAAACATTCCACCCCAATTTAACGTAAACGCATCCACCCCTGTTGCACCTGGGTCTTGTTCCCACAAAACACATTGAGGTAACTGGTGGTTCAATCTGGATGCAAACAAGTCAATTTCTCACAATCTTATGGAAAATGTCACGATTTAACATCCATTCTGTATTGTCAGTAAAATTGCGTGACCTAGTGTCTGCAATTATGTTGAATTTACCTGGTAGGTAAATTGCAGAAAGCCAAATGTCTCTCTTAATGCACCAGTGCCAGATCATGTTTGCCAATCTGTCACATGCTTCTGACTTGATTCCACCCATATGATTGACATATGCCACTGCCGTAGTGTTGTCAATCTGAACCTGTACATGTAAATTTTGTACCTTGTGGCTTTGAATGCCATAATTGATTAATCCAGACAAATTTCAAATATCTACGATCTTTAACATGCACGGCCACAGAGTAATATGCATCTTGCAGATCCATGCTTGCCATATAGCATTCTGTTGAAATTAATTGCAAAGCATTAGTAAATGTCTCCATTTTGAAATGTTTATACTGTACAAAAGGGTTGAGACTTGTAAGGTCCAAAATGATTCTACAGCCACCATCCTTTTTAGGTCTAGAGAAAATACTAGATATTTGATTTGATGGTTTTGATAAGTTGTTTTCTCAAATACCCCTTTTTTTACTCAATATGTCAAGTTCTACGAATGATTCTAATCTCTTCTTTAGAGAAAGAATGTATTCGTCTTGGAATATGTTGAGTAGGGGGATTTTCATTTTGGTAGAATTCAATTCTAAACCCCATTATACTGCACAGTATATAAGCATCAGATGTTATTTGTTGCCATTCTTTTAGGAAGAATTGTAACCTTCCCCCAATTTGTAGGACACACCTGATATGTTTCTCTCAGAACCAGAACCACCCACCTCAGGGTTTGCTGGTGTCACTTTTTGTACCTTGCCCCTTGTGGGATTACCATGTCCTCCACGTCCTGGGGTCATACGCCAATATCGTGTATGCGGGTACGAGCGACTTGTTCCTTCACCAGTTCCAGCCCCCCTTCGGTATGAATATTGCCTTCTTGCTGTGCTGCCAAACATCGGTGGTTTCATCATCCCGATCGTTTTTGATTCTTCGTTGAGAACCTTCAGTTTTTTGGCAAGCTCTTCTCCAAAGAGTAAGTATGGCAATTGTATATTAGATGGTTTACAGAGCCCTGCAAACTTAGGATGTATGTTAGGTCTTATCGCAGTTTTACGAATACAGTTTATTTCAAAATGTGCATTACACATCATCCCCATAACATCCTGTTGTGACGTTGTCACATTTCCTTCTTCCAGGTCTCTGGCAAATTCCGTAATGCTTGACCCCATTAATCTTAGTACCCGCTGTAACCTCATTTCTTGAGCGCGTACTGCAGTGCCCATATAACTCCACACTTCACTGTTGACAGATGGGACTACTGGCAGAGCGCAATTCTGCGGGATTTCATATTTGTTCACAATTTCACCCATTGTTGGTTCTTCCAAATGATGGGAAAGCAGGTAATTTATACTTTCTGCTATATCCTCTGGTAGAGGTTGTCCCTTGTGTCTGGGACCATAGAACGTTTGGGCCAGCCCTGCTCCTTTTCTTTTTCATGTGGGGTCCTCAAATGATTCATTGTCAGAGTATTCTGGATATTCCTCCTCATAATGGGTTTCACCTGGCATTTCGTCATCAGGTATTTCATGCGATGGATCTCTGATAGGCCTACGCTTTTTTGACCCTCTTTGGGGTATCTCAAGCTCTTCCATTGAGCTGTATACTGGCAGCCCACTTTTGGGAGCTGCTCCATATTCTGGGTCTCCTGTAGACCAACGTCTGTATTGTCTTTCAGACATTTCTGTTGCTGGCTCCGTGCTTGCCCAACATACATATTCATCTTCATCATCAGGCATTTCGGTCGCTGTGCCAATGTTTCCCAGAACCTCTCCTGGGTGTTCCATGCGGTGGCTCTTTAAGCCCGCGTTTTTTATATTCCTTCTGGAGTTTGCCTTCATAAATCATTTTACCCATGAGGAATTCCAGTTGAGAAGTACTTGGTTTCTCTACCGTCGACTTTTTAGTCGGGCGCCCGCCACTCTCAGACATTTTGTCTTCTTGAGTGCTTACTGCAGTGCGCTTTCCCTTATTCCTCCCACCTTTCTCTATAAATTAAGACTTGCCTGTCTCTGCACGCAGTCTCCCCGGAGAAAAGCAGCCTGAATGTGAAAGTAAAAATACTTACGTTCAGGTTTTCTTTCACTCATCGCTCGGAGGTTCCGCACCTCCTACCGCGGTAGCAGCGCAATGCGTCTGACGAGATGACGCGCGTGCGCCTGGACGGCCTTCTTCACGTAGTCACTCACGTGACTCCGAAGTAAAATCCTGAATTTCTGATGCCAACAGAGTCTTTGTCAATTTGGCTTACTTCCAAATCCTCTGGAACAACAGTGCCCAGAGGTGGGCCAGGCTTCATATAAACGCAACTAACTGCAACAGGCATTAGATATCAAGCAGTGGACTGATGTGCCACTGCGTCTGTAGCCTGGCATGAGGCAAACAAGCCTCTCTCACTCTGATCTGCAGGTCCTTTGCGTTAAATGTGACTCTTCAATGACCAAGTCCCTGACTTTGTGACATGAATGGCTTGCTGTGAAATCTCTATTTTCCCTTACTTACGAAAGTTATAACAGCTTTTCTCAGATCACCTCACTCTGCGATCTAAACATCTTGAACCCTTTAACCTACTGCTCAACATCATTGATGGCTAATCAGCATTGTAGCCACACAAGTTAAGAGCATTGCAAACTGATGTTAAATGGATAAGGGAGATGCATTGAGGGACTGGCATCTCAAGCCACTCCTAAATTAAATCCTAAATCATTCTGCAATGAAAAATTCCTCATGAAATTGTAACTGGGGTTCATTTTAGCCATTGCATCAATGGACAGTTATAAACCCCACATGCTTTTCCTCACCATATTCTTAAGCTAAATGAAGGAGGTGAAGGGCATTAAGTAACCTGCTCATTATTCTAATTAGGTGGCGTGGCTTTTACCTGCGGATGAAGAGATACAATGGCAATGAGTGGGAGCTAATGTTGGAGAAGTTAGCATGTGTGGGAAGTGCAGGTGCGCGTGATTAACAGTGTATGACAGTGTGCGCGTGTGTGCTTTGTGTGTGAGATCATTAAACATCCGCAGCGTTATGATGCAGGGCTTCTCACTCCTGGAGGTAACAACTTTTACCACCTTCAGCCAGTGCCAGGTTTCATGTCCTCATCAAACCTCTGTCCCAGCATTGTATTTCATGTGCATGAACATCTGCCCAGAAACCTGGGCACTCTCTCATCTGCCTCTGTAGCCCTTTCTCCTTCATGGGAGCCGTAATGTTTGTTGTTCCCAGTTGACAGCCATGGGGAGTGTGCTTTAGGAGGTGACAGCCTTCTGTGGTTAATATGTGGCAAAGTGTTAGCCACAACAGTGTGCAATTGGACCAGGTTCCTTTCCTCCTTTGTGTAAACCCCAGACACCATACCATGTGATACAAAGGTTCACATGCACCTCTTCAACCTCCTCAACAGCATTCAGTAATCCTGATGTGGCCTCTTTTGCATTGGCAAGATCAAGCGTAGACAAACCAAACACTTGTACTCTGTCTAGAAAGGCCTGCTGGATCTCCTGGTTGCGGACCATTTCACACCTCTTCCCATTCCCTTAACTTTCTGTCCTGGGCCACCTTCACTGCCAGGGTGAGGCCACATGCAAACTGGAGGGACAGTACCTCATATTCCACTTGGGTAGCTTATAGCTTAACATTGAATTCTCCAATTTCATATAACCTCCTCCCAACCTCATCTCTCTTTCCTGTGCCCCCTCCCACTCCCCATACTGGTGCACACCCATTTCTATCACCAATTCTCACACACGCAGTCACCCTGCTCCATTCCCCTCCTTTGCATAGTCATTTCCCTCACATCCCCCATCTTTCCTACCCACTGCTCTTCCACCTATATCCCTCCCTTGGCAATACCTTTCACTCTACCTCTCTCCTTATCTGACACCCTTTTGTCTCCTTTTCGCCTCTAACCTTTGTCACTTACTCTACCCATCTGCCAATCAAACCCCCTTCACCTGTATCTGTCTATCACTTGCCAATCCTTGCCCTGTCCCTAGTTCTCTTTCCCAGCGTTCTCCTCCCACAATCAAAAGATACAATGAAGAAGGGCCCCAACCCAAAACATTATTCATTCCCTCAATGAATGCTACCTGACCCGTTGAGTTCCTCCAGCACTTTGGGTTTTGTTCAAGAATCCAGAATCTGCAGTTCCTTGTGTCTTCACTCTTTCTAATATCTTTGTGTGCAATTTTATGATTTTATTTTTAGGGAGTTGAAGTGAAACCAGAGATACTTCAGCGTGGCAAATATAACCATATAACCATATAACAATTACAGCACGGAAACAGGCCATCTCGGCCCTACATGTCCGTGCCGAACAACTTTTTTTCCTTTAGTCCTACCTGCCTGCACTCATACCATAACCCTCCATTCCCTTCTCATCCATATGCCTATCCAATTTAGTTTTAAATGATACCAACGAACCTGCCGACACCACTTCCACTGGAAGCTCATTCCACACCGCTACCACTCTCTGAGTGTATATAGATGAAATCCATTCCCAAGTCATAAGATAAAAAATATATATTCTTTGCCATTATTTTGAAGGGAACTATATCTATAAAGATTTTGAATGTTGTTGTATCAGTAGTAATAATGCCATACAGTTTCTATAAAAAGATCATTTCTAATTCCCCTCCTCAGTTTTTTTGCCTTCCCTGTCCCCTGTTTGCTCAGCTTGAGTAATAGGACTTCTTCAGCTCAGCTGAGAATTCTAACATAGGGTTCACATCATTACAAATGTGAGTCCATGCAAAGGCTAACACTTGAAACTGTCAGCCATGTGAGGAATGAGTTGTATATTCTGTCAGCTGGGGAGCTCCTGGAAATGTCCAACCCAAAACAAACTTCTACACATCACCAAGTTCAATTGACCCCTGGGCTGAGAAATGGTTGTCAGCTAATTCTTGAAGCAATATGCATATCTTAAATGCAGGAGATTCAGAAGATTTGGAAATAATATATAATCTATGGACACTGGCACACTGAACTGAGCCACATGAAGAACTGAAATACTGTATTATCTTGTATTCCAATTATATCGCAACCCTATATGACCAAAATAGAAACAAATGAGATAACCAGTGCTGAAGGCAAAAAGGCACACAGCATGAATTATCCTGATGCCAAAATAAAATTAATAGCTTATATACAAAAAATAGCTGTTTAGTCAATAATTTTTTGATTTTAACTTTTCATTGCATTGGTAATTTGTTTATGTTCATAAGTTCAAAAGTGCTAGGAGCAGAATTAGGCCATTTGGCCCATCAAGTCTACTCCACCATTCAATTATGGCTGATATATCTTTCCCTCTCAACCCCATTCTCCTGCCTTCTCCCCATAACCCCTGTCACCCATGCTAATCAAGAATCTAACAATCTCTGCCTTAAAAATATCCATTGACCTGAGGTCCACAGCCATCTGTGGCAATGAATTCCTCAGATTCAACACAGAAGAACAGCCCTTGGATCTTTAAGTATGTATCAGCTTGCCTGCAAGATATGCCAGGGTGTCAGTGCGCACAAGGTGCTGGACCAACAGGAGTGTTTGCAAGCTATGAGATATGGGGAGGATGCTTGCGGCAGTGTGAGATGAGGTGGAGCGTCTGGACGTTAAGTCTGAGTCCTGTGATTGTTAGTTAATGAGGAATGAGGTCTATACACCAAGCCGGCTCTAGGGCTCCAGAAGCTCTAGGTGAGAAGAAGACATAGCAGCTATTGACCTTGACAATCCATGTGAGGTCATTTCAACCTTGTGTAGCATGTTTTGTGGCCATCACAGGTTGTCTATGGGCATTCACCTCCTGACCTATCTCCTCTCACTGCCTTCATGGTGTGTAACTGGAGGGTAGGCTGGAACATCACAGGTAGGATTTATCCTATCTTTCCACTCCCTCCATTTCAACTGTGGGAAAGGATAATGCCTCATTTTTTCATCATTAACCTATGTCTGTATGAAAAGGCATTCATCATTATGCTCCCACCACTAGATTTTTTAAAGAACAATGAGAACAATGTTTTTTTAAGAGAACTCTTCAAAGTTGTAAAGTTACGCAGAGCAGCCCAGCATCAACAGGTGCTAAACAGTCACAAAACAGGGTCTGAAGCAAGATTTCACCAAGGTTTGCCATGGATGGATGCTTGAATTGTGCTACAGAAAGCAGCACAAATCCTGCTTGATCCCTGGAATTTGTAAGAATATCGTGGAGCCAAGACCTCACCACCATAAAATGGAGACAGCTAAAACAGTGAAAAGGCAAAAAAAAGTTTGAATTGCTAAAGTTCAATTGGTTGAACTCCACTCTATAGGAACATCAAATCACACCTCACAGAGCAAAGGTCAATAGCTACGGCATCCTTCGTCCGCCAGTGGGAATGACATTTTTAACTTAAGTAAGGAGAATAAATTGATAGCCTTCATAGAAAAACATGTTTCACCATTTCAAGAAGACATTTTGTCATACAGTATGACCACATTATATATTAAAATGTTCCTTGGTAGCTATGAAGCAAATGGCAACCTGATACCTTCAGTGGGGATTGACTGAGCTAAGGCCTGGTTACATTTTGGTCCCAAGGGCTGGGTTTCACCAGGATTCAATGAGAGATTTTGATGCTGATAAACTCTGAATGCTTACATGCTGCTTGTCATGCACTGGAACGGGTGGTAGGGACTGGTCATTATTTTGTGTTAATATGGGTGAATATTTATTTTCTTTGGTCATATTAAACTCTTATTAACTTTATTATATCAGATTTAACCATTGTCTCCAGAAGATTGTTTCTACCATGGAAGTTAAACCATATATCCTTTGTTGAATTGTTCCAGGTTAATCATTTATCATAATTCCTCCATCACTTTTACATTATTGTATATATTAGCCCTGTGAGAGCTCAGGCTATGCCGATCATTCAGGCCATGCTCTACAGTAACAGAAAAACCAACAGGTTAGAGGAAATGTTTGAGCTCAGGTATGTGATAGTCTAGCAACATATCTCAAAAGATAGATACAAAATGTTCGAGTAACTCTGCGGGTCAGGCGGCATCTCTGGCAAAAAGGAATAGGTGACATGTCGGATCAAGACCCTTTTTCAGACTGCGAGTCACGGGAGAGGGAAACTAGCGGTATGACAACTTTATAGAATAAATCAGAGCCGGCACTGATGACCCAGGAAAGGAGGAGCCCACAATGGTCCATTGTTGGCTATGGAAGAGGTGATAACAAAGCCATATGAACAGTGAAACTAGCAGGATGTCTAGGGTGAGGGAGGGACGGAAAGAGAAAGAATGCAAGGGTTACTTGAAATGAGTTATTTCAGCATATTGTGTCTATCTCGATGTAAACCAGCATCTGCAGTTTGGTTGGGAATGGGTGAATGAGTTGCTGTGTGAGCGGTCTCTATGGAATGCAGAAAAGGGAGAAAGGGCTGACTGTGGAATCACATTAAAGTTGGTGGAAATGTTGCAGAATGATGTGTTGGATGTGGAGCTTGGTGGGTTGAAAAGTAAGGACCTGGGGAACTCTATCCATCTTGAGAAGGGAGGCCAAGAGCAGAGCTGCGGGACGCAAATGAGATACAACAGCAGGAGGAAACCACTTTTGCTAAAGAAGGTGGACCTCAGATCTCCTGAAATGGAAAGCCTCATCTTGGGAACAGATGCAGCAAAGACAGAGAAATGGAGACTAAGGTGTGGCATTCTTGCAAGGGGCAGAGTAGCAGGAGGTGGGAGTCAGTGGGATTATAGTAGATATCAGACAGGAGTCTGTACACTGTGAGTGAGACAGAGAGACCAAGCAAGGGGAGAGAGGTGTCTGAGATAGTCTGTATATTTGAGGGCAGGGTGGACATTAGTGGTAAAGTTGATGAAATCAATGGGTTCTGCATGGATGCAGGAGGTAGATCCCGATGCAGTTGGTGATCTTGCAGAAAAAGAATTGTAGGATGGTGCCAATTATGTTAGGAACCAACAAAAACGCAGGCATAGCTGAGGCCCACGCGTGTGCCCTTGGGTACACCTTTGACTTGATGAAAGTGAGAGGAGTCAAAGGGGAAGTTGTTGAGGGTGAGGACAAGTTCCGCCAGGTGGTGGCAAATGTTAGAAGGGGAACTGATTGGGTCTCTCTTCAAAGATGAACTAGACTGGCCTTGAGACCTTCCTGGTGGGGAATGGAGGTATTAAGGAACTAGAAACTATGGTAAAGATAGGGCAATGGGGCATAGGAGTTGAAAGTTATTGAAGTGCTTAAGAACATGTCAGCTGTCTCAGGTGTAGGTCAGAAGAATATGGATAAGGGGGGACAAGATAGAATCAAGGTATTTGGAGATGAGTTTAGTGGAGCAGTCACCGTCAGAAACAACAGGCCTGTCAGGGCAGTCCTGTTTGTGAATTTTGGGAAGAAGATAGAAATGGACAGTATGGTTGAGAGATTACCTGAGGTGATGAAACCATTTCTATTGTTTGCTGGCCTCTTGGATACGAAAGGCCAATCAGCTTGGTGAAATATGTTTGTACCTGAAAATAACATGCACAGATTCACCCCAGTAAAATAAAAGTCACCTTGGAGATTACCTGAATTGACCAAAATGAGAGCCTATTGACCTTCTTGATGTATTCAAGCTTCAGCAGCTCCTTCTCAAACCTTGCCAATGTGTTTATCTTAGATACATGTAGGACAGATGGTCCATGTCAGACAGAATATGTGCAAAATTAAAAAGACAACACCATGACAAGGCCAGAGGTTGGTGGGAGGCTCAGCCTTTCTATATTGTGTGATTCCAAATCTTTATTGTTTGTGATGTCTACAACTCAGACAAATAAATCAGTTACTATTACCACAATGGCATTCAGTAGCACCACCCCAGCCGTCGAACATTTGTTAGAGGATATAAAATGTGTTCTCTAGATTAGAAAAGAGAATATCATCAACAAATATAAAGTCTGGTATATAAGGTTTAAACAAGTATTTTCCTGTTGCTTTCATAACTAGCAGTACAGGTTATGCTGAAGAAACTCAATCCTTCACGATTCTATCCAATTTTCGATTTAATAGACCGAAAGACATGGTCAGTGGCTCAAAAATGTAATTTGTTCTGAAAGACGTTGGAGAAACATTTTGTGCAAATTTGCACTGTTTGTACATTGAAACTCTTGAACAGTAATTCTGTGACAATCATGTTGTTTACATAAAATGCAATTTGCAAGGAATAAACTAATTGTCTTTTTTTCCCCAATTATATAAAACTTAAAGAGAATCCTTGGGCTTTGAAATATTTCAGGTGAAGCAATGATTTTGAAAAGCTAATGTTGTTAATTATATGAAAGTCAAATAATTCCTATAGTTTGCTGTCTTTTAATAAAATCTCTGTGATTTGCTATATATATATATATATATAGACATGTACATATACGTAAGTAATATTAAATAATGACATTCAGAGACAGCATTTGGCAAAATGTCAGAACAATGAAATATAAAGTTGATATTAAATCAGGCGATAGTTTAACATTGGGAATGCTGAATGTTTTTAAACAAATTTAATTGTCTGTCTCACAATATTTATGGCTCCATGAGGAGCTTATAAATGCATTGTCAGCGGGGAATTTGTCAGGGCCAGCAAGAACCTTGGAAGAATATAAAATTCTCCACTAGAAATATACAGTACTGCATTTGAAAACTCTTAATTATTCTCTGATGATGTGGGATATGGGTATGAGATAATGTAATTTAAAAGACTTTTACTTTCACCTGCTAAGGAAATGCACCTGTTTTTTTAATCAGATGCCTATTTTCTTTAAATCAATGTAACAGTCATCTTCAGACCATTTCTATATTTAATGAAAACATGAGATAAGTAATCATATACATCTATTGGTGAATGTATTGTGAAGATTGAGCAACGCAAGGAGTTGGATTGCATAAAGAAATAGTTCTTCCAAAGATAGCCATGCCAGGAGGTGGATTTGAGGGGAGGGAGGTGGCAATTGAAAATAAAAATACAACTTTTTAAAGTAGTACACAACATGGTACATTATGATTCATTGGCTATATTTAAGATGGAGTTTGATGTGGCCCTTGTGGCTAAAGGGATCAGGGGGCATGGAGAGAAAGCAGGTACAGGATACTGAGTTGGATGATCAGCCATGATCATATTGAATGGCGGTGCAGGCTCGAAGGGCCAAATGGCCTACTCCTGCACCTATTTTCTATGTTTCTATGTTTCTATTATCATTAAAAAAGATGGGCCTATCCATATATATTCCACAGTGGCTTTACGAGTTCCAAATATGAAAGCAAATGAACCTCCTGGTACTTTGAGGCCAGCAAGCTAGTTGGAATATGCCCATATCAGGGTATAAAACAAGCAGATGCAACACAGTGAAAGAAAAGTCACTTCACAGGCTACCTGCATCAACTTGTTTGTGATTGTATTAGCTTGGCTGTTAGCAGTTCCTTTTCAGGACTTGTCAATTGTTTATCATGCTTATAAACACTGGATTTTCTATATGGAATAAAGTATAAGCAAAATCAAAATGTCAAAGCACAACAAGGCCAAAGAAACCGTTAAGGCTGGCGATATGGTCGTCCTTTCTATTTAGCTGCAATTTCATGTCTTTATGTATTTGTAATGTCCATAGACCAAATAAATCAGTTGTTATCACCACAGCCACATTCAGTAGTGGCTACCCAGTCTTCGAGCATTTAGAAGCATTGTACAGGAGACGTACCAATTATGAGCTTAGGCTATCTTTGGTTTATGAGCAACAAAGAAGATTGTCAAAATCAAATACTTTTTTGCCAACAGCCATGAACATAAAGTAGTTTAGAGGGAAATGACTGAAGCACCGACATTACTAAAGGGATATGATTAAATATGTCTTTTATGATGCACCACAATCTAATCCTATTCAGTTTACCTTTAAATACGGCTCTGAGGGTCAGGACAAGTTCCACCTATGAAATATTCTGAAATCCAGGTACAAGTTTCTGAAATATGTCTGTAAATGTAAACAATTTTGTAAGGTAAACATTGAAAGCTCATATAAATAGATAATAACATAAATACAACCCAATTAATAAAAAGTGGATTCCTTAATATTTATCTAGCTCCATGCAGCTGTCCCTCTTCAATTATACGAAGGTCCATGGAACAAGATAGGGAAATGTAAGTAATGAAATAAAGGGTAAACAGCTAAAGGATGATCTGTATGTGTTGTAATTCCAAAACATTCCTATTTCTCAAACACTTGGAATATTGAGGGTAGGGGACGCCGTCCTGTACGGCTGCCAGTCCTGCAGCTGTCCGTTTTTTTAACTCATTTAAAAAAAAAATTTAGTACGTTAAAAGTGTGTTAGTTGGCGGTCTAATCTTTTTATGTGTGGGGGGTGGGGGGAAGGGGGGAACTGCTTTTCAAGTCCCTACCTGGTCGGAGAGGCGGCTTTCCTCCGAGCAGCACCTTCGACCCGTCCTCGCGGCCTACCAGCGGGGCCTGGAGCGGCGTTTCCTGACCCGAGGCGTTTCCTGACCTGGCCAGAACCTCGGCCTCGGTGGCGGGACACAGCGCTGGAGCGCTATCATGGAGCCTGCGATGCCTTGCCCGGGTCACAGCGCTGGAACTCCAGTATGCTGGGATGCCGATTGAACATCGCGGAGCTGCGGTCTGTGGAGCGGCAGCCGCGGGCGGCGGCGCTGAACTTGACATCGGGAGCCTGGGATCTTTCGCTGAGATTGCCAGTGGTGGGGCTCCGTCCAGCGCGGCCTGTTGGCTTCGGAAGCCGCGGCCTCCGGTAAGGAAGCGGCCGTTCCAGCCATCCCAAGCCGCTGAGAGGGTTCTCTCGACTTTGGAGCACCATCACACGGCGAGAGGGCCTGGAACATCGGGCCGCCGTAGCGGCGGCTGTGGAGGCCTCAATAGGCCCGACCATGGGTGGACAAGAGGATGGGGACTGGACTTTGTGCCTTCCCCCACAGTGGGAACCATCGTGGTGGGATGCTTTTATGTTTTAATGTTAAATTTATTTTTTAATGTTATGTTGTATTTTTATTTGTATGCTGCAAGGACATCTGCATTTCCCCTGAATAAAGTATTATTATTATTATTATTATTATTATTATTATTATTATTATTATATTTATATTTATATTTGAATGTAATTACTTACTTGCCAGATAGATAGATTTCTACAATAGAATGGAATGGAAAATTTTAAGAACATTAAAACACAAACAATAGGAACAGTAGGCCATGAGTTAACCTGAAACCTCATTCAGTAAGATCATGACTGATCTGATCTTGGCCTTGCCTTACTTTCCTGTCTGTTCCTTATAACCCCTGACTTCCCAGTAGACAGAAAATCCCAACCTTGAATATATTCAATGACCCAGTGTCTGGAGCAGCCTATTGTACGGTTTCATCATTATCTAGAAGACTTTTTTCTACATCTTTAGACTTTAGAATTTAGCGATACAGCATGGAAACTGGCCCTTTCGGCCCACCGAGTCTGCGCCGACCAACAATTACCCCGTGGAAGTGTTAGCTTCATGACCAAGAATAACTGGTGCAACCCTAAGAATATTAAGACACTTTCCTGTTCCTGCTCGCCGGCTCTAGAGCATCTGACTATCTCATGCCGTCCATTCTACCTTCCTCGGGAGTTCAGCTCAGTGATCATCACAGCTGTCTACATACCACCACATGCGGACACTGACGTGGCACTAACGGCCCCACACGATGTGCTATGTCGACACCAAAGCAAGAACCCTGATGCGGTTATGGTGGTGGCTGGAGATTTTAATAAGGCAAATCTCAAAAAGGTCAAGCCTAACTTCTGCCAACACATCACGTGTGCCACCAGGGGGGTAAGAACTTCGGACCACTGCTACACACCATTCAGGAAAGGCTACAAGGCCGTTTCTCTCCCTCCTTTTGAGAAATCTGACCACGCTGCTATTTTCCTGCTGCCAGAGTATAAACAATAGACAGTACCGGAAGCGGCAGTAACGAGGGACGTAAAGCGGTGGTCTGACCATTCAGAGGCCATACTGCGAGATGCACTGAGCGATGTCGACTGGAATATGTTCCAAGCAAGTTCCAGAGATGTCAGTGAGTTCGCGGAAGCGGTCACAGATTTCATTGCAATAATAGCCGATAACATCGTCCCCACGGTAAGCGTTAGCATCTTTCCTAATCAAAAACTCTGGGTGGACAGGTCCATTTGCGTTGCCTTGAATGCTCGCACCGCTGCTTACAACTCCGGCCTGGCATCCGGCAAAATGGATGACTACAAAGTAGAGTCCTACAGACTGCGAAGGGTGGTGAAGGATGCAAAAATGAGGTACAGGGACAGGATGGAGTCGCAGAAGGAGCAGTGGGACACCAAACACCTTTGGCAAGGGCTACGGACTATAACTAACAACTAGATCAGCCCCCCCTCAACCGGGAGTGCCGGCACCTCCCTAGCTGATGACCTGAATTCTTTTTATGTACGTTTCAAGTTGGGCAACATCATCCCTAGCTCGCCAGCTAACAACAACACCGCCAGCGCGCTGGCTAGTGAGACGGGTGGAGGGTCCACCGCTGGGGATGTGCACCCATTCTCGGTGACCGAGCATGACGCAAGGAGGCCTCTGATTCATGTGAACATGAGGAAAGCTTGCAGGCCCAGATGGTATATCTGGGCGAGTACTAAAGTCTTATGCTACTTAGCTTGCTCCAGTGCTCACCACAATAGTCAACCTCTCCCTGACCAAGTCCGTGGTCCCTGCCTATTTCAAAAGATCCACTATTGTACCTGTGCCAAAGAATGCCTCTCCAGCTTGCTTGAATGACTACCGACCAGTGGCCCTCACCTCGGTAGTCATTCGAGGTGGCTGATCAAGAACCACATCTGCGCCTTCCTCCCTCGTACCATGAACCCGCTGCAGTCCGCATACCGTCTGAACAGATCCACGGATAATGCGGTCTCCCAGGTTCTGCACACCACTCTCTCTCACCTTGACAGCCAGAAGGGCGACTATGTGAGGATGCTGTTCATTGATTTCAGTTCAGCTTTCAATACGATAGTTCCCACGAGACTTGCTGAGAAGCTGCTGGAACTGGGGCTGAACATCCCCTTCGTGCCTGGGTCCTGGACTTTCTTACTGCCAGGCCCCAGGTAGTCAAGATGGGGAGACATACCTCCAACCCCCTCACCCTGAGCACAGGATCCCCCCCACCAGGGTTGCGTCCCCAGCCCCCTATTGTACTCCCTGTACACACATGACTGTGTGGCCAGGTTCAGCTCCAACTCCATCATCAAGTTGCTGATGACACTAGTGGTGTTGAGCCTGATCTCCAATAATGATGAAAAGGCCCACCGGGAGGAGGTGGCTGACCTGGCACTCTGGTGTCAGGACAACAGTTTCCTCTTGAATGTCACAAAAACTAAGGAGCTGATTGTGAACTTTAGAAGGGCTCAACATCCGAGGACGTATACGCCACTGGAGATAAATGAGACTATTGTGGATAGGGTGAGCAGCTTTAAATACCTGGGAGTCCACATCACAGAGCATCTGACATGGACAACACACACTGGTAAGGCAAGGCAGCGCCTTTACCACCACAGGCAGCTGAGGAAATTTAGAGTCTCTCTGAGGATCCTTCAGTGCTTCTACTCTGGGGCTGTAGAAAGCATCTTGTCCGGCAACATCTTAATCAGGTTTGGGAACAGGACAGGAAGGCTCTGCATAGAGTAGTGCGTTCGGCCGAGGTGCAAATCCAGAGCCAGCAACATAATGAGGGACCCAGCGCTGGATTTAGATGAAGAGAGGTCCTAAGCTATTTCACTTGTGAGCCCCCCCCCCAATCCCCCACTCCCACGACTAGAGGACCATGACTACCCGACAGTGACAGTGTGACACTTTTAGATCCTACTGTATGTTGTCATTAAACGGTTGGTTTTAAAATACATATTGGATTCATCGCGGAGCCGTTTGAAGCTCTGGAGTGTTGGGCCTGCTGCTTCAACATCATGGAGCTGTGGTTTGCGGAGCTCCCAGCCTCGGGCCGCGCTGATTTTAATATCGCGGAACCCTGGGAACCCTTTGCCGAGGGCCGCCAGCGTGAATCTCCACCCAGCTCAGCCTGTGGACTTCGGGAGCCGCAGTCTCCGGTAGGAAGTGGCCGATTCGGAAGTCCAAGCCGCTGAGAATGTTCTCCCGTTCCGACATCGGATGGTGACCCCCAAATTTCATTGTACCAATGACGATGAGAGGGGGGGAGGGGGTGTCTCAAGTGGAGTGGGTCCGTTGGAGACGGGAAAAGGGATCATCAATGGGGGCGAGGACTCCTTCCCATGGAAGAATGGTGTGAGGCAGAGGCGACTGAAGAAGAGCTCCAAATCTCGGCGGGCGCGGAACTCATTGAGGTGGGGACGGAGGGGCACAAAGGTGAGGCCTCTGCTGAGGACAGACCTTTCGGTATCTGAGAGGGGGATGTCAGGGGGGATGGTGGGGCAGGGCAGGGGATGGGGCTTGGGGGCCGGAGGAAGGCAGGCGAGTGGACTGAGGCAAAGGCGGGGGGCGGGGTGGTGGCTGGTCAGGGGATAGGGGGGTATGCAGACTGTAGTGTGGGTGGGGAAGAGCTGAGGTCACATGGTTTGAGGGGAATGGGGAAGACCCAGTGGAACAGCCACTGAGATTACCAGGGTTGGTGGGGGGGGAGTGCTAGCACTAGGATCCAGTGCAGTCAAACCCAGGGGAGTGGGAATCTGCAGCATGGAAACTTCAGGCCCGGTGCTGAGTCCAGGCTGCAGGTAGGGCGGGGGAGTGGAGTCCGGGTCAGCGGGCAAAGAGTAGGAGGTCCCGGTGGGCGGATGGTCGGTGAGGCGGCGAGGTGTGATGGGTCCGGTGAGGCAGTGAGGTGTGTAGGCCCCCCTAGATCTCGAGGCACTAAACTTAAGCTTGTCTAACTTATACGTAAATCAGCCCTGGAGGGACCTCTATCACCCCAGCAACGGACTGTTCCAGCTGCTACGGTCAGGCAAGTGCCTCCGCTGTCACGCTGTGAAAACAGAGAGGATGAGACGGAGTTTCTTCCCACAGGCCATCAGGACTCTAAATTCTTATCTCACCAGGGACTAATTTACTAATTTACTGTTGTGTTGTGTCTTTTTTTTCTTTTTTCCCCTAAAATGTAAATACTGATTCTGTTCTATTCTGTTCTATTGTTCTGTTGTTTTTGCACAATCCGCAGGCATTGCCACTTCCATTTCACCGCACGTCTTGTATGTGTATGTGACAAATTAACTTGACTTGATCATGTGCAGGCAGATGAGATTAGTTTAGCTTGGCTTCATGTTCAGCACAGACATTGTGGGCTGATGGGCTGTTTCTGTGCTACATATATCTTTGTTGTATGTTCTATGTTTAAAAGGCTTGAAGACTTACAGCTTCAATTGATGTCACACGGCAGACGAAATTCAATACAGAAAAGTGTATGGTGTTCATTTTTGATCAGAGGAATGAAGAGAGGCTGTGGAAACTAAATGACACAAATTTTAAGAAGGAGGAGAAAAAGGGACCTGGGAGTTTCTCCATGAATCTTTGAAAGTAGTTTGACAGATTAACATGGGATTCAAGGCTTTGTTTAGCTGGGCATAGTGTACAAAAACAAAACATGAAATTGTACGAATCATTTGCAAAAGCAGATTGGTGCCAACTTGGAGTATGTTGTGCATTTCTGGACATAATATTTTAGGAAGGATTTGAAGAATTTGGAGAGAGTGGAAGAACTGGAAAAGAATATTGTATTGTGGGAATACGGATGCATGGATAAACTGGAAGAGCGGGATTGTTTGCCTTACAGATGAGGAGACTGAGAAAACATTTGATAGGTCA
Source organism: Leucoraja erinaceus (assembly GCF_028641065.1). NCBI lineage: Eukaryota > Metazoa > Chordata > Chondrichthyes > Rajiformes > Rajidae > Leucoraja > Leucoraja erinaceus. The sequence goes on along the minus strand of NC_073387.1, from coordinate 30,516,210 downwards.
AATTCAGGAGAGTTTAGACAGAATAAATAAATTGTAGATTGTTGCCAATGGTTGAAAGTAAATAACCGAAAGGCACAGGTTCAGAGAAATTGATAAAATGACCTGAAGTGGCATTAAAAAGAAGTACCCTGTAATGAGTGTTGAGGATAGACACAAAGGAAAGGAAAAAAAGACCAATAGAACAATACCGCACAGGAGCAGGCTCTTTGGCCCACAATGTCTATATCAACCATGATACCAATCCAAACTGATCCCATCCAACTGCACATAGTTTATATCCCATCATATCCCATCATATTCTGCCTGGTCATGTGGCTGTCCCCAATGCCTCTTAAATGTTGCCTTTGTATCTGCTTTCACCATTCTACTAACATTCACTGCCCTAACAATCTTCTTTACCGGATCCTCAAAAAAGTTTCCAAGTCGTGACCTACCTGGTACAAAGTCACGTTGACTATCCCTAATAAGTGGAAGCACGAGAAATTGATGATGTTGGAATCATACTGGAGGAACTCAACTGGTCAGGCCGTTGAAATGGTGGAAATGGACGTGAACATGTTTGGTTGGGACTCTTCTCCAGACTAATCGAATGGGGGGAGAAAACTGGAAAAGAGAGGTGGAGTTGGCAAGTGATAACTGGATACAGATGAGAGGGGTTAATTGGCAGATGGCTGGAGTAAGTGACAAAGACTAGAGGTGAAATTAAATCGAAAGGGTGTTAGCTAAGGAAAGAGAAGGAGGAGTAAATTGCAAAACTATTGGAAATGGGTGGAATGGGACATGAGGGAGAGGAAAGAGTGGGGATAAAATGGAAACAGGAAACTCGGGGATGGGAAGTGAGCATTTGGAGGAGGGGAAATGAGCAGGGTGACTAGTGTAATGGGAGATGGTAGGTGAAATGTGTGCGCATGGGAATGAGCTTGGCAGGGGAAATAAGGGTAGTGAGGTTTTGCTTGAAATTGGAGAATTAAAGGTTCATACCATTGGCTTGAAGACTACCCAAATGAAATATGAGGTGCTCGTCTTCAAGTTTACATGTGGCCTCACTGGCATTGTAGAAGACCAAGGACAGAAAGGTCAGTGTGGAAAAGGCATTAAAATGGTTAGCAACCAGGAGCTCCAGCAGGCCTTGGCAGACAAAGTGCGTGTTTGGTGAAATGGTTGCCGAATGTAAAGGAGGCCACATCAGGAGCACCAAATGTACCGGACAAGGTTGGAAGAGATGCATGTGAATCTCTTTCTCACATGGAAGGGCTGCTGGGATTCCTGGATAAAAGTGAGAGTGGAGGTGTTAATTTTACTTCGGAGTCATGTGAGTGACTACGTGAAGAAGGGCTGTCCGTCTGCGTGCGCGTCATGACGTCTGAACGCAACGCGCGAACGGACTGGCAGAGGCACTGCGTCCTCCCAGGCCGTTAGGATGGGCAGGTAAGGAAAGTTGAATCACTTACCTGCGTTCTTTCGGGCTTGAAACTTTTGTAGTTTCAGGGCCCAGATGTCGAGGATACGGTCCGCGGGGAAGTCGGCTGCCGAAGACCGCAGCATTTCCCAGTAGCGGGCAACGGTGTTTCCCGCCATTTAGCGCCGGCAGCTGAACCGGCAGGAGACTTGTTGCAGGAGGAGAGCTCCGTTGGTGGTCCTGCAGTACGGGAAAATCCACCCGCAAGTCAAACAACCCGTTGACTCAGAAGAGTCCGGGGAGGGAAAGGGATACCCTCCCTCAACGGAGAGCGTCTGAGGACGACTCTCCCACATAGGAGCAACTTTTGGAGAAGTTGCTCCAACAATGACCTGCTCTAAGGAGAGAGCTGTGTCAGCCCGGGGCCTACAGCAACAGGCAGTACCGGGAGCCTCGCATAATGGGGCAACCCAATGTCTTCCTCATTGGAGGGGGAAGTACATATGGAAGAAACCACTCTGAATTAGAGACAAAAAGGGGGGGGGGGGGAAACCTTCCCAGGGACAAGCAGAAGAAAGGAAGTAAGTAAGTAACTTTTACTTATATAGCACTGTTTAAGTTAACTTGCACCAAAGAGCTTTACATAAAATAAATAATAAGCACAAAAGAAAAGAAATACTTCTGCAATCATCCAGGTTCCACTGGGTGCTTCCCTGGATAGAGATCTAGAAAATGTCTCCTGCTCTGAGGAGAGGAGCATTCACGGTCAGTTTCAGTCTGACCCAAAGCAAGAATCTCATTTAGGCCCGCTGGAGGGGCCATGTCAGCGCAGGTATCCTCAGGGGCCTGCGGCAGCACCTGTTTTCAGGGCTACCTACAAATCTCACTCTCAATGGAGGGGAGTGTGAGTGATCAGTAGGTAACTGATCTCGAATTACAATACTATACAATACCATTTATTTGTCATTTGAACCTCACATAACGTTCAAACAAAATTTGGTTTCGAGATCAGTAGGTAACTGATCTCGAATTAAAGTATGAACATACTGAAGCACATGCATATGGCCTCAAGAGACAGCAGTTGGCAGAATATCCGCACAAATGCCGGCAAGGGAACAGCGCTATCAGGGTGACTTTGGAGAAACCAGCCGCCGAATCCTCTCTTCAGGTAAGACCAGAAGAAGGAAGCAAAAGCTGTCGGACCAATCAAGGTACCAACGACAAGCAAACTTCATCAGTAGGCGACAACACACCCCACACCTCCATAGGGGGTAAGCAGTTCACTGAAGCCGGTGGTAGCTTGAAAGCTGGGCACGGAAATATGATCAGAGTCGTCTTTCAAGGCAGACTCAGAATTATGGCCAGAATTGTCCGACAAGGCAGGCTCAGTATGATAAGGTTTTCAGACCAAGACCCAAGCAGAGGTCAGGAGAAACATGGAATCCACACTTCCTACCAGTCCAACTCCCAATCAAGGAGAGAAAAGGAACCCGCATCAGGGGCCTTTGGGCTTACCACAAGACCACCGGTAGCCATGGAGGTAGGTGGGTCTGGGTTTACTGAAACAAGGGATTGTGGACCAGTTACATGTTGGTAATTTTACTCTTGTGTTTTTGTTCAAAATGACAATAACATGAATTTCAGATCTGGTTTTAAAAAACAGATAACAACATGTGATTATTTTTTACTGCACAACATACATAGGTTCCAAGCAGACTTGGAACTCGGACCGGAATTGTCTTCAAGGCAGGCCCAGTATTTTGGGCAGGATTGCCTTCCAGGACAGGTGACAGATGGAGGATGTCACTTCATCCAGGTTTAACTCATTTGTGCAGTACAGACTTTTAGAAACAGCAATTTTTTGTTACGGTCTAACTACTGTTTTATAGGAGCTTCCTATAAAATGGTCACATGGCATGCATCGACCTCAAAGATGCATACTATTCGGTGTCTATTCATTAAGAACAGGAGATATTTGAAGTTTAACTGGATGGCATGGCTCTGCCAAATGGGTTGACATCAGCTCCTAGACTATTGACTAAACTACGGAAACCAATTCTGGGACTACAAAGGTCTCAAAACCACATAGTAATGGCATATTTGGAGGACATTTTCATTTTGGAGTCACCAAGAATTGGCAGAAGCATCAGTCAAGCAAACCAAAACCCTGTTTGAAAGAATTGGTTACCTCATCCATCCAGTTAAATCAAAATTGACACCTACAAGGGTAATTGATTACCTAGAATTTACTATCAAAAACAGTAAATATGTTGGTGACTTTGCCTAGGGGCAAACGACAATATTAACTAAGCCTGCAATGACCTGATAGTCAAATTCTAGCCATCTATCAGGCAAACAGCGAGTGTAATTGGCAAATAGTAGCTGCATTCCCAGCAGTACGGGCCTTTGCATTACCAGAACTTATAGCAAGCAAAGGAACGAACACTCAGATTACATGCAGGCCGAATTGGCAAACTATGGATTGCCAGCAGAGGCCGTTGTTGAATAACTATGGTGGATAACGAATGGGAGACAGCTCAGGGAAATTTTGCTCGAAAGCCATCGAGGGTTCTTCAGACCTATGCAAGCGGCTAAGAATGGGGAGACACCAACACAGTCTAAAGCTGTGGGGGCAGATAGAATGAGCAGAAGTCTGTAATTCCCCAACACATGGAATCAATTACCCAGAATTGTTGGGGGCACAATATGGACTCAAGGTTCTCTGTAGCGATATGCAACCGGTGCTTGTTCAAATTCAGATTGATAACACCACTGCGGTGGCATATATCCATTAACAAGGGTGGTGTAAAATCTGTATCTTACGACAGATTGTCGAACCTCATTTGGCACTGGTGTATCGAGAGGAATATTTGGGAAATCTATGAGGTAGATATAACACAGTGACAGATGCTGGATCACGAATGTTTAATAACAACACAGAATGGATGTTGAATCAGACAGTATTTAACAAAATAACTACACGATTTGGCATACCAGATGTTGATCCGTTTGCATCTAGACTAACCATTAGTTACCCAGATATGTGTCCTGCGAGCTGGATCCAGGAGCAAGGCAGTGGATGCTTTCTCCCTCAATTGGGGAGGAATGTTTATGTATGCTTTCCGCCAATTTGTCTCACAAACCGATGCTTGACAAAAATCAAGCAAGACTAAGCCACAGGCATATTGGTAGTGCCAGATTGGCCTACTCAAGCCTGGTCCCCAAAAATTTTGGGAATTATAGTCCAGCCAGTAATGGCTGTACCCAAGAGCAGGGACCTCCTAGTGAACCCAGTTACAGGGAGCAATCATCCATTACATGAACGTATAACTTGTTGGTCTGCAGATTCTGAGGAGGCCATTTCAAGGCATAGGACTGTCCGAACAAATACAACACAGTTCGGATAACGGATGTCTTGGAGTTCCTATCAACTGTACTATAACTATAAACTAAGTTATAGTGCATCTATAGTGCCAGAGGTGCACTCTCCTCCAATCTGATGCTGGAAGCAGGGCACAGTTCGATAGGAACGCACCCCTTTACAACAAAATTCATGAAGGGAATTTACAATTTAAGACCTCCAAGGCCAAGGTACACTGACACATGGGATGTGAGCATGGTACAAACCCTACTTTGACAGTGGGGACCGCCTATAACTAACCCTGAAGGTGGTATGCTGACAAAGAGTCCAGACACTGCAAAAGCTACGGTTGGACTACATGACCACCAATATGAACAACATAACATTCCTAATCAGGAACCTGATAAAACAGAGCAGGCCAGGAATGCCAGGGATGGAGATCCAGTTCTTGGCATATCCAGAGGACCAACGGTTGTGTGGGTGGTAACATACTAACACCACTATCTGAGAGTTACGGAGAACCTCAGAGGCTCAGAACAATCGGTCCTCATCAGCCATAAAAAAAACCACACCAAAAGGTGTCAACTCAAACCATCTCCAGATGGTCAAAAGAGGTAATGGCGGTAACAGGAGTAAACATTTATATGGTTAAATCTCACTCCACCAGGGCTGCATCTACGTCGGCAGCAAGAGCTATGGACGTGCCCCTTGACGACATCCTAGTGGCTGCAGGATGGACGAATGAAATAACGGTCCACCGGTTTCATAACAAACCCATAACCGGACTGGGGGTGTTTGCACGTACCATTTTAAGTTCTGTCCCTTAGTTTCCCCCTAAGGTTGGGAGGGGTAACTTTTTAAAAAACATTTCTTTCATTTAAAGCATCAGTTTCTTTACTTAACTACGTAATGTCTGAATGCTTTAATGATTACACGCATCCATGGTCAATCCATTCAGTGTGTGACGCCTGGATTCGTAACCGGCGTAAAATCACAGAGCTTTGAAATCTTCACGTAGTCACTCACGTGACTCCGAAGTAAAATAGTAAGATTAAACGAGAACTTACCAGTTTGAAGTTTGATCTTGATTTTATGAGGAGTTACGATGAGCGATTACGTGCCCACTGCTCCCACCCTCGTACAATCAAGGTCACATGGAAGTTCTAGTTTCTTCACAATCTTACTATTCTCAGGTCTTCTTTTTATCTGTGATTTAACACCGCTGCTTTGAAAATTGACGCGCACGCAGACGGACGGCCCTTCTTCACGTAATCGCTCATCGTAACTCCTCATAAAATCAAGATCAAACTTCAAACTGGTAAGTTCTCGTTTAATCTTACTAATCTCCTGCAGTTGCAGGGGAAAGTGTGTGGGAAGGGGATGACCGAACCAAGGCGTTATGGAGAGAGTGGGCCCAGTAAAAGGATAGGGGTGGGGGTGGGGACGGGAAGATGTGACTGGTGGTGGGATCATATGGAATGTGGTGGAAATGGTGAGTTGGATGCAAAGTCTGGTAGGGTGAAAGCTGAGGAACAGGGGAACTTTATCCGTGTTCCATCAAGGGGTTGGGGGAGTGAGAGCAGAATGATGGGATGCAGAGGAGACATGGGCGAGCAATCCATCCATAACCTCAGGAAGGAATCCACGTTTATTGAAGAAACAGGACACGTCAGATATCCTAGAGTGGAAAGCCTCATCAGGTGCAGTAGAAACAGAGAAATTGACATCAAAGGTTGGCATCCTTGGGATGAGGGGTAGTCAGTATCAAGGTAGCTGTGGTAGTCAGTTGGTTTGGGGTAGACATCAGTTGATATTCAATCCCCTGTGAAGGAGGCAGAGAGATTTAAAAAGGGGAGAGAGATGTCAGAGATAGTCCAAGTTATTTTGAGGGCAGGGTGGAAATTAGTAGGAAAGTTAATGAAACCACCAAGTTCTGCCCAGGTGTGAGAGGCAGCCCTGAAGAGCGGAGAAAGAGTTGAAGGTTGCTCTTCCCAATAAACCCATGCCTTTCCAGATGTGAGTAGATCCAATCCTTAAGAATCTTCTCCATTAATTTCTCTAAGGCTCATCGGCCTGTACTCCCCTTGTTTGTTTCTTTTGCCCTTCTTAAAGAGAGAATCACCTGTGTAATCTTCAATCTACTGTTACCTCGCCCATAGCAGAGGAGGATACAAAGATCTCTGTCAAGACCCCAAGAAATATTCTCTCTTTCTCCTCTCTATGTCCTGGAACAGATCTCATTAGGTCCCAAAATGCTACAGAAGGCTGTGGAGGCCAAGTCAATTCAGATTCAGATTCAATTTTAATTGTCATTGTCAGTGTACAGTACAGAGACAACAAAATGCATTTAGCATCTCCCCGGAAGAGCGACATAGCACATGATTTGAATAAATAATAATAAGTGTCCGGGGGGTGGGGGGGGGGGGTGATTGGCAGTCACCGAGGTACGTTGTTGAGTAGAGTGACAGCTGCCGGGAATCATATTTTTAGGGCGGAGATTGATGGATTCTTGATTAGCACAAGTGACAGGGGTTATGGGAGAAGGCAGGAGAATGGGGTTGAGAGGGAAAGATTAAATGGCAGAGTAGATTTGATGGGCTGAATGGCCTAATTCTGTTCCTATGACTTACAAACTTATGAACATGTTCTTTCAAAGCCCAATCCCTCCTCCCTCAATATCAGCATGCCCTTGAATATCAACATATCCCTCCCTGATCTCACTATGATCTATGTCTTGCTCCTTGGTGAATAGTGATGCATAGCACTCATTTAGCACCTCACTTATTTCCTCTGGCATCAGGTGTACAATCCCTCCTTTGTCCATGAATTAACCTTCTCCCACTTACGCTTTTGTCTTGAATATATGTATAAAATGCCTTTAGTTTCTTTTTAATCCTAGTCACCTATTTCATGGCCTCTTTTAACCTTCAAGATACCCTGTTTAAGTTCTCTACTGCTTCCTTTATTTTCCTGCCTGATTTCAGCTTCCTAAACTTTTATATGCTTCCTTTTCGTTTTTGCAACATCTCTCTTCATCCAACATTCCTGAGCCTTGCCATTCTTATCTTGCTTCACCAGAAACACGTTGGATGTTGTGGATAATCATTATGGATTGGGTTATGTTCCGAGATAGGGTGAGGTTGCCAATTCTTAATATGTGCCATCTTAGTCGTAAAATAGGACAGTTCTATCACCAGTCTTGTTCTTAATGGGTCATTGAGTTTACAAAATATTGTTTGGTGAAGGAGCAAGAGTGTGATAGCCACATATCATATTTGTCATGAAGCCATAACAAAAAAGTTGTACAATAATACTTTTCAATGTACTTTACTACATCAAGTCACATATTATAAACAAATGAAAAAAAGTGTTTTCTGTCAATATAATGTTTTTATAAGTGTATTTGGCTTGAGTAGAATCCAACCAATGTCATTGATAGCTTATCACTGTCCACTTTATTGGTGTTCTCCTCCTCTTTATATACCTTATCCTAAAATCTGAGCAAATAATCAAACATAAATAAGATAATCATCTCTGCAATGACAGCAGTTGAATGTTAAACTTCCCAGTGGATGCTAATTGTTTGGATAAGGATCCTATATATTGCTTTAATAAATCATACAAACTTTTCACAACAAATTTACTACCCTTCCTTGTTCTTGCACAAATAGTTTTTTGTTCCTTCTGATGTATATGTGATACATTACTGATGCTTCGTTTAGATTGTCAGAATATTTATTTATAAAAGAATAATTATTTTAGTAAAAATACATATGGAACTATTTAAAATTCAGTCAAATCTAAATTCAATTCTGTCTTTTTTTTGGGAGTTTCTGTCAGGCCCTGACGGATTGTGGCAGTATTATTTCTGGCATTGCTTGCCATAAGTTGAAACCCACACTGTATACTTTACAAAACCAGCATTAACTTATGCTTTGCGCAATGTATAAAGTAATATAAGAAGTTGTTTTTGCTGTTTGGAGATCAATTCTGAGCAGCGATAGTCGATATGTTGAAATGTTTTATCTCATGTTTAATAAAGTATAATTCAGAAGGAGGCAATGGGTATTATTCATCAATTACTGTTATTTATTGATTAACTTTTATTAACATTATTTATTCATTCTTTTTCATTTACTTATTTCATAAATGATTTAAACCTAAATGACTGCATACGTAAATTCTTTAGTTCATTAGGTGGAAATGCAACAAGGAAATCTTTCAGGAACCACATGAGTTTGAAGAATTATGTTAAAGTCAAGGTAAGCATTAAACTAGTCTGGTACTGGAAAATAAAACAAGTGTGTCTTCTGCTTACCATCTGACCTTCATACAGTAGCCAATTTATTCTTGATATTGAGATTCTGTTGTGTATATGTTATGATTGTCATCAACCTACACAAAGTTATTATAGAAAATGTAAAGTTTGCACTGTGCAATGCCCCAAAATATTTCCATAAGGTGCATTCTCAGTCCAGGTATGCAGACCAAACCTCCAGCTTCTGCTGAAACTTTCTCTTTGCTATTCTCCAATGAAAGCTTCCCATCACCCATCTGTTCCAATTACTGTCCCATATCTCTCCTGTTTCTCCAAAGAGGGTCACAGGTCATCCTGATCTGTGCTTGACCCTCCCAGAAATAGATCTCCAACAATGTGATTTTGCTCCTCTCGTCCATGTAATACCTACAGTGGTAATGTGATCCTCTGTAACTGGTACACTATACCTTTATGTCCAAATGAGTTCATCTGTAATACCTAATACAATTGACCAGCCCATCTTCCTCTATCACCTCTCTATGAATGACCTGCAGGAACCACTTGCACTTCTCTTTGACTGTTTGCTGTTCCAGTTCATCTGAAAAGTTCACAAAAGTGTTTCAAGATTCAAGATTCAAGAGAGTTTATTGTCATGTGTCCCAGATAGGACAAGTAAATTCTTGCTTTGCTTTCTTGAGCAGCTTCTCTTGAAGTAGAAATAGTGATAGGCTCTTGACCTCTGATGCCTGCTGGGCATTTCAATAATATCATGGCTGATTATTTACGTCAGTATCACTTTGACGCACTTATTCCACATCCCTTGGTTCTTTTTAATTGCTAAATATTGTTGATCTTTGTCGTAAATGTATTAAATCACAGAGTCCCTTTAGCTCTCTTGGGTAGCAGATTCCAAAGGAATACTACTCTCATGGGTGAAAATATTTTGTTCCTGTTTCAATATTGATTCAATATATCGACTTTGGAGTTGCTTAGAACTAATCTCTGACCAGTAAAACAACTTAATTTAATATTTAATATATTGTGTCAAGCCCCGTACAAATGTTGTACATTCTACAAGAGCACCTCTCATTTTTCTAAGTGAGGAAACATCAATCCACTTCATCTCTCCTCATAGGACAAACCCGCCGTTCCCAGTATCAATCTGGTGAACCTTTGCTGCATTCCATCCATCATCTATATCTTTTCGTAAGTGGGGAATCCAGATTCTGTGGACAATATTTGATCTGTAATCTCACCAGATCCTTGTATAAATAAATCATGATGTTTTTACTCTTGTACTTAAATCCTCTTGCAGTAAAGGCCAACATATCACGTCTTCCGAATTGCTTGCTGGACCGGCATGTTAATTTCCAGTGATTCCTTTGCAGCATGATCCATTGGTTCTCTCATTAGAATCATCATTTATGAATTGTTCCTGGGAAATGTTCTCATATATATGCAACCAAGTATGTATTACAATAATCTTTACTTTCAATGATTTAAAAAGTTCAGAGCTTTAACGTATCGATACATTCAGATCTATAATATTGCATGCAATGACAATGGAATACTAAAATTATAAGCATGGTTCAGTGCTCTGTTAATTGTGCTCCATTTGCACTCTTTGCAGAAAAGGAGAAACCAGAGGCCAAGCAACTACATCCAAAGACAAGTTATCACTTGACCAGTAACTCCAAAACTGTTACTTGAAACAGACGTTAACATAGTGACCTAGTCAGAGTGAAGAATAGTGATGTTAAAAAGAAAGCACAGGATACTGGACCAAATATGTGTAGAGGTGAAATGATGAATGAGTGAGTGAGTTATGCATAGGGGAGGTGCATCAAAATCATGATATTGAGATTCAGACGTCTTAATTTTTGGGAATGATCCTAGATGAAATGCATATGAAAGTTGTGAACAATTGAAGCCTGCTTTTGAAAGAGGCAGAATAAAACTGTTCTGCTACATTGCAATATACAATGTACTCAGCCACACACTATTGGAAAATTATGTCGCTGAATTTTCAATTCCAAAAGCAAAATATTTACATCAGTTCCAAATCACTGAATGTCATCTGTAAATATTTGCGTGCATGGTAATATAATTGGTGTATATAATGGAAGGATCTAATGTAAAACAGGAGTGTACTTTGTCAATGCTGTCTAGCTCACCAATGAGCAGGAGGGAGGGGATTAATTTAACTCTGTGTATCTGATTACATAAGTCAATGGACAATAGTGAGATGTGCTCCAGTAACACAGAAATTAGTTGTGCTGAGTTACTGACAGGCTCACAATTTTTGGCTCTGCCAGTATTACAGGCCCATCCCCCCAAGCAGTTCTGTTGAGTCACAATGTGCAGTTTGCCATTTATAGTTGCTGCTATTTCAGCAAGTGCTCTCATTCTTATCTCCCCTTTGAATGTTTTTGACAGTTTATTTTCAAACCCTATTCATTTATCGCACCCTCCATTTAAAATAAAAATAGTTTATAATTGTTACACTCTAATGTACAAGTGAATTAAAAAGAAAAATCTTGAAAAAGGGAAAGAGTTTTTCCAGGTCGCCTCCCCTGTGGCCTAACATCAAGGATCGGCACGGCCTTTCCCGGAGACACGCCCGGGGCTTCAGCGGCAGGCGCAGCGTGGACTCTCGGCGTTGAGCGGGTGAGCCCTCGCTGGAGGGGAGCGCTCCGTTTCACTGGCCCGGGGCAGTCGGCAGCCTGAAGCCGCAGCCTGAAGTCGCGGTCTGCAGAGCTCCAGCTGGTGCGGCGTCTACAGCCCGGGATCCCTTGTGGGGGACCCTGGGGAAGAAGAAGCCATCACTGCCGGCCCACGGCCAACCTCTACCGCGGGTCCGGCATGGATTCACCATCACCCCTGGAGGGGGGCTTCTACCACCGGCCCTGCGGTCTGCGGTGCTTCTGGCTGCGGCGGAGACTTTAAATCTCGACCGATCGGCCTACACCATCTTAAAGCCGCGGTCTCCGGTGAGGAAGAGCTGATCCTGGACTGACTTTGGACTCTGGTCCTGTCCACGGGGGGGAAATGGAGGAGGACTGGCCAAATTTGGTGCCTTCCACCACAGTGATGAATGCTGTGGTGGATGTTTGTGTTACAGTTTTATTGTGGTTGTGTGTTCTTTATTATTGTACTGCTGCTGACAACCCAAATTTCCACCGACCCTGGTTGTGTGGCAATAAATTATATCTATCTATCTATCTATCTATCTATCTATCTATCTATCTATCTATCTATCTATCTATCTATCTATCTATCTATCTATCTATCTATCTATCTATCTATCTAAAGAAGCAAATGTCATGTAAGTGAGTATGTCTTCTGAAAATGGGAATTACAGATTCAAGCACTTCACTAGAAATGGAAACTCATATCATAAACTGAACCAATAAAGGGAAGAGGAAGATAACAGGTCAAGATAGAATTAGGATCATCGATTCCTGTCAGAAAGGATTTGGTAATGTTTTATTAAAATGAATCACCAAGGAGATAAATTTGGTGGACGATATTTAAAGTTAAGTGAAGTAAAAAGTAATAAAGTATTAAAAGAACAAAATGGCATAAAAATAGAAAAAGTCATTAACAAATAAGGGAAAGATCCCTTGAATCCCACCAAACTGAAACCAGATTAACTGAAATATTAGATAACATGAGAAACTGAAAGAGCAGAACACAATTGCTGGAGGGATTCAGTCTGAAGAAGGGTCCTGACCCAAAATGTCATCTGATCATTCCCTCCACAGACTAGCTGAGTGACTCCAGCACTTTGCATTTTGCTCTAAATTCCAGCATCCGCATTTCCTTGTGTCTATGAGAAACTGAAAGCAATGGTTATGTTCTAATGTTAGAGCAATCAATATTCTGAGCATGGAGCTGAAGAGAAAAGGCCCAAGGAAGATGAGGCACTGTTCCTGAAGCTTTTGTTGAATGATCAGAAAGCCAAAGATGGAAAAGACAAAGTTTGAGCAATGGCAAATAAATTATGTCACTGTGCTGCCCTTCTTTCCACTCCAAACTGAGCTTCTGAGACATTCAAGACATGTTGTATATAATAGAAAATTCTGACAGATTTTAAGATGCAATATTATTTATGATGCTGAAAACAATAAAATCCCGGCTGGGCTAACTGACGTCCCCTAACTGTTTAGCCTTTGATACACAAGATATAAACTGGAACAAAAATAAGGAGATGACTTGCATGGATTCTATTTGACATTCAAAGTGGATCAAACCCTATAGGAATTGGAATGTAAAGGGACGGGGCACATCTGAATTACGATTCCTTACATAGACATGACAGCAGACAGAAGCACAGCATGTTTATACGAATGCTATAAATTTGTAGATGTACTTAAATTTTCAGCTGTTTCAAATCAAAATGCTTAATGTAAGAAAAGATACTTTTGTTCTGATGTTATTTCAAAATGCCACATTCACATCTCAATTTAATATTGCCAATTTAATGGTCTTCAAAAGTTTCACAACTCTAATCTACACAGACTTCGTAAATATATGAACGTATATATATTGAGATCACACTGTCAAGCACTTGCCACAGATTATTAAATAATAGATGTTTGAAATCATTAACATTCCATGCAATGATAAACTCAGAGCTTTAAGTCTATTTTTAATGCAGTGGATATAAAGCAATTCACTGGTGTAATTTTCATACAAATAATATTTATGAACTTACCACAAATGATCAGTTAAGTAGACACATTTCAGGCTTCTTCTATATAACCATATAACCATATAACAATTACAGCACGGAAACAGGCCATCTTGGCCCTTCTAGTCCGTGCCGAACACTTACTCTCACTTAGTCCCATCTACCTGCACTCAGACCATAACCCTCCATTCCTTTCCTGTCCATATACCTGTCCAATTTAATTTTAAATGATAAAAACGAACCTGCCTCCACCACTTCCAAGCTCATTCCACACAGCTACCATTCTCTGAGTAAAGAAGTTCCCCTTCATGTTACCCCTAAACTTTTGTCCCATAATTCTCAATCATGTCCTCTTGTTTGAATCTTCCCTACTCTACAATGGAAAAAGCTTATCCATGTCAACTCTGTCTATCCCTCTCATAATTTTAAAGACCTCTATCAAGTCCCCCCTTAACCTACTGCGCTCCAAAGAATAAAGACCTATCTTGTTCAACCTCTCTGTAACTTAGGTGCTGACACCCAGGCAACATTCTAGTAAATCTCCTCTGTACTCCCCCCCAATTTGTTGACATCTTTCCTATAATTTGGTGACCAAAATTGTACACCATATTCCAGAATTGACCTCACCAATGCCTTGTACAATTTTAACATTACATCCCAACTTCTATACTCAATGTTCTGATTTATATAGGCCAGCACACCAAAAACTTTCTTTACCACCCTATCTACATGAGATTCCACCTTCAGGGAACTATGCCCAGTTATTTCTAGATCCCTCTGTTCAACTGCATTCCTCAATTCGCTACCATTTACCATGTACGTCCTATTTTGATTTGTCCTGCCAAGATGTAGCACCTCACACTTATCAGCATTAAACTCCATCTGCCATCTTTCAGCCCACTCTTCCAAATGGCCTAAATCTCTCCGTAGACTTTGAAAATCTACTTCATTATCCACAACCCCACCTATCTTTGTATCATCTGCATACTTACTAATCCAATTTACCACACCATCATCCAGATCATTGATGTATATGACAAACAACAGTGGACCCAACACAGATCCCTGAGGCATCCCACTAGTCACCAGCCTCCAACCTGACAAACAGTTATCCACCATTACTCACTGGTATCTCCCATTCAGCCACTGTTGAATCCATCTTGCTACTCCACTATTAATACCCAACAATTGAACCTTCTTAACCAACCTTTCATGTGGAACCTTGTCAAAGGCCTTACTGAAGTCCATATAGACAACATCCACTGCTTTACCCTAATCAATTTCCCTAGTAACCGCTTCAAAAAATTCTAGATTAGTCAAACATGACCTTCCAGGCACAAATCCATGTTGACTGTTCCTAATCAGACCCTGTTTATCCAGATGATTATATATATTATCTCTAAGTATCCTTTCCATTAATTTGCCCACCACTGACGTCAAACTAACAGGCCTATAATTGCTAGGTTTACTCTTAGAACCCTTTTTAAACAATGGAACAGCATGCGCAGTACGCCAATCCTCCGGTACCATTCCCGTTTCTAATGACATTTGAAATATTTCTGTCATAGCCCCTGCTATTTCTACTCTAACTTCCCTCAATGTCCTAGGGAATATCCTGTCAGGACCTGGAGACTTATCCACTTTTATATTTTTCAAAAGTGTCAGTACTTCCTCTTCTTTGGTCCTCATAGTTTCCATAACTACCCTACTTGTTTCCCTTACCTCACATAATTCAATATCCTTCTCCTTGGTGAATACCGAAGAAAATAAATTGCTCAATATCTCCCCCATCTCTTTTGGCTCTGCAGATAGCTGTCCACTTTGACTCTAATGGAAAATGGTAGTTCCTTTTAGGGAATCCAATTAATTCTTTTGAGATCTTTGAACATTATTGAAATTTGATATCCACCATCCTTTAACGGATTTTTGTTGCAGTTAAATGCAACCTTTTTATTTACTTTACACAAAATTCATTGAACTAATTAATTACAGTTTTAGATCACATAACGGGTGCTCCATGTGGCATTTAGAATGGAAAATTTGTAAACTGGATAAAAGGCAGGATTTAGTGGTTAGTTGGGAGCCACTCACACTCACGCTAATCTCTGGACAAAACTTACACTCACTTATTTGTACTTATCTTACATCAGGAACTTTCTGCTTGAAAGAGGCAAGGTACAAACTACAGATCTGCTGCAGGTACTGGTTACTTGTTTAAAAAGCTGGGTTTGAGGGAAGGGAGTTGCGGGATGGGGTGCTGAACCATCTGGCGGGACCAAAGTGACCATTCTGCAGATTGTCAAGCTTGCTAAATAATATGTGATTTTCTGAATGTTTCTGATATTCAGACACTATCTAATAAACATTAAAAAAAGAGACATTTGTTCTTTTAAAACTACTTAAGGAATTATATTGAAATATTAAAGAAACCCAAGTCAGCTGAAAAAATTCAAGAGTCAAGAGTGTTTTATTGTAATATGTCCCGGGCGGGACAATGAAATTCTTACTTGCTGCAGCACAACAGAATATATGAATATGTAAACATAGTACATAACAGGGGAAGAGAAAAAAGAGAAAAAGTTCAATAAATAACAAATATAGTGCAAATAACAAATAATGATATAGTTTTTTGCAGTTCAGAGCTCAGAGCTCATTCATTGTTGTGTTTAATAGCCTGATGGCTGTAGGGAGGAAGCTGTTCCTGAACCTGGACATTACAGTTTTCAGGCTCTTCCTGATGGCAATGGTGAAATGAGTGTGTGGCCAGGAATGGTGTGGAACCTTAATGATTTTGGCTGCCTTTTTGAGGCAGCGACTACGATAGATCCCTTCGACTGTGGGGAGGTCAAAGTCGGGAATGAACTAGGCAGTGGTCACAACCTTTTGAAGTCTTTTTCACACTTGTATGGTCAAGTTGCCGAACCAGGCCACGATTCAACCAGTCAGAATGCTCTTTACTATGCACATGTAGAAGTTTAGGAGAATCCTCTTCGACATGCCGAATCTCCGTAATCTTCTCAGGAAGTAGAGTCGCTGATGTGCCTTCTTTATAATTGCAGTAGTGTGATGGGTCCAGGGAAAATCTTCAGAAATATGCACACCCAGGAATTTGAAGTTATTGACCCTCTCCACCATTGTTCCATTGTTATGTACAGGATTGTGGGTCCTCATCCTTCCCCTACCAAAGTCCACAAGCAGCTCCTTGGACTTACTGATGTTGAGAACCAGGTTGTTGTGCTGGCACCATTTGGTCAGTTGGTCGATCTCACTTCTATACTCTGACTCGTTCCCATCTGTGATTCGTCCAACCACAGTGGTGTCGTCGGTGAACTTGATGATGGATCCATTCAAACAAGCAATTAAAAATCTGAAAATGTGAATGCATAAATGTCTTTCAATTACTTAATAAGTTTGCAGATATTGGAAAGTTGTGGTAAGTTGAGGCTGGCAGGAGAAAAGGGGCAACATTCAAGGAGATTTATAGGTTATCCAGTCATAGCCTTTGATAGACATGGCTAGTCCCATATGTTTTATAATTCAACAGAGAACGCCATGATTTACTAAAGTGCAGATTTAATGCCACCATTCCATATTTCGTGGTGATTGTAGATTTGTATGTACATGAATGGGTAATTAAACCCATAATTCAGGACTTTTTCTACACAACTGCAAAATGGCAAATTAAATGCCCAGATAATTGTTTTAGTCCTTTAGAGTAGGCTAAATATGAGAGGAAAGTATATAGTAAATGGCAGGACTCTTAGCAGCGTTGATGTACAGATGGATCTTGGTGTGTGCATTCACAACTCCCTGAAAGTGGAAACAAAAAGTATATTGGGTGATAAAGAAAGCACATAGCAGTTTGCCTTCAATGGTTCGGGCACTTATAGAAGTCATGGAGTCAAAGTCATGCAGCACAGAAACAGGCTCTTTGATCCAACTTGTCCATGCCGACCAAGCTGCCCCACCAATATTATTCCCACCTGCTTGCGTTTTGCCCATACCCCTCTAACCCTTTCCATGTACCTGTCAAATGTCTTAAATGCTGTTATAGTATCTGCCTCAACTACCTCATCTGCCAGCTCATTCCATATACCCAACAGTGTCTGTGTGGAAAATGTTACCGCTCAGAAAACGATTAAATCTTTCCCCTCACACTTTAAACCCATAATCCTCTGGTTCCATCAAAAAGGCCAAAAGGGACTTCTGCTCCAAGCTGGAGGATGAGATGGATGCTTGGCAGCTGTGGCGGGGCCTGAATGTAATCACGAAATCAGGAGGTAGCTCGAATGTTGGCGTAGCATCACTCCCTGATGAGCTCAATGCGTTTTACGCACGCTTTAATAGGGAGAACACCGATGTGCCTTCTCGCGCCCCCATTCGCTGTGATGGTATTTCAGTCACAGTCACAGAGACCGACGTCAGAAAATCCTTCAGAGGGGTGAACCCTCGAAACGTGCCTGGACCTGATGGTATACCCGGCCGTGTTCTAAAAACCCATGCAGACGACTGGCTGGAGTTTTTACGGACATTGTCAACCTCTCACTTCTGAGGTCTGAGGCTCCCACTTGCTTTAAAAGGGCATCAATTATACTGGTGCCCAAGAAGAGCAAGATGAAGTGCCTCAATGACTATCAACCAGTGGCACAAACATCGGTGGTGAAGAAGTGTTTTGAGAGGTTGATCATGGCCCAAATCAACTCCTACCTCGACAAAAACCTGGACCCACTGCAGTTCGCCTACCGCCACAACAGATCAATGGTGGATGTGATCTCGCTGGCTCTGGACCACTTGGACAACAAAAACTCATATGTCAGGCTGTTATTCATTGATTACAGCTTGGCATTTAATACAATCATCCCCTCCAAGCTGGTTACCAAACTCGCAGAACTGGCTCTCTGCGCATCCCTCTGCAATTGGATCTTCGACTTCCTCATTCACAGACAACAAACATTTTGAATTGGTGGAAAGGTGTCAGCCTCGATAACAATCAGCACGGGAGCACCTCAAGGCTACGTGCTCAGCCCCCGGCTTTACTCACTCTATACTCATGACTGTCATAGTGCGAACACCATAATCTAGTTCGCTGACGACACCACTGTTGTGGGATGTATCACTGATGGGGATGAGTCAGGGTATAGAAGAGAGATCGACCGACTGACCAAATGGTGCCAGCACAATAACCTGGCCCTCAACACCAGCAAAACCAATGAACTGATGGTGGACTTTGGAAGGGGTAGGATGGGGACCCACAGTCCCAGTTATATCAATGGGTCGATGGTGGAAAGGGTCAAGAGCTTCAAATTCCTGGGCATGCACATCTCTGAAGATCTCTCCTGGTTCGAGAACACTGATGCAATTATAAAGAAAGCACATCAGCGCCTCTACTTCCTGAGAAGATTATGGAGAGTCGGTATGTCAAGGAGGACTCTCTCCAACAGGTGCACAGTAGAGAGCATGCTGACCGGTTGTATCGTGACTTGGTTCGGCAATTTGAGTGCCCAGGAGCGGAAAAGACTACAGAAAGTAGTAAACACTGCCCAGTCCATCATCGGCTCTGACCTCCCTACCATCGAGAGGATCTATGACAGTCACTGCCTCCAAAAGTCTGGCAGCATCATCTAGGACCCACACCATCCTGGCCACACATTCATCTCCCCGCTACCTTCAGGTAGAAGGTACAGGAGCCTGAAGACTGCAACTTCCAGGTTCAGGAATAGCTCCTTCCCCAAAGCCATCAGGCTATTAAACTCAACTCAAACAAAACTCTGAACATTAATAGACCATTATCTGTTTATTTGCACTTCATCTGTTTATTTATTCGTGTGTGTATATATTTATATAATGGTATAGGGACACACTGATTTGTTCTGTATTCTATACAATATTCTGTTGTGCTGAAGCAAAGCAAGAATTTAATTGTCCTATCTGGGACACATGACAATAAACTCTCTTAAATCTTGAATCTTGATTCCCCTACTCCCTCAGAGAAAAAACACTGTGGATCTACTCATCTATTCCCCTCATGATTTTATGCACCTCTGTAAGATCATCCCTCTGCCTCATGTGCTTCAAGGAATAAAGTTCTAGCCTGCCCAACCTCTCCCTATATCTCAGGTCCTCAAGTCCTGGCAAAATCGTCGTAAATCTTCTCTGCATTCTTTCCAGCGTAACAATATCTTTCCTATAGCAGACTGAACAAAACTGAACACAATACTCCAAATGTGACCTCATCAACATAGAAACATAGAAACATAGAAATTAGGTGCAGGAGTAGGCCATTCGGCCCTTCGAGCCTGCACCGCCATTCAATATGATCATGGCTGATCATCCAACTCAGTATCCCGTACCTGCCTTCTCTCCATACCCCCTAATCCCCTTAGCCACAAGGGCCACATCTATCTCCCTCTTAAATATAGCCAATGAACTGGCCTCAACTACCCTCTGTGTTCCAGAGACTCACCACCCTCTGAAAAAAGTTCTTCTCATCTCGGTTTTAAAGGATTTCCCCCTTATCCTTAAGCTGTGACGCCTTGTCCTGGACTTCCCTAACATCGGGAACAATCTTCCTGCATCTAGCCTGTCCAACCCCTTAAGAATTTTGTAAGTTTCTATAAGATCCCCTCTCAATCTCCTAAATTCTAGAGAGTATAAACCAAGTCTATCCAGTCTTTCTTCATAAGACAGTCCTGACATCCCAGGAATCAGTCTGGTGAACCGTCTCTGCACTCCCTCTATGGCAATAATGTCCTTCCTCAGATTTGGAGACCAAAACTGTACGCAATACTCCAGGTGTGGTCTCACCAAGACCCTGTACAACTGCAGTAGAACCTCCCTGCTCCTATACTCAAATCCTTTTGCAATGAAAGCTAACATACCATTCGCGTTCTTTACTGCCTGCTGCATCATGTACAACTGTAACATAACATCTCAAATTCTATACTCAACACCCTGACTGATGAAGATAAATGTGCTGAAACTTTCTTCTTCACCTTATCTACCTGTGATGACATTTTAAAGAAAAAATGTACTTGCACGCCTAGATCGCTCTGCTCTACAACACTCCCCAGAGCCAAGACCTGTGAAGGTGTTGCCCTGGTGAGACTTCCCAAAATGCAAAACCTGCATTAAAAAATCTATTAACTATTCCTCAATCCACTAGCCCAACTGATCAAGATACTGTGGTAATCTTTGATAGCCATCTTCTCTATCTACAATACCACCCACTGTGTTATCTGCAAACTTAGGGAAAGTTAGGGCAACTTTAGTTCAGGCACATTAGGAGTATTGTGTCCAGTTCTCGTCGCCACATTATAGAAAGATAGAGAGAATTTGGAGAAGGTACAGAAGACCTGATTGAGAAAAAAAAAATTATAGACAGGGTAGATAGTCAAATTGGTTGAAATGTCAAATACCAGAGGCATAGTTTTAAGGAGGTGTGTGAAGCAGATTTTTTACACAAAGAATGGCAGGTGCCTGGAACACGTTGCCAAGGGATGTGACGGATGCAGATATGATAACAACACTTAGACAGCATTTAGAAAGACATGGACAGGTAAGACATGGAGGATTATATACCATGTACAGGCAGACAGGATTAGTTTAATTTGGTATCATGGTCAGCATTCAAATACCTCAGAACCCATTAAAGTAACGTGCAGAAATTCATTCCAAAGGACTATTAAGCATTTCAAAAGACAGCATATATAAACATGCTTTTCTTCAGAAAGAAAATTCACATTTTCTTGTCATTCTTGACAAGAATCTTTCTTTCTCATAGTGATGATATTATCAAGCTGAAGGTTACTGGGCTCACAATAGCAATGAAAGTCATTTATATTGCGAAGTTCAGAATTTATTTTAGCGGAATCTTCCTTGGATGTTTAATTGATAAGCAAGAAATAGTTTATTTTTACAAGGTTCACTCGTAGTTATTTATTTTGTCATTTGAAATATTTTTTAAAGAAATACTTTAAACTAAGTACGTCAGAACCTAATCAGTGCCTCTTTGTTCTTCTCGACCTGAAACATCACCTATTCCTTTTCTCCAGAGATGTTATCTGACCCGCTCCAGCCTTTAGTGTCTATCTTTGGTTTAAACCAGCATCTGGAGTTCCTTCCTACACACCTCTTTGTTTGATATGGATTAGTTATTACTGGACCAAAACAAATTGTTTATTGGAAAAGTTTTATCGTTTATTGTTCTCGCTTATTTACTTCAGCAATTCACAGGTACATGAAGGAGTATAATTTACAAGATTACAGTAAAATAGTTGAAGTAAGGTGGCTAAATTGGTCAGTGCTTTCATAATACAATTACAGTCATAATGGTCCAAATACTCTTCTATGCTCCTGTGCTGTAAGATTCTATTCTTATTAAGCATTTCCTCTTTATAATTGTCTTTGTATAACTTTCCTAGAAAATGCGACCTGCAACTAGTTAACTTTCCCCTACACAAATTTCAAGATGCCCGCAGTCCGTCTCTTCATATTTTTTTTATTTTAAGTCCTGTTATAAAATGTTAGTGGAGGTCTTTTATGTGGTGGGTGGGGAGGGGGGGGTGGAGGGGGAAACGTTATTTCTTAGTCCCCTACCTGGTCGGAGAGGCAGCATCCCTCCGAGCTGCTTCTTCGCCCCGTCCTCGTGGCCTACCATCGAGAATGGAGCGGCATTTCCTGTCGGGACCGGCCGGGACTACAGCTTCAGCGGCGGTGCAGCGCTGGGACACCATCATGGAGCGGGTGATGCCTTACCGGGTCGCCGTGCGGTAAGCTCCGGAGCGCTGCGGCCGCCGACTCCCAACATCGCGGAGATGTGGCTGCGGGGGTTCGGCCGCGGGCGGCGCTGGATTTGGAGCACCGCGGAGCCTGGGATCGAGTTGGCCGGCGTCGGAGCACCAACCGGCGTGGCCTGAGGTCTACGAGTGCCCCAGTCTCCGGGGAGGAGGCAGCCGCTCCAGACTTTCCAAGCCGCTGAGGAATGTTTCACCCGACGCCGAAGTTCCATCTTCACAGCTAGAGGGCCCTGAAAATTATCGGACTGGCTGCAAGCCCACAAATGGGCCCCGACCTCGGGTGTTTCACAAAGGAAGAGGACTTAACTTTCTGGTGCCTTTCCCCACAGTGGAAATTTTTGATTCTGCTGTGGGGGGACGTTTGTGTTGAACTCTATAACGTGTTGTGTCCATTTTCTTTATTTTTTTAACCTTTTTCTCTGGTCTGTATGGAAACTTATTATCTATTTTATGTAAAGCACTTTGGTGTCAATGCGAGTTGACTTAAAACGTGCTATATAAATAAAACTTACTTACTTACTTACTTACTATACTTAACAGCAGTTATACAATGTGGCTGAGATTTGGAAATACTTGGAAGTAAAGATTAAAGTTCTCTCTCACCAACCCATGGTCCTAAACATTTAACTTTTTTTTTGCTTAGTAGAAAACAGCTCATTTTAACTGTTTTTCTTTTTTTTTCTCTAATATTTCCTCCATAGTATATACAATTGCTCAATCAGAGAAGATGTAGAGGATTCCAGCAGGCTTTAGTGGACAGAGTGCAAATGTTCAGCAAAATGGTCACCTAGTCCAGGCTTAATCTTGCTCATATCACAGAGGCCACATCGGGGAATTAAGCTAATGAGAAATCAGAATTATATTTCTCCAGCCTGTCAGTGCAGGTTGCAACCTATTAGAACGTCAAAATCCTCATGTTTTCGTGTAATCTTCAAAAATGCCTGGAACAGATTTAATATTAGTCGGATGGCAGGTGGCACGTCAGATGACTGTAAAGTTGTTATGCCACGAGGAAAGAAGAGAGAATGGCTGATTTTTGTAGACATTTTCAAAACAGCTGAACTGTTGAATGAATGAAACTTCAAATGAGTTGAAGCTGAAATTAATGTGAAGTTGGCAATTGTAATCACCAAGGCCTTGTGAATAACTGGCTAAAAATGGCAAACTTCCCAGTGATATAGTTAACATGCTTTGTTAGTGTATGACCCCTCAGGGAAACAATGACATTCTGCTGGTCTAAGGTTACAACCTATGTCATTCAACCCTGTCTTAATTCCAAAGATGAGATACCCATTGTCTCAACAGGTCTGTTGAATAATTGACTGTCTTCATGTCTATACATTTCGTTACAATCTTCAGTCCTGTTCTATTCCTGATATTCATTCTTTCTCAAAGTTTATTTTTTTCACGTGTTTACAATCCTAGAGATGACATTTATTTTCCTATTTTTTAATCTGCTTTTGTGATTTGCTGGTTTTACATTTATGTCCTTTAGCTAGGAGGTCACAGTCTCACAGTTCCTTAAAACTTTGTGTGCAGTATCTAATTAATTCCTGCACATTTTGGCAAAATAAAATGAAAATCTTAACTCACCAGATCTGCTATCCTTTTAAATATGCTTTTATTTCCTGGAGAAAGAGGCGCATATATTGAAAGCGAAGTGGCTGATAAAATATGTTTTCTGAATAATATCAACAAATATTTCAATTTAGTTTTAACATGAAACACAGGAGACATCAGGATTTTGATAAGGGACTTACATGCACATTGTCGAGATTTGGGAATTTCAGTTGTAACCAATGGAAAGCATTAAATGTGTAGGAAGGAATGTAGGAAGGAATTCAAAATGTATAGGAAGGAACTGCAGATGATTGTTGAAAACAAAGATGGACACAAAGCTGGAGTAAGTCAGCGGGACAGGCAGCATCTCTCCTGTTCTGCTGAGTTACTCCAGCTTTTTGTGCCTGCCTTTGGTCTACCATTCAAATCTTGTTCCAAGACGCTATTAGATAATATACATGTATTTCTTCCTGCAGCCAATCTCAATCAATACTTACAATAAGTACTTGCAAACATACTTACTACCTTCTAGATAGATTCTGTTCCACAAATAATATTAAGGTTTTTCAACTTCCTAGTAAACTTTCATAGATGGGTAATACAAATTGTGATATTGGAAAGAGAGTTTAGACATTAATGGCATTAGTCTTCACTATAGTTAAAATCATCCCCAAAGACCTAAATGATCTTCTGCCCTTTCTTGACATTTTCTATATTCGCAATAAAATAAGCAATATGGAAAATGGATATGGTGCCAAAAAATGAACCCTTGTTCAAAATGAAATAACACTGTGACTTTGTTGGTCGTATTCTCTTTTCCAAGTCAGAATGTTTGTGGGTTCAAGTTATTGTCCAGATAGTTAAGCCCATAGTCTAGGTTAACAAGCCAGTGCAGCCTGAATGAATGCTGCAATATTGGAATTGCTGTCATGCAAATGGGACATTAAACCTAAATCTTGATTGCTCTTTCTGGTGGATATAATCATATTCCACAGCAATAGTTTGAAGATTGTGTAGGAAGGAACTGCAGATTCTGGTTTACACTGAGGATAAACGCAAAATGCTTGAGTAAGTCAGCGGGACAGGTAGCATCTTGGGAGAGAAGGAATGGGTGATGTTATGGGTCAAGGCCTTAGTCAAATTCAATCGAGACCTTAGACCTTAGACTTTAGACTTTAGAGATACAGGGAGAAAACAGGCCCTTCAGTCGGCGCAGTCCATTCAGACCAGTGATCAACCCATATACTCGTACTATCCTACTCACTAGGAACAATATACAATTGACAGAAGCTGATTAACCCACATATCTTTGGAGTGTGGGGGAGGTGGGGAGGGGGGGAATCGGAGCACCCAGAGAAAACCCACATGGTCACAGGGAGAACGTACAAACTGAGTAGTGATAGTACCCATACTCAGGATTGAACCTGGGTCTCTGGCACTGTGCCACCCTGACCTTGATGTCAAGCTATTCTTAAGTCTGCAGTTCAACTCTTTAGTTCAGTTCAACTTTTTAGTTCATTAGAAACATAGAAACATAGAAATTAGGTGCAGGAGTAGGCCATTCGGCCCTTCGAGCCTGCATCGCCATTCAATATGATCATGGCGATGATCATCCAACTCAGTATCCCATTCCTGCCTTCTCTTCATACCCCCTGATCCCTTTAGCCACAAGGGCCGCATCTAACTCCCTCTTAAATATAGCTAATGAATTGGCCTCAACTACCTTCTGTGGCAGAGAATTCCACAGATTCACCACTCTCTGTGTAAAAAATGATTTTCTCATCTCGGTCCTAAAAGACTTCCCTCTTATCCTTAAACTGTGACCCCCTAGTTCTGGACTTCCCCAACATCGGGAACAATCTCCCTGCATCTAGCCTGTCCAACCCCTTAAGAATTTTGTAAGTTTCTATAAGATCCCCCCTCAATCTTCTGAATTCTAGCATGTACAAGCCGAGTCTATCCAGTCTTTCTTCATATGAAAGTCCTGCCATCCCAGGAATCAGTCTGGTGAACCTTCTCTGTACTCCCTCTATGGCAAGAATGTCTTTCCTCAGATTGGAAGACCAAAGCTGTACGCAATACTCCAGGTATAGTCTCACCAAGACCCTGTACAACTGCAGTAGAACCTCCCTGCTCTTATACTCAAATCCTTTTGCTATAAATGCTAACATACCATTTGCTTTCTTCACTGCCTGCTGCACCTGTATTCCTACTTTCAATGACTGGTGTACCATGACACCCAGTTTTGTTGCATCTCCCCTTTTCCTAATCGGCCACTATTCAGATAATAGTCTACTTTCCTGTTTTTGCCACCAAAGTGGATAACCTCACATTTATCCACATTATACTGCATCTGCCATGCATTTGCCCACTCACCCAACCTATCCAAGTCACCTTGCAGCCTCCTAGCATCCTCCTCACAGCTAACACTGCTCCCCAGCTTCGTGTCATCTGCAAACATGGAGATGTTGCATTCAGTTCCCTCATCCAGATCATTAATATATATTGTAAATAGCTGGGGTCCCAGCACTGAGCCTTGTGGTACCCCACTACCTGCCTGCCATACACTGCCTGCCATTCTGAAAAGGACCCGTTTATTCCTACGCTTTGCTTCCTGTCTGCCAGCTAGTTCTCTATCCACATCAATACTGAACCCCCAATACCGTGTGCTTTAAGTTTGTATACTAATCTCAATTTGTTGTAGTATTTATTGCTGTATGATTAGCATGTATAATATGTACTCTCTGAGCCTTGTGCAAGTAAGGAATTTAATTGCTTCCTGGTGTACATGTCAACAAACTAATCTGAATCTGAATAGGGGAAATTGTGCAATTCAGTGCTTAATGTACACTTTAGTTGTAGGAGGAAGACCAGGAAAGTTTGAATTGTTTGATTCTTGTTTGTGTTTAGGCAATGACTAAATTATTAGAATTATTCAGGGTTATTGGTTTAACAGTTACCAGAAGAAATCAACATTGTTTAGAAATTGCATCTGAAGTTGTGATGTATCTTTGATAGTATTTCATTATGTTTTCTCTGTTCATGCATGTTGAAGTTAAAGAGAGATAGATCAATGCTAGTTATTCTATAATTTACACACCTACCACCACTTACCAATTATAACTTTAATTATCACCATGTCTGAATCATTAAAATCTGAATGATCTGAATCTGAAAA
Source organism: Leucoraja erinaceus (assembly GCF_028641065.1). Lineage (NCBI taxonomy): Eukaryota > Metazoa > Chordata > Chondrichthyes > Rajiformes > Rajidae > Leucoraja > Leucoraja erinaceus. Next base: position 30,488,966 of record NC_073387.1, on the reverse strand, counting down.
TCTGAATCACAGATAGGCTGATTTTGTATTTGTTATTTTGCTTACCTACTGAAGCATCTCCCTGACTGCATTCATTCATTTCCAATGGATAAACTTTGGATGTCAACTGGTGTCTCAAGTGCAGCATACAAACTGTGTCAAAATAGCTATTTTATTGAAGTACTTTGAATTATCGTCAATGAGTGTGCCCTGACATTTCTGCCCAGTTCTGCCATTTTTATTAGTGCATGCCTTATTTTCACCATTGCAAATTTGTCAAACTGGCACTGAAGATTGTAGAATTTCAAGGACAAGTTATTTTTGGCAGAAATTGGGTTTGCATGATTCTTTGGAGTAATTTAAGAACATCATGATGAAAGACTGACCCTGCACCCAGAACTGGTGACAAACAAATAAACACAACTCGCAAAAGCTGGGCACTTGAAGCTGTAAAGACACAGACCGAAATGTTTTGATGGCTTTCGAATAATATTTTCTCAATGTATTGCACTGCCAACTGTGTTGCTCAACATCAATGGAACTAGAAAATTGGCCTGTATTTTTACTTTGGTGATGTTTAGTTAAAATGTGAATATTCTGAGACTGCATCATATGCATAAACACACTTTTTTGAGAATCATTTTCAGCTGTATCAAAAAACTTTTGTAATCAATGTAATACTTTTGAAAACTTAAGGTAAATTATGATCTAAAATGGTCTTGATTATGTTGTTTAATGGATGATTTTGTATGTACAGATATACAAATGAATGGGCAGATTCTTGGGGGAAATAAATTCTCAACACTAACACAATTTCAAATGCAAGTTACAGTTGAATCACAAATTATGTTCAATGCAGCAATGTTATCCTTATTTACTTGGTTTTATAGGACTGCATTACCGAACTTCTGAATTTTTTTCCAGTTTAAAAAAGCCAGAAATAGTTGAAAGTTGCATTCAAAAATTGTTAGGAAAGGAATAGTGCAATGAAGCTCACCAAAATTATTGGATTACCTTAAGATTTACAATTTCCAAATATCTCTCGTTATGATATGTTCATAAAATGAAAATGTTGCGATTATTTTATATGAACTACTTTTAGTGAAATGTAAATATACTTAAAGGCACTGGACCACCCAGAGGTCAGCAATTTGTAATGGAATATCTCGAAGCTCCAGGCAAATTACATGGAGTTAGTTACAGATTTCACCTGAGACAGGATAGTTGCTGGTGTACCTTCCAGGGCTACACTTGTTTGTACTTTTTCTTATTTACTGACTTGAGCTTCTTCCCAAGTTGATAGGAAGCTGTCACCGTACTCCTGCTTCCCTTCATCTACAGATAGGCATCAACAGTGCAGGGGATGTTTTGATGGTGCCTGAATTACAATGCTTGTTGTTTTCTTAATGCATTTGACCACCATCAAGAGCACATAGCTGAAAGGTCCTCTACTTGTAGACATGTAACACACTTTAAAGGCACAACAACTAACCTTGGTTGCATAAAAGGAAACAAACACTTTAATTTAGTTCTGTTGTTCTGGTTGTAGGTATCTAAATTTTCATTCAGGAGTGGCATTTTACTCGATTTAAAACTGGAGACAAATAAAGAAAAATTAGAAACTAACTGTGAAAGTAAATGGCTAATAAATTAATCTCCATTTGTGAGATTTTAAATTTGGTGTTAATATTATATGTGCATAAATTGTGCCATTTTCTCATTATAATCCTAAATGAATCTCACGTTTAGTAATATTAAACTCTAATCTATCACCCTACAAAGGTTGCACTATGTACTTTGGCTTTCACTATTATGATCAGATTTACCATGTCTGATAATTTATTGCATATTTATTTGTTGTGTTGTTGTGTTTAATGTTCATGAGAAGCTGCAACAAGTACAATTTCATCACTCTGGTGCTTATGGCAATTAAATGCTCTTCACTTTACTTTAACATGCATTGCATCACTGAAAACGCATTTATTTATTTGCACCGCACAAACCCCAGAAAATTTGATAATTGCTTCCTTGAACTGCTGCCGGCCAAACAATGAGGATACTCTCATGGTACTGTTGGGCAGTAGGGAATTTGGGCTTTTGTTTTGTTATAGAAACATAGAAAATAGGTGCAGGAGTAGGCTATTCAGCCCCTTGAGCCATTCATAGAAACATAGAAACATAGAAAATAGGTGCAGGAGTAGGCCATTCGGCCCTTCGAGCCTGCACCGCCATTCAATATGATCATGGCTGATCATCCAACTCAGTATACTGTACCTGCCTTCTCTCCATACTCCCTGATCCCTTTAACCACAAGGGCCACATCTAACTCCCTCTTAAATATAGCCAATGAACTTCAATATGATTATAGCTGATCATCTAAAATCAATACATTGTTCCTGCTTTCTCCCCATATCCCTTGATTCTGTTAGCCCTAAGAGCTAAATCTAATGGGCCTGTCCCACTTACCTAAGGACTTTTTAGGCGATTGCAGGAGACTATGCAGTCGCCACATGGTCGCCACAGGTGGTTGCCGGGGAGTCGCCTTCATGGTCGTGAAAAGTTCCTGCATTCTGGGAACTAGTCACAGCCTCATTATGGTCACCGCGAATATTTCAATATGTTGAAAAACTAGCGGCGACTAGAATGAAGCCGCCATGGAGAGTAGCGAGAATTCTCGTGCCGTAGGTGGGTCGCCAGGAGGTCGAAGGTTCTGGGAGGTTCTCGTAGGTTGTAGCCAGTGCTGAGCGGTGAATTTCATTGGCTCATTGGTGAAGAAAAAAGCAGTAATTTTCAGAACCAAGGATAACCAACCGGTAATATTAAATGTCCGCCTAGCTTCACAGCAGTTTATCTCTGGCTTCTTAAAAGTTATCTCCACTCCTTCTTCCCCCTTCTACCCCCTCTCTCCCCTCTTTTAAAGCACTTACCGTACACTGTGCTTTAGCCATCTTTTTACAGTGCCAACCTTCCTGTTCATTGCTGTATGTGTCTGTTTCACCTTGGATTTGCACCATGTGATTTTTTTAGACAGCCCTCCCTCCCAGCTTGCCTGTCCCCTGCCTGCATAATGGGCTGGTGAAGGAAGCGATGTGTTTGTGTGTGTGTTCCACTCTGACAGTCACCGTTCCAGTAGCCGGTTTTTCAGACAAATGCCGGCAACTTGACAGTCGCTGGCAGTCCGCTGAAAAATCGCCTAAGTGGGACAGGCCCTCAACTCTCTCTTGAAAACGTCCAGTGAATTGGCCTCCACTGTCTTCTGTGGCAGAGAATTCTACAGATTCACAACTCTCTGGGTGAAAATGTTTTTCCTCATCTCAGTCCTAAATGGCCTACCCCTTTTTCCTAAACTGTGACCCCTGGTTCTGAACTCCCCCAACATCGGGAGAATTGTTACTGCATCTAGACTGTCCGATGCCTTTGCACGAATATTGTTTTTTTTGTTACCTTGAATATTTTTTATTTTTTGTATTACTATGTTATCTATAGAGTAGTGTGTTGACAGACCTGTTATGCTGCTGCAAGTATCAATTTCATTGTTCTGTTTTTGGTGCAAATGACAATTCAATACTTGGTCCTTGACTCTCTCTTGTGTGAGAGTCCCAGGATTTTAAGACAGAACTAGTGAAGAAATAAGACACAAAAAGTTACACCAGTTTTTTGTGACTATCTTTAGTTTAAACCTGCATCTGTAGTTCCTTCCTACACAGCGAAGAAATAACATCTCTTCAGGTGGTAGAGAACTTGGAGGAGAACTTGGAAGTGGCCGTTGTTGCCTGGGGTTCAACAAGGTAAAATAGGTTGTATGCTTGTGGGGTGCCTCTAAGAAACTTTGTTCTAGCACGCTTTGTAGAAGGGATAAAGTACAGGCATAGAGCTCAAGTGGTGGATGGAGTGAATTTCTGAGGAGATGAATGGGGTACAATCAAATAGTCTGTTTTGCCTTAGCAATGCTAAGCATCGGGCGTGACAAAGAAGATCTCCTCATCTAGGCAATCATAGAGAGTATCTATCACAATCCCAACTCATGCCTTATAAATACTGGGAATGATATGGAGATCAGGAGATGTTGGTCATTGGACAATATCACCATAATTTTCCACCATAATTATGATGTAGCTACTGCATTAAGTTACTAGTTCTCTGACCAATTGTTCTACTGACATTCTAATCACCTTTTAGTGCAATTTCCTTTAATTTATGTTTGTATATTGCTACAAAATCGCTGTCTGCAGGCCTTTTGATATAATAAAGTTATAATTATTTTGAACAGAATAAAGATAGGGATAATATGTGGATGAGGTTTATTTTTACATAAAAATAAGATGCTCAGCAGTGATGGTGTGCATTTAAATGTTTCTATTCAAGAGAGAGGTGGAGACTTAAATGCTGGGTATACCAGGAGTCAGAGATTGGGGAGAGGGTGGAGCAGGGTATAGACAGAATGCATCTGTGTTTGCATGAGTATAAATATACAATTGTGTACTAACGCAATGCAACAGATTCTGGTATCCATTGGTCTTGGATCTCCTTGCCATTTTGAACCAAGGCTTCATTTTGGATTTGTTAGCCAGTTTATCATCAGCGCAAGCGAGGTTGATAACCATGTAAATTAATGTTGGGATGTAGCAATGTTGTGTGTGAGGAGCTGTACATATTTGGCTGTGCAGTGACTGATATATACAGTCACATCAGTGTTGTGACTTTAAATAATTCAAGCTTTCATTCCTCAGATTAATGTAAGTCATCCTCCATTCTGAGTAACTGCCAATATCAAGTTTTGTTGACTTCAAGAACACTGAGTACCAAGTGGGTTAAAATAGAATCAGCAAAATGTGATTGTACTCCGTCTGAATCTACCTTTACGTATCTAATCCCACATTCTCAGCCCTATCATGTCGTGAGGAATTCTGCACATCAACTTTTTCAAATTATTTTTCAAAGCTCCGATTCATAACATATCATGATAACCAACTTATCCAGTCTCTACAGTTGAAGCCCTTGCTGTATTATGGCTGAATGGCTTTCAGTATCCTTTTTGGGAGTGAGGTTGACTTGAGCTGCACTGCACTGAACTTGAAGTTAAGATCAAAATAGGTTCTTGCTAAGTTGTCAGTAAAGCTGCATATCTGTCTTCACTTGTGCCTTAATTAGATCCGGTAGAGGAGTCAGTATGTACCCGGTTTACATCTCTTGATTGGGATTTATGTGTACGATCGTCAGAATGATATTCAATGTATAGACACTCCAGCAGCATAGTGGTGCAGCTGGCAGAGCCGTTGCCTCAAAGCACGGGAGTCCCAGACCCTGACCTTGTGTGTTGTCTGTGTGGAGTTTGCACATTGTCTCTGTGACCATGACGATTTCATCCAGGTGTTCCGGTTTCCTCCCACATCCCAAAGATTTGCAGGCAAATTGGCCTCTGTAAACTGCTCCAACTGTTGAAGAAGTGGATACTTAAATGGCATAACATAGAACTTGTGTGAAGTTTTTGTGTGAATCAATGATTGTCGTGAATTCAGTGGACCCGAGGGCCTGATTCCATGTTGCATCTCTAAACTTCAACAGGCACGAGCATTTGTGCATTGGATTGCATGATTTGCCACATCAAAATCGAGTACTGTAACAGTCTTATCCAAATAATTGAATTACATATTGTTTTGACTCTAGATTAGTTAACCAGTTTATTGTGAGTGTTGAATTGTTTTGCATTGACTTTAAATGCACAATGCACCTTCAATATATGAGGTTGATATCCATGTAAGTCAATAGTCTGATGTAGTATTGTTGTGTATGAGGCTCCATATATTTCTGGTATATGATTCTTATATGGTATTATAAAAGCTGCATTAAATTTATATAGTGAGTGAAGCCATATCACAAGAACTGAAATAATCACATTTGTGTTTTGCCTTATTAGATCGATATGAGCTTTTAGACACCTTTCACTAAATTGTAGTCCATCTACATCCGATTTATACAGTAGAGAAATATTTTTAAATTCTCTTTAAATGTAAATTATAAAACAAAAACCTGATTCAATACTCTCCATAAGACAGTTATTCAGGCACAGAGGTTGTATGCATCAATTGAACTGGCAAAGGGAGTGTATGAGCCTTGTTTTAAAATCAGTGCAGAAATTGTTATGGAGGTCTAGCAGTGATTTTCAAATGTTTGCAGTAATGTGGTGAAACCAAGTAGGGTAATGCCTGAAGCGATATTGGTTATGCTGTGTAAGATATTTTAATTTGCTTTAAACCTACAGTTTGAAAAGTGTAAGTCAATATTTTTCACAAAAAGATTACACTAAAGAAGCCCATTCGATCCATCAGATCTGCATGGCCCAATGAAAGAGCAATCCAGCTAGTCCCACTCCCCAAACCTCTGCCCATAACCTGGAAATGCTCTACAATACGATTTAATGCTAATTGAATTTGCTTCTCTCCTACCCCAGTGGTGCATTCCTGACTAAAATTCCTCATTAGTTTGGCTTGGCCCACCATGTTTTGTGCTAGCATCAAGCATCTAACTGTATAATCCCACTTCCCAACACTCGGATCAGAGCCTTCTCTGACATTCTAATCATCCTCATTCTACACCCTTCGCTATTCGGCAAAATCTTTTCTATAGCCTTAATAATTTTAAATCTCTCTATCATAGAGTCATAGAGTGATACAGTGTGGAAACAGGTCCTTCGGTCCAACATGCCCACACCGGCCAACAATGGCCCAGCTACACTAGTCCCACTTGCCTGCCCTTGGTCCATATCCCTCCAAACCTGTCCTCCATCCATGTACCTGTCTAACTGTTTCTTAAATGATGGGATAGTCCCAGCGTCAACTACCTCCTCTGGCAGCTTGTTCCATACACCCACCACCCTTTTAGTGAAAAAGTTACCCCTCGGATTCCCAATAAATCTTTTCCCCTTCACCTTGAACCTATATCCTCTGGTCCTCGATTTCCCCTATTCTGGGCAAGAGACTGTGCATCTACCCAATCTAATCCTCTCATGATTTTGTACACCTCTATTAGATCACCTCTCATCCTCCTGCACTCCATGGAATAGAGACCCAGCCTACTCAACCTCTCCCTAAGCTCACACCCACTAGTCCTGGCAACATCTGGTCCTATTAGATCCCCTTGCAACTTCCTTTGTCTAAGAACAACCCCAGCCTCCATGTTATCCATACTTCATACTCAACCCTGAAATAATTGAATATGTTCCTTCTGCACTCACTTTACAGCCTTTACTTCTTTCCACAAGTATTAAACCATACTCCAGATGTTACCAAACAAAACTTGAATACAGCTCATCATGATTATTTACTGTAACCCAGTACCTCAATAACTTACATTTTTATTCAAAACATATTTATGTATTTCGTTTTTCTTATAACCCAGTGTTTACTCAACCACTAATAACTTTGGATTCACTTTACCATAGGACAGTCAGAATTTATTTTACACTCTATTGAGCTCTGGAATTATGGACCAGAAAATACATTAATTCATTTTCCATGGCCCTTTTTTTTCTGATTGTTTCCATGCATATAATTGTATTCAATAATATTTTGGGCTACGGTCTTGTCTTGCTTTTCTGAAAGGAGAATGATTCTTTGTCAGATTATTTAATTAATCACTGTTCAAAATGGCATAAGGATGAATCTGAATAATAGTGACGCTATCACATTTCCTCCTGGTGTCACTCCCCCTGATAATGTCCATGTGCACGAGCATCGGAATTATGATGCGACAATTATGATCTATGTCATATCGATACAGAAATGTTGACAATAGATGCAGAAAAGTAGTAACGAACAAAATAAGATTGGTTCAAATGTTTGTCCTATATTGGGGCCAATTTTGATAGTATTTGAAAGGAACTTTCAAAAGTTGATAGGTAAAGGCTGTGTCAGTCAGTGTGATGAGTATAGGAGTAAGGACACCATGTTACAGTTGTACAAGAGTTTGTCAAGGCCACGTTTGATGTACTGAGACAGGTTTTGCTCACCCTGTTATAGGAAGGATGTTGTTTAACTGGAAGGGATGCAGATGAGATTTATGAGGATGTTAGACACAAAATGCAGCAGTAACTCAGCGGATCAGGCAACATCTCTGGAGAAAAGGAATCGGTGACCTTTCAGGTCAGAACCCTTCTTCTGCCTTTGACCCAAAACTTCATTAATTCCTTTTCTCCAGAGATGCTGCCAGACCCGTTGAGTTACTCCAGCATCTTATGTCTATCTTCGATATGAACCAGCATCTGCAGTTCCTTCCTACACTTTACGAGGATGCTGCTGGATTTGGAAAGTCTGAGTTATAAGGAGAGGCTGGATATGCTGGGTTTGGGCATGTAGCAGGCTGATAGATGACCATACTAAGGTTTATAAAATCATGAGGGGGCATAGATAAAAGATTTAAAAGGGACGAGGAGCTTTTTTTTTTCTGGTGCATATATGGAACAAGCTGCCAGTGGAAGTGGATAGGATTAGAACATTTAAAAACACATGGGTAGCTATATGAATAGGAAAGGTTTTGAGGGATATGGGGCAGCTGCAAGAAAGTTGATCTGGCTGACTTCGGGCACTTGGTTGACAACAACGATATGGGCTGAAGGGCCTGTTTGTATGTTGTTCAGATCCATGACTCTATGACTATGGCCATATAGTTCAATAACTAAACATTTGTTCACCCCATAACTATATCAATAAAATAATTTCATACTGAAACTTCAAATTCTGTTCCACCTGGGAGCCAAACTGTGTTACTGATGCAGAACTATTTTATATTCATTTAAAAATGTATTTTAAAAAGTGGTCAAAATCATAAGCATTTTATTTTATTTCAAACACATGCCACAACGGTTTCAACAGCCCATGGGAGGATACCATCTCACAATCTTGTAAGAATAAATATACTGAGGTAAACTCCCTCATAACTTGGCTCAAAAATGTTTTCATTGACGCAAAGATTTGGCTGCCCTCTCAAACGCCCTGCTCAAGTGCAGGGATGTAACTGTTCTTTAAAAAAACATTTACAACGTTGGCCGGCTAATAAAGGCAGGCGGAGAGAGAATGCGAATAAATGACAGCCTTTAGTTTCTGCTTCACTCATCTGACAAGGCAAGAGCATGGTGTATATCCCAGCAAATGTACAATGTAAAACATTACTATTGCACCATAATACTACACACATGAACACTAATTCTGCGTAGGAAAGAACTGCAGATGCTGGTTTAAATCGAAGGTAGACACAAAATGTTGGAGTAACTCAGCGGGACAGGCAGTATCCTTTTCTCCAGAAATGCTGCCTGTCCCGCTGAGTTACTCCAGCATTTTGTGAACACAAAATCTTTTCTAGAATATTTACACTACAGGTCAGAGTATGGTTTTCTCTGATGATTAACTTAGAATATAAATCTGGAAGCAGACTCGATGCTACAGCCAACTGTAACCAAACTCTTTGGAGAAGATATGCCAGGATTTCAGCTCGATGCTGCAACGAGCCGGATCGGGTGCAGCTGGTCTATAAATTACTCAGTGGTCCGTTGGAACCCACGGAGACTTGATGAACATCTGAAGACAAAGACCCTTCATCAGATCCCGTAAAATGTTTCTCCTTCCACTGATGCTGCTCACCTGATGAATGTTTCCAGTATTTTCTGCTTTTATTTCAGATTTCCAGTATCTGGATTTTTTTGGGGGGTTTCTTTTCACTTTAGAAAACTGCCCTGAACAACGCATTGTCTAAACATGTAGGTTCTCAAATGGCGTGCGTTTTGTTAAATTAATTGGCCACACTAATCGCCCCTTGTGTTGGCAAATAATGGGAATGAGAAAGACGAAGACATGGGGCCATTGATCGGGACATGGAATTGTTGTGTGAGCCGGCACAGACTCGACGGGCTGAAATGTCCACCTTCTATGACATAAAGAAATATGGATAGTTGGTGTGCGTCTCTGTGCCCTATTTATCTTAAATGGGAAGCCAAAGTACAAGTCTCTAGGTTATTCTAAGTTACACCCACAAAATCACTACCCCCATGATACAGCAGCTCTGCTTTCTGCCCTTCTTTAAAACGAGCTTACAAATTCAGTGCAAAAAGACTTACTGGTCGAGGAAATCGGGGTCAGGCAGTACCTGTGAAGGGCAAAGCGTGGTGCTCATCGAAGCGTCCGCTCAGTGAACGCTTGGTCTCACCAATGTAGAGGAGGCCACATCAAGAACACCTCACACCAGGTTGGAAGAGGTGCATGCAAACCTCTGTCTCACCTGGTATGAATCCAATCAGGTGGTATTCATGGCGAATCTCCTTGATGGAGGAAGTCTCATGTTACATCGATGCCATACCGAACACCGGAATGCCGCCGCAGCTGTTGTCAAAGGGCGCCCTTACCAACTGATCAATCTGCCCGCCAGTTTTTAAGAATCTGTGTTATTCGTATTGTCTACACAAGTCTATCTGTTGAGAGAGAGTGGGGAATTCATCATCGTTATGAATAAATTCATGAATATGTTTAAAATAAACCTCTATTCTCAGTGAAGGTGGGAACTCACGCGAACAACAAAGGTGGACAGGGATAAGAAGGGACTGCGGATATGGAAGGTGTGCGGAGATGAGGTGCGCTCTAGAGCAGGTACAGACTTATCGGTTCACGGGACCCGTTTTCCAACCGCAAAAGGTATGCAATTCTGTGCACAGGCACCTGGATATCCCAAACAAGCCGGTTTCTGTTTAAAAAGCACAATTGTTGGCACTTTCGGGTATTAAGGTTGTTTCGCTGTAGCTGTGTGGAAATATAAAATTATGGAGAAATAAAAATATAGAGATACTGAAAAAAACAAAACAAAAAATGTTGGAAGCACGCGTCAGATCAGGATGCACCTGTGTTAGGAGCCGCAACTTACTGTTTCGCATCGAAGATCTGACGAAAGGTTATCTTTCCACGGATGAAGTGATTTCAACCTGGAACGGCAACTATACCTTCTGAAGAAATGCCCCGATCCGAAGCGTCTCCTATTCATGTTCACCTGACCCGTGAGTTTCTTTGTGTATTTTACGTTAACTTTATTTCTCTTTCTATCCCGATTCTTGACTCGATTCCCGAGTGTTTCCAGCTTTTTCTGTTATGTGGGTTAACGTGGGTCTAACACTATTGGCTGCAATAAAAGTCACCGGTCTCGGGCAACACTTGCCGATTTCTTGTAGAAACAAGGAACTGCAGACGCCTGTTCACAAACAAAAATGACAGGAGTAACTCAGCGGGTCATGCAGCATCCTTGGATAGGTGACGTTTCGGATGGGGATTCTTCTTCATACTGACAGCAGATTTCTTAATATTCCACCCGGCGTCTGTGGCATATTTTTGCATGTGCAATCCTTGTCTCCGGTACGCGACCCTGCTATCAACATCTTCCATTCATGCTCCCGACCCCACAACTATCACGCGTGTGACAGAATTGATTTTGTAAAATAAATCATTTTGTTTCTCCAATATATATTGGCTTGGCTTAGTACGCCGTAAATTTAACTAAATCAGATTGCAAAAAACGCCAACATCAGACCAAAGCAAGGATTTCGTGATGGGATCCGTGTTTTTTTTTCACCGGATTTATTATCAAAAATAATGTGAAATGGGGCAATTCACATTATTTTTTAGTTCATTGGTGAAGATCCGCTATAAAGGGAACATGTTGAGGAATATTTAAATATGCAATTTATTTAAGCCAAAACGAAAATTAATTGTCTACGCTCGAGGAAAGAAAATCAAATATCAAAAGTCGCTGGATGTCGCTGTGAATTTCTTAACCTGTAGAAAGTGGAAAATGTAGCAAGACGGATAAAATAATGCCAAGTTAGCGTTACCAATTTATAACCTGTTATTTTTAGAATTTGATGTCCCGGCGAATTTGCACACAACTTACATCATTAATTGTATGGGAATTGTTTCTTATAAAACAGCCGCTTTTCAACAATGTTTTTGAACAAATTCCAAGCGAATTTCCGACGACATCATCAGAATCAGGATGAAGAACGAATAATTATTCTGGTGCGTTTCCACCGATAAAGTTCCAAAAGCGTGAACGCATTATCTTTAATTTAAGTTCAGGACAACTAAAGTAATAATATATTAAACAGATTATGGAAAAAATAATGAACAAACCGAACAGCCAGATTGCACACTATTTACTGTTGGAACAGCAGTGATTTATACTTCAATTTACAATTTGATCATTATTTTTGGAGATTGCAAGCAACATTGTAGTAGCTTTCTTACAGTTAATTTTATACATTGTTGGTAAAACGGAAAGCTAAAGATAGAAAATGGCAATATTAGTGCATAATTTTAGTCATCTTTTCTACTTGACATATTGCTAATTAACTCAGAATTCGGGGTTGCGAAGACTGTACAAAGTGGTTTCATCAATAATAATAAAACATCTTTAACCCTAAATGAACCAATTACTCTTAACCATATTTACACTAGACTACGAAATACAAATACAATAAAAAGTTGTTTTGAAACATGAAATCCAGATGTATGAACAAGCCGATAGATTACAATGTTTTTGGCAGGTTTGCTTCTATGCAACCGTAGTCTGTTAACAAGAATCCGCGATGTTGCTATCACCTATGCCTTATGTTGCATTTGGTGCAATCCGGGATAATATGCAATGTGATGTACTTCATACAATAATATTCTAGAGATTAAATAGGGACGCAAATTCATTCAGTGAAATGAAATACGGCAAAATAAAAGTTTCTGAAGAAGATAAAATGAAACCATCCTTCTCCCTGTCCGGTACCGAGGGCTTGCTTGCTATGCTAACAGGCTTTGAACCCTTTGGTAAGTTACCAATTATCCGATTTCGATATGGAAAACGGCTGTCTTCCTCGACATTCGGCCGAAGAATAATTGAACAGTGCAACTAGCCAGTGGAACACGAAATTCGTGCTATGCTAAGCCACAGTTAGCATTACCAGGCTCGGATACCATGCAACGTAGAAACTCCAGAATTCTGGTGGATTTGAGTCTGCATCGCGTTGCTCAAATCATTGACCGTGAAATTCATATTCATAAAGCTGCCAGCCGCTGTGGACGGGGGCACGGCTTGTACACTTGGGTAGTTACAGCTGTAGTTGGCAGAAGTGGCCCCTCCACTGTAGTTGGTATAGTTCGCATAAGTGCCATAAGCGTAAGGACTGATGTTCATGTTATATGGCGAGTTATAAGGCGAAGACTCTCCCAGGCACGGCTTCCCGTCTCTGACCAGCACAGGCACGGCGATTCTCCTCGGAGGCGGGAGGCCTACCATTTCCAGCGACTTGTCCTGGCGTTGCCTTTTACATTTGTATCTGCGGTTTTGAAACCAAATTTTCACCTGGGTGGAGGTGAGCTTCAGTATGTTTGCTAAGTGGTCCCTCTCGGGCGCAGAGAGATACTTTTGCTGTTTGAAGCGCCTCTCCAGTTCGTAGACCTGAGCCTGGGAGAAGAGGACGCGTGGTTTTCTCCTCCGTCTCCGGGGCCGCTCGGCTCCGTCCGCTTTCTGTCCGTCCTTCTCCAAATTAACTTCCATCATCCGGCATTCTAAATGGGGAAGAGGCGCCGTTAGTAATAACCTGCCTTTACGTTTCGCTTTTCATTCGGAGGAGCATCTCTCCCAAGGACTTTTCAACGTCGAGCAACATCGACCGAGTTATTGGGTGCATAACCTGGCGTTTGTTGGGCGTGTAAGCGGCATTCTGCATTAAATAAACTCTATGTTTCAAACTTCAGTGTCGTCCCAGAAATGGGCCAGGAATAAGACATGGATAACCTGTCACCTCGAGTTTTAATGTGTACGAAGGAACCGCAGATGCTGGTTTAAACCGAAGTTAGACACAAAAAGCTGGAGTAACTCAGCGGTACAGGCAGCATCTCTGGAGAGAAGGAATGGGGGACGTTTCAGGTCGGGTCTGAAGAAGGGTCTCGACCCGAAACGTCACCCATTCCTTCTCTCCAGAGATGCTGTCTGTCCCGCTTTGTGTCTAACCTCAAGTTTTAATATCCCCATCGGAAGCTGCTGGTGAATTTACTTCGCTTTGTTTTCTACGTTATCTTATTGAAATATCAAATGATTTTCTGGGAGTAATATGGAATATGGAAGTACGCTGCGGCCGCCTGTATCAGAAGGTTTGTTAACACAAATAGATCAGAGACTTGCACTTATTAAGGTCAACAGGAGCGTGTTGAAAGTCGCAGGAAATGGGAAATTTCCGCCGACTGATTTTTTTCCTGATTTTCTGCAATTGGTGATCAGTACCCATACACGCCGAAGTCATTGCTTATCCAATATGATCGGCGGCATTCACAGGTAATGCGTTTCGGGAATGGGGTAAGGATCATTCATGTTTTGGAATTATGTTTGGCGTGGTTTCACGTACAGTGTTTGGCGAACATAAATAATATTAATTGGCCACCCGAAAACAAATAAAGTGAACTAACTCTTCGTTTAAAAGTACAATGGAGCTACCGTCACATAACTGAAAAATATATTAGCATGTGGATAAGCTACTAAAGAATATCCAATTAAAAAATTATTATCCATGCTCAACTTTGTTAAAGTGAAAATGAACGAGAACATTATTTTTGGAAATCCATACATATGAGTCGCAAGAAGTAATATTTAGTCCGATATTATTTTTAAATGTACAATTGTCTTGGGCCATGGGAAGCCCAAGGCAAACGGATAAAAAATTATGGCGCAGAGTTGTTGGCGAACTAGAGTTCAGGAAGTGGGCCCTCAGACTGAAAAAAAAATCTGTCTAGGAACGTCTGTTGAACAGTATTTTAAACTGATTTAAAACTGAAAGTCACGTAAATGCAATACAATGGCCTGGAATAACTAAACGTCGCAAATGTGGAAATGTCCATTTTTATATTTCAGATCGGCTAAATTCAACAAATTATTTTACAATGCTGATGTAATTTAGAACCCAAAACATCGCCGCAGTGAACAATGGTGTATTTTGATGTGAATATGTGCTAACGAGTAAATATACAAATGGGATGTGCGTGGAAACTAATATGATTCCACAGTGCTCCAAAAATAGTGTGCGCAGCCTTTTAGCAACGCATTTCCCATGGTTTATTAGCCGGCCACATAAACAGTGTTACTTATAAAATATGTTTATTTTCCCCCCATCATTTCTTCTTTTTATTCGGTCGGGCTTGTTTGTGAGGTTCCTGTGATCTAGTCCAGATCAACGGAACATAATTCCAGGTACATTATGCAAAATTAAATAAATGCACGTTAATAGTGTAGATGGATTAAAGACGCATTGAAATGTTGGTAAGTTTCCTTTCTTACCCTTATCACTTTTTCCCGTCAGTCCGTTGCTTGGCTTGGCTTCGCTGTTACTGATTTCCAAATAATCATTAACGTAGGAAGTGCTCGAATAGTCGGGATTGTTTTTGCAAGAATTCATTTTGGACAGTGGTTCGTCGTACGCGCTAACGGACGGGGTTTCACTGTAGTGTTGCTGTTTGGTCCGCTCCAGCATACAAGAAGCAGGGGAGGGAGGCGAGTCCAGCCCCGAGGAGACACCCAGCGAGGCCATGTCAGGATGGTGTTGAAGATTTAAAATATCCCTGACTGAGAAAGGAGTCGAGGTCGCTGCGCCGGCAAACATGTTGAGAACGAACTATTGCATCCAGGGAGATCTCAAAATGCGATACCTTGGGAAGGTTTGAGCAAGATATATATTCGGTCATCGGAATAAACTAAAACACAATTAATAATAACTGTTCTGTTTAGTTATTGTTGGGCGCACCGTTCATCTCCGCTGCTGTTTAACTAAACTAACTGCTTGTGCTATCTGACATTAGTTGAGTGGAGACGGCAGGGGGCGGGGCGGTATCTGATCTCTGAAGCCAGTCTGTTACACAAACGTCTATTGGTCCGCATTTCTGTTCGCTGCCGGCAAGGCGTTCTGCCCACGCTCCATATATGGCTAAAGATCAGCGCTATTTTCATACCGACTTTTCTGATACTTGGAAAGTTAAATAGTTTTTACTTCATTACACGTTTGCCAAAAACAACTAAAATGCTGGATAAAATATTGTCGTCTACAATAGGCTACCCATGTAAAATCTCGTTAAATAACATAAAATTAAAATAAGAATTGCAGAACATACTGAGTTGTCGAGGTCTCCCCAAAGGAGCACGTATACATTTGGGGCGTGGAGGCAAGGGGGTGATATTGGGTGAGTGTGATTCTCTGTCTGTGTTGCGAAGGAGGTTTTGTGCTTGTTCCTGTCTGAGCAATGCATGTGTACTATTGGATGCGAGTTTGGCTGCGTGAGCTCTCACACCTTGACCTTATTTCACGCAACAAGTGACTTATTCGGCAGACTAGTTTGGCGTCCACATTTTACGTAATGTCCCGATTACCTTGTTACTTTCCCCCACTTTAATCTCCGTTGCTTTTCTACATAGCGGACGTTAACCTTTCTCCCTGGTTTTACATTTTGGAATACTTAGGCTGCTTAAATGTAGGCTCTTTAAAGCTGGAAGAATTATCACTGGGCGCCGTGCGAATGTGTGTTTTTATATAGCCTATCGATTAAGGAGATTACGTAATTACGAAAATCCATGTGTGACAGTAGTATTTTGTAATGAGCAATTCTTGAATAGCGGTATACACCTTTGTGATATAAATAATGTACAGCGATGTGACTGGATTTTGGAGTTTGCATTTTCCCTCAACATTGTGTGACCAGCTCAGCGGTCGGAAATTAATGATACTCATATTTAAATGATCGATATTGAAAATTAAAATATTATTCTAATTATTTGCAACGGAAAATAGTTCTTCAGATACACTACTTTTCTCTGGGGCCGGTTCCTCAATAAAGTATCCCTTTATTGTATGCAGAGCAGTGGAGGGGTGCTTAATAATTGCACGAGTGTGGAGGGTCTAAACATTTAACTCAAGCATGAGCAGGAATGCACTTCACGAGAGGCGACACGCTGGGAGTTGGAAGTTGGGTCCCTGCAATCTCTTCAGACGCGCTGATCGTTGATAAAGAGTTTAGATAAGTGACGATTCCTAAAATGCAAAGAGGAAACAGTGGACGGCGTGTTAACAGACAAAAAACAAACGCAATACCAAGGTGTTGGAGGGAATACAATAGTCATTTTGCTTTTGCCAGGATTGGTTTATGTAGTGACATTGTAAAGATGTACCGGAAGCACAGTGCGGCGATTAATGTTTGGGCCAAGAGTTTTGGGTGAAAAAGAAGCGACTCGGAACAATAGAGCAAACTTGGCCTTTTAAAAGAACGATTGTTACCATTGGAATGATGAAGGAATGACACAGGACAAACTGGGTCTTCATTCGTCCCCGTTAATTTCTTAAAATTGCAAGTGGTATTTAACGTTGAAATAAAACAATTCCTGGAATTTGAAACCGAAGCGTACCTTAAACCGAAATTACTTCAATTCAGCCAGCCTTGCGTTTAAATATCACAAATATAAAATAACATAATCGATTTTCAAAAACTCCTCCTTATGCTAATATATATCAACAACTATAGATGTTCCTTTTCAACCCCTTTGAACATTTTAGATATTTAGATGGATGCTTTTCAAATCGGTACTTTGAAGAGTAATATTTATACACATTGATAAATTCGTCACCTTCATCCAGCGAAATATTATTGACCATTTATTTCACGGATAATTGAATACATCTTACATTATGAGTTAGATCGTGCCGTTATGTAGTATCCTAAATACTATGTTAAAATGTAATCACACACTGGTACCATAGACCCGAAACTATTGATAGTTATTTTGTTCTAATGCCCACACTATACTGAGGTTGGCATTACAACTGCGCAAAAATAATCCGACCAATTATGAAGTTAGTGCGGGCGGACGAACGGGAGACTATTGGAGACCATCTTTGGAAAATTATTGTTTTCATCTTTAGTCCTATTCCACCTGCAGTAGTTTCTTGCCTGGACAACGAGGCTGCTGCATATACATGTATACCAGCCTTCGATTTTTATCATAATTCTGTAACTGAGCTGAGAATGTCATTAAATTCTTCACTCATTCTTATCGACACTCGACAATGCAATCGGTGCTATTTTCCACAGCATTAAAAACTATTTGCTTGTGTGTCCCAAAAAGTCAGAAACTTAAAAAAAAATCATACCTGTATGAGTAATGTCGTCTAAGCGGCTCATTGAATTGCCTTCACGTTTAAACAGTTGATTTTGATCGGAAATCTAAGGAACTGGGAAATATATTTATCTACCTATTTGTGTGTATTAGCTGGACGTTCGCTGTTCCTGCATTTGTAACATCTCCTCCGGGGTTGACATCTTCTTGCTGCATCTCCTTTCAGAATTTTATTTACAAAGGTTCACTATATGTATGACTTGCCGTTACTTCACCCTTTAAGAGATTAATCAAAAACAAAGCATGGATTCAGTGTTAATGCTGATAGCTAATGGCTGTGTAAAAACCAGCACTGTAATATCAACAAAGAGATTAGGAGTTCTTCGCGCAACACTTACTCACAAATTGGGGAGCAGAAGGGAGGGTCATTAAGTTACCGTGCCAGTTCTGCGGCAGTTCTAACTCTCCGTCTATTGCTAGCGTATCCTATTTCCATGTGAACTCTGCATCTTCTTACACCTACAAGTCGGTGGATATTTTTAAGGCGGAGATAGACAAATTCTTGATTAGACCGGGTATCAAGGGTTATGGGGAGAAGGCAGGAAAATGAGATTAAGAAGCAGCGATCAACCATGATTGAATGGCAGAGTAGACTGGATGGCCCGCACGACCTAATTCTACTATAATGTGTGAACTTGTGAACTTCCTCGTTATTGCCTTCATTTTGATAAGCATTTTAGAGGGGCAGTATTAGCTCAGTTAAAATATCCCCACATCGAGGTCAGAGGTTGTGGATCTGCGACCTAAACTGGAGGTTTAGGTGCATAATTTAGATTGATTCTCGCAAGGGAATTACCCAGTTGAGCGGACCCACCAGATAATGAACAAAAGAAAACAATATGATCTTCTTATATTATGATTTTGTTGCTGTACCGAAACTGTCTGGTGTATTTTGTTCTTTTACACTTTCAACAATTGAAATATTCTGACATCGTGAATATGTAAATGTAACTAGTTTTGGAAATAATATCAAACTTCTTTTTAGATGAAATGTCGCCTGTTTAGTGACACCATGCACGTTGAAATAATGGTTAGTCAATCAAATTATATCCAATATCCATATTCATTTTCTGATCATAGTTGTAAATAATACCTCCCTCATTTTTAACTAAATTCATAAAGCCACTGTTTGCCCTTCCTTTAAACAAAGCTGTCGCAGCCTTAAAGCCCCAATTTTCCATTAATCACTTTGGCGCCGAAGTCTTACTTTTCAACCATTACTATGAGAAAATATCATTATCCTTTTGTTCGTGTCTGGCGTAATACCTCTGGCGGATTTCCAGAACCGTGATGGTTATTGCTACCGGTAGTTCTAACCGTCTCTTATAAACCATACAGGCATCAGACGTTCAGCTCCTTGTAAATGATTATATGAACAGCAGTCGAATTTTATTTATGGGGAATTACAGGGCTAGGCTTGCCTGAAATAACACACAGTCAGTCTTATTATTTGCATGCATAAAAATTAATACGTTCCAGCGCAATACATTGAGAATCTAGTCTCCATTCGAACCATATTCAATGCCCAGTACTTGATCAGCTGGGCGGAGGCGGGGAAGTGATAACATTTCCTGATAGAAAATGATGTGCAACTACATTCTCCATCTGAACTGCAATGGGGACTCATCACCTTTGTAGGAGGGCTGCTTTTCTACCGATTATCCTTTTTTTCCTGCAATTGGTCCGGGGTCGCTCTTCAGCAGCGCCAATGTATTTCTGTTTCCTTTTCTCACGGCGAATATCTGAGTTAGGCCAACAATCGTGAAACTGTGGCAAATTTTTAATGTTGCTTAAAAAAAAAATCATGTTGTAAGGATCTACATTTGTGGAAACCCGAAAGATGTGTGTTTTAAATGACTAGACTGCTCTCTCTGACATGTGCTGGTTTTAATCTGGTTGGCTAATAAGCGTAGTGCAGAACCTTGTTTTTTACTCGTGAGTAAGTCACTGTCCCCCCCCCCCCCCCCCCCCCCCGATTAATTTGCCTGGTGTGCCCTGATATTAAGTACCCCCCTCCCTCCAGTTAATCCCAGATAGCACACCAGATGAGCTTCCATACTGCGCGCCCCACCTTCGACTGAGGTGGGGGACATATCTCTGTTGGAATAGGCGGGCAGGGTTCCCTATATCGCTAGTTTTTTTTTCTGGAATCCACACATAATGTGCAAAATATTTGGAAATTTCCGTCAGTGCATGCATATAGTGATCTACTGTTTTAAGACAATGCGCATGTCTGAAACATGAAGATAATGCTCATGTCTGAATCATGACTTCATTAGATGTCTGATGTTAATAATTTGGTTCCAATATTAACCACACACAAATTACACAAAACATTCAAATAGCTGCCCTGTGGTGCCATTGAACTTTCATCGCATTCTGCCATTCTCAAGAACAAATAGTTAGGGAAAGACTCACCTTGTACATCCGGATGTTTCATAGAATGTCCGCGTATTCTCAGTTGGTTCCGTCAATAACATATTGCATTCAAATATATCATAGTTCTGTTTTATCAAGTGATTCGCTAATTAGCAGTTTGACTGGGAAGTGGACACACGAATGACCTTCAAGGTAGCCTTCCTTCGTGAACGTGAGCAAAGGAATTTCGAATGGAAACAATGATCAGAAAAGGTCCAGATAGTTCGCATCTAATACATAAAACAGGCCTCGACGGACTGGGCGCTTGTCTATTCGCAATAGTGAGTACATTGGGATCGAAACTGGGTACGCATGCTTTGAATGCGTGCGTAACTGTAAGTTTAAAATCACATTCAATGTCACCATCTGAAAAATGACAATAGGTCTGGATATTTTGCAGAAATACTCAAAAGACCCAGGCTCCCTGCATAAATACAGCAGGCTATCTCTCTTGTGGTGCTGGGAACAAGTGTGAACAAGTGTGAACTATTTAATGACAGTGGATAACAGCTAATTAATAAATAGCCAACAGCACCAGGAAGCAATAACATCCATTAAAACGATTCACAGAAGATAAGCAAGACTTTAATGGCACCGTTTAAAAATATGTGTACAGTTTTCATCATTCCATTTGTACGATGTCTAAAGCTGTGAGATGCCTTAAAGGTATAAACGTCAATTAAATATGTATGTACGCTCAACATTACCTGGATGATGTACGGTAAATAAAGGCATTGTAATAACCTCGTAATTTAATATCAATTTATCGTTGAAAAAGTCTCTCATAAATGATCCATCTCATACCACCGTTTTCAGTAATAATGCCATTTAACAGCTGAAACCACGAAGGATGCGAGTAATGGTTTACCAAACGACGCACATATATTATGCAGTGGCCGAGCATTTGAAACAAAAAGTGAGGACACTGAATGGAATGTCTTAATTCAGTTGACGTATGGATCCGATGGAGTTCGCTGTCCAGACATCGCCGAGATCATTGGATTAGATTGTTGCTTAAGTAACTCCCAGGAATGTTCTTTACATGTATTGTTACCTTATAGGGTCAACACAAACGGACATTATTAATTCTACTGGGCGCTAGTTGATTTGAGTTAGTTGAATTTAGTTTATTGTCACGTGTAGCGAGGTACAGTGAAGAGAAAATAGTTTGAAGCCACTTCAGGGGGTTCCAAGCGGATAGGCAATTGCTGTTACAAAACTCCAACAGAATTGACCGAATGGTCAGTTTTGGGTGAAACTATAGGACTTTGTTTCCATAAGAAGAGGCTTTCCCTCATTATCACGTTCTTTAAGAACTTTCCCAAAGTTCACAGGCAATGATGGTCCAGTTTTACACTGCCATCTCCTCGCCTTCTCCATCATGGTCTGGTTTGGCTCAGCCACCAAGCATGACATCCGGAGGCTGCAGCGCATCGTTCGATCAGCCGAGAAGGATGTTGGCTGCAACCCCCCCCCCCCCCCCCCCCCCCCCCCCCCCCCCCCCCCCCACGCCCCCCCCCCCCCCCCCCCCCCCCCCCCCCCCCCCCCCCCCCCCCCCCCCCCCCCCCCCCCCCCCCCCCCCCCCCCCCCCCCCCCCCCCCCGCCCCCCCCCCCCCCCCCCCCCCCCCCCCACCCCCCCCCCCCACCCCCCCCCCCCCCCCCTACCGAACCACCACCCCCCCCCCCCCCCCCCCCCCCCCCCCCCCCCCCCCCATTTGAGAAGGATGTTGGCTGCCCCCCCCCCCCCCCCCCCCCACCCCCCAACGAACTGTACACAAGGGCCAGGAAGAGAGCGAGTAAGATCATCTCTGATCCCTCTCATCCTGGCCGCAAACTTTTTAAAGCACTTCCCTCTGGAAGGCGAACTGTCAAAGCCGCCACATCCAGACATAAAAAAACAGATTTTTTTCCACGAGCAGTAGCTCTACTCAACAGCCAAAAGTCTGCAGCCTCCTTGTGCTCTCGCATTTTATTTCATTCTTCACATTTTTTATTTTTTATTGTCTACTGTATATCGTGGTGTTATTTGTGAGCAAAGCACCAAGGCAAATTCCTTGCATGTATACATACTTGGCTAATAAAATTTATTCAATTCAATTCAATTCAATTCAAGTTTGCTCACAAAAAAACCTCAAATCAATTTTAAGGACAGGGGAACGATGCGTAGTGAAGCTGAACAAATTCGGTGGACAGATATAATATCTGATAAGATTCTCTTATCACGTGAAGTATTGGCATCCGTTTCAATTAACATTCCTCAGTTTAAAATTAATGGTGGTGTCATGATAGCTTCTGACAGAGTGCATCAGGCTTCCTGTAATAGCTGTGTCCGCGTTGACAGTTTCAGGCAGTTATTGGTGTCCCGCACCTCTGCATTAAAACATGTCAATTTAAATAGCGCCCAAGCTGACACGATATAAATGACAGATTTTATCTCAGATTTTTTTACCTCGTTTTCCAACGCGGCCTGTTTCCTCTATTAAAGGCAGCAGATATAACCTGGATGAATGAATGACACATGGCGATATTTGCAGGTGTGATCTTGAAATTAGTTCCTTTCGCTGGTAACTAACATTTTTTATTAAGTAATTGATGAAAATCCCCACTCTCACTTTCTCCCACGCGATTCTTACGCGCGGTATTTTAAATTCACGTCTTCTTTGCTCCATTCCTTGCGATTATTCTTCCAACCTCGATCGCTTTAAGTTTGAAGAATTCACGAGCCGCTGTTATAACCGTCCGTCAAATTAATAACTCCCAAGGGTATTTATCTCAGATTGTTAGAATATTTTCTAATTTCAAATTTTCACCAAGATTTTGCATGTGTTAATTGCTATAACTTTCTGGGGGGTAAAATCTTGATTCGAAATACTTGGGTGTTCCAGTTATCAATTGGGATTTTACAGGTGAGCTCTTCGGATTGGAAGACTTTTGACAGCAAACTTGGATCAGGAAAAATAAACGTTTCAACGTTTTGCTTAAAAACAAAATCAAACGTCTAGATTCGTGCGTCAAATCTTTACCATAAGCTGTATTGTAAACAGCAGAGATTTCAGTATGAGGGAAGTAAAAATGACTTCAGAGATTGACATTAATTCAAAACAAATACGCCATTTTTATTACCGTTTCCATCATTTAGCCTTTGGCTCCAGCCTTCTGTATTGTGTTTATAATGTATTGAAGCTGGTGGATGCGAGTCCAATGTTTGACCGTGTGATAAATGTAGGTTGGCACTTTCAACAACTGTATCAACAACCAGGCTCCTTAGGAGCAATAATTACCGAGAAAGCAAACAGTCGTTGAAGTGTTATTGCGCTGCTTTTTGTCAAACTGATTGATGCTCTTCCTATTAAATACGACGGATTTGGTCCATTTCCGGGTCAGTTTCACCATGGCCGCTTCCTGGCGAAATGAATATGACCTAATTAAAAATATTGCTATGTGAGAGCTATGTTTGGACCTGTTATTAAACCGTGTGTCGTTTTCACACCTAACGTGTAACTAGATCATTTTCTGCACGTAGTCCCTGTCTAGGTAATTACATCTGTGAAAATAACACCGGAATCAACATTGGCGACCTTGGTGCGTGTACATTTTTTTTTTTTTGGGGGGGGGGGGGGGGGGGTGGAGGTGCTAAGAAAAAAATCACATAAGATTCCTTTTCGCATTGACATTGTGCAGAAAGCGCGATTTTCGGAGCAACTGCAAGATCCAGAAATGTGCCCCGAATTTCGGACAAATTCAGAAACCATGAAATTAGTTGAACGGGAACAGCGAGATGAGCAACGGTGCGGACTAATTTTCCACGGGGTTTACGCACGATTGTACGCCCTTATTTATGATGGACTTGTGTAATATATATAGGTGGTAACATGTGTCAAGGGGTGCCTATAACATGACTCATGAGAAATAAAATACTTAATCGTTCTGAAGGCAGATTTGAAATGCAATTTAACACGACACTCTGCGACTAGTTAATTGATGTTGGAAAAGCAAATTTACAATTTAAGATACTAAATACTCTGCAACATCTGCAAGAGATTTCCTGTCTCTTTTTTAGTTTGTGCCCTCAACACAACCGCGATGCATACAAATATCATTTGGAAACTCTATTGCAAATGCATAAAACCCGGTAACTTGGATGATTTTAATTTCACAGATTCCCCCTTTCTTCTCTCGCTTGAGAAAAACTGAAGTATTTAGCAAAGCCTGTCAGAAACAGGTTCGGACTGAATGCTACTAATCCTCTCTTTGAAAAGTTGGCAAATAAAGCAGTCACGCGCTCGCCTTTAACCAATAATCTTCCTAGAAATGGATAGTAACGGTTGAAATGTTCCCGTGATTACAATTGGCTAATGCAACATCTTAAAAAACGACAGCCCGCATCATGCAGATCAAAAGAAAGATTCATAATTGATTTAGGATCTGGATGACACCTATACTTATATTAAGGTATAAAGCAAAGCAAACAAAGTCAATTCATTGCTTTGTATCACGTTACAGCTTTGAAGTCAACCAGAGGTAAATTTATAATCAATGCTAATGATAAGATAATTGAAATAAATATGCTAAACATACACACTTGGACTTAATGGTCTATTTTTTTCCGTGATGCTGCTGCTAATCTAATTATCAAATGCCAGCTAATGCAGATCGTGTTTATTGTCAATACCCTTTCCGAAATCAGACAACATTTACCAGTTATTTATGTGGAAACAAGTCTGGTTCGTGGTGTGTATACAGTGGTTTATTTTCTCTATCATGGGATTGCGTGTCACCCATATTTAACACCCCCCCCCCCCCATCTCTACAAAACGCAAATACTTCAATTCCGAGTGAAATACTGAGAAACAAGTGCATTCCGTATAGGAAATAGTGTAAAACAGAGCCGCTTATGAAGTGCATTAGAGCGTGTTTCTGTAAATTATAATCCATTATGGTAAGTACTGTCATTTTATTTAAAAGCTTCACCTAAAAGAGCGCAGTATGAACTCAGATTTAGAAAAAGAACAGATTTCGCTCGCTTCACATTTGAATTCCATTAATTAAATAAATTGCCCATTTGTTTCAACCGGTAGTCCCATCAGTACTTCACTTTTTCTTTGTAGCTCTTTAAAAAAATTAATAGTCTTTTGTTTAAACTTCCTGTGCTGTGCGGACTATCAGCACCGGCCTCTGAAATCTGTCTCGGTATTTTATCTCATCCATTTCACTGTCCTAACAGCAACAGAAAGAGACGCCACACGCATTAGGATCCAGACTGCTGGCTTCCGCACTCTTCACCTCATGCCAATCACTTAACTAAAAACTCCACTCTTCCAAACTGCCAAATAGTCCGAAAACAAAGCGAACTGATTAAAATATTGAAAGCGCGAGGTCCCTGTTAAATACATTAACCGGGTCAAATATAAGATTGTAGGCTGCCTTCTGTACGACCACCGTATGCATAATTTCTCAATAACTGGTCGATGATTTATCTGTGTAAATCATTTTTGTGGTATGGACGTTTTAATCTTCAACGATCTTACTATATAAATCTGTAAAGTGTGCAACTTAAATTTTTATATATATATTCAAAGGGATCTTTTGCAAACTTATCGTCGTTCTTTTTTTTTAACGTGATATTAGAATATTCCATTAGACTATAAGATAAATAGCAGAGATAAATATCGATTGAACCGTCCACAGACTAGACTGTGAGATGTTCCCACATGGAACTCTCTGCACTAGTTTGTTTTAATAGCAGTTTGCTGTATTTTGGCATATTTTCAGTCCCCTCTTTACAGAAAAAAACGTGCTTGCCAAGGTACTCGTTTTTTAAAAAATATTGTCGCTGCCTAACCCCACATCCACTGTTTTATAGAAACAAGGGCCAATTTCTGAATCTTTTGTACCGGTACAATACAATACAATACAATACAATTTATTTGTCACTTGAACCTCATAGAGGCTCAAGTGAAATGTTGTTTTTTCTGCAGTCATACATACAAGACCCCCCCCCCCCCCCCCCCCCCCCCCCCAAAAAAAACCCGGTATGTTGCGCTGCAGACTGACGAGTATTCTTCGGATAAAGAATAAAACAAAAACTTTTCTGTTTAAAATCTAGTGAGTTGAAATACATTGCACACACGAACACTCTATGTTTTAATGCACCCTTTATTTTAACCAGAAGAAAGAAACGCGTTAGTCCAGTACATCAAAATTATATCCGCGAAATTGAGGGGCGATAGGAAATAATAAATGGCAATTGCACATTTTACAGAATTGAAACGTTTACACGAGCATTATTAGGCCCGAACTAAAACGATTGATTGCCCTCAAACTAATTCAGTGCATTTTAAATACGACATTTCCAAGATTTGCATGGGATAAAATGAATAATAGACGAGTGACGGGGAGATAAATAATCCGCAAACATGTTCAACGATTATTATTATTCAGAAAATTAGTTAAAATGCGGAATTTTGATTTTAGGTAACTTTATTTATCTCTAAACTCCACGCGACAGAAAATAACGTAGAAATAAAAGCCGTTCGCGCAATGAGATAATTTGCCAGCGGGTTTTAATATAATTGCATAATCGCTTCCGAATTACTGACAATACTACCGATTAACCTTTGTGAGGCGGCTAGGATACATTTTCTAATTAATAATCGAAATATTTACCATGTATATTGTTGCGCAGAGACGAGGGGGGTGAAAATCATAAACTGATGACATTTCCATGGTTCTATTGTAGCCAGTGGAAGTGCAAAATAAACAATTCTTAACCATTTAGAACTTCAAAATACTAACGGCATTATAGTTACTTGCCTCTAGGTCGTTTGTACACGAGCACATCGATGACTGAAACATTTGGATGAGAGATGTGTAGCTTCTGGTTGCGCCACTTCAAGAAATTAAAGAAATGCCCCTTCAGCTCGGAATGCGGAGCCAGGTATCCCGTTGTTACACGTGTGCTTCATCTGGAAGTCAGCGGTCTTTGTGCACCTGCACCCGCTTCAGCCGATGTAGAACTAAAAGCTGAGTGCAGTTTTATATTCATTCGAGACGAATTTCAATGAGAGTGGTAATGGGCGTCCTTCTTTTGTAAGTATTTGAATTCAGATAAGATTTGTGACAACGAAGTAAAATGTAAAATAATTTGGGACAAAAACAAGTTTTTTTTTACAGTAACGCAATTAAAGGGTTAGACATCTGTCATGCTTGGGTAAATCAAATATTTTATACCTCAATAATTTTTGAGTGATTTGCGACAATAAAAAAATACAAATGTGTTCGGAAATCTACAAATTAAGGAACAATTGAGCGATTCAACAGCGTTACCGAAGGAGTTCTATGCATCAGGAGTAAACAAAAAATATATACGCTGCCTAAATCTGAACATGTTAATAATTGATATTTCGAGAATAAGATGCCTGTTATTGTACGATCCATTGATTTGGTGGAGAATAGTAGATTTTTATTATGACTGTATCATAAATTGGGCATAAATCTAGGCAAACAGTAGCAGCAACTGTTTAAGCTGTGAGTTTATCGCAGGTTTGATGTTATGACGGCTTGTGTCGGATCGGTTATTTTCCGATTTCATTTTCGTAATCAGGAAAGCTCTTGATTCAGAGCCCTTGGAGATGACTTTCCATTCACTGTATATGGACATTGGTGATGCAGTGGATATTAGGTCTGAATGTCCGTCTCCTGACCTCAAGGTGTCCTGAAGAGCAGTCAACGAAACACTGTTGTACCATGAACTGTCAGCCAAAGACCGGACTCTGCAATCGACGGCAAGACAATGACAAGACAATCTGCAGAGTTTCTATGATGGTGGTTGAGGGATAGATATTTGCCAGAGCACTGGGAACGTCTCTTCCAAAAAGAGATGCCTTTGACCGTGCAGACTTTCTTCAGGATCGTGTGCTCAAGTCCCAAGAGTGTAAACTGAGTACTGATCTTCAGATTCAGAAATAGAATACTACTACTGAGCTATGACAAAGATTCTACAGAGGTTAGGAAATTTGTCTTTTATCTTTAAGCATGTTGAATCTAATTCGAAATAACATAACCTCTAATGTTAATGGTACTATATTTGCACACCAGATTGGCCAGAACAAAATTGGCTAGAATAGGATAGTATTAAAATGGGTGCCTTATTGTTGATGTAGATTTGGTGGGCCTTAGGCATGTTTCTGTTATTCGGCGACACTCTATACAGAGACACAAAACGGCAGCAAAATGCTGAGTTAGATGGTGTAACATTTGGCAATATAAGATAATGTTTTTTGGGTTTTTTAAATTATCTTGAGCATCATTGATTGAAAATCACTGCTGGCTTTATACATTTAGTGGGTTCCTGGTCTCAAAGGCAAAGAAAGTGTGAATGGAGAATTAAAGATTGAAAGTTTGCATTGTTATATAACTGACAATAGAATAGAATGCAGAAGTAAAAGGAAGTGCAACACTGAACTCCAGAGGTTAGTCTTGGGATGACTGTTGTTTTCAATTTACAATTACACAAATCTGCAGATTTCACAAACTAGTGGGAATGACAGAATTGAAGAAGAGACTGGTAAATGTCAGTCAGATGCAGATGTCCTTTATTTGTGCAAAGGGTGAATTACGTTTATTCTTTTAGCATGAAATAAAATTGAGGAATATGAAATATATAGCATGATGGTGATAAAGAGATATGTGGCACACACAGGCACAGACACACACACACACACACACACACACACACAGACAGACAGACACACACACACACACACACACTCAAACACACACGTCCTTGACAGGTAGACAGCATGCATAATCATTGGCTTTATAAAAAGAGGTTTATGTAGAAGACAAAAGCAAGGAAGTTTTGCAAAGCCTTTGCAAAATACCGGTTGGTCCACAAGACTCTTTGGGCATTCATGTGAGACAATTTGGGACGATTGTAAAGCCTGTTAAAGCCTTTGAGAATTTGCTGAAGAGATTTATTGGAATGACATCTTTTTATGTGGAGAGACTAAAGAAGCTATGATTGTTTTTCTTAGAGAAGAAATGTCTAAGGAAGATCTTATTTAGTATTTCCTTAAAAGTCTTGCTTCCTTAAAAGCCTTGACAGAGCAAATAAAGAGAAACTGCATTTGAGTCAGTACCAGAAGATACAGATTTAGCTCAGAATGGAAAAAAATACACCTTGCATTGTTATTGTCTGGAATACAGTTTTGAAATGGTGAATGAATTAGATACATTCTGGAAATGAGAATATGTGCAGGGCTCATGGAAAAAAAAAAACCCAGGGGAATGAGGCATGACATTAATATGATAGCCCAAATGGTCTCATTCAGTTCTGGGTTATTCTTTAAAGATACAAGTTCATGCTGGTGCCAGAAATTGTCTGCAAGACTTTAATTTTTTTAAATTCAATTATAATGGAAGGCAGTGGAATAATGGGACCACTGCAGACAATTGTTAACAACAGTCACCCCATTCCAAAGCTCACCTGTTACAGAAGAGGAGGGTGCATCTAATAGATGTTCAATACTCCAGGCGCATTGCTTGAGCATGAGGTTTCCCAGCAGTTCACCGGAGAAGATCCACTCCTGAAATAGCTGTGAAAGCCTTCACAACCTAACTGCCAGTCTGAAGAAGGGTCTCAACCCGAAACATCACCCATTCCTTTTCTGCAGCGACACTGAGTTACTCCAGCTTTTTGTGTTTATCTTCGGTTTAAACAAGCATCTGCAGTTCTTTCCTACACAGCTAGTAAAGCCCTGCCCTCCACTGGCTGTTGTCCATATTGTAAGGTTCTTTTGGATGTTTAAAATCTATTCCAATATTTTAAACAGCAACAATTAAAAAGTATACTAAACCTAAATTGAAATTAGTTAAAGTCACTAAAGTAAAAGTATTAAACAAAATCAAAATAACCTTTACAAAAATAAATGTACCATTTGCTTTTTCTCCTGCAATCGTACATTCCCTAATGAAATCAGTGGGATCACAGACCCTCTGTCATTGAATGTGATGCCCTTACCATGTTTATTGTTACCATAAATGTGGGGAAATCTCAGCAAGATGAAACTTTGCAGCTGGACTCCATGGGGATTCCACGTAACCTGACATCTAGGACACCCAGTAAGTTTGGCTGTACATGTGCGGATAAATGAATAAGTGTGACCAGTTTTATTCAGAACCATTAGCATTTACTGGCAATATATGGAATACTATTTACAAACATCCACTTTTGCCTGAAATATGAATAAATAACGCATAATTCATGAATAAAATAAAGCTTTTGGTGTGGTCAATAACATCAAGTAATAATATTCACAACAGAAACAGAAAGTCTTGCATAGAGATATTTTTCTAGCATTAGTAACTGAATAGGTAAATAATGTCACTTTGTGCTTGCTGGTAGCAATATGACACACCAGCATTACTTTCAGTGTAGTGGTACTATCATTATCCAGGCTTCTGAATAGTTCAACAATACATTCCCGCCAGATGGCTCTCACAAAACCCTGGACTCCTTGGGTGACTATGGAAGTAGAGAAAATGAAATAAAACAAAAGTAGTTAGATTATGTTAGATTTATTATGCAAGTGAGAACCAGGCTACATATAAAAGGCTGAGGGGTGAAGTAAAACAGCAAATGAGGTAAAGGGGAACATGAAAGTTGAATGGTAGTCAACATTAAAAAAAAATGAAGTGGAAGATCTTTTACTGATGTGTAAATTGTATGCAGGCAGTAATAAAGTGGCTGTGCCTTATTAGGGGATACATACATGGTAGGGTTAAAAACTTGAAGGACTTTGTATATTTTTTTGGTGAAGTGTAGGTGACAACAAATTATTGACAGAAATGGAAATACTAGAGATAATGAACAGCGTTAAAACTGATAAACAGGATATGTTGGAGCACTGGCTATTCTTAGAGTGGACGTCACTTGACCTGTACTGCCTCTGTATCATGTTGCTAAGAGAATTAGAGATGTAGATAGCAGAGGGACTTGCCATGGTCTTGCAGTCTTGCCCATGTAGAAGGAAGATGCCAGCAGAGGGGAAAATGGTAAATGTGACATCATTGTTCAAGAAAGGCTTAGGACATCCTGGTAACTGCAGGCCAGTCAATTTAACATTTGCAATGGATAACGTTCCATAAATATAATCAAGGAAAAAAAATAACAGGCAGTTGAAGAGGTTTGAATTAATTAAGAAGAGCCAGCATGGATTTGTTAAGTAATTTGAACAATAAACTGAACTGACATTAGAGGGAAATAAACTTGACATGATGTGGAGACTGAGCAGTCATGTGAGACTGATTGGATTCCTCTCTTTATTTGATCGAATGACTGCCTTCTGTACCATCACAACACTGTACATAGAACATAGAACATAACAACCCAAGAACAGGACAGTCAACCCACAATATCCGTGTCAGAAAATATACCAAGTTAAATAAATTTTCACTGTGTATACATGTTCCATATCCTTCCATTCTTTCCTATACAAACCATCTTCAATGCTACTATCTTCTCTGTCTCCAAGACCCCAGGCAGTGCCTTCCATGCACTCACCATTCCCTGTGTAAAAAAACCGTCCCGCACACTCCTTTAACCTTTGCTTCAATCATCATAAAGCTATGCCTTCTGGTCTTTGATATTTCCACTCTGGGAAAAAGGGATCAATTGTTCACCCTTTATAAAAATGACTCATAATTTTATATACGTCTAACAGATCTCCTCTTACCCTCTAAAACTCCAGATAAAACAATCCACGTTTGTCCAAAGTCTTCTTATACTAATGCTGTCTAATCCAGGCAGCATTCTGGAAAATCTCTTCTGCATCCTCTCCATAGCCTCACCATCCTTTCTATAGCTGTATAATTCTTTGTGTCTCACTGTGACTCACAGCCCTGCTTATATGCACACGCGCAGACACGCGCAAACACGCACACACACACACACACACACACACACACACACACACGCACACACACACACACACACACCTGAAAAAAACATTGGGGCTCATGAGGGGGTAGGGTAGATGCACAGTGTCCTTTACACAGAGTAGGGGAATCAAGAACCAGAGTACATAGGTTTAAGGTGAGATGGGAAAGATTTATTAGGACTGAGGGGCAACCTTTTCACACAGAGGTATGTGGGTATATGGAATGAGCTGCCGGAAGAGGTAGTTACGGCAGAGACTATAGCAACATTTAAAAGACATTTGGGCTATTACATGGATAGGAAAGGTTTAGAGTGGTATGCACCAAACACAGGCAGATATTGTACATTGGTCCGCTTGGGCAAGCTGGACCGAAGGGTTTGTTTCCATGCTGGATAACTCAATAGTTGCTGATTTTTATCCACTGCTATTTCATGGCCACAACTTCCGCTGTGTGTCAGGAACATTACTTCATTGTCATACTGCCACACGGGGAAAGTTGTGCGTTTTTTTAAATTCATGTCAAAATAATGCAAGGATAATTCATAAGAAGCTGAAAAGCTTGTTATTTTTGGCATGTCCAACCTGATGTCAATGTGGCATATCGGCAGGATTGACGTCCCTTTTTATACTGGTTATGGATGAGTCAATAAGTTCACAACTAGCTGGAATATTTCCTACTGTGAGACTGAACAGTTACTCTAACATGTCCCTGGGGAGAGATTGTAGAAGTTGAACAATCTGGACTCAATGACTTTGGAGTACTCGTTTACATTAGGCTATGATTTGTCATCCCAAATCCTGTTTGAGTCACAATTATCAGCTGGTGAAGAGGAAGCTGTTTGGTACACGATTCAGACATGTTGTCAATTAGTACTCCCTCTCCCCCTGCCCCGTGAGTCCGCGTTTGGTTAGGCTATACTGAATTTAGAAGTTACTGTTCTACCCATACATATCATGACACGCATTTCACAATATATTGTAGATACCCGGAGGGCAACGTGTTAATATCGTTTCTATGTTAATTGAACACAAATGTATCAAGATTAACGAACACCACATCATCAAAGATAGACACAAAAACCTAGCGCAACTCAGCGGGCCAGACAGCGATTGTGGAGAAAATGAATAGGTGACGTTTCGGGTCGAGATCGTTCTTCCGACCCGAAACGTCGCCTATTCCTTTTCTCCAGAGATGCTGCCTGACCCGCTGAGTTATTGCAGCTTGTTGTGCCTATCTTCGGTTCAAACCAGCATCTGCAGTTCCTTCCTACACATCACACCATCAGGCAGAGTGACCATGCGTGTGGGATCAATAAATTGAAAACACAGAAGTCTAGAAAGTTTGTTGGCGACATTAGCAGACCAACCCTCCGCAATTTAGCACTATATTCCTGGGTCGGCCCACATCTTTCCGAAGATATTTGAAACACAAAAAAAAACGTTAGAAGAATGATTCTCGTTTCCCCCAATTGTCTTCACTTAAACAGTTAATACATTTTAACTGATTGTCATTATACATTTTGCATGTATTGCATTTCACTACACATGGGCGGTCACGGTTGCGCAGCGGGAGAGTTGCTGCTTTATAGCGAATGCAGCGCCAGAGACCCGAGTTCGATGCCGACTTCGGGTGCTGTCTGTACGGAGTTTTTACGCTCTCCCCGTGACCTGCGTGGGTTTTCTCAGAGATCTTCGGTTTCCTCCCACCCTCCAAAAACGTACAGGTTTGTAGGTTAATTGGCTTAGTAAATGTAAAATAAATCCCTAGTGGGCGTAGGATGGTGTTAATGTGCGGCGGTTGCTGGTCGGCGCGGACCCGGTGGGCCGAAGGGCCTGCTTCCGCGCTGTACTCTAAACTAAACTAAACTAAACTAAACATGCCAGATTGCGGGTTGTGAACGCTCTAATTTACTCGGATGACGGTGTTTGTGGGTTCCAATCCCTCACTATTTTACCCTTGACCGCACGGGTTTGGTTTATTCCACGAGTTAACTGAAGTCTACCCTCCAAGTGAGAGAGTGATGTTAATATAGAAACAAACCGTGGAATGAATTCAAAATCAGACATTACAGAGGTGGACTTTTATAAATATATCTGTGATGCGAGATTGTAATTAATGGTCCAATCGACACCTACCGTGTATTTCGCCTTCATTGCATCTATGCTGACCAAGAAGATTGAGGGATATCATCAGGCGATATTTGTATCACGCGACATTAGCCAGACCGAATCGATAACAATTAAAAAAGCATCTTACCTTTATACGCGATTGCATGGAATTAGAAGTCTGGCCGAACATAACCATTCAGGAATCGTAAACTGATACCACATAATGTAACCAGAACATAAATCTCCGTGTGCGCTCTAAGCAACGAAGCCCGCGTTCGCGAGTGCCAGGAAAGCGATAACTTGACACAGCTCCACCATACTCCATGGTTTGATTCGATGTCTCCATGTGCAGCGAGAGATTCCTTTGAACGTCGCACAGTTGCCACGACTTAAACGTTCATATAGTTCAAGTCTCCGCTGTCAATAGCGAATTGTCGGCATATGGACTGGGAGCCAGATGCTGAAACCTATTCGGGACGATGGGACCCTTACAGGTGATTAAAACCTTTGATGATTTGGTTTGGTGATTTGGTGATGATGTTGCGGTGTACTTTGGAGTATCTCTACTCAATATAGGTTGTTAAGTAGAATCAAGGTTTGCAGTGCGCAGGAAGGAACTGCAGATCCTAGTTTAAACCAAAGATAGACACACCATGCTGAAGTAACTCGGCGGGTCAGGCAGTATCGCTGGAGAAAAGGAATAGGTGATGTTTCGGGTCGAGGCCCTTTCTATTATTTTTCTCCAGAGATGCTGTCTGACCCGCCGAGTTACTCCAGCTTTGTGTGTCTATGAAGGTTTGCAGTGTAATTTTTACAATTTAATGTCAACTAGCAATTTATTATTTGGTCATGTATTTATTTTTTTTCTTTTCCAAATCATCTCCTATGTACTGAATGATATCAGTACATATGAGGGTTCAAATTAATCGATTATTTGTCATAAATATTACCGAATTGGTCCGAAATCAGATGAGTAGAAGAATCATGTTTTGCCTCTAAAATAAATGGTCTTCCTCTAATCGGCTAATAATTTTCAGATGCAAAACACAATTGACTTGCGAATGTTTCAGGGCTTCTGCAGAAAAACAAAGGGAAAAAAAGTTTTAAATGTTTGCAATTCCAAACTCCAGTTCTGTAATATCTGCCAGTGGTATCAAGTTACATGGACCTTCTTGGTAGGGAGGAACCGCAGATGCTGGTTGACACCGAAGATAGATACTGGAGTAACTCAGCGGGGCAAGAAGCATCTCTGAAGAACTCTGAAGAAGGGTCTTGACCCGAAACGTCACCCGTTCCTTCTCTCCTCTCTAGAGATGCTGCCTGTCCCGCTGAGTTACCCCAGCATTTTGTGTTTATCTACGGTGCGGACTTTCTTCGGATGTTGAGAATTAAATAAACTCCTTGCAATGTAAGGAATCAAATCCAAACAAGGTGCCACCTTAAAGATTCCGCTCCGCCCCTACCTTCTCCTTTTCCCTCCAGTGGGTTTACGAGTCCTTTTGATTTTTGAACATCCTCATAACATTTCTATAAACCAGAGTATATTTTTCAGAGATTCACGTGTTCTATACAACATCTACAATCATTCATAAATACTTATGGCGGTTTGAGTGCGTCGAATTGTGAACGAGTTGGAGTCAAACGGTGTTTGAAATTGTGCTGATTTCCCAGATTGACTGCTGTTAATACTTTATTTATATACATCTTGAGATAAATTTCTTGCATGATTCGACGCAATCAGACGCTCGTTTTAACGTTTATTATGTTCATGGTTGCACCTAATACTGGCCCTCGAATGTAGTGTTATTTCAGAGCCAAGATCGGGTTTATCAGAAAAAACTCATTTTCGTTGTGTCTAAAACATGAATGGTTAAACATAAATTTAGGGGGAAATAAATGATTTAAAAATCATATGAACTAGTAAATGTAATGTTCGTAACGTGTAAAATGTTTTTAAACATGTCAAATGAATGAAGAAAAAGGTTTACTTTAATTGCCTGTTCGAACTTTCATTGGGCACAATTAAAGGAAGTTGATACTGGTGATTCTTTCATCATGGGGGATCGACTCATTTTATGGTTTTAGATGCAATTATTTTAAAATCCAAAAGAGAAGATCATAGAAATTGAACTTGGACTGGGTGTAACTTGCAGTTGAAACATTTCATTCTTATACATAAATTGCAGTCAAGGTGTTTTCGTTTCCTCTGGGCCTGGTTATCAACTTATCAACTTGAAAGTACCATATCTTTGGGAATTAATGCAGTTCCACAATTAAATAACACTTTATAAAGTCAATTCTTTAGCCAAGTAATATCTATAGCTTATTTGAAGATCATTCTTTTTCTATTGTGTATGTAGTTAGTGACTGAGTTTCACCTGTAACCATGTGTTATTTATGACCATTCTTTGCCTCAAAACTATTATCAGCTCATAACATTTCATGTTGAAATGTCACAATAGAACAGTACAGCCCAAGAACAGGCCTTTCTGCCCACTATGTTTTCTGTGCCAAACTTAACGCAGAGATCAACTCATCTGCTTGTACATAATCATATCCAGCTACTCTCTGCATATCCATGTGCCTATCCAAAAGCCTTTCAAATCTTGTATTTATATATATATTCAAAAATAAAGAATAATTGATATTTCTTACTAAAATAAAATCCTTAGTTTACTTTCTTTCATTCTGACTGTGTCTGATGTAGATTCAGTAAATATGAGTCTTTGCTTAAATGACAGTTGGAATAGTCTATATAATCAAATAAAATTACATTCTACATTCTTTGGTGGAAGTTATTTTGGTCAATGTTCAATGGGTTTCTGTAGTGTATTCACTGATCCATTGACAGTTTGAGAGAGTAGATAACTAAAACTGAGCCCATACTGGGATGAAACATGATTGTACATTTTTCATTATTTGCATCCCAGAGTATCTAAAGCCTTTGAAATAACTCTGTCCCAAGGGCAATTGTGGGTATAGTTAGAAACACTTGAATGATTTCCAACTACTTCATCTAATCCTGGTCTGCTGCTTGGGAAAGGAGACTGCATTAATGATTATAGCTGTAGATTGTGTCTCCTCAGGGATATATCTGGTTCAAAAAACATGCATTATGATCTCTGTTTCATCCTCAAGTACCTGTCTGCTTTTCAGTCACACATTATGGAGTAACACAACCATCTATATCTGTAAAACAAAGACTAGAGAGACACAAACTCTTTATTAGTGACTCAAGTTCCACTTTCGTTCTGATACTCCAAGGATGTTGCTGAAACTCAGCATTTAAAACTCGTGCAAATACAGATCATGGTTTTTAGCTTTTGCAGATTCATGGTACACTTCATTATTATTTAAATCTGAACCGAGGAAAGAGTATTTCTGCTTCAATGATAAACACAACACTTTTGTACAAAACAATTCCAGCCATATCAGTTGGTCGAACTGATTGAAATTATCCTCCATTCTTTATGTTTTACTTCAATATGTAATCTAATCTTCAGATCACATTACACCTTTAGGCTTCAGCTTATATATTAACATACTATTTAAATATGTTAACCAATGTAAAAGTAGTCTTTTGTAAAACTCTTAAAAAATTGAAAATTTTGTGAGTCTTTGCAACAATGCATGATCATAAATTCAAATCCTTATACTGCACTTTCCAGTTATGAGAAGTGGTTCATAGAATGTTGATTCCCGTTATTAACCTGTTCAGTGCCAAGTCTTATTTTACGCTATTGGCCATGACCTGAGTATACTCGAGGGTGACACTGAACAGGTCAATAAAGCACCTCCACATTAATATTACGGAACCCTATTTCCAATTTTATTCCAGGGGAGTTGCAGCATACCTTTGGTAATCCCATACATATATAAAATATAGTTAAATATTTTTAACATTTAGCACCAGAGCTAAAAGATAAAATTTCAGCAAAAAGGCTATCAAACTGCAAATGATTGCCAAAGACCCTTTAATGCGAATTGAGCCATGGACAAGAAATCACAAAAGCTCTTTATTCAAGTTAAATATTCCCAGATGTTCATTTGTATTAAAGGTGTGAGAATAGTTTATGTTTCAACCAGCCGTATGCACCCATTCTGTTTCCAGGATAATAAATCGGATCGGCAGTTGCTGGTTACCATTAGATTTTACCACCTAGCACCAATAGATGGAACACAAGCTGCAAGTTTAAGGGA
Source organism: Leucoraja erinaceus (assembly GCF_028641065.1). Lineage (NCBI taxonomy): Eukaryota > Metazoa > Chordata > Chondrichthyes > Rajiformes > Rajidae > Leucoraja > Leucoraja erinaceus. The sequence continues at coordinate 30,450,093 of NC_073387.1, read as the reverse complement.
TTCTTTCTTCATGCACACTATCAATGTTATAATTTATACAGTTGCTTCCCCTGAAAGCTTTTGCCAATGAAAATTTGCAGAGATTTCTACTTTCAGAAAGTCAGTAAGGTGGATGTTGTATTTTTGAATTCCATTAATCATTCTTTGTTGCTAATCAAAGAATAAATATGAATGTTATAAGTGTCATTTTTATTACCCAACAATCGGGAGATGTGACAATTCTAACATTTTTATCGTGGTAGCAGCATACATTTATTGCTGAACTGTAAGGCTGCATGGACAACTCCAGTGTTTCATTACTCTCTAAGTACCAGTTGGGTATATTATTCACATTTATTACAGTTCTAAGCAAAATGATCCAACTTCAACAACATGACATGTGCCAATAACAGTTAAAAAGTGAGAGCAGGACCAGGATGTGGTGACATTATAAGGAAAAAAAATGCTTTACTTATCACTAACAGGCGAACTCTTAACCTTGAAGCACGAGTTGTAATTCTTGGAGGAGATGAATCAAAGTTTAAAAAAATGGTGCTAGGGGAACTCAGGCAGCATCTGTGGAGGCAAAGTATAGGCAGCGTTTTGGGTTGTGACTCTTCTTCAGACTGATGGAGTAGGAAGGAGAATACTGGAAAAGAGAGATGGGGGAGGGTAGGATTGTGCAAACTCTGCCAAGTGATAGGTGGATACAAGTGAGAGGAGTGTGATGGGCATTAATAGTAACAACATTTAAAGGTGAGAAAGAGACAAAAGGGTGTCACATAAGGAATTAAAAGCAGTGAAATGTAAAGATGAAGGGAAGGAGTGTAGGAAAGAACTGCAGATGCTGCTTTAAATCAAAGATAGACACAAAATGCTGGAGTAACTCAGCGTGACAGGCAGCATCTCGGGAGAGAAGGAATGGGTGACGTTTCGGGTCCAGACCCTTCTTCAGACTGGAAAAGATATGGGTACAAGGGATAGGGGGAGGGGGATAAAATGGAAATGGGGAACTAAGAGATGGGAGTGGTAGGAGGGGGGTGGCTATATATTTACAAATGCAGGCGCTGCCATGTTAAGGCACCATTTCCAAAGTTCAAAGTTCAAAGTCCGGTCAGCCCGCATACTTGGTCCACCAGAGCGGTGCTTGATGCAGGTAGGCCTCAGGTTCCTGCAGGGCCTCCCTCCATCTATTTTGACCTGATTGGTCCGTGGACTGATGCCTGCCCCCTCACCGGGCCGCTTCCTGTACCAGATTTACACTTGATCTCGCAGATGTAGAGGAGGCCATATCAGGTGCACCAAATGCAGTTGACCACATTGAAAGAAGTGCAAGTCAATCTCTGTCTCACCTGGAAGGGCTGCTGGGGTTCCTGGATGTAAGAGAGAATGGAGGTATAGGGACAGATACTACATCTCCTGCGGTTGCAGGAACATTGTCTACAGATGGGACAGGTTGGGTAAGTAGGAATGAGTGAACTATGGAGGTGTAGAGAGAGTGGTCTTATTGGAAAGTGGAAAGAGGTGTGCGTGGGATTGTATGACTGGTGGTGGATGATAAAGTGAAATTGTAGCGGGTTAATTCCTGGGATTTGAGGTTTGTACCAAGCCAAGAGTGATAGACATACTGTAGAAAGTATCCTAACTGGTTGCATTGTGGCCTTGTATGGCAATTCCAATGCACAGGAATCCAAGATACCTCAGAGAATTATGGACTCAGCCTGGTTCATCTTGGGCAGAATTCTCCACTTCATCTCAAGCATCTACATGGGATTGATGCATCAAAAGGGCATCTATCATTAAGGATCTCCACCATCCTGGCCATGCCCTCATCTCACACCCATCATTGGACAGGAGGTACAGAAGCATGAAGTCCAACAACACCATATTTAAGAATAGCTACTTTCCTACATCTATCTAGTTCTTGAATGAACCTCGAGGACCCTAACCCTACATCAACAACAGAACACTATGTCCCACCTCTTGCACTAATATCTAATTGCTCTATTTTTCTTTTCAACCTTGTTCTTGCACTAATGTTTTGTTTGCACAATTTTCTTTCTTTTTCTGCAATATATGTATATATTTTTTAATGTGTTTGTCTGGGTCTATGTCTGTAATGTTGCTGTAATGGCAATGTTTTCATTGTACCAGTACCTCGCCTTACACGTAATTGTGAAAATAAACTTTACAGGAAGCAGCCTGTTATCCTGGCCACTAGGGGCGCTGCACTGGCAGCAGCCTCTGCCTACAGCCTGTCTGTTATTTCTGTCTTTTTTTTATTATTTTTAGTTAGTCCAAAGTTTTGTATTGGGGGAAACTTTAACTTTTTTATGTGGGGGAGGGGGGCAGGGTAAGGGTGAAACCGTTTCTCAGCCTCTTCCTGGCGGGGACGCGACTATTTCTCCGAGTCGCGTCCTCGCCCCCCCACCTCGCGGCCTACCAGCTGGATCGGAGCGGCCTTTCCTGCCGGGGACCGGGAACCGGACCAGGGCTGCTACAGCGGCGGCGCAGCGCTGGAGTCACCGCGGAGTGGGCGATACCTACCTGGGTCGCCGTTGGAGCTCCGGAGCGTTGGGCCGCTGCTCCAACATCGAGGAGCTCTGGTATGGAGAGCTTCCAACGCGGGCGGCGCTGACGGCCATCGTGGAGTCCTGGGGTGCCTTGCAGAGGGTCTCCAGCAGCAGTCTCCACCCGGCGCGGCCTGCAGACTTTGGAAGCCGCCGACTCCGTTAGGAGGGGGCCGACTCTGTGTCCACGCCGCTGAGGACGTCCCGCAGCCCCGACGTCGGACTTTTAACACCCCGGCGAGCGGTCCTGAACATCGGGCCGCCCGTAGCGGCAACTGCGGAGGGCTTGGGGAGGCCCTGACCACGGGGAACAGTGGAGGAAGAAGACTGACTTTGGTGCCTTCCCACACAGTGGGAAACATTGATTCTGCTGTGTGGGGATGTTTTATGTTAAACCCTATAGTGTGTTGTGTCCTGTTGATTTTTATTGTATGGCTGTATGGTAATTCATTTCACTGTGCCATCAGGCACATGTGACAATTAAATCTATCTTGAATCTTGAATCTTGTACCTATCTTGTCATTCCAATATACTTCCATTTCACCTCATCCATGACATATTCATCTCTAAGTAAAGGAACCAACACTGGAAGCGGTACTGCAGCTGTATTTTCAATGAAATTGTGGCAAGCCTTCTTGGCTGACAAATGCGATCATACATTGCAATGTTTTGAGAAGCTGCACAATAGTCTCGTCTGCATCCTTTAACCAGTGTCTTTGGGTCTTTCTCACTGAATAGCTGCAGCTTCAGTGGAAATGGCTTTCAATTTATAATTGTCAAATTCAGATAAAATGCACTCTGTTTGACATGGTTGCTATAATAATTAGAACATCATCCAAAATTTAACTCTCAGTCAATGAAGCCAAGTAATTGTACTGCTATGATTCTTCTAGAGATCTAACTGGGTATAAATTGAAACCAAATATGAACTTCCAATCTGGACACAGCCCAGTACATCTTTTAGCAGATCTGACTCAATTGTAAATGTATCCATCTTAATCATGCTATTCATATGCCAGTAGAACTGAAGGGGAGGTGAGATGGTGGTTGGTGGGGTGGTGATCCTGAATTGGCTATTACCTCTCACTTTAATTGCCATCCCATCTGCTGTGTCCCAGAACATTGTTAAGATGCAAGACCAATGCAAGACCAAGGACATAACCTCATTTTCTGTCTGGGCTTGTTGTAGTCTTATATATTCTATACTGAGTTGTCTGACTTTGGAAGTTCCTTTGTTCTTATGTTTGTACCAGATTTGGCCATTTCTTTGGGCTCAGGTTTTCTTATTCTTTTTGTACAGTTTGGCATGCTAGGCACATTTTGCAGTTTTGACATTTATTGTGCATCACACTGCCAAAATAACTCAACGTGACTGCCCTCTTTAACCTTCAGTGATATCCCATTGTTCTACACATCCCTCTGCACCTTCTCTACTACAAACTTGACTTTCCCATTTCTGATGAAGGATCCCAGAATCAAAATGCCAACTGATTCTCCTTCCACAGATGCTGACTCACCCAGTGAATTTTGTTTTGGATTCTCAGTACCTGTAGTTCTTTAATTTTCATTCACTCTCCAGCAACAAGGTTGGCTTGGTACCACTCTGTCCCCCTGCACATTGACTCCCAGTTTCTGATAATGCACTAATCATTTCACCATGCACACCCATTCAAATTCAGATTCAGGTTCAGACTAGTTTATTTTCAGACTAGTTTATAGTGTAGCAAGGAGCAATAAATCCCCAAAACACCCGAATCCCCTGTAGGATTTCCTGTGAGCAACCTTGCCTTTTGAGGAGCTGAAACACTTTGATTCCCTCTGCCATGTCTGATGTGCACTTTCCCATTGACTCAGCTCCCTGCCACAGTACAGGTCAGAATCTGAGCTGTTGGGTTGTGAATCTCATCAGTTGATGTGTATCTTTATCCTTACCATTCAAACGCCATCTGACTATGTTGTAGTTCTTGGTTGCCTGGAAAAATAAAGTTGATGAAAAATATCTGAAAAATAAATGGTGATGAAGAGGTGCATACTAACAACATCTGAAACTTGTTGATCAGCAGTTTAGTCCACATGTGCCCAGGTATTGGGTAAATGCCAGTCCATTGGTGGGCATGATGCTTCTTCAGCAGGTAAAGGATGCCATGTGCCTTCCCCTGCTCGTGTTAGTAAGTGTTGAGCACTTCATTTGGAAATGTGTTTGTAAATGCTGAGGAGTCCTTGGGGCACTGACCTCTGCAGGAACAAGGATACAATTGGTATAATTGTACCAAATACATGCTCATGAGCAGTGAAGGGATTCGGAGTCTCCTTGTTCCTGCTGATTTAGAACATTTCCCAAGCTCTGACACACAAAAACACACAGGAGCAGATGTGGGTCACCTGGACTGTCAAGCCCGCTCCGCAAATCAATATGATCATAGCCAATCTATGCTGGCCTCATCTTTTCTTCTGTATCTTATCCCCATAACACTAATTCCTCAGTCTTTCAAACATTTTCAACTCCACCTTAAATATATCTAATGATCTAGTTTTCACCACCCTTCCAGAGATTAAGCACCCCTCAAAGAGAAGACACTTCCATGCACATTAGTTTTAAATAACCAGCCCTTATGTTGTCATTATATCTCCTTCTGGTCACCTCATTACACAAAGGATGTGGCGGTTATGGAGAAGATTCAGAAGAGCTTTACCAGAACGCTTACCTGAATTAGAATGTATTAACTGCAAGGAGAGTTTGGATTGTTTTTCGCTGGAACAGTGGAGGCTGAGGGAGACCTGATAGAAGTATATAAGGTTACATGAGCCATAGTTAGTGTAGACAGTCAGAACCTTTTTTCCAAGGTGAAAACTTCAAAGGCCAAAGGGCATAGGTCTAAGGGGTAAAGTTTCACCAAGATGTGCTGGCCGTCTTTTACACAGAGAGTGGTTGATGCCCGGAATGTATAGCCAAGGGTAGCAGTGGGAAGGCAGATACGATAGTGGTAGTTACGAGGCTTTTAGTTAGGCACATGGATATGCAGGGAATGGTGGCATATAGATCAGATGCAGGCAGAGGAGATTAATTCAATTTTGCACCGTCAGGCATGGACATTGTGGGCCGAAGAGCCTGTTGCCATGCTGTATTGTTTTATGTTCTTTATCCTTGTTCAAGACTCTCTCAGAAATGAAAACATTTCAATATCTACGCTATCAATCTCCCTTGGGATGCCATGTGTTTAAATAAAGCCACCCCTCATTCTTCTGCACTCCAAATAATACAGAGCCAAACTGGTTCACATTTCTAGAGAGGGCGTTGCACTCATTCCAGGAATTAGACTGGCACATCTCCTTTGCACTGCCTCCAATGCTACTATATCTTTGTTTAGGTAAGGGGACCAAAGCTGTGTGCAGTATTGCTGGCATAGCTTCACCACTGCCCTGTACAACTGCAACAAAATCACCCCATTCTTTAACTCCAACCCTTTTGCAATAAATGCCAACATGATGTTAGCCTACATAACTACTTATTGGACCAGCCTGCTAACATTTTGCGATTTGCACCAACACACCAAGAGGTTCGGAACCTCACGCCTTGGCACTCTTTCTCCACTTACATAATAATCTGCCTAACGTCTGTTGTGATGAAATGCTTTGAGAGGGTGATGATGGTGCATATCAACCTACCTCGACAAGAACCTTGACCCACTGCAGTTCTCTTGCCGCCACAACAGATCAACTGTGGATGCGATCTCACTGGCTCTCCACTCCGTTCTGGACCACTTGGACAACAGAAACTCATATGTCAGGCTGTTATTCATTGACTACAGCTCGGCGTTTGACACCGTCGTCCCCCCAAAGCTGGTCACCAAACACTCAGATCTGTGTCTCTGCGCATCCCTCTGCAATAGGATCCTCGACTTCCTCATCCAAAGACCACAGTCTGTCCGTATTGGTGGAAATGTGTCATCCTCGATATCAATCAGCATGGGAGCACCCCAAGGCTGCGTGCTCAGCCCCCTGCTGTACTCACTCTATACTCATGACTGTGTAGCTGGACATAGTGCGAACTCCATCATCAAGTTCGATGAACCTGATGATGACGAGTCAGAGTATAGAAGCCAGATTGACCGATTGACCAAATGGTGCCAGCACAATAACCTGGCTCTCAGTACCAGCAAAACCAAGGAACTGATTGTGGACTTTGGAAGGGGTAGTATAAGAGTCAAGAGTCAGTTTAATTGTCATTTGGACCCCTGGAGGTCCAAACGAAATGCCGTTTCTGCAGCCATACATTACACACAAATAGACCCCAGACACAACATAATTACATTTAACATAAACATCCATCACATAACTGTGATGGAAGGCCAAAAAAACTTATCTCTCCACTGCACTCTCCCCCCCCCCCCCCCGATGTCAGAGTCAAAGTCATAGCCCCCGGCTGGCGATGGCGATTGTCCCGCGGCCATTAAAGCCACGCCGGGTGGTGCGAGGTCGCACACCGAGTCTTGATGTTGGAGCCCCCGGTGTGCGCTCGCAGAGTCCGCGGCCATTCCAGCCGCGCGGGGCAGTTGTGTCAGGCCCCGCTCCAGGAGCTCTTGGACCCCGCAACTCGGGCGGGAGAAGTCGCCGCCGCAGAAGCCCCGAAAAGCGGTCTCCCCCGAGGGAGCCATGGGCTCCCGGCGCCGTCGTCCACAGACCTGTAGAGAGCCTCCGACTCTCCGGCAGCAGCAGCAGCAGCAGCAGCAGCAGCAGCAACAGCGTCAGCAGCAGCAGCGCTCCTCCACCGCTCCGGACCCACAATCCCATTTATATCAACGGGACGATGGTGGAAAGGGTCAAGAACTTCAAATTCCTGGGCATGCATATTTCCGAAGATCTTTCCTGGTCCCAGCACACTGATGCAATTATAAAGAAAGCACATCAGCACATCAGGCTGCCAACATCATCAAGGACCCACACCATCCTGGCCACACACTCATCTCTCCGCTGCCATCAGGTAGACGGTACAGGAGCCTGAAGTCTGGTACATCCAGGTTCAGGAACCGCTTCTTCCGCACAGCATCAGGCTATTAAACTCGTCATCAAACAATCTCTGAACTATAACAGCCTATTGCACTTTATCTGTTTACTTATGTGTGTATATATATGGTTTATGCTGTATAGACACAGTGAACTGTTCTGTATCTATGCTTACAATACTCTGTTGTGCTGCAACAAGCAAGAATTTCATTGTCCTATCATGGTGGGACACATGACAATAAACTCTCTTGACTTGACTTGACTTTCATTCCTCTTACCAATGTGCATGATCTCACACTTCTCCACATTAAACTCTAGTTACCAGGTTTCCTCCAGTCACTCCATTTCCCACCAAACATTGCAGTGCAGTGTCTGGGAAACATCAGTTCCTATGTTGTGTGTTGCATGACATGGCAAGTTCCTCACCAAAGAAACTCACCATCTGTTGGATTTGCAATTCACATCCCTTTTAAACAGCGAGGACTCATTTTAATCTGCTCAGGCTTGCTTGTTGTAATTGTAATTAATTTATTAGCCAAATGTGTAAACATACGACGAATTTGATTTACCAACAGTCATACAAAAAAGCAACAAGATACATAACCACATAAAAATTAAATATAAATATAAACAGCCACCACAGCGGTGTGTGAGAATCCCCAGGGCACACAGCATAAGTGGAGACCCACAGCCATCAGTTCAATGTCCGGGCCACACACACGCTCCTTCACCGTGAAGTGACCAGAGTTGTACCGACTCTCTGTCACTCTCTCTGCAGTCCCTGTCCGCCCGAACAGTCAGAAAGCCGTCCACACTTGCACTAGACTCTGGGATGTCCTCATGGAGCGATGTCGCCGCAAACACAGAGATCACTGCACTCACGGCACACCCTCCGAGTCCTCACCAGTGCAGGCATCACATCCATCTTGTTTTTTCGGCGACCTCACATTTCCTCAAATAACTTATACCTTCTTTCCTCCTTTTCTCCCGCAGTCAGGGCAATCAAAACTTCCGCAGTTGGGGCGATCAAAGCTCGCACAATCGGCGATCGAAGCTCATGCATCGGGGCGATTGAGGCGCCCGCGATCAGGCCGGTCGAAGCTCCTGCGGTTGGAGCTCCCGCAGTCGATCCCTAACAAAGGGACCGCCAGCTCCACGATGTTAATGCCGCAGCGCAAATGGAGATACGATGAAAAAAATAGCATCTCCATCGAGGAAAGACAATAAAAAGTGTTTCTCCCAACTCCCCCCCCCCCACCACCCACATGATACAAAAACTAAAGGTACAATAAAAACATACAAGTAAACACGGCCAAAACAGCAAAAGAAGAAATGACGAGACAGGTTGTTGGCGTGGCTGCCATATACGGCGCTACCTTGTGGTGCTGATACTCTAGAAATTGTGTGACCCAGCTGATTCAGTAAGGCAAGCAATTGCTTGTTTGCCACTGACTGCATATTGAAGTCATTATAATGAACTGGTAGCATGGATTTTGTGGAATTACCCATACTGAATCCTATAGGTGCAGGTTAATCACACATTGTGAATTCTGCGCTCAGTTTTGTGTGAGTTACTATAATGGTCATGTGCTTTGATTTTACTGAGCAGTCTTATGACTAAAAAGCTGCTAGCACTGTGTTATGACAGCTCTGCCATTATGGCCATTATTAGAGCCAGGATTTTGCCATAAATGCCATGTGCCTTTTCATGCTTTTTTTGATGATTTCAGGAAGATAGTGCCTTTTTCACGATTGAGTGCTTAAATCAGCCTTTTTTTGATCATTTAACTTAACTTCCAAGAAAATTTACACTACCGGGGCGAAACCCAGCTGTAAGTGGTGATTGGAAAGGGGTGCATGGGAAAGGGTCCAGTCTTTGCAGACTGGAGTCATGCTTTAAGTAAGTGTGAAGCGGTGATTGGGGAGATGTAGGTGGGGAAGGATCTAGTCTTTTCAAATTGGAGTCAGGCTCTGAGTAGGTGTGAAGTGTTGGTTGGGGAGGGCATGTGGCGGTACCAGGGTTAAGTTTCTGTTTATCGAAACCAAAGATCTTATAGCGAAGCAAGATGGATTACTCTCACGCAAAAGTGAGGTACGCTCATGGGCGGATTCACGGGTGATTATAGAACACATTTTAGCAACCTGACTCCGCCATCTTGTTCCGCTTTCTTGCTCCCGCCTTCTTGCTTCCAGCCAAAGATTGGATCCGCAGCGAGGAGAAGGAGTGCGGGGCCCGGGGCAGCAGAGAGAGAGAGTGAGTGCGGGGCCGGGGGTAGCGGGGAGAGAGAGTGCGGGGCCCGGGGCAGCGGGGAGAGAGGAGTGCGGGGCAGCGGGGAGAGAGAGTGCGGGGCCCGGGGGGCAGGAGTGGGGAGAGAGAGTGCGGGGAGAGAGAGTGCGGGGCCCGGGGCAGCGGGGAGAGAGAGTGCGGGGCAGGGGCAGGGGAGAGAGAGTGCGGGGCGGGGCGGAGAGGAGTGCGGGGGGGCAGCGGGGAGGGCAGCGGGGAGAGAGAGTGCGGGGGGCCCCGGGGGAGCAGTGCGGGGAGAGAGAGTGCGGGGTCCGGGCAGCGGGGAGAGAGAGTGCGGGGCCCGGGGCAGCGGGGAGAGAGAGTGCGGGGGAGAGAGGGGCAGCGGGGAGAGAGAGAGAGCGGGGCAGCGGGGGAGAAGGAGTGCGGGGCCCGGGGCAGCGAGAGAGTGCGGGGCCCGGGGCAGCGGGGAGAGAGAGTGCGGGGCAGCGGGCAGAGAGAGTGCCCCAAGACAATGTTTCTTATTTACAATGTTTCTTATTTAATGTCCCTTGTCTAGTCTGAAATAAAGTTCATTATTGGATTAGAAGAAATATAATTGTGTGTGTTATATACATTTATATAATTTTCATGTATGTGTGTTTATAAACATTTTATTCCTTAACAAGAATCAACAGAATTATGAACTAACAGAATTATGAATCTAACCCTATAATCACGCACAAAAAGTCCCCCCCTGTCAATCACCCTGCGAGTCGGGTCGGTTCCGGTTACTACAAAATCAACTCAAACACTGTTTGTGAGCCATTTAAAAAGAAATGATTTAAAAAACATTAAAAAAGACAATTACCAGAATCAAATTTTATTCTTGACAAGAAGTTTGAACTGACAGATTTATGAATCTGACCCACACAAACTGTTGCCCCGCAACATTGATTACAGTGCGAGTCGGGTTGGGTTAGGTAGGCTCAGGTTGCTAAAATGGGCGTGGAAAATGCCCATGATCCCCTCCATAGCGTACTACACGTCAGTCCATTGCATTTAGCAGGAGTAGCCTATCTTGCTTCGCTATAAGATCTTTGATCGAAACTGCAGTAGAACTTGTTCAGGTCGTTGGTCAGTTGACGATTGTCCAAGGAACGGGGGTTTTTCCTCTTGTAGCTTGTGATTACTTGCAAGCCCTTCCACACTGAAGAGTCATTTGCTGAGAACTTGCTCCTCAACTTCTCAGAGTACCTTTCCTTGGCAGCTCTGATTCCTCTTCTCAGCTTGTACTTGGCTTGCCTGTAGAGGTCTACATCCAAGTTCCTGTGGTATCTATCCCTGCAAACTTCAAAATGCCTAAAGTCAAGTCAACGCCTTGTAAAAAACTGAACGATTTGGTGAGAGTGTATGGGAGTGATATATTCACTACAGACAACTGTGTGCTGTTTTGCAAAGCATGTGAGAAAGCAGAGAATCATGAGAAGAAATATTTCATCTCTCAGCATGTACAGACAGCTAAACACGTCGGCGGCAGAGGAACTGAAGGTAGGAAATATGCAAGCTTGTCTCCTCACAACATTTACTGCTGGCTCCAGTCGCAAATCTGAGTTTTCGAGTGATGTGCAAAGCTGGAATTCCATTGTGGAAATTGGAAAACAAATCTCTCAGAGGTTTTTTAGAGAAATACACAGAGGAACATATACCAAGCGAGTCATCAAGACGGAAAAATTATGTTGACAGCAACTTCAACATTGTTGTGCAGAAAATTGGAGATGAAGTTGCACGCAACAAAATATGGATCTCAATAGACGAGACAACCGATGCTGTGGGGAGATATGTTGCCAATGTGGTCATCGGTACACTGGAAGCAGGTCAACCATCAAAGGAGTATTTGTTGACATCGGAGGTATTGGAGAAGTCAAACAGCTCAACTATTGCTCAGTTGTTTACATCTTCACTTGCTGTACTTTGGCCAGAAGGTATAAAACACGAGAATGTACTTCTGTTTGTGACTGATGCAGCTCCGTACATGAAAAAAGCTGCATGTAGAAGTTTTTCATATCTGAAGCATATGCTGTCTGACAGACACCAGATAATTGAATCAACACCAGATAATTGAAAAAAATGTTAGTAATTAGGTGAAACCAGGAAACTTTGGTCATTTCATGTAGTATACCTTTATAATTATCAATTTTAACCAAATTTTGGTGGTGGAAATAAATGCCTTTTTATACCTTTTTTGTCGATAAATGCCTTTTTCGTGCCTTTTTTGTCGATAAATGCCTTTTTTGTGCCTTTTTTGTAAATTTATTTTGCCTTTTTGCCTGCCTATTTCAGAGATTTTTAGTGCCTGAACATCCTGGCTCTAGTCATTATGCTATGGCAGCTGTCACGACAGTACATGAATGGATCCCACAGCTTGTCCAAGTTTGTACCCTGATTGCTTTGACATGGGTTCATTCAATAATAGTAGTCAATCATTAATATATTTCCAACATAACACTGACCCACAAAACTTTGACATTTGTATTAATCTTTTTCTTGCGCAATTGTTTTCACTATTTGTCCGTTTAGAGTGTGTTCAAAATTATAAACATCATTCTTTGCCCTTCACATTACCCGTTTCATCCCTGGCCATGACCACCTTCAGGGCAATGACCAGTGAATTTGATTGAACTGAAGAGTTCCAGAAAAGTATTTATTGGTTCAGTTGAATAATTCATTACTCCACCACCCCCACTCCGGGCTTTTCAATGTTGTTTATTCTTGTATGATGTTTTTTGTGTAGATATTGAAGACTGAGAAAATAGATTGGGGAGATGCATAGAGTCTCTTGCCCAGAGTCGGTGGACCGAGGACCAGAGGACATAGGATTAAGGTGAAGTGGAAAAGATTTAATAGGAATTTGAAGGGTAACTTTTTCACACAAAGATAGGTGGGTGTATGGAACGAGCTGCCAGAGGAGGTGGCTGAGGCAGGGACTATCCCAACGGTTAAGAAACCATTAGACAGGTACATGGATAGGACAGGTTTGGAGGGATATGAACCAAACGCAGGCAGGTGGGAATGGTGTAGCTGGGACATGTTGGCTGGTGTGGGCAGGTTGGGTCAAGGGCCTGTTTCCACATTGTATCACTCTATGGCTATGACATGCCTGGGGATTGGGGACTATGACTGGGGATTGACAGGAAGAGAGACACCATTTTGACTGAAGTTCTAAATGATTGCCCCTTCATAGAAATTTGGTCCAATTGCCAATCAAAGCTCTTTTTATTTTTTATTTTGTCCGTAATTCTAGGTAAGGTCCCCACTTTTAGTTTTGTATTTGTACTCTATTAATTTAAATGGCTAGATGCCTGCATGGACTGATACCTGCCCACAAATACTGGGCAGGCACAAATCTTGGTCCCCATCTTTCCAAAAATCACAAGCAATGGGTGTCAGAAAGAACCAAGGATACTTCAGTTTAGACTCCTTCCTGAGTTTTCCCTCTTGCTGCCCACATGCTACAGCCTCCACACAATGGTCACCTCTCATAACACTGAGTTGTGAATTGAACTCTGCGGCTACATCTATTCCCACTCAGTAGTGAGCGTGAGGTTTTAGAAATATGTTTTTCTATGCTTTTTTTTCCCTGAAGAAATGCATTATCAACACATAGTTTTGTAATTCGAGGGTGTTGGAAAGCAGGAAAAAAAGAGCAAATTTGGAATCCTGAGTGAAATATTAATGGTGCAGTCCAGTGTGTTATGTAGTAATACTTGACTTCTCATGAAGATAGCACCAGGTATCTGAATACAAACCTGCCAATTGTGTTCATTTTGGTCACGATTAATGTTTTTCTGTCAAGCTACACTTTGGCAAAAGACAAAATTGATATTGGATGTAAAATGAATTGGATTTAGAACTACTATTGTACGTAATATTAGGTATGCCCAAAAGCAATATCTGCACATTAATTCAGAGGTAAGTGAATGGGAAAAAATTGGTTACTTATTACAGTTGACTTAACATTCATTTGCACCATTACTGGAGCATAAATTCACCACTATATGGCTTATTCATACTGATTCATTCGGGTACGTTTGGATGACTGTATTAGAGCAACAATCAATTATGTTTTTACTAGATAATGCATCTCTATAAAATAATAGCGTGGTAAATAACAATTGACCACTGAATTTTACACAGCAGTAATAATGAAAAATAAGGAGATGGCAAATGAATTAAACAGATATTTGAATCAGTGTTCACTGTAGAGGATATATATAATATCCCAGAAATAGCTGTAAATTCGGATTTGGAAAGTGCATGGGAAAGAAAATTATTATTACTAGGCAAGTGGGGTGGGAGATTGCAACCTTCACGTGATCCACCCTGTTTCGACTAATACAATCAACCCGATGTGCACAAACAAGATCAAATAGACAAGTTGACCTACAACTTTAGGCTGTGCACACCATACGCAAGAAGAAGACCAGGCAAGTATTACAGAGAGAATCGTTGAAGCTATGAGCTGACAACTCCCTGTGTCGTAATTCACTTCATAACAGGAAACTATTGGTCAATTAGTGTAAGATTTGTCATTGGGAAGAAAACCAACTTTGGAAGGTAAATCATTTTTGATTAATTTATTGGAGTTTGTTTGAAAAAAGAACATGCTTTTTAAGTTCAGAGATACAGCGCAGAAACAGGCCCTTCGGCCCACTGAGTCTGTGCCGACCAGCGATCCCCGCACACTAACACTATCCTACACACACTAGGAACAATTTACAACTTTACCAAGCCAATTAGCCTACAAACATGTACATCTTTGGAGTGTTGGAGGAAACTGGAGCATCCGGAGAAAACCCACGCAGTCATGGGGAGAACATACAAACTTCTCAGACATAACAGGGCTCTCACTAACTTTTTTTCTCTGTTGCCAGCCGGGCAACTTTGACAGCTTTTTAGGTTGCCAAATGACAGTTTAGGCGGTCATTTAAGATGGTTTGCATGACGTGTGCGATAATGTGCTCGGAGAAAGTGCGTAGTTACCAGTCGGAATTATGCTCAATGAAGCATTCACATATTATGTTCAAGAAGGAATTGCAGATGCTGGAAAATCGAAGGTAGACATAAGTGCTGGAGAAAATCAGCGGGTGCAGCAGCATCTATGGAGCGAAGGAAATAGGCAACGTTTCAGGCCGAAACCCATTAGTCTGAAGAAGGGTTTTGGCCCAAAACGTTGCCTATTTCCTTCGCTCCATAGATGCTGCCGCATCCGCTGAGTTTCTCCAGCACTTTTGTCTACATTTACATATTATTTCTGCTTCAAATAACTCACAAACTGAACATATTCACCGATCAAGACATGATATATACCACAATGACATGCAGCAAAATTATAATACAATATCTCAACTTCTTTTACACATTGCAATTAATGCAATTTCTGGTAGTTCTTTCCACTTCCAAACAAAAATGTGGTTGGATTATTCAGTGTATGATCAATCTGTGTCAATAAATCAAGTATCGAGTATCAAGTATCAAGTATCCTTTATTGTCATTCAGACTTTTCAATGTGAACGAAATGTCGTGTCTTGCAGTCATAATATAGAATAAAATACCAAAACACACAATAAGCACAGATTTAACATCCACCACAGTGAGTCCACCAGGCCCTCCTCACTGTGATTGAAGGTAAAATTCTTAAAAGTCCTTGTCTCTTCCCTCCTTGTTCTCCCTCTGCATTGAGACGATCCAGGCTTCCGATGTTGTGACCCCGCCGGGTGATGTTAAGTAAGTCCCGTGGCTGAATCCGAGCTGCACGAACGGGCCGGTTCAAACTCCGCGGCCCGGGGAGGTCGAAGCTACCGAAGCTGCCACCCTCTAGTCCAGCGGATGAAGCTGTTGTTGCGGGAGCTCCGGAAAACAGGTTACCAACCTGGGACCTGCAAGCTCCCGACGATGTCGTTCACTGGGCCCACGTCCGAGCCTCCGAAGTCGGGTCGCCACCGTCGCAACGCCGCCACAGCCCTGATGTCAGCCAGCCTCGCGTTGGTAAGTCCTGGCTGGCTCTGCCTCCGGAGCCTCGAGGTTGGACCGAGTTGGAGGCTGCCAGCTCCGCGATTAGGCCTCAGCGCAGACGGAGACGGAGACGGGGAATATGACAAGAAAAAGCCGCATCCCCAGAAGGAAGAGACTAAGCCAAGTTTCTCCCCCCCCCCACACACATACACAACTAAAACAAAAGGACAAAAAGAAAACAAAAAAAGAAAAGACAAACGGACTGCAGGCGAGCCGCAGCTGCTAGGGCAGCGCCGCCACTTCCTGATGCTAGCACTAAAAAAAAATCCTGGACCGTGGTAATATATATACTTACCCATGCACACTACAGATTGATGCAAGCATATTTTCTGTGAAGGACCGAAAATTACCATGACTTGGCCATAGCTTGGGTCGTTATTGCTATTGGTACAGAAACACTCTGGCTTCCCACATAATTTATCCATAACAAAATATACAGGTTGCAAGGATATATGATAATAGCTGTCAAAACAGAGATAGGTTGAATAAGTTAGGTCTTTATTCTCTGGAGCGCAGAAGGTTAAGGGGGAACCTGATAGAGGTCTTTAAAATGATGAGAGGGATAGACAGAGTTGATGTGGACAAGCTTTTCCCTTTGAGAATAGGGAAGATTCAAACAAGAGGACATGACTTCAGAATTAAGGGACAGAAGTTTAGGGGTAATATGAGGGGGAACTTCTTTACGCAGAGAGTGGTGGCGGTGTGGAATGAGCTCCCAGTGGAAGTGGTGGAGGCATGTTCATTGGTATCATTGGTATCATTGGTATCATTTAAAAATAAATTGGATAGGCATATGGATGAGAAGGGAATGGAGGGTTATGGTACGAGTGCAGGCAGGTGGGACTAAGGGGAAAAAAAAATTGTTCGGCATGGACTTGTAGGGCCGAGATGGCCTGTTTCCGTGCTGTAATTGTTATATGGTTATTATATGGTTAAAACCGACTATACCCATCTGACAGGTTAAACATTACACTAACTGACAAGAGATGGCCAAAGGACATAACTGCAGCAAATGTTATTTTGGTAATATGTTTAAAGGTGTCAAAACGCAATTCGACGAAAAAATCACGTAAGTGGGACAGGCCCTGAAGAGAATGAAAAAAAAATCAGCCCATGATTCAATTAATTTGCACAGGGATGTAGATTTTATAAGAGGGAATAGGCATCATGATGTGCTGTTGAATGGTATACTTTAATTACATTGCAGATGGTGTGATATTTTCATGTTCACCATTTGTTTTTACTTGTGTGCAACTGGCCTCCTCTACATCGGTGAGACCAAACCTAGGCTCAGCGACTACTTTGCTGTGCATCCCCACTCTGTCAAAACATCATCCTGAGCTCCCAGTTGCATGTCATTTTAACTTTCCTTCTCAATACCACAACAACCTGTCTGTCCTCGGCTTTCTCTGCTGCCAGGGTGAGGTCAAGTGCCAACCAGAAGAACATTACCTCATATTCTGCCTGGGTAGTCTACAACTCATTGGTATCAATATTGAATTTTCAAATTTGTCTTAACTTCTTTCTCTCCACTCTGATCCACTCACGTTCTCTCACCCACCTTTTTTTCCCAATCCATTCAGCCCCCTGTCACCCAACTTCTTTCCCTTCCCCACCTTGTTCCATCTGCCCATCACCCACACACAACCCACAGTGGCAGGATTGTCACCCAATGGTGGTGACATTATGTGTTATTCAGCAGATCACCACAAATGTTAACATCCACACTGCTGAATGTTTCAGGACTGCTTCGACAGTGGGGGCGTCAGTCCCATATGTTATTGATCTGCTTCGTCAAAGCAAAGCAGCATCAGTTACTTTCTATGCAAGCTACACACAAACAGTAATGGTGGTTTGTGCATCAGTGGTGACTTTAGAAGACCCTCATTTTTTGTTGATGCAATGCTTATCTGCAGCCAGGACAATGAGTTACCACAGACTGAAGGCATCATTATTGTTACTAACTTACCAGGTATTGAACTGCTTCATTTGATGCCTGGGCTCACACACCAATTGGATATGCAGGGAATAGAATTCACATTTGTCCTGGCTTAGGGTAACACTGGCATCAAACTTTGTAAAAGGGTTGTGATTTTAAGACTTTCAGGAACCACAGGAAGTCTGCAGTCCTTCTGCTGTCCTAACAGCATTCTACAGTTCTAATGCCATCCTGTTGATGAGGATAATCTAAGGGGAGTGGGACGATATTCGTGCTGAATGGCCCCTTTTTGCACAAGTGCACAGTGTAGTTCATAAGATAGACACAAAATGCTGGAATAACTCTGCGGGACAGGCAGCATCTCTGGAGAGAAATGGGTGACTTTTCTGGTCGAGACCCTTCTTCAGACTGATGTCAGGGGAGCGGGCGATACATAGATAAGGAAGTGTGTGTATATATATATATATATATATATATATATATATATATATATATATAGAGAGAGAGAGAGAGAGAGAGAGAGAGAGAGAGAGAGAGAGAGAGAGAGAAGGAAGAAGAAATAAGACTGAATTGTCCTTATGATATCAACACCGCAATTACATGGAAATGTTAGCAATTAATACGCATGACTGTTGATTTAGTCACTAGAAGTGCCCATTTTATTTGGCATGCAGCAAATTGACAAAAAAGCAGAAATACTTTTGGATGTATAATAAAATTTTCACTGAATGGAAATGTCATATATTTTCTTTACAAAACTATTTCCCATAAATTGGCATTATGTAAATGTAAACAGCAAATGACAAAGTTTGTATTCAAGAGAATGACTATCCAAGACGGATTAAAAACATCTTGATAACAATAGTAAGAAAATAAATACATGTAAGTGCTGATTTTGAAAACATCAGCTTCCAGAAGACCAGGGTAGTCATCAAATCGAAAGAGCTTTCTGAAGAACCAACAGATTCCAATGCGATCAGCATTCTTATAAAGTATGGAATTATGGCAAATACCAATTAAAATGTAACAAATAACCAATAAGCAGCATATATAAAGAGAAGATTCATCAAACTGCAATAGTTTGAAGAATCTTCAGTAAGTGAAACACGAAACAATCTGCAATGTTTCTGAACATAATCTGAGATGTTTGGTTTTATCAGAATTTCCTATTTTTATTTTTACTTTTGTGTGATTCCGTTGAGTCTAAATACATGAAAAATGAAATTGAAAGAGAAAATGCTTGTTTGCTGGCCTCTGTGGAAAGATATAGAGAGTTAATGTTTCAGGTGAAAGATTCTTTATCGCAAGTGAGAAAGATTTCTAGATTTCAATTTAGTATTTCTGAGGAAGAATATTTGATCTGAAGTGTTAACGCTGTTTCTTTTAACATAGATGCTGCTTGACCAACTGACCATATTCAACATTTACAGTATATGTATTATTCTCTATTTTAAACATTCTGCAGTTTTTGATTATCAGGTAAGGATTTTCCTGAGAAGCAAATTTCAGATTTCCCATACATTGCCTAATACTGATGACTGGGTAGATCAATTTGCCTATCTTTTGAAGGAAAATATTTTAAACACTCTGGCCAATCAATAATTTACAAGAAATAATTTTCCATGCCAGTTCGAAATTTTGCATTGCCTTCTCAGGGATAGAGAAGTTGTTTTGGAAGATCCGATTGAAGTGATCGACAATTTGCAAAATTATCCCTATTGCGTCTAGGATAGTATTAATGTGTGGGGATCGCTGGTCGGTGCGGACTCGGTGGGCCGAAGGGCCGATTTCCGCACTGTTTCTCTAAACTAAACTAAACTAAACTAAATTTTGGGCGCTCTGTGCATCCTTGTCTGCTTTCTGTGAATCACCGTGCGCACACATATATAGTGGATTGGTGTTATCTACGCTAATGATCTGTTCTGTGATCTGTCGGTTGAAAATAGTTCAAATTGTAACTCCATTATGCAGTAGAATGATTCTTCATGACACCAGCATTTCTTCAAGGTATTGAACAATTTATAAAGATAGCTTCACTGAGAGGAATCCTTGCTGCTGTTAATGTCGACGTCCTACTCAAACTATCAGACATTTACTCTCTCTTTTAATGTTTTTATTGTCGTGTAATAATTGTTTGTCCATGATTAGTCATGTACAGCACTTTGTGGCAACAGTGGTTGTTTTAAAGTGCTCTATAAATAAAGTTATTATTATTATTATTATTATTATTATTATTATTTGATACAACTCTGAACAGGAAACTACAATTACAAATTACAAAACAAATTCTGTCTGGATTTCTTTCTAGCTTCCATGAACAACCCTGCAGACAGTTTTTTTAGAAAGCAGAGTGCAGTGTGGTTACTTATTTTCTGTCATAGAGTTATAAAATAATATAACAGGGAACCATGCCAACTGGCCCACCAAGTCTATGCTGACCATCAACCACTCATTTGTGCTAATCTTAAATTACTTCAATTTTATTTTCCCCACATTATCATCAACATCCCCCAGATTGTACCATTCACTAGCACACTGGCAGTCCAAATTAAGCTGCCAATCCACACATCTTTGGGATCTGGGAGGAAACCAGTACCATGTTGTCACAGAAAGAGTGTGCAAACTCCTCACAGACAGCACCCAAGGTCAGGATTGAACCCTGCTCACTGGTGTTACAAGACTGCTGTACCTCCGTACCAGCTGTACCTCCGTACCCCCAATTAAATAACATTAAATTACATTGAACAACATTGGAAATTAGATGTTATGCAATATATAAACTATTCCATGTATGCTCCATGTCCCTTTATCTTTGCATACATGTTCATGTTAATCTTCTGAAAAGATGCTCTTTGTCCCTCCTGCCGTGTGATTAAATATTTTCAATTTATTTTAACATTTATTGATATTTTTAATCTGGGGAATATTTGATATAGGTATTTGAAGATAATTGTCCTTGACACTTGGGGAGAGAGCAAGGAGATAGATTTGACTCATTTTCAATCACAGTGATATTCCATGCAAGGGAAACCACTGCTATTTCACAAGGTACTAACACATTTCAGTATGTACCTCATGTTTTGGTGTTTGCCAAATAAACGTGAACAGTTTGCCAAATATTTATTTAATGATTAATGTTGGAACCTAATGTTTTTGAAGTGTTTTCTTAGTAAATGTGGCAGCAGAGCCCAGTTTCGTACAAAGCTTGACTGCAAATAAATATTCCATGTAGGTTAAAAGGAATGTTTTTGCTTCAGTAAGAACAATTTATTTATATATGCTGACAATCTGAAGCACCTTGAATCTTACTGCAGTGGAGGCAATTTTATACAATTAAGTTATTGAAATTATTGTCATTCAGTTCCAATTCTCTCCTCACCTCAGGGAAATGCCCTATGGATTAAGTTTATATGCTTGCAATTATTTGATGTGGTTGTGACCTAGATTGTACCTGGACTTTCAGAAAGCATTTGATAAGGTCCCACATAGGATGTTTAATGCGGATAAATGTGAGGTTATCCACTTTGGTAGCAAAAACAGGAAGGCAGATTACCATCTAAATGGCGTCATGTTGGGAAAAGGGGAAGTACAACGGGATCTGGGGGTCCTTGTACATCAGTCTATGAAAGTAAGCATGCAGGTACAGCAGGCAGTGAAGAAAGCGAACGGCATGTTGGCCTTTATAACAGGAGGAATCGAATATAGGAGTAAAGAGGTCCTTCTGCAGTTGTTCAGAGCCCCAGTGAGACCACACCTGGAGTATTGTGTGCAGTTTTGGTCCCCTAATTTGAGGAAGGACATTCTTGCTATTGGGGGAGTGCAGCAAAGGTTTACAAGGAATTCCCGGGATGGCGGGACTGTCATATCCTGAGAGAATGGAGCGGCTGGGCTTGTACACTCTGGAGTTTTGAAGGATGAGAGGCGATCTCATTGAAACATATAAGATTGTTAAGGGCTTGGACACGCTAGAGGCAGGAAAAATGTTCCCGATGTTGGGGGAGTCCAGAACCACAGTTTAAGAATAAGGAGTAAGCCATTTAGAACGGAGAAGAGGAAACACTTTTTCTCACAGAGAATGGTGAATCTGTGGAATTCTCTGCCTCAGAGGGCGGTGGAGGCAAGTTCTCTGGGTGCTTTCAAGATAGGGCTCTTAAAAATAGCAGAGTTAGGGGATATGGGGAGAAGGCAGGAATGGCGTACTGATTGGGGATGATCAGCCATGATCACATTGTATGACGGTGCTGGCTCAAAGGGCCAAATGGCCTACTCCTGCACCTATTGTCTATTGTCTTTTGTCCATTGTTCATGTACACAATCCTTTGAACATATGTGCTACTGCTTTTAAATAACTTTCATGCATGCTCAAATGAAGGAGCTGGGGGAGCTATTGTGATCGATAGATGCTCCTTCCCCATAGCTAAGTGATTACAGCTGAGCACTAAAGAATGGTGGTGTTGTTTTGTATGCATAGTTGTTATGGGTTATCGCTATTACTAAGCCTCACAGTAACCCTCTTGTACCTAGGTAAAACAAACCTTTCAACTTAAGGTACCTTTAGTATTGTGAATCACAATAATACCTTTAAATGTTAATTTAAATGCAGTTATTCTCAAGGCTTCGGATATTCTTAAATAACGTACATAAACGTAGCGTGGATTAGCATATCTGAACATGGATCAGGTTAAATGGAAATTAATGCAATTATATCTGTACCATGGTTGGCAATGCAGAGTGCAAGGATAGTGCTCCTGGAATCAGCACTAGAATGGTAATTTTAGCATTCTGAAGAGGGAGATGCATTAATGACCTAACTTCTCTGCTAGGATGCTCTCTGCTCTCTTTGCTCTTCCCTGATACTGTGCCAGGAATCTAGGTGTTGGAAGCCGTTGTAAAGCCCTGGCCTTACTGCTGCAGTGTTCTACTGTGCCAGGAGGCTGGCATGAGCCCAGGAATGAATCTGACTGCAGCATGCTGAGGAGAGACTGCCTATGAGGGCCTGGGGGTGTTGGACAGTCCGGGTTGGGTCTCACTGTCACTCTGTGCCACGGCCGATGCTCAGGGTGCACCCTGACTACACCTGCACCCATGGTGAGTGCAGCCACTGCTCTATGTGCTGACAGGCTGCCTGGATCCAATGGCCAGATTCATCACCTCCTCTTGGACGTATAGGAAACTGGTGTCTCCACTTTGGTTGCACAGCTTTCCTAAGCCCGGAGATTTCGCTAGGCTCGTAACTTCAATAGCAGGAACCACTGTTGATCTTATTATCATTGAGAAACAAGGAGATGGGGAATTAGGTGGCTCCATCACACCCAACAACAGGTGATGAGAGAGCAGGTATGTCAATCCAAGCAGCTGGTCCCTGACAATGCCCGTACTCAGTGTGTGAGCCAGGACGCTGCCACAAGCTTCACTACACACCCCTACCCACCCAACAACAGCTCTCCACTCTGAGCCATGGACTCATTGCTGGGGAAGCAGCAGTGGAGAGTAGGTACCTGACACTCAGCTTCCAGGCACAGCAGGACACTGCATGGGCTGATGTCTCTGTGTGGGGGAATGGGACTGGACGACTAGAAGCGCTACAATGAATCAGCACACTGTGGGTTAATATTAAGTGGGGAACCAGTGTGTATTTTTTAGAATTTTGGTTTAAGTATCTGATTTCATCTATTGGGCATTCCTGCAGAATGAAAGTTATGATCTCTTGTTGCAAGTGACATAGAGAAGTTGTCTGCCTTAGCACATGTGAAATATGCCCTTGCACAATGTAAATGCGAGCTTGATTATTCATCCAATGGTCATGATTTCTGAAATGCCAAAACAACTCAATGCCCTTCCCTCCCATTCCTCATGCTACCTCTCGACTGTTGTTATTGACAACCTACAGCTAAAAGGCTTTGCACGATTTTATGTATATAAGGCCTTTCTGTAATGCATAATGCTTTGGGCTTTGTGCGGTGCTGCCCGTTAACCATTTAATGTGCTTCAAAATGCAGATGAGAACACAGAGATTGATACAGATCTTTAGAGGCATGTTAGGCAATTGCTGACTGAGGGGTCAATGAACGTCACTGAGCAATGCAGCTATGCATGAAGCTGATGAGTTGCATGCTGAGATGTCACGTCATATGTCTGTACTTTAACGCGTCAGATTTGCATTACTCTGTAATTATGATGTAATTTTTAGACTATACTTTTCTTGAATTTACAAATTATAACATGGAGCATAAAAACAAGAAAAATATCCTGAAACAACATAAATCAAGGGTTGAGTCTTATCGGGTGTCTATTTCTATCACTGTACTGGTAATGAAAAAGATTTGGATTTCTATCGCATATCATTGATATTATTCAAACAGTAGAGTTGCTGCCTTACAGCACCAGAGACCCCGGTCCAATCCTGACTACGGGTGCTGTCTGTACGGTGTTTGCACATTCTCCCCGCGATGCCGTGGGTTTTCTCCGGGTGCTCCGGTTTATTCCAATACTCCAAATACAGATTTGTAAGTTATTTGGTTTCGGTAAAAGTTGCAAATTATCACTAGAGTGTAGGATAGTGTTAGTGTACAGGGATCGCTGGTTGGCGTGGACTTGATGGGCCGAATGGCCTGTTTCCGTGCTGTATCTCTGCTTGCGAAAGATTGCAGCAGGATCTGGATCGATTGGTCAGGTGGGCGGAGGAATGGTTGATGGAATTTAATACAGAGAGGTGAGAGGTGTTGCATTTTAGGACATCGAACAAGGGCAGGACCTACACAGTAAATGGTAGGCCTCTGGGTAGTGTTGTAGAGCACAGGGATCTAGGAGTACAAGTGCATGGTTCCTTGAAGGTCAAGCCACAGGTGGATAAGGTGGTCAAAAAGACTTTTGCCACTTTGCCCTTCATCAGTCAGAGTATTGAATAAAGAAGTTGGAAGGTCATGTTGCAGTTGTATAAGATGTTGATGAGACCGCATTTAGAATATTGTGTTCAGCACTGGATAATATTGTCAAGCTTGTAAGGGTTCAGAAAAGATTTACGAAGATGTACTCAGGACTAGAGGGTGTGAGCTAAATGGAGAGGTTGAGTGGGTTGGATCTCTATTCCTTGGAGCTCAGGAGGATGAGAGGTGATCTTATAGAGGTGTACAAAATCATGAGTGGAATAGATTGGGTAGATGCACAGAGTATCTTGCTCAGAGTAGGGGAATCGAGGAGCAGAAGACATAGGTTCAAGGTGAAGGGGAAAAGATGTAATAGGAATCCGAGGGGTAACTTTTTCACAGAAAGGGTGGTGGGTGTATGGAACAAGCTCCAGAAGAAGTAGTTGAGGCTGGGACTATCCCATCGTTTAAAAAACAGTTAGACAGGTACATGGATAGGACAGGTTTGGAGGGATATGGACCAAGTGCAGGCAAGTGGGACTAGTGTAGCTGGGACATTCTTGGCAGGTCTGGGCAAATTGGGCTGAAGGGCCTGTTTCCACACTGTATCACTCTATGACTCTATATCCTTATAGATGCATCCACAATAAAGTAAGATGCATCCACAATAAAGTAAGCATGCAGGTGCAGCAGGCAGTGAAGAAAGCAAATGGCATGTTGAAAGGATTTGATTATAGGAGCAAGGAGGTCCTACTGCAGTTGTACAGGACCCTGGTGAATCAATTTGCTATTGAGGGAATGCAGTGTAGATTCACCAGGTTAATTCTCGGGATGGTGGGACTGACAGATGATGAAATAATGGATTGACTGGGCTTATATTCACCAGAATTTCGAAGGATGAGAGGAGATTTTATACAGTAGAACCAAATAAAATTCTTAAGGGATTCGACAGGCTAGATGCAGGAAAAATGTTCCCGATGTTGGGGGAGTTCAGAACCAGGGGTCAGAGTTTAAGAATAAGGGGTAGGCCATTTAGGACTGAGATGAGGAAAAACATTTTCACCTAGCAAGTCGTGAATCTGTGGAATTCTCTGCCACAGCATTGGAGGCCGATTCAAGAAAGTTAGATATAGCCCTAGTCCCATTTGCTGCAGTGTTTCCAGCCTTTAATCTTCACTAGACTAAGTGGGACCCGTTGGGTCCCTGTCACACGGGAGGCCTGGTCCTCCAACGCAACCCATTCCCCCAACGCAATATTTCACCACTCACCCATAGCCCCTAACTGTGTAGGCGCGGCTCATTTCCCCTCATCCCCCAGCACTCCCTCCCCCTCCACTTCATGTGTGGGAGGAGAGGAGGGGAAGGGAGGGGGATGAGGAGGGGATGGATGGAGGGGTGTGTGGCATGGAGGGTGTGGGGTGAGAGGGAAGGGTGTGTGTGTGTGGGCGGGGAAGTGTAGGAGAGGGGAGAGGATGGTGTAGGGGGAGAGGGTAAGTGGGAAGGGGTTGGGGTGGGGAGGGGTTGTGGGGGAAAGGGGTTGTAGGGGGGATTGCTGGGGGAGGGGGTTTTGGGGGGAGGGGTTGTGGGGGGGGCGGGGGTTGTGAAGGGAATGGTTGTGAGGGGGAGGGATCGTGGGGGAGGGCAGGGTTTGTGGGGGGGAGGGGTTGTGTGCGGGGTAGGGGTTGTGTGGGGAGAGGGGTTGTGTGGTGGTGAGGAGGTTGTGTGGGGGACTCTCGTGCTGGGCGGCTCTCGGGCTGGGTGGCTGGGGGGCTGGGCTCACTCACTCATGGCTTCTGGACTCTCTCACTCACAGCTTCTGGACTCACTCACTCACGGACTCTGGGCTCAGCCACACCTCCGGGGATTTATTCTCCTCATCCCAGTGATTGACAGCAGGTGCCGGAAGCGGCGTTACCTTCATGGTGACTGACAGGAGAGAAGACCAATCTGCTGATCTCACAATTTTTTAGACCTTCATAACTTTTGTAATATTCCACCAATCGGAACAAAACTTGGTACGCTTGGAGAAGAGGAGAACAGCGAGTAAGGTGGCAAACAATCCTAATGATATAGAATACCGTTTTTGCACAAATTTACAAACAATGCAAACCAGAAGAGGACACGATGAGAGTTTTAGTAATAGTTTAGAAGATAGATAGATAGATAGATAGATAGATAGATAGATAGATAGATAGATAGATAGATAGATAGATAGATAGATAGATAGATAGATAGATAGATCATTGTATTGAAACTGTATTGATTAGATACTCAACTAATTCTTAAATGCATGTTTTCAGTACGCCAGCTGGGATGTTCTTTGGTCCATGACCCCTGTTGTTCCCAGTGCACTCAGCTGTTTCTGAATATTCCTGGCATTAACTGAATTATCGGGATGCATCACAGCCTGGTTTGGGAGCAGCTCCACCCCCAAGACCGCAAGAAATTGTAGAGAATTGTGTACACCGTCCAACATATTTATTCAATGTTCATTTGCAAGAAATATTGATTTATTTTCTTGTTATAGTAAATCCCAGTGATTCATATTTAACATGCGTTTTGTTCCGTGTGAGCGCAATTGTAATTTTTAAAAATGTACTGGAAACTCAGTGGGCTGAGTTGATCATGGTGCAGGCAACCAGAGCAGACCAAGAAGTCTCTGAAAGCCTTTCACTTTTGGGATGTTTAAAATTATAAAGTAATGTTTTGAGGAATGGTTGATGAAGTCTCTAGGGGTCTTGGCTAAGCATGAACTAACAACACCAAAAGAGATGATCTTAACATTTTTTGCATTACCGTTTTTGAGACCTAGCAGTTTGCTCATTCCTGCCACGTTCTTGCACTGGAATAGAAATTGTAAGTGGTGTGATATGTGCAAGCTTTAATATGTTATCAGATGTATTAAAGCATGCAATGCAACGCATTTTCAATATTCACATTCGGAAGGATGCAAAAGGTCACCGAGTGTATACACCACATTCATTCTTAAATCTCATTACCAAACCGGTTCCATTATTTTACTTCTAACAACAGGAGGGAACATTGTGTTCTGCAGGTGGAACTTCTCTCCAGAGATACTGTCTGTCCCGCTGAATTACTCCAGCATTTTGTGTCTACCTTCGATTTAAACCAGCATCTGCAGTTCTTTCCTAAACATTGTGTTCTGCAGCTGAATTATTCCCCAAACCACACATTTATAGGCTTTCCTGGCAAATCCGCAAGACAAAGATACTTTTGGATTCACACAAAGTCAGCTCAGCTAAAACGTAATTTTGTGTAACTGGAGCTGACCGCTAGAGAGTCCAGTTTTGTTGAGTTAATATTCACGGTTTGAGCATTTTATGTCCGTAATTATTTTAATGGCTATAATGAAGTCTGAAGAAGGGTCTCGACCCAAAACGTCACCTATTCCTTCTATCCAGAGATGCTGCCTGTTCCACTGAGATACTCCAACACTTTCAGAATCAGAATCAGAATCAGAATAAATTTATTGGCCAAGTATGTATACATACAAGGAGTTTGACTTGGTGCTTTGCTCACACATGGTAAAAACACGATATACAGCAGATAATAAATTTAAACATGTGAAAATAAGTACTAGAGTAAAAAGAGGCTACAGACTTTTGGCTGTTGAGTAAAGCTACTGCTCTATTTTGTGTCTATCTTCAGTGTAAACCGTCATCTGCAGTTCCTTCCTACATATAATGAAGTAGAACTGCTTTGTTTAAAACCGATATGCACTATAAACATAATTCTGGTTTATATCTATATATTACAGGTGCACAACCTTTTATCCGACAGCCTTGGGACCAGACACTTTTCGTAATTCAGAATTTGTCGGTCTTCGGAATGGAAATTTTTTAGCGTAGATTTTAATGGCTGGCTCAGTGGTAGAGTGCTCGGCTCATATCCGCAAGGTCGCGAGTTTGCGCCTTGATCCCGGCAGTTACTCGGTCGCGAGTTTGAGTCTTCAATGTAGGTTTTTTTTTGCAGAATAAATGTTTGTATGAAATGCAGTGTGTTGAATGAATTCCTCAATTTGTAAATGTGCCCGCAGCGTTGAATCACCTCCCGCACTCATGTCACCCTAGCGGGGCTACATGCCCTTAGGCGATCTAAGGTCGCGAGTTTGCGCCTTGATCCCGGCAGTTACTCGTCGCGAGTTTGAGTCTTCAATGTAGTTTTTTCTTGCAGAATAAATGTTTGTATGAAATGCAGTGTAGGAGAGGTGTACTGACTGTGTGGGCAGAACTTTGGAAGTGATTGCCCACCAGTCTAAAAAGCCGCTGTGTCTCCCTGTCCCTGGGATAGCAGGGGGCGATCAAACAGCACAATACCCCCCTCCCCCTCCAACTCCAGAGGAATCCGCTCCCCGATGGGCCGCTACGGCGACAAGTGGCAGTTTACCCACAGCCCGAGCTGCGCCTCCTCATCCGCCACCCCAAGACTTACCTTGCACACCATCAGGTTCTGCCCCTACGTGTTCCTCTGGAGTTGGAGCGGGGCTGGGCTGGAGTTGCTGCTGGCTGTGGGTCTCTGGGATCTCCGTCCTTGCAGTGGGCCTGGGGGTTCCTGTTGGTCCTGACGTCACCGGCCACCCCCATGGACAGGAGCTGAGACTGGGAACTGTACCGCCCTAGCCCCCTCCCTCTGCAACTGCAAACAACCCCACTCTCCTGCAAGGGCGGTACAGTTCCCGGAGGATAGCAGGTGGCCGGAGACGTCAGGACCAACAGGAACCCGCTCCCCGATGGGCCCCTACGACGCCCCGAGCTGCGCCCCGTCATCCGCAACCCAGGTTCCTAAGTAGTTGGAGCGGGGCTGGGCTGGGCTGCTGTTGGCTGTGGGTCTCTGGGTTCTCCGTGCTTGCGGTGGGCCTGGTGCTCGACGTCCAATTGGTCCTGACGTCTCCGGTGACTCGCACCGATCTGCTGCCATCGCCGACGTGAAGACAGTACAAAGCCCCCGCGCCGGTGCAATGAGCGGGGAGCTGGAGAGGGGAGGGAAGGGGTCACACACATGGCCGGGAAGCAGAGGGGTGTAGATGGGGGTGGTGACAGATGGGGCCAACAATGAGTGGAGAAAGACAGAAACACCGACGTGCAAAGGAGACCTACAACAGTGCATGATCTCTCTCCCGTGGCAGGTGACTGTCGCTGGGAAACTGAAGGGAGCGACAATCTGCTGCTGCCTCCCTGAGTTAAAGAGTTCCCACGGTAGACTCACGATACATAGGCGGCCTAGCTCGGGGATTCTTGAATCCCCCGAATAAATAATAAAGATGAGATAAACGTTAAGTAAAACTTTAAACATAAACTGGTGAGCTTTGGTGTGCAGACGGCATCCTGGAAAAAATGTCCGGTTTCTTCCAGGTAGGCGATATACCCTCCCGGGCAATATACCCTCCACTTCTCTTTTATGAAGGGGATTTAGTTCCCCTTTTTTCGAGGACCGACCGGAGGTTCCGCTGTCACCTCTGCCGGCCGCCCTCGGTGAACGCTAATTCAACTTTGTCTTTGGATTCCTACTCTCCCGCGCAATGTACCCTCGGCTTCTCTTTTATGAATGGGGATTTAGTTCCCCTTTCTTCGAGGACCGACCGGAGGTTCCGCTGTCACCTCTGCGGGCCGCCCTCGGTGAACGTCCTGTCTCCCTGTCCCTGGGATAGCAGGGGGCCATCAAACAGCACAATACCCCACTCCCCCTCCAACTCCAGAGGAATCCGCTCCCCGATGGGCCGCTACGGCGACAAGTGGCAGTTCACCCACAGCCCGAGCTGCGCCCCCTCATCCGCAACCCGGGTTCCTCTGGAGTTGGAGCGGGGCTGGGCTAGAGTTGTTGCTGGCTGTGAGTCTCTGGGATCTCCGTGCTTGCAGTGGGCCTGGGGGTCGGTGTCCCGATGTGGGGGCGCAGCTCGGGCTGTGGGCGAACTGCCACTTGTCGCTGTAGCGGCGCATCGGGGAGCGGCTTCTGGTGGTCCTGACGTCTCTCAGCTCCTGTCCAGGGGGGTGGCCGGAGACGTCAGGACCAACAGGAACCCGCTCCCCGATGCGCCGCTACAGCGACAAGTGGCAGTTCACCCACAGCCCGAGCTGCACCCCCTCATCCGCAACCCGGGTTCCTCTGGAGTTGGAGCGGGGCTGGGCTAGAGTTGCTGCTGGCTGTGAGTCTCCGGGATCTCCGTGCTTGCAGTCAGTGTCCCGTTGGTCCTGACGTCTCCGGTGACCCCTCTGGACTGGAGCTGAGACTGGGAACTGTACCGCCCTTGCCCCCTCCCTCTGCAACTGCAAACAACCCCACAGTTCCCAGTCTCAGCTCCTGTACAGGGGGGTGGCCGGAGACGTCACAGCCCGAGCCATCACCTGCTGCCCCTACGGGGACAGCGGAGAGCGTGTTCCTCTGGAATTGGAACGGGGCTGGGCTGCTGCTGGCTGTGGGTCTCTGGGTTCTCTGTGCTTGCAGTGGGCCTGGGGGTCGGTGTCCCGTTGGTCCTGACGTCTCCGGTGACTGGCACTGGCTCCGGCGTGAAGACAGTGCAAAACCCCCGCGCCGGTGCAATGCGCGGGGAGCTGGAGAGGGGAGGGAAGGGGTCACACACATGGCCGGGAAGCAGAGGGGTGGGTGTAGGTGGGGTGAAACTGAAGGGAGCGACAATCTACTGCTGCCTGCACGCTGAGTTAAAAAAGTTCCCACGCAAGACTCACGATACACTGTGTATCGTGAGTCTACCATGGGAACTTTATAACTCAGCGGGCAGGCAGCAGCATATTGTCAATTATTAACCCTCCCGCGCAATATACCCTCACCTTCTCTTTTATGAATGGGGATTTAGTTCCCCTTTCTTCGAGGACCGACCGGAGGTTCCGCTGTCACCTCTGCGGGCCACCCTCGATAAACGTTTTCAAGGACCTTTATTCAAGGACTGAAAAAATGTCGCTATTCGGAGGTTTTCGTTATTTGGTTCGTCGGATAAAAGGTTGTGCATCTGTACTAAAAGTCTGTTCTTGACCGGTTTTGGCCATCTGTGCTGCGATGTCCGAGAGAACATCGCAACCTACGGCTGTCATTTTTGGCCACCTTGCTGAGAGACCCCCTCCGCCGCATGTGTGCCGAGGATTTTTCCCGTTGATTAAAAATGACAGAAATATTAATGTTTTTTACAAAATTCCCCATTCTCTCTGCTGCAGCAGGGGGGAGGGACTATAAAGCCAGAAAGTGGTGTGCCACACAGTCTCTTCAAGATGGAGGAAGGCAGAGGGTCACGTTTCTCTGAGCTGTGAATAACACTGAACACATGTCTACTCAAATGTAAGTGCCCTTAGTGGTTCTAAAGCTTGCAAAAAAAAAAATGACTATTGGTTCTAAAGCTTGCAAAAATGTCTATTGATTCTAAAGCTTGCAAAAAATGTCTATTGGTTCTAAAGCTTGCAAAGCAAATGTCTATTGGTTCTAAGATGGTTCATACTAGCGCTCCAGAAAGCCCCCCCCCCTGGCTTGGGTGTGGCTTGAAGTTCAAATACACCACTTACTGCAAATGGTGGCGTGAAGTAGAAAGGCACTACTTACTGCAAATGGTGGCTTGGGAGCTTTGGCTTGAAGTTGAAAGGCACTATTACTGCAAATAGTGGCTTGGTTGCTTTTGCTTGAAGTTGAATGGCACTACTTACTGCAAATGGTGGCTTGGTTGCTTTGGCTTGAAGTTGAAAGGCACTACTTCCTGCAAATGATGGCTTGGGTGTGGCTTGAAGTTGAAAGGCACTGCTTACTGCAAATGGGGGGGGGGGGTGCATTGGCTTGAAGTTGAAAGGCACTACTTACTGCAAATTGTGGCTTGGGTGCTTTGATTTGACGTTGAAAGGCAGTACTTACTGCAAATGGTGGCTTGGGTGCAATGGCTTGAAGTTGAAAGGCATTACTTACTGCAAATGGTGGCATGAAGTTGAAAGGCACTACTTACTGCAAATGGTGGCTTGGGTGCTTTGGCTTGAAGTTGAAAGCACTACTTACTGCAAATGGTGGCTTGGGAGCTTTGGCTTGAAGTTGAAAGGCACTATTACTGCAAATGGTGGCTTGGTTGCTTTGGCTTGAAGTTGAATGGCACTACTTACTGCAAATGGTGGCTTGGTTGCTTTGGCTTGAAGTTGAAAGGCACTACTTACTACAAATGGTGGCTTGGGAGCTTTGACTTGAAGTTGTAAGGCACTACTTACTGCAAATGATGGCTTGGGTGTGGCTTGAAGTTGAAAGGCACTACCTGCAAATGGGGGCGTGGGTGTATTGGCTTGAAGTTGATAGGAACTACGGACTGCAGATTGGCTTGAAGTTGAAAGGCACTACTTACTGCAAATTGTTGCTTGAAGTTGAAAGGCACTACTTACTGCAAATGGTGGCTTGGGTGCTTTGGCTTGCAGTTGAAAGGCAGTACTTACTGCAAATGGTGGCTTGGGTGCAATGGCTTGAAGTTGAAAGGCATTACTTACTGCAAATGGTGGCATGAAGTTGAAAGGCACTACTTACTGCAAATGGTGGCTTGGGTGCTTTGGCTTGAAGTTGAAAGGCACTACTTACTGCAAATGGTGGCTTGGTTGCTTTGGCTTGAAGTTGAATGGCACTACTTACTGCAAATGGTGGCTTGGTTGCTTGGGCTTGAAGTTGAAAGGCACTACTTACTGCAAATGGTGGCTTGGGAGCTTTGGCTTGAAGTTGTAAGGCACTACTTACCGCAAATGATGGCTTGGGTGTGGCTTGAAGTTGAAAGGCATTACCTACTGCAAATGGGGGGCATGGGTGCATTGGCTTGAAGTTGAAAGGCACTACTTACTGCAAATGGTGGCATGAAGTTGAAAGGCACTACTTACTGCAAATGGTGGCATGAAGTTGAAAGGCACTACTTACTGCAAATGGTGGCTTGGGTGCTTTGGCTTGCAGTTGAAAGGCAGTACTTACTGCAAATGGTGGCTTGGGTGCTTTGGCTTGAAGTTGAAAGGCATTACTTACTGCAAATGGTGGCGTGAAGTTGAAAGGCACTACTTACTGCAGATGGTGGCTTGGGTGCAATGGCTCGAAGTTGAAAGGCTCTACTTACTGCAAATGGTTGCTTGGGTGTGGCTTGAAGTTGAATGACACCACTTACTGCAAATGGTGGCATGAAGTTGAAAGGCACTACTTACTGCAAATGGTGGCTTGGTTGCTTTGGCTTGAAGTTGAAAGGCACTACTTACTGCAAATGATGGCTTGGATGTGGCTTGGGTGTGGCTTGATGTTGAAAGGCACTACTTACTGCAGATGGTGGCTTGGGTTTGGGTGCAATGGCTTGAAGTTGAAATGCATTACTTACTGCAAATGTTGTTGTGGGTGCTTTGGCTTGAAGTTGAAAGGCACTACTTACTGCAAATTGTGGCTTGAAGTTGAAAGGCACTACTTACTGCAAATGGTGGCTTGGGTGCATCGGCTTGAAGTTGAAAGGCACCACTTACTGCAAAATGGTGGCATGAAGTTGAAATGCACTACTTACTGCCTATGGTGGCTTGGGTGCTTTGGCTTTAAGTTGAAAGGCACTACTTACTGCAAATTGTAGCTTGGGTGCTTTGGCATTAAGTTGAAATGCAC
This sequence comes from Leucoraja erinaceus, assembly GCF_028641065.1. Classification (NCBI taxonomy): domain Eukaryota; kingdom Metazoa; phylum Chordata; class Chondrichthyes; order Rajiformes; family Rajidae; genus Leucoraja; species Leucoraja erinaceus. Next base: position 30,415,830 of record NC_073387.1, on the reverse strand, counting down.
TGCAAATGGTGGCATGAAGTTGAAAGGCACTACTTACTGCAAATGGTGGCTTGGGAGCTTTGGCTTGAAGGAGAAAAGGCATTACTTACTGCAAATGGTGGCTTGGGTGCTTTGGCTTGAAGTTGAAAGGCACTACTTACTGCAAATGGTGGCATGAGGTTGACAGGCACTACTTACTGCAAATGGTGGCTTGGGTGCATTGGCTTGAAGTTGAAAGGCACTATTTACTGCTAATGGTAGCATGAAGTTGAAAGGCACTATTACTGCAAATGGTGGCTTGGTTGCTTTGGCTTGAAGTTGAAAGGCACTACTTACTGCAAATGGTGGCTTGGGAGATTTGACGAAGTTGAAAGGCACCTCTTACTGCTAATGGTGGCTTGAGTGTGGCTTGGGTGTGGTTTGAAGTTGAAAGGCACTACTTACTGCAAATGGTGGCTTCGATGCAATGGCTTGAAGTTAAAAGGCATTACTTACTGCAAATGGTGGCTTGGGTGCATCGGCTTGAAGTTGAAAGGCACCACTTACTGCAAATGGTGGCATGAAGTTGAAATGCACTACTTACTGCCTATGGTGGCGTGGGTGCTTTGGCTTGAAGTTAAAAGGTAGGACTGCAAATGCACTTACTTCCTGTTTGCACTGTGTATCGATTTTAGATAAAACGCTACCACTTACGGCTGCGATTTTTGGCCATCTTACTCAGCCCCCCTCGCTGAGCAGGTGCAGAGAATTCTTCCCATCAATGAAAAATAAAAGTGTTAGTAGTTTTTTTTAAAAATGTTGAGAATCTCTCTCCTGTCAATCACTCCATGAAAGTCACACCTTTTCCGTGGGGGAGGGGTTATAAAACCTGGATATGTGGGTGTGGCTCAGTCTCTGCAAGATGGAGGAGGGAGAGGTCACGACTCGCTGTCTTTAGTGGCTTTGCACCCTACTTCAAATGGAATGAAACTGCACTTGAATTTGGTGGCCTTGCACCCTGCTAGAAGTGGTAAGAAACTGCACTTGAATTTGGTGGCCTTATACCCTGCTTGAAATAGAATTTCAAGGATTAGCCGTGAGTCAACTACCAGCCCACCAGCCGTGAGTGAGTGAGTTGCCAGCACAATAGGCTTGATTGACTGAGACGCCAGCCCAAGAATCCATTTGGCGCACAATTTGCATACTAGCCCTCTGGAAACCAGTCGCTTCAGCCCACAACACCCATACTAGCGCTCCAGAAAGCCCCCCCCCCCCCCCCCCAACTGGCCACCAATATTAGAATTGGTGGAGAGGTGGAATATGGCGTTGGATGACCAGCCCTCCTGTGTGATGCTGGGACCCAACGGGCCCCACTTAGTCTAGTATCTGATATAATTTTCAGACCAATTGGTTTTGCCTTAAGCCTAATTAAATGCTCCCTTGGTCTGATCTATAGTTGGAAATGAAAAGTATTTATTGTATAGTTACAATGGCAATGCTTGAAATACCCAGCAGTTCAAGTAGCACCCATGGAGACTGAAATTGATTGATGACATTTCATCAAATCCAATTAAAATGTTCTTGCTTCTTTACAATGTTGCTTTTGTGCTGTTGCATTGCTTCCTGTCTTTATCTTTAACTCAGTGTTTCCACCTATTGACCAATTGATGTAGCTGCATTTTTGCAGAAAATAGCTAGCTTTGAGATAACGGCATGGAGTTTAGATAGTGTGGTACAACAGTCTTTTGTGGCACTTGAGTGAATGTTATCAAGATCTTCATTGTTATATCATTCGCATTGAATATATTGTGTGCCTGCAGTATGCATCCAGATTTTTGTTTTGGGTCTTTCGTGCTTATTATCTTCATGCACATGGCGCTGTGCTGCCATATGGCACACAATGGTCAGATGATGTCTCATGCAAATTTTAAATGAGAACATGAACCCCTCGATTGCCACAGGCTTTGAACATCAAAGATCACAACCAGCGGAAAGTTGAAGCCTGCTTTGGGTTGGTTAACCCTACCTGAGATATCTGAATCATCAGGTCTGCCCATATCAGGCTTCTTCTTTACGCATCATCCGGTGTGTTTGCCCTAGACCCCAACCTTATTGCACATTGGATTCCTCATGATCCCCTCTCCCTCCCAGCACCTTTATGATCTTTACCTTAACCCAGCTTTATTCCCAATGATCATTCCTTCAGACTCAACACCCTTGTCCCTCCCAATCATTATACACATCCTCTTTGAGTCTAGTCTAATCTGCTCCATCCTTGCGAATCTCTCTGCTTCTGCATTTCCATCCTCAGTTCTGGCTTCACCACTGATTACCCCCTTTTCCACCCACAATTTTCTATCTGAAATAGATCCTCCAGGATCGCCCCCATCCACGGCAGGAAGATGTTTGTTTCTATTTCCGCTTGTAAGGCCTACACTTTAGAACATCTCTGCTTGAGGCTCATACATGGTAGAAAGCTGATGCCTTGCTTCATTGGCCGGAGCTGATATAAAAGATGACCCTAACATAGAAGGATCCTCTCATAGAACCTCGTAAATTGTGTATTTTCTAGCATTAGGTCAGCAAGGTACATTTTCAAAAATCAGTCTAAGATCGAAAATCTGATTATTGAGCTTCTGGGTTTCTGCCTCCACTGTAAATTTAGTCTGCACTGAACCTCATTTGTATGGAATACAGAAGATGTGTCTATTTACTGAACAAAAAGGGCATGAAAGACTTGTCAAACTGTTTATGTGGTGGGGTGCAGTCTTTCAACCACACTGCATTCTATTGAAGGAGTTTGAAACATTAATTTAGCCAGCCAGCACACCAGCAACCAACACCACTAAACCTGGCCTGTTATTGTCATTGTTTGCTTTAGCCATATAAAATAATGATGTGTTAAATCTGTCAAAACATGAGCAAAATCACCCCTCTCTAACATCTTTTCCTTCAGATAGACTATTAAACAACTCCTATCTCATCATTGACAGAAACTATGAGAACAAATTGAACAATGTGTAGTCCTGCCTATATAATATTGGTTATTAATAATGATTAATAATGAGCCATCTTGGGGAACGGCTGCTAGCCAGCAGCCATCTGTTTTAATTCGCTTTTTTAAAAGTTTGTAGTGAGCCCTGTTTTTTGTCCGTTGGAGATATGGACTTTTTAATGTGGGGGGGTAGGGGTCAATTTTACTTCTAGGTCTCTACCTGATCGGTGAGGCAGCTTTTTCTCCAGGCTGCCCATCGACCCGTCCTCGTGGCCTACCAGCGGGCTTGGAGCGCCGTTTCCTGGCGGGGACCGCCCAGCACCTCGGCCTCGGTGGCGGCACAGCGCTGGAGTGCTATCGCGGAGCGGAGCGGGCGATGTCTTGCCTGGGTCGCCGCGCTGGATCGACGCGCTGGAGCTCTGGTGAGCTGAGACCGCCGTGTTCAACACCTCCGGGCTGCGGGTCTGCGGAGCGGAGCGGGCGGCGCCGATTTCAACATCAGGAGCCTGGGAGCTCCAAACCGGCGCGGCCTTCTCGGCTTCGGAAGCCGCGGTCTCCAGCTAGATAGCGGCCGTTCCAGGTGGCCCAGCCGCTGAGAGGAATCTCCAGACGCCGGGGCAAGACCACTCGTTGAGAACGGCCAGGAACACCGGGCCTCCGTAGAGGCAATTGCGGTGGCCTCAATAGGCCTGACTTTGGGGTGAACTTGGGATGGGGACTGGACATTGTGCCTTCCCCCACAGTGGTGTCCATTGTGGGGGGATGATTTTTTGTCTGTAAGGTAATCCTGTTAGTCTTTGTCCAAGATGGCTGCCGTGAAGGGAGAGTGGACGCTGGCGCGCTTTAGCTGCCGCTGCTCTCTCTTCACATTGTGTTTTTGATTTTTGTTTTTGGACTGAATTCTGTTTTTAATTTGTGTTTCTGTGATGTCTTTATTATTTATTTTATTCTGATTATATGTTTATATTCCTGTTAACCTATGTAAGGTGTCCTTGAGATGTTTGAAAGGCGCCCAATAATTAAATTTATTATTATTATTATTATTATTATTGTATTATTATGTCGTTTTATCTACCTGACACGCTGCGTATTTCGATGATAATCAAGGTGGGGCCTGAAGAGAGAGGAGGAGATGTCAAAAGGTGAGAAGATAAATAAATAGTTTTGAGATGGATAATAAATAGATAAACTTTGCTTGTTGCATATAATCCACTTTTATTTTCTTGCATGTGTTACAAAAGAAGATTCAAACTTCACACTAAAACACTGGGTGGCTAATGCTGTGGTACGAAGCAGAAGATAATGGTGGAAGATTGTGTTTACGACTAGAGGCCTGTGACTAGTGGTGCACCTCAAGGATTATTGCTGTTCGTCATTTATATCAATGATCTGGATGAGAATGTACATAACATATTTGGTAGGTTTGCAGATGACACTAAAATGGGTGGCATTATAGACAGTGAAGAATTACAACGGGATCTTGATCAGCTGGGCAAGTGGTCTGAGGAGTGGTTCCTGGTGTTTACTTCAGATCAATGTGAGGTGTTGCCATTTTGGTAAGTCAAATCAGGGCAGGACTCTCACAGTACATGGTAGGGCCTTGGGGAATGTTGTAGAACAGAAGGATCTAGGAGTAAAAATACACAGTTCCCTGAAAATGGTATCATTGGGCAGTGAAGAGGTTTTTGCTAAATTGGTTTTCATCAGTAAGGCAACTGAGTGTAGAAGTTAAGACGTGCCATTACAGTTGTACACGTTGATGGTGCGGCTGCACCTGGAGTATTGTGTTCAGATTTGATCACCCAGCTTTGGAAATATGTCATTTTGCTGGAAAAAGTGCAGAGAAGATGTATGAGGATGTTGCCATGACTCAGACCTAGGGTGGGATTGGCAGGCTAGTGCTTTATTCTTTGATGTGCAGGAGGCTAGTGGATAATTTTATGGAGGTGTACAAAATTATGAGGGGAAATAATGCATAGAATCTGTTTCCCAGACCCGAGGAATCAGGAACTATAGCTTTATTGTGAGAGGACAGCCTTTCCACACACAAAGGGGAGTGGGGGGGGGGGGGGGGGGGGGGGGGGAGGTCGGGGTCTATGAAACAAGCTACCAGAGGAGATACAGGCAGGTTGTGATTGAGGCAGATACAATAATAACAATTAATCAATATTTGGACAAGGATAGGAAAGATTTAGAGGGATTTGTGCTAAATGTTGACAAATAATAATGTCTATTGTAATATGGCCATTCTGAGAAACTGCAATAAGGTGGTAGAAAGATTGCAGCAAGGTGGCGCCACTCTGCTGGAGTCAGGCATAGCCTTTAAAGTTAACTTGTAGAAGTAGAGGAACTTTATCTACAGTTGTGTTAAGAATAAAATTACAATTTATTTATTTTTCATATTATTAATATAGAAGTTATGCTGTGGAAATGTGTGTTATGAAAAACGTTACTTATCAAAGTGTGTTCAAAAATCCTGTTTCATTCTGTATGGCTCTTTTGTCATTTTTGGTAAAGCTGAATGATTGTATTGTTCAAAGTTCTAGCAAAGGTGTTTATGTCACTTAGATAGAAAATTGTGGTTGCCATGTTAACAGATATCAGTGAATTCTCAATGCCTGAGCTGAGATAAAGGTTGCTTTGTTAGAAAAAGTCTTGTTCAGTAGAATATTTAATGCACAGGTTTGAGAGTCTTTGTCAATGGGGGAAGGGTTGATGTAATACATTCTCATGATGATATATTACTTATATTTATCTCTATTTCCCTTGTTTTCCAACTCTTTATGTCACTATTTTTTTTCGCAAGCATCTGGCCCGCAGTTGAAACTGTAATCCCATGATCAGGGGAAAAGGTGGACGTAGAACATTTAACATTTGATGTGCAGGAGGCGTGGCAAAACAGCCGAAAAAAGACGCCAGGTGTCACACTGACTGCTATAAGAAAAACAAACAGACGGACAGGGGTGAGTCCGTAATGGCCGTCTTGCAAGCAGCCTGTCATGGCTCTTCTCTGTTTTTGTTGTTTTCAGTGTGTGTTAAAGGTATGTTTTGGTGTTTCTGCGTATGTTTTATGTGGGAGAGGGTGCGGGGAATAGGGGGAAACTTTTCTTGTTGTGTTGCAATCCGTCTCGACGCCAGAGTTTCGATCATCCCGACGAGAGAGTCTGAACATCGGGCCGTTGTCAGTGGGGAGTGTTGATTACACTGTACTGGATGTTAATGTTGAATTGTGTTGGTTGTTATTGAATCGTTGTTTTTGCAATGTTGATTCCACTGTAGTTGATGCTTATGTTAAATTGTGTTAAATGGTTGTGTTAAATTAAATCGTTATTTTTGCACAATAAATGCGAAGTTGATCTTAAGATTCTTTGTCTCCTCCATGACTTCCATTTTCCAGGCCCCCATTCCCTCATCTTCACCATGGATGTCCAGTCACTCTACACCTCCATCCCCCATCAGGAGGGTCTTAAAGCCCTCCGTTTCTTCATCGACTGCAGAACCAATCAATCTCCATCTACCGATACTCTCCTGCACCTAGCGGAGCTGGTCCTTACCCTCAACAACTCTTCCTATGTTTCCTCCCATTTCCTCCAAATCCAAGGCATAGTTATGGGCACGCACATGGGTCCCAGCTATGCCTGCCTCTTTGTAGGGTACGCTGAACAATCCTTGTTCGAAGGCATACCATGGGCCTGCAAATGACCTTGTTTGAAGGCATACCGTGGCCCTCATTCTAAGCTTCCCCTAATCTAGTTTCAGTCAAAAATCAGTGAGTCAAGCACTTGCGCAACTAATCTTTATTTGACAAGTTCCCACTACTATACCTAACCACCGTGGATTCGAACCTCGTATATGCCTGGCAAAGCCCTCTTTAGCCTCGTTCAAGCAGAAGGTCATGCAGTCCCAAGCGTTCTCCCAGATCAACACAGGACCTCATGGGAGCGGCCTTTTATAGGTCCCTGAACTTTGAGGGGTCGATCCACATGGGGGTGGCCTCTTTACAGTACAATAACCGATATCGATTAACCGAGTACATGATTGGCATTTCCCCAACCCAATAATACAGTGACTAATACAATGTATTCAAACGGAGCTTCTGAAAAGAAGCAAACATTGCAACATGTGCCTTGATATTCAAGAAACCCAGACAAGGCTCAATACTTAATCCAATCAACATCTAGCAAAGTAAAGCTTTGCAACATTATTTACAACGTATATGTCTGGTTTGCATTCATCCAATCCATTCCATGCAATTTGCACCTAATTGTCAGGATCTGCAGATGTTCCATTTTCTTTCTGCAGCTCTAGACAAACTGGCACCATTCTGCAGCTTGTCCTATTTCTGCAGAAGGCACATTTAAATTGACCAATGGCCTAGCAGCCCAGAAGACCTTGCTCAATTTTAGTGTCCTGGCCTCTCCAACTTCGCCTGAATTAACACCTATCTCCGAACTCTATCTCCGCTACATTGACGACTGCATTGGTGCTACCTCCTGCACCCCTGCAAAACTCACTGACTTCATCCATTTCACCACTAATTTCCATCTGGCACTCAAATTCACCTGGACCATTTCCGACATATCCCTACTGTTTCTAGACCTCACTATCTCCATCGCAGGTAACAGACTACTGACCAACATCTACTACAAACCCACTGCCTCCCATGGCTATCTGGACTACACTTCTTCCCACTTTGCTTCCTGTAAGGACTCTATCCCCTACTCCCAATTCCTCCATCTTTGCCGCATCTGCACCCAGGATGAGGTGTTCCAAACCAGGGCATCGGAGATGTCCTAATTCTTTAGGGAGTCTATAGTCCTCTTCGACTATAGATGAGGCTCTCACCAGGGTCTGTTCTATATCCCGCAGCTCTGCTCTCACTCCCCATCCCCCCACTTGTAACAAGGGCAAAGTCCCCCTTGTCCTCACCTTACACCCTACCAGCCATCACACACAACAGATAGTCCTCCGACATTTTTGTCACCTCCAACGGGATCCCACCACTGGCCACATCTTCCCATCTCCTCTCCTTTTGGCTTTCCGCAGAGACCGTTCCCTCCGTAACTCTCTGGTCAATTCATCCCTTCCCACCCAAACCAACCCTCCCCGGGTACTTTCCCTTGCACTGCAGGAAATGCTACTCTTGTCATGCCGCCCCCCCCTGGTATAGGGGGGACCCTCCATCCATCCAGGGACCTAAGCAGTCTTTCCAGGTTCACCTGCACCTCTTCCAACCTCATCTATTGCATCCGCTTCTCTAGGTGTCAACTGCTCTACATCGGTGAGCCCAAGCACAGGCTTGGCGATCGCTTCGCCTCACACCTCCGCACAGTTCACATCAAAGATTATAGAGCAGAGCAAGATGCGTCACTCTGCGAAAAAAGCGTAGTATGACATGGGTATGACATGACGCCATTTTATTGAGCAACAATTTACAATAATATTAATAAAATTTACAATAATATTAACTAAATATGTGAAGTGATCAATGCTCTATAAAACACTGTTCCCTACAACACTGATTACACCAAAGACGATAGAGTGGATCAATCTTTCGAACGGATTACACCAAAGATACTAGAGGAGCATTGCCCGCTGCCTCGGGAGCGCCGACCGCGGGCAGATGCTTGAGGCTCTCCCGCCGGCCGCCTTCATCTGGTATAGGGGGGACCGAGAATCAGTCCTGGATCAACTCAGGAGTGGAGGAAACGTCCTCTTCCCCAAAGATACTAGAGGAGCCTCTAGTATCTTTGCTTTTCCCTGCGACCTGATGTAAGGGCAGATTGTATAACTGTGGAGTCCGTCCCCGCTACCAAAGATGTCGTGTTTGGCATAAACAAATGGCGGCCGTGACGTTCCGTTACATACTACACGTCAGCCCATTGGATTTCGGAGGAGTGGTCTATATTGCTCTGCTCTATAATCTTTGGTTCACATTAACCAACCTGATCTCTCAGTGGCTCAGCACTTCAACTCCCCCTCCCATTCCGGATCCGACCTTTCTGTCCTGGACCTCCTCCATGCCCAGAGTGAGTCCCACCGCAATTTGGAGGAGCTGTGCCTCATATTTCACATGGGTAGTTTACACCTCAGCGGTATGAACATTGACTTCTCCAATTTCAGGTAGTCCTTGCTTTCTCCCTCCTTCCCCTCCCCTTCCCAGCTCTCCCACAGCCCACTGTCTCCGCTTCTTCCATTCTTCTTCCCGCCCTCTCCCCCCCCACTCCCACATCAGTCTGAAGAAGGATCTCAACCTGAAACGTCACCTATTCCTTCGCTCCATAGATGCTGCCTCACCCGCCGAAAAAATGTCTCCTGCATTTTTGTCTACCTTAAGATTCTTGAGGGTTGTTTCAATACCAGTGTCTCAAACTAACTCCTATGTTCAGTAGACATAATATTTCTTAAATATATAAATATGTCAAAGTTTATTAACTATGGCAATAGATGTGGCCCTCCAACCGTTCACAGACCCGCGACCCGGCCCCTAGGCAGAACCGGGTTGTCAACTCCTGGCATAGAGCACTTTGGGTCTAAAGTAGGCAAATAGGATTAGCATCAATAGACATCACTGATGAGGTGGCCAAAAGGGCCTTTTCTGTGCAATATGTTTCTATGTCTCTATGATTTCATGATTCTATGGTCATACCTTGCAAAAGTTCTATTACAACTCATCAGTTTATGGCTGCATGCAGCAAGACCTCGACAACATTCAGATATGTGCTGATCAGGGAAGGCAACAATTGTTCCACTAATCTGCTGAGCAATGATCATCTTCTATAACAAACAATAATAAGAAAGACTATAATTAACTACACAGGATAGTCAATAACGTTACCATAGCCAAATTGCCCTGCGTCAACATTCACTGAACAGAAATTCAACCAGACAAATGTCTTAGCCCAAGTCTTTTCATCGGCTATCAGGCATACTTCAGGAGTGTGATGAAAGACTGCTCGCTTGTACTGCTCTTACAATATTTAAGAAGCTCAACAAAATTCAGGACAAAGCAGCCAAGGTGATTTGCAGACCATTACTCCTTCCACCATTTTAAACATTTAAGTGTACGACCTACAAAATGCTTCTCATTCACTCAGCTAAACTACTTTGATAGATTTTGTCACATGCAGTTTATCCATATTAATTTCAAAAGATGAATATGGCCAATTATTCATATTCATTTAAAAAAATTACAACCATGCGAATCAAATTTCTGCAATCTTTTGTGCTAACATAAAAATCATGGCACTAGCACTTAATCCTGCCCAGAATATCGGCCACAACACTAGATGAATTAATTAACATTATACATTTCTGTAAATGTTGGCTGTTTGTAGGTCTTGGAGGATATTCCTTGAAACAAAATGTTTTGAATTGATATGCACATTTTAAAAGTAATTATACAGAAGTAAACCTAAATAATAAAAACTGGATTCCATTGGAACATGTTAGTAGAATTGCATGACTTTAAATGGCATTTTCAGAAATTTAAAATCAGATTGTGTATAGATTGAGAACTAGGCACTGATTATAACAATGCTTATTTTGTGTGATTAATCTATTTTCACCAGTACTAACAAAATATCACCAGACTTCCACTTTTAAATGAATCAAGGCCTATTTTACAATCCAGACTTGAAAACTAAATTCTGCTCACAAGTGCTGCTTAATCACATTGGTCCCTGGAAGATTTTACAGTTGGCGGTATTCAAATGAGTTTGAATGGAATGTTCAGCCAAAAACGTCAGCTCTGAAGTCGAACATAAACTGCTCCATGAGCATTGACTGCACCCAGAGTGGACATTCTACCTTCATTCAGTGCCATGTGGCCCAGTCCCAGTAAGTTATACAAAGGAACTGAAGCATGCACAATGCGTGGACTCTTCCCTCAACCTTTGAATTCCCAATCTTAGGCACTTCATTCGTATGCTGCTCAGGGTGAGGCATCCTTTATCCTAGGGTGTGCTATCAGTTAGAGGAATGCTACATTTTGGGAAACATGAAAAGGTAACATTCTTGCACAGAACTTTTATTGAAGCAAATGGTTTTGAGTACAGTCAACCCTGTGACATGAACTTTTCACCATTTGGGTATGAGTCAAGTGAAATCACGTGAGCTATTGGCTTGCAGAAGATATTTCCATTTCCATTATGGTCGCTTCACCTGCCAGTTATATCCTGATGTTTGTTGTTGCATACTACTCAATATATGACATTGGAGATAAAGTAATGCCTGATCATTTGTGTGCAATGGCATTGTTAAGGTTTTATTTGTGCATTAGTTTGAAAAAACAGTGTGGGTCAATTGAGCCAGAAATGTATTACATTTGAGATTTTTATGAAATTTAATAGAGGGTCAAAGTATGAAGTTTTATCTGATTGGTTGATGTCCTTTATTCCGCTCACCATGAACTTCAGGTCATCTGAAACTCTGCAGTGTGACCCCTAATTCACACAAAATTCATTATTTCTTGATCATTGACCTGTAATGGCTCCCAGATAAACAATACATTGATGTTACATCCTTATTCATGCTTTCAAATTAACGGTCTGGCTGCTCCCTCTCTCCCTTACTTCCCTGTAGGCTCTGGTATGTAATCTGTTCTCCAGTTCTGGATTTCACATCTCTACAGATTGATTTGCTCCACCATTGGAGGCTGTACCTCAAGGGCAACCACTCAGCCATTCAACCTCTAGATTCATAGTGGGTGACCTGCACTGACCAAGGCACTGTGATATGTCATTACGAGTGTATGAACCTTTTGTGCTTGAAAAATAAATGTCAATTGGACCTCCAGAGCTTTGCTGATTTGAATCCTTTCACCTGAAGCCACTTTAATACAGATTGTTGTGCTGTCACAAGGTGAAAAGATTCACCCTGATGACAAGCCATTATCCAACCTTGGCATGAAATAATAATAATAATAACAATAATAATAATAATAATAATAATAATAATAATAATAAATTTTATTTTTGGGCGCCTTTCAGAAATCTCAAGGACACCTTACAGAGATTAACAAGAATAATAAAACATATAATCAGAATAAAATAAATAATAAAGACATCACAGAGACACAAATTAAAAACAGAATACAGTCCAAAAACAAAAAAAAAAATCAAAAACACAGTGTGAAGAGAGAGCAGCGGCAGCTAAAGCGTGCCAGCGTCCACTCTCCCTTCCGACAGCCATCTTGGACAAAGACTAACAGGTTTACTTACAGACAAAAAAAATCATCCCCCCACAATGGATTACCACATGTACATTTGTTTCTATTCAAATCTAGAATTAGCCACTTGAGCTCTTTTGTTTTCTATTCCAATTCCTGTTTTGAAGTACTTTAGTTCAACTTTAAGGATAAGGGGAAAATCTTTTAGGACCGAGATGAGGAAAACATTTTTCACACAGAGAGTGGTGAATCTGTGGAATTCTCTGCCACATAAGGTAATTGAGGCCAGTTCATTGGCTATATTTAAGAGGGAGTTAGATGTGGCCCTTGTGGCTAAAGGGATCAGGGGTATGGAGAGAAGGCAGGAACAGGATACTGAGTTGGATGATCAGCCATGATCATATTGAATGGCGGTGCACGCTCGAAGGTCCGAATGGCCTACTCGTGCACCTATTTTCTATGTTTCTATGTTTCTAACCTGTTCTTGCAGGATTTTTTTTTTTTAAAACATAGTTCCTCATACACATCTTTGTTTTATTTCCTTGTGAGAATTTGCTTTGAGGCAAATTGACCACATAAGATATTGGAAATTGACACAAAATGCTGGGGTAACTCAGCAGGACAGGTAGCATCTCTGGAGAGTGGGTGACGTTTCAGGTCGAGACCCTTCTTCAGATAATGGAAGATTTTCTGAGAAACTGTGTGAATGGATTTTTGATGTTATTTATTTGTGAGAATCACAAAGAGTCATGCACTATTTGGGGAAGCCAATCAGTTGTCATAGAGTCATAGAGTCTTACAGAGTGGAAACAGGCTCTTTTGCCCAACTTGCCCACATCGGCCAACACAGGAGTGGAAATCCCAGGGGGGGTCAGGGGAGACACGTCCCCCCCCCATCCCCCGTTTTGAGAGGTGGGGGAAGATCCCCCCCCCCCATTTTTTGTAAGAGGTGGATGTAGGGGGGGTGGGACTGAGGTGATTGGAGGAGGGAGACGTCCGTGGGGCAAAGATCAGAGCGGAATTTAAATTGCATGCCCAGGTCAAGCGAAAAACTCTCGGCAGCCTGGACGCAGACCTGCGCCTCATCCGCGGCCAGAATCAATCCCGGGTCTCCAGCGCTGCAATCGCTGCTGCACCGCCACTGGACCATCCCCGTCCCCACCCGAGTGCCTCCGTCCCCCCACACCCGGGGGTGGCCAGAGACGTCGGGAGTCAGACGGGAGCGGTGCCCTCAGCCAGCGCAGAGAAGCAGCGCAAAACCCAGCTCAACTCTGCCTGGTCAACTCTGCCTGCCCAAGACAGCCCAGGTTTACAGGGGCAGAGTTGAGGGGGCTGTAGGTTAACCCGGCGAGGGGCTGCATTTAGCGCTGCTTCTCCGCACTGGCTGTGAGCCTTACGCGATTTTTTCGGCGGCTGCTGGCACCCGTCACTAATTACCGTCCATGGCTGAAGCCTCCGAAGCTGCGTATGTGTGTGTGTGTGTGTGTGTGTGTGTGTGTGTGTGTGTGTGTGTGTGTGTGTGTGTGTGAGTGAGTGTGAGTGAATGTGTACATGCGCAGCCGGCAAGAAATTGTGTCCCCCCCCCGGTCCCCTCCATGTTTTGAGAGCGATTTCTGTGCCTGGGCCAACATGTCCCATCTACACTAGTCCCGCCTACCTGTGTTTGGCCCATGTCCCTCTAAACCTGTGAACCTGTCCGATCCATAGATTGCAGAAAGAAGAAACTGCAGATGCTGATTTACACAAAAGGACACAGAAGTGTTGGAGTAACTCAATGGGTCAGGCAACATCACTAGAGAACATGGATAGGTGATGATCGGGTCTGAAGAGGGGTCCCGACACAAAATATCACCTATCCATGTTTTTCAGAGATGCTTCTTGACCCGCTGAGTTACTGCAGCAATTTATGTCCCACCTGTAGATTGACATTTTACTTACTTTTAATTATTCTACATCTTTTATGGGATGTGGGGGGTTTGCAGTGTGTGTACTGCTTCATCCAGGTTGCCTAAAAACCCTGTTTGTCAGTCTTCAGTGGTAACAATTGCTTTTAAAACTAAATTGTCTATTACATGGAATAGTACAGCACAATATGGCCCACACTTTCTGTGCTGAACATGATGCCAAAATAAAGTTATTTAATCTGCCTGCATATAATGTATATCCCTCCATTCCCTGCATATCCATGTGCCTGTCTAAAGGCCTGCTTAACACCATCATCATATCTGCCTCCAACACCACCTCTGACAGCACATTCCAGGCATCCACTAGTCTTTGTACATTTATCATAAATAGACTGACTCTTCTGACTATTTATTTAACACCTCCTCCCCACACTCTTCTTGTGCAGACCATTCTATTTTCCCTTCCTTGCAGTCTGCACCATAGAATCATAACGTTATTCGGCATGAAAACAGGCTCTGTGGCCAATCGAGTCTGTTACCATCATCAAGCACCCAATTACACTAATACTATTATATTCTCCATGTTTTTGCATTAACTAGCTGCAGATTCTGCCACTCTCCTCACCTTAGGAGCAATTTACAGTGGGTGATTAACCTAAAATCTGGCAAGTCTATGGATGTGGGTGGAAACTGGAGCAGGATCCTGACCCAAAACATCACACATTCCTTTTCTCCAGAAATGCTGCCTGTCCCTCCAGCTGAGTTACTCCAAAATTTTGTGTCGATCTTCACTCCCAAAGGACACCTACATAATCATAAGAACAATGTTTAAACACCACACAGACAGCATTGGAAATCAGGATTGAATCTGGGTTGGTGTTGCATTCTATTACTTTTTGACTAGGTAAACTACAGATTAAAATCTTTACCAATGTTTCTCAACCTGAGTTTTTCCAACATTTTAACTCTTTATTCGTTTTGCCTATTCTCATTTTTGGCTCAGAGATAACGATTACCAGAATAGAAAGTAAATAGAATTCTCTGTTCATAAAACTTGCATGAATGTCCAAAGTTAATTCAAATAAGGTTGTTAATGTGACATTTTCCGTATTAACAGCTGTGGATTAACGAACAGATTTGCTAAGGAGGATATTTTTCAAACAGTTATGATGCAGATGGAGAAGATTTTCTTTGCTGCAGTGTTTTTCTACTAAATAAATAATGATTCATTCATAGAGGATATTGTTCCCTGCTCTTCCTGTAAAAAAAAATCATATTATTGGAAAATGACTCTGTTGCCTACCGATTCTGAGAAAAGAAAATTTAAATTCATCTGTGACATCTGCCTTAGGCATCACTTTCCCAATCAATTCACGCCTTTCCTTTGATGCACATAAAGTATTGAAGTTTTTGCATGTTTCTTGTGGGTGTTAGCTTAGGTTTTTTCTGCCATAACATAGTGGTAGCAGCCCTGCCTTTAACTTGGCCTGCTGTGTTTCGGCCAAGACTGGGTCAGCCATGATCTTATTCAATGGCAAAACAGGCTCAAGCAGTTGAATGACTGATCTTGTTTCTGTTTTTTGCCTCATTATATTCCAATAGACTGGAGTTCCTTTTCTACCATTCTTTCTGTGGATAACACAATGTATTCATCTTCTGTACTTTCTTGCATCATTATGTTCCAATCTAATTTTTATTTGGCAACGATTTCACCATGACAGGTTACAGCCAAATTATACATTCCTGTGTGCTCATTATTTAACAAGCAGTTCCCCTGTTTATTATTGAGATGGAGAATGTTCTTTTTTGACAATTATTTGCACACACTTGCAATGAACTAGGTCAAGGTCAATTTATTTTAATTTAATTGAATAACCCTGAGAAGTTTATCCAGCAGTAAATCAAATTACTTTTCCGTGAGCAGATATGACAGTAACCATAAGACCAGAGGACTATACGACACACGAGTAGGATTGGGCCATTCAGCTCAAGTCAATTCGGCCATCTATGGCTGATCTATTTTTTCCCACAACTCCATTCTCCTACCTTCTCCCCATAACTTTGAACACCCTTACTAATCATACATCTATCAATCTCTGCTTTAAAAATACCCAATGACTTGGCCTCCACAGCATTTTGTGGTGATTAATTCCACATATGCATCATCCTCTAGCTAAAGAAATTCTTCCTCGTCTCCATTCTGAAGGATGTCTTCTGGTTCTAGAATCTTTCATTCCTGGAAATATCCATTCCACATCCACCCTATTTAGGCTTTCATTATTCAGTAGGTTTCAGAGAATCCCCTCATCCTTCTAAACTCCAGCGAGTACAGGCCCAGAGCCTTCAAACACACTTCATATGTTAACCTAATCATCCCTGGGATCATTCTCATAAACCTCCTCTAGATCCTCTCCAAAACTAGCACATCATTCCTCAGATATGGGACTCAAAATTGCTCACAATATTCCAAATGTTGCCTCACCAGCTGCTGGTAAAGCTTCAGCATTATATCCTTGCTTTTATAATTCTAATCCCCTTGAAATGAATGCTAGTATTGCATTGGCCTCCTTACCGTCAACTCAACCTTCAAATTAACCTTTTGGAATTCTGCAACAGCACTCCCAAGTTCCTTTGCACCTTCGATTTCTGAATCTTCTCCCCATTTAGAAAGTAATCTGTACTTTTATTCCTTCTACCAAAGTGCATGAGCGTACACTTTGCTATGCTGTATTCCATTTGCCACTTCTTCGCCCACTCTCACAAACTGTCCCTTCTGCAGACTCCCTGCTTCCTCACCATGACCTGCCTATCTATGTATCATCCACAAACTTGGTCATAAAACCATCAATCCTCTCATCCAGATCATTAACATATAACTTGAAAAGTAGCAGAACTGACACCAACCCTTATGGATCACCACCAGTCACCGGCAGTCAACGAGAAATGGCTCATTTTATTGCTACGCTTTGCCTTCTGCAGTTAGCCAATCTTCTATCCCTGTTAGTAGCTTGCCTCTAATACCATGGGTTTCTATCTTGTTTAATAGCCTCAAGTGTATCACCTTATTAAAGGCCGCCTCAAAATCCAAGTAAACACCATCCACTGACTCTCCTTTGTCCATCCTGCTTTTACTCCTCAAAATAGTCCAACAGATTTCTTAAGATCTTCCCTTAACAAAACCACGCTGACCGGCCTATTTTATCAAATATCTATCTATTACAAATTACCTTTTCCAAGTTGGTATTACAAATGCATCAAAATTGTAATCCTTATGGCTATGTGAGTTTATTTGTTAGCCTGGATTTAAATTTTTAAATCTACTCCAGAAAATTTAAACAGAATTGAAGAAAATGACCATACAACTTTAAAATTTCAGTGAGATCACATGTATCTAAAAGTGATTTAAAAGTTAAAGTTAGCATTTTATAAAAATGCTAAAGTTAGCATTTTATATCAATAGAATCATTGCCGATTAAAATGAATTCCACGTCTTTAATAATGTTCAGAGACATCTAGAAATGTAAAATGTTGTAATGTTTCATTTAAATTTAATATTTGCTTGTTTATAGCTTCTGTTCAATTAAATTAAGAGCATTCTATTAGAATCTGATGGTATTGTTCTATGAAATTAATTGTGCGGTAAGCTATATTACAAATCAGAAGAAATAATGATCGTAATCTTTTTCATTATATGTGATGTTTATATTTATTACTTGCTGAGTGCATAAGTACTTTCAATTGCAATTTTACATTTATTGTTTTCTCTTTACAATGTATTGTTCACAAAGATATTTTTCACTAAACAGCAGTAAACTAAAAGGACAATTGTAAAGAGGCATGCAGGAAACATTCCAAATTAAGCAAAAATATTTGTCAAAGACTAAAATTAATAAAGCATTTCTCACATCTTCAAATGAAAGAGCTAATACTGTAATAGAGGACAATAGCGTATTCATTTTACAGTGAGATTATAAGGTATGATTTAGGTGTTCAGGTGTGTATATAATAATGAAGCAATATTGTGAGGTAGCAGACTACACTCTAATCAAATGAGAGTGATAAAGTTGTTCCTGTTTTGCCGACTTTGGGGTTTACATATTTTAATGTATGAAAAGTACAAAAGTTTTATTACAGTTTTAAATTAGTCACTACTAGCAGACTTTAGAGCAGTAATATATGTGAGTTTTGAGCTTTACAATTAATATTCTATCATGATCTACATTTTGAACAGCGCATCAAGAAAATTGGATAAATAGCCAAACAAGGGCACTATTTTATTGTTGTGCTAATCAGTTGCACTGTCTTTGCCATGGGAACCACTGTCAAAAATATCCTAAAATGGCACAATTGGGTGATTCTTACATATATGTGAAATAATATGTAGATATGGTAGTTACGGGTTGCAATCACTCACGTGATCTAATTGTTCAAAATTGGTTATTGTTCAATACTCGTTCATGGTAGGAGAGAAAAAAGCCATTTGGCAGAACTTGACAGATTGTGGTGAATAATATTAACAGCCCATATCAATTAAACAGAAAATAAAAAAACTCTATAAATTTGTGATCAGGGGAAGAATATTTCTAGATGATTTTGCAATGCACATTAAAATAAATTGACGTGTGCATTTAAGCATACAATAAAACTCTTGTGACAGTAAGAAATAGTTCACTTAATGCTGCAGAATATATATTTTATTTTACCTAATTTACTAAGGATTGTTATGAATTTGCCAGAATCATACTTCTAAGACAGAAAAGACAGACTAAATAATTAGTAGATTACAACAGGATTTAATGGTATTCTATTTAAAACTATCAATGTTTTTTGTTAGGCTTGAATAAGGTGTTTAATAAATAATGAATTAATGACTACCAATAAAATTATAGAATGATATAAAATTACAATATGTTGCATAGGAAAACTTACTAGTGGTATGAATATGTACAACACAGGAAATAGTTTAATTTACCTTATCCAACAGGTACATAGTTGATACAGAAACTATAATAAATAGTAATGTTAAATATTTACAAAATAGAATAAATGTGATCAGTAGATGAACATGTAGACCTTCGCAAAAGCTTTACCTTTTACAAAATTACCCAAGAAATATCTAATAATAAAGATTCTGTCCTGAAGTAAGGTGTTTGTTTTATTGTTTGTAAGATTTTGTTTTATAAAGGAAACTCCCATGTATGCTGAGGTGATTTGTTGAGTGAGACAATTGATATAATGTTTAGTTTCAAGTACAGGGATATATGCTGGACTGCATTCTAGGAATTGTCATGTTCTTTTATTGTAAGTGTAAGTAAAGAAACTGATTGCCGAGTTGAACTACAGTTCCCAGAATATCTTGTATGTAACACGTACCATTTTAGGATATGTGCATTGGAATGTCCGTAATAAGGAAATGGGTGCATGGAAAGTCCTCATCTCTAAGGAGCGTTCACCTTCTGATGTCTGATAACTCAATGGGATCACCAGCGTGAGCATGTTCCTCAGTTATTCGCCGTGAGGTCTGGCCGGCACCTCGGTTACGTGAATGGGCATTCGGGTGAATTTTTCCACTTTTTTCCTTTTCTCCTTTTGGGCTCCTAGCATTCTCCCTGTCGTGCTCAAGATAGTTTATATCTGCACTACCTTTGTGGCCCTTGCGGTTTTCTCCCTTTTTTTTGTCCGGAACTGCAGTTGTTGGAGTGACTTGATCAGTCTGTTTGATGGAAGAGCAGGAATCCTCTTGCAAAATTTGCCTTAAGAATGCAAGACTCTGACCAAATCGAGATCTCACACTTTTCTTGACAGCTTCCATAATGTCTTCATGACAATGAAACAGAGCTTTTATAAACTCCAGGTATGACCTATCATAAAAAAATATATAATGGCATATGAGCACTTTATATGCTTAATTTTCAAACACACACACATACATATATATTTGGGAAATACAGAAGTTAAGGTGACAACATTTGTTTATTATTTATAGTTTTTACTTTTAAGAATGGCAAATGAAACAGATTGAACAACATTTAGGATACAGCCTCTATAACTACATTATAGTTGGTAAATCCACCATTTTCCAACCCTTGGATATGAACAAGCAGAATTTAGTTATTTAATCTGGGTCAAGAAATAACTGTGTTTTTGAATGAATTGGCTGAATAATGAGCTCTAACAAGCTCATGAAGTGTCGACCCATTAATATCACTCCAATAATTATAATCCAATACCTGTAGCCTGCTCAAGGGACATTCTTTATAAATTAGCATTTTTGATTCGTTTTGTTGAATAAATTAAGCATATGGTACCATACTTCTAATTTGTTGTCAAAACCATTCCTTCATTCAGCCTTTTTTTTTTCCTTTCACCAATTACTTCACTCCAGTTTCAATAGCCTCCACTTGATCACACATCTTCAGTACACACAAAAGTTGAGTGAACCACCATATTTCCATCCCTTCAATGTCTTCAATGAATCAAGCGGAATTATATTCTTAAAAAATATTCTTGTCGAAAAGAAAGACCCTCAGATAATATACATCAAAACGACAAACATAAAATGCTGGAAATACTCAGCCAACCAGACAGCATTTGTATAGCGAGAAGCAGAGTTAATGTATCAGGTTAATGACTGTTTATCAAAGAGGTTCTCTTAAAAACTCAGCTGAGTATTTCCAGCATTGTCTATTTTTATTTCCTTGGACCAGCTATTTTCTCTCAATTCATAATTAACTGTTACCCATATTTAGCTCCCAGAAATCTAAACCACAAGTTATTACACTTAATTTTATTGATGCTATCATTATTTATTTTCAAGCCAACTTCTTTGATCTCACTATCTCCTTTAACCTCAGTTAGAAATCCAACAATTATTTTGTTTCCAACCCAACATCCATGAATTGTGAGTGAGGCTTTCATGCTACGTTCCTTTTCTCAACAGCAGCTCTTCAAAAGACACATATGCAGCGCATGAATATCTAATGCTGGAGCTTCTACTAATTGTTTTTTTCATCCTAAATTCTTTGTCTGAAATCCATCCTTATTGAACAATTTTCAAATCTAATCTATTCTTTTCCAAGGTCCTATATTTGGTTCTTCTTGTATTTGTCAAGCTATAATCTTTAGGCCATTAAAATTTAAGAGGGGCAATTTTCAATTGTGGATAATGATATGAAATGATTGGTTTCAAGCACAGACTGTTATACATCACAATATATTTTGCTTACCATTAAATTCAAAGACATGGAATTTAGGCGGACTGGAAATTAAGCAGCCAACTTGTTATTGCAAATTTTATATTATTGCCAAACGATAACCGCTCCTGAATTTTCAATACAAAGCTCCTCAGTCTTATTCAGATGAAATGTCCAATACATGCAAGTCACATGGTGCCAGATTTAATCATGTCTATCCTGTATGTCTCTACCCAGCAATTACCTAATTACTACCCTCTTGTTTTATGTAACTCTTTTTTACCCCCTTTCAATACTGCTGGTTTCCTGTACTTAGGATTATGGATTATTACAGGGCTTTATAATATAGATGTGGGGTTGATGTTTCTACTGGCCGGGCTGTCTGGAACCAAGGGTCAGTCTCAAAATAAGGAGTTGGTCGTTCATGAAAGAGATAAGAAATTCCTTTGCTTAGGGTGGGTAGTGAATTTTTGGAATTCTATGCCAAAGAGTACTGTGGGGATTTTAGTTATAATACAATATTTCTGGACCTAACTTGGTGTAACACAGACTATGGGTCATATCTGTATCATTCTAATTTGTCAGTTTCAGTTTTACACACAGCAATAGCCTGGTGACCTTAATTTTGAAAATCATGAGGTAAACATTGCAAATGTAAGGTGAAATAAAGAATGAGAGGTTACAGGGTTGACCATTCAGATCAGAAATGATAAGGCATTTCCTCACCCAGATGGGGGTTAATCTCTTGGCATTTACTATCTTAAAGGGTTGAAAGTGGTCAGTCACTGAGTATGTTTATAACAGAGATCAATACAATTTTAGATTTTAAGGAGATCACGGGATAAGGAATTATTAAGGAAAGTGGCACTGAGGTGAAAGCTCAACCATGATCTTGGTAAAATGGGAGTGAATGATTGAATGTTTCAAATTCAGGATTCCTTCTACGATCTTGCATATAGCAGTTGTAAAATAATCAAATTTAATTTATTTATGTGTTGTTGCAAACAATTGTGTCAGAAGTTTGTAGTTCACAATTGTGAAATATAATTAAATAAAATAGACTAAAAACAATGGATTTTTAGGATCAGCATGAATTAAGATAATTTATATGTATTATTAATGACACCTAGCAATTCTAATATCCTTTCTTCCAGTTAATGCCTTGTGTTAACCATAACCATAGTAGGTGATTTTATTTTAGTAGCACATGTAACTGCCAAACGAGTTCACTTTTACTATTTAATATGTGTGTAAAAAAAAGAATACAGTTGGATCTATTATCAAAGGCATGACAGAAGAAAATAACATGACCTCTCTGACCGGCCATGAGCTGAATCTGTTTTCCATGACCTTTTCAAGCACATCAAGTGCCCTGTACCTTATCTATGCAGGCCTTGAGTAAAATAAATAGAACAGCGTTTTGTCAGAAATATTTACACAATGTTGTAAAACGTGATGCAAGCCAAGCTCAGTAACCTGCATGTTGCAGGGGGAGCAAATCATAAACAATCTCGTTTACTGCTTACCCTTTTGAAAGCAAATGTCGAATGTGAATCATTTCCACGACCACATTAATGTTCTCCTTGGCAGTGGAACAGAGGTCATGCTTAAGGTAGCATTCTTGCTGCAGCTGAGACACCATCTCCTGGATAGTGGAGCACTTGCGGCTGATGCAGCTAAATTTTACTCTTAGTCCATGAGCCATGCACTTCAGAGTATCTTTAATGAAAGATTTTCCCTGCACAGATTTAGGGAATAACATGTAATAGTTTTGTAAAATAAATTCCTGACTCTTTAATATACACAAATACAATAGCACATTAGTTTATTTTTGAAGGCCCTTGAAGGGTAACTTTGATTGATTATAGGAAGATTACTTGTTTCAATGTTCATTAATACATGGTGCCAATAAAATTATATGTTATCCTTCAATGAATCCTCTTTCTCCTGAATTATTACCTGCGCATCAAATTTCCCAGCGTTGTGCAGGAATGCCAAACATATGTCATGTGGTCCATGGATTTCGCAGGAGTTGTTTTCAAAACATTCAAAAACTCCACAGCCAACGTCGCCAGTGTTCACCAGACAGTGCTGGATTTCAGCTGGAAATAGACGCGAAAAGGGTTACTGATTAAAAGGCTGGTTGGCCAGCATTTCAGCCCATTTCTGAACAATACTTCAGTTATTTTAATGGTGTCAGGAAGTTTGGAATACCAGACGGTATCCGTGAAACGCGCAATATAAATTCAAGTTCAACCCCGTTTTAATTCCGTCTGTGTCAAATCTACAAATCGGTGCATAACAAAGTGTCAGATGTGACTTTTGTTTCCCTGACAAACAATTTGTTCCCCGAGGCTTCTGAATGTTACGCCCGCCTTGCAGCGAGCGTAAAGTTGCCAAGTCACTGAGTTTGACTGATCAAGGGCAACGGCCCTGGGATCTCAGCAACATCCCATCGAAACAATTCAACTGCGCCGCCGCTTGCTCCACGTGGTGGGAGCTCCGGAGTCACTGCTGGCCGGCCGGCAACGCGCACCTGTGCTTCCCTGCTCTCTGGCTCCCATTGTT
Organism: Leucoraja erinaceus; assembly: GCF_028641065.1. NCBI lineage: Eukaryota > Metazoa > Chordata > Chondrichthyes > Rajiformes > Rajidae > Leucoraja > Leucoraja erinaceus. Next base: position 30,392,043 of record NC_073387.1, on the reverse strand, counting down.
ACTCACACGAAGCGACCGCCTGTTAAATCCTTTGAAGTCTCGGGTTTGGAGGCGCTTGTGTTTCTTGCAAATATCTAGTCAATTTCAGGCAAATTATTAAAACAAATCCTGGATTCTGCCTTTCCCCGCACGTAAATGTGCAACCAACCAACCACCCAACCTTTCTCTCCTCGGGGCTTAAGTGGTTAATATGCTAACGAGGTGTGCGTGGTTGTCGACACGGAGCCTCCCAGTGTGAAACAATACAATCCGACCACGGGACAATGGTCCTTTGCATTTGTAACATACTGCGCTCCGCGGCCGTGTTTCACTACCTTCGAATGGATGAGGGTATAAATAATTTATCCCCGGTTTCTCAAACTGTTGGGTTAACTGCTTCATTTCTGTCACCGACATCCGGAAAGTACTTGTTCGCACAGCGTTTTCTTGATCTTTTGCCATTTACACGCTGCATGCAGTCGAATGTGACCCGTTTACAATTTGCTTCATATACCGATACCAGGAGAACATAGAGAGTGAAGGCTCCGGATTTAACCACAATATTCCGGATCGGCTCCAGATTTAACCACATGAATACGGACCAAATTCAAGAATCTCGCGATTGACTTCCATTACTGAAGATGGATAACATAACCCCCTCATTAAATGGATTAATGATCTCAAGCACGAGTGCATGAAAAGCGCACACTAATAGCAGGAGCTATCTCGGACCACATACCTGTATTCTGCAACGAGAGACGTGCTTTTTGCTGGTTGGTTAGTTTATCCCGTTCGTGGTGGTTTTCCGGTAAATCGGCCTCGTCCGTTCCAAGAACAAGCTCGGGCCGTGTAAAAATCAGCAGGATTGTCAGAACACTCTCGAGCATGACCCTGTACATAGCTGCGCTATCTGGGGCCAGAGCGCAGAGAGGCGCTTCTGACTGATCGCAAGAGCGGCTCGTCGCCTGAGCTACGGACGGTATCTGAATAGGAATCGAGAGAGAAGGAGAGAGGAGGGTGATTAAATATACCAGAACCCTAGCCCCTGGCGTTTCTGTCACTTGAATGAAGGCAAGAAGCAGGTGTTGTCATTGGTTCGAACCAATCAGACGGCCAGAAAGCATTCCCAACTTTGACAAATCAGGATGGGAGGCGTGAGGCGAGAGCGACGCTATTCCACGCTGGGACCTCTGGCCAGAACCTGATCGAGTCAACTTTCCGCACTCCGTACAGCAGGGGGACGTGCTAGGATGGCGAAGCATCATTCTAATTCGCTTCCAGCCACAGGAAGAATTACATCTGCTCGAAACCCACGGCCATTATACACCCGAGTACCAGTCAATGTGAGTTTGACGGCTCGTCAGGAAACTGTGCCAATTAAAGCGGCTCCAATGGCTTCACGGTCCCAGTTTAATAATGGAATCATAGAAGTGCAAGCAGACCCGTCGTCCATTGTGCCCGCGCTAAAGATTATCTAATCAGTCCCGTTCTCTTATTGTTTCTCAAAGAGTCCGAAGAATAGATTCAGGAATTTCTCTGAAACTTTTTTCGAAAGTTGCCTATCTTTCCAATATTGTATTTGTTTTTACCAGCAGCTGTCACCAGCAGCAAATCTTCCTGGTATCCCGTTTAGTGCCTGTTCTATCCAACCGTAGGGTGGGTAAACTTGCCCGGGGATTCAACCCAGGGTTCGGTGGCGCCAGATGATGAAATGATTATGGAGTTGGAAGCAACGCCTATGCCGGCGGAGTGACGGAGCGCGAGTATGCAGCCAAGTTCATCCGCATTCCCTAAAATACACGTCCCGGGCAATTGTGTCTCGCTCTCCCTCACTTCACCAAATCATTTAAATAATCACTTGTAGGTGCCATGCTGCAATAAATGAGACGATTTTCTATAAAGTGGGATTGAATTTATGGCGAACACGGTCCTTTATTGATACATATTGTATTATATCGCATTCCCCCAAAGCCATGCAAATAGCTATTTCAGCATTATTGCAATAGGTTCAGGGCTAGTCCGGATGAAAAAAAAACCCCAACGTAGCGAAAAATACGACAGGCTTTTATGCAACGAAGCCTGTGCTAAAAGGCAACATCCTGTCCCAGCCCATTTGTTCTGGACTTTGTAGTAAATGCCGCCAGGCTGAAACCATAGAGACGCGAGAGACACGAGCAATTCCTGGCAAGGGTTACATCATTCATCCATCAACAGCTGCTTCATTCAGAGAACAGACAGAAAGGATTCTTCAGAGATCTGCACAGTTAGCCATGTGACTGGGATGAAGGAAATATTTGTATACATTTTAGTCTGGGCACATGCCCTCTTGAACATATAAAAATATATGTTTTTAGTACATGCTTTGATTAACACTAGGGCGGACAGAGTCGCAACGTGTATTTGCTGCGATTCATGGACCTTGTAGCTGTTCATTAAATGTTCAGTTTAATGTTGCATCTAGACAGATACACGATTGGACCGTATACAACATTCTTCAGGGATCTGCAAAGTTTGGCCTTTGATCAACAGTAGCTTCTGACCATCACGTTATTATGTTTTGTCTGCCAGCAATCACCACGTGACATGCAGATGTTGATGCTTTTTATGGCACATGTTTGACGATTCAAGAGTATTTGATAGTGATCTTCCTGTGAAGTGAATTTAAACTCTTATAAGATGTGAAATTTAAATCAACGAACAAATACAGCAAATAGTTTTCAACATATTTTTCGGGTTTTGGATATAAATTGTAAAACTTCATGCAAAAACTTTAAAACCAATGAGCAGATATATCAGCAGATGTATTGCAATATTTTGTTACCACTGCTTAAAATGGGCATTAGTAAATCAATTAAATGTATAAGTACTCAAACAGGCCATTGATAGCAGGTAAAGTTCATTACTTGATCTATCTGTGGCCGACGGAGATCAACCTAGCAAATTAACTTCCTAAACTAAACAATATTTAAAATGGGCATAGAAATGTTATCGATCGAGCGAATTAAAACGATCATTATCAATATCAAACTTTCACTTCAAGGGCCATGTATCAACAAGTGAAAATATCTCTTAGTAAATATTGAGACACAAGGAACTGGAGATGCTCGATTACAACAACAAAAAAGAACACAACGTTTTGGGCTAATTCAGCGGGCCAGGCAGCATCTCTGGTGAACAAGAATTAGCTATGTTTCTGGTCGGGAGTTTTCTTCAGACATTTTGTTCTGTTTTACTAAATATTTCCCAACTTTTCTGTATTTAGTTACTCCAAAAGACACTAGGAATTGCAGATGCTGGTGTACAACAAAAACGCACCAAGTGCTAGAGTAACTCAGCGGGTCAGGCAGCGTCTGTAGAGAACTGGGATAGGTGACATTTCGAGTCGGGACCCTTTTTCAGACTGATATTCTAGAATTTTGTTTTGTTTTACTAAATATTTCCTAACTTGCTTTTCTGTATTTATTTTAATTTATGCGGCATGCCAATGTGCCCAATGGCAAACCAGTTACATCGACTCAGATACTGGATAAGTCGAACCATCATGTGAAATATTAAAACACATTTCTTGGAGTTGTGGTTGCGATGCAAAATTATTGAAGGTTATAACTCGTATTTATATGTATTGACCTATGAAGTCTAGCAACAAAAAGAGAGTGGTTTCACTATGAATGGAAGTTTATAACAAGGCGCAGAGTTCAGGTCCGCACAGCATCTGCAAAACGTCCGCACAGCGTCTGCAAAGATGCTGTGCGGACGCTTTTTTTTTTAAACGAGAGGTTGTGGAGTTATTTAAAGACGCGACAAGTGTCCCAGCAGAACGAGTGGAGATGCCCAATCTCTGCGGCGCTTCCTTCACTGGAGTGTGTCTGCGCTCCAGCCCTATTCCACAGCCGAGGACACACCCTCGGCAGCGGCCAATGGCAGCGCGGTGCAGCGCGCCCGGCACCGGGGCAACGCGACATCACAATGGGGTGTTTGTGACGCCAAGCTTCCAGACGCAGAGCTGCAGCCAGTTAGAGCGGCCTGTGCACTGTTCACTCTCTCAAGCCGGGGAATGGCGAAGAGATAATGCTGCCTGTCCCGCTGAGTTACTACAGCATGTTGTGTCTATCTTCCGTTTAAACCAGCGTCTGCAGTTCCTTCCTACACACGAGGCAAACATTGAGCCGGCCTCCCACCTGCTTCTTTGCCTTCAGGATCCTTCACCGCCAAACTCACTCGCCTGATCACTTTTAATCCACATTTACTTTTGTTGGCAACAATTTACCAACGTTTTCTTCAGACTTTTGATTTTTGCTCGAAAGTCTTTTGTTAATTCCCCTTAAAAAAAAATACAAGCTTTCATAGCTTTGTAATTTGTTTTTGCACTTCCCTGAATCAGGTCAATGACTACTATCAGATTGCAGGGCGACGGAAAGGAAATGGACTATTTAGAAACATAGAAAATAGGTGCAGGAGTAGGCCATTCGGCCCTTCGAGCCTGCACCACCATTCAATATGATCATGGCTGATCATCCAACTCAGTATCATGTACCTGCCTTCTCTCCATACCTCCTGATCCCTTTAGCCACAAGGGTCACATCTAACTCCCTCTTAAATATAGCCAACGAACTGGCCTCAACTACCTTCTGTGGCAGAGAATTCCAGAGATTCACTACTCTCTGTGTGAAAATGTTTTCCTCATCTCGGTCCTAAAAGATTTCCCCCTTATCCTTAAACTGTGACCCCTTGTTCTGGACTTCCCCAACATCGGGAACAATCTTCCTGCATTTAGCCTGTCCAACCCCTTAAGAATTTTGTAAGTTTTTATAAGATCCCCCCTCGATCTTTGGCCTCATTCAGGCCGGGTACAATAAAACAAACATTTTGCTTTATAATTTCACATTGAACAAAGAAATGCATGTAATGTATAACCATATAGTAACCATATAACAATTACAGCACGGAAACAGGCCATCTCGGCACTTCTGGTCCGTGCCAAACACATATTCTCCCCTAGTCCCATCTACCTGCACTCAGACCATAACCCTCCATTCCTTTCCTGTCCATATAACTATCCAATTTATTTTTAAATGATAAAATCGAACCTGCCTCGACCACCTCCACTGGAAGCTCATTCCACACAGCTACCACCCTCTGAGTAAAGAAGTTCCCCCTCATGTTACCCCTAAACTTCTGTCCCTTAATTCTCAAGTCATGTCCTCTTGTTTGAATCTTCCCTACTCTCAGTGGGAAAAGCTTATCCACGACAACTCTGTCCCTCATCATTTTAAAGACCTCTATCAAGTCCCCCCGTAACCTTCTGCGCTCCAAAGAATAAAGACCTAACTTGTTCAACCTTTCTCTGTAACTTAGTTGCTGAAACCTAGGAAACCCAGTATAGAAAGATGCACGCACTTACAATAAAAAGTAACAGCAACTACTGCTTTAAAATAACATCCTTGGCATACCTCTAATGATACGAATGGGGACTCGACGTGTTGAAGAGATAGGTTATTTGTATTATAGCCTTGATTTAAGAGATTCATGGTGTTTTTTGATGAAATCACGAGACCTAAGGATAAGGCAGTGATTTGCATAACTAAAAGTGCCCGGAAACGCGGCGCTTAACTGTTTTTCTTTCTGCATTGTTCCTTCGGCATAGCCGTTTCATTAGAAGCTACCTCTGTGAACATACCCCTCCAGAGATCCTGTTGGCATAACGTTATCTCTATAGATCCTCAATTGCTATCCAAATCTCGGAATTGGTGTTACAGTTTGCTATTATTAACGGTGCTTGATTTTCTGCCAGTGTCAGTTGCACAGAATGGAAGGGAGTTTGTCAAAATAATCAGCAGACAACTAATATAAATACAGAACTAAGATTTTGTGGCAACTTATTTTCCCCCAAGGGGAATTATAAAATGGTATGTAAAAGCATGGATTTTAGATAATATTTTGGACTTGCAAGTTTTCTTGGCTAGGTGCAAAATATAATTACAATGCAATAAAAGGTTGCATGTGAAAAATAGCAGACCAAGAAAACCCACAGATCTGTAAATTCACGAATAACCCTGTCACCTATTTCAATGACACCAGCTGAATCGTAGATGTTGGCCAAAGCAGCATTTTATGGCTGTTGGTTTTCATGTGATCTTTTCAAGCGAGAGTTAGATTTAGCTCTTTGGGCTAACGGAATCAAGGGATATGGGGAGAAATCAGGAACGTGATACTGATTTTGGAAGATCAGCCATGATCATATTGAATGGTGGTGGTGGTGGTTCGAAGGGCCGAATGGCCTATTCCTGCACCTATTTTCTGTTTCTATGAAATAGGAATTTTAATGAGTAGCTGTGAAAGATAAAAACAAAATGGATGATGTTGTTTACCTTCCAAAACAAAATCTAAACTTTCCAAAAGGATGTGAATGTCAATGTACAAATGAGCTAACAAGTTCTTGTAATGTCTATTGAAAAAAACAGGTTTGAACTATAGCATGACGAAGGGTCTCGACCCAAAACATCACCCATTCTTTCTCTCCAGAGTTGCTGCCTGTCCCACTCCAGCTTTTTGTGTCTATATTTGGCATAAACCAGCATTTACAGTTCCTTCTTACACATATAGCATTCCAAATACTTGGAGGGGAGGAGAGGAGGGGAGCCAGATGTGAGGAGGGGAACGGAAGTACTGCCTCCAGTGCCTTCAACATGGGCTGCAGGAAGCGGGCCCCCTGGGATACAGGGCCGGTTGGCAAGAAGAGAGGGTCATGGCTGGGTCATGGGCCTGCTGCTGCCTGGGCTTTACGTGGATTAGGGGTGCTCCATATTTACAGCATGTGGACTGTACTTTGGACTGTTTTATTTATTTTGTAAATGGCGCTAAAATATGATGACTGTATATTTGTGCATGTGCAAAATAAGCTCATTGTGCTATCCATGTGTGAGAATAAAGAACCATTGACCAATCAGTTGGAGGTGGGTGTGAGGTGGCAGGGAAGCAGGAGAACATGAGAATCAAATCTGTCAATATGGTGTTTGTCTGAAATTCATGCACTCGACATAGTATTCTGGGTTTCATGGTCTAGTGTGTTAATGAAAACCTCACACACAGTTTAACTTCCACATTGGGAATTGGACATGATGGATTTTGGTGTTGGGCACAGAGCAACTAGCTAGGAGAAAATGAAATGCAAATGGATTAAGGCCACCATTGGATTGATGAGACCATACCATATCATATTTTGCTTGGGCAGCTTATAGCCCAGTGGTATGAATATTGATTTCTCTCACTTCAGGGTGCCCGGCATTCCCTCTCTCTTTTTCCCTCTGCCACCCAAGTCACACTAACTTCTAATTTTTACCCAACAACAGCTTACATTGGCCTATTTCCTTTATCATCATTACTTTTTTTGCATATCTTTAATTCATTGTTCTTTTTCTCTCCACAACAATGTCTATATCTCTTGTTTCACTTATCCCTAACTAGTCAGAAGAAGGGTCTTGATCCAAAACATCACCCATTCCTTCTCTCCAGAGAGGGTGCTTGTCCCACTGAATTACTCCAGCTTTTTGTGCCTATCCTTTGATTACACCATGATTGGTTAGAATCAGTAATTGGGCAGGGTTAGTGGTAAACTCAATTATAGCACTCAAAGAGAGGTGGGTACTTATCTGAGAGGAAATAATTTGCAGTGCTTTTGAGGAAGGGTTGGGGGAGTGAGTTTAATTGGTTTTCTATAGAGAAGTGATGGACTTGATGGGGGCTAAGTAGTCTTGTTCCATGCTTTAACCATTCTCTGATTCTGTTTACAGGTACTCCCATTCAAATTTGATTTTAAATCCTCATATCCACAATGTCTAGTGACATTGACATTTGAACTCATCATATGTAATATCCTGCATTAACCAATACTCTCTGTTCAACAGGATCACTAATAAATCAGCTCTTTTCCACCTTCCAGAAGAGAGTACAGGACACAAGCGAAAGACTGAGAGGGCCCTCCATAAATACAAATCTTTGCAGCCCATCTGAGTCTGAAAATGTATTATTATTTTCATACCGGACTCAATCCCAACGTATGTAATGGAATTTATTTTAACCAACTTCATTACACTGAAGTCTCTGCTAACCCATTTTGCTGCTATCTGATTTCCTCCATTAATTTCTGTGGGGCTGATGTACATGAATGGGATCTAACCTGGCAATGGCTCAGTAGGCAGATTTCGAACTGAAGAGCTGTTTCATCTGCAGGAAGTTCAGAATGGATCTTAGAGGTTTAAATTTTTTTTAAATCTAAGGAACAAATATCCATCTGATGATCAAATAGCTATCACATGCATCAATGATATGCGTGCAAGCACTGTACTTCCATTCCAATCTGTTAGTATTCCACGTACTGCCCTGTGTTCTGGTTGCTGAATCCACCAGTTGCATTTGCAAAAGTTTGTCTAGCAATTCTAAAATGTGGAATACATTAACAAAGCACTTAACAGTTAATGAAGGGATTCAAACAGCCTGCCTCTGCCTCGCTGTTGAAGCCACAGGGGCTGAACCTACAAGGCATTCTAGGAAGCGAGTAAAGATTGGTAATTACATGTGTGCTTTATGTAATGTTGGAGAGCTTTGTCTTTGCTATTTTGACACATGTGAACATTATGTGTGGGCACCACTTCCTGGATTTGCTCATTTACTTAGGGTGCTGAAAGTGTTTCTTTTAGTTTATGCTGAATGCTGAGCAATGAGCGACTGTGCCAAATCTTACTGTTTGTAAGAACGGTTTGCACTAGAATGTGGAGAAGTGGGGGGAGGTAAGAAACACATTTTTAAAATTAATTTATAGGATGGGCGCAGTGCTGACTCATTATGAATTCGTAACTGTTCTTGATAAGTTAGTAGTGAGATGTCTTCTTGAAACATTAAAAAAAATTCAAAGTAGACCGTTCCCCCAATGTGCGGTTGTGGGGGGAAGACAGCACGCAGCGTCACACAGACTAACTACCCCCCGCCCCCCCGCACTCACGCTAATTAGCCCCTTGATATTATATTAATATGATTAATTTGCTCCTTTTACCCCATAACCACCCTATCTACTGACACATACCCCCCAACTTGCAGTCACATCTAGAGAGGGGCGGGGGGTGAAGAGAGAAGGGGCAGAGACAGAGACACAGAGAGAGGGGCAAGAGTGGGGGGGGAGGAGGGGGGGAGAGAGAAAGGGTGCTGAGAGGGGGGGGTGAGGTGGGGAGTGGGGAGGGGGAGGGTGGAGGGAAGAGGGTAGGGGTGTGTGGAGAGGAGGGAGTGTGGGTGGGGGAGGGTATGGAGGGGAGAAGGGGGGAGGGGGAGAGAGAGGGGAAGGGGGGAGAGAGGGGGGGGAAAGGGGGAGAGAGAGGGGTGTGCTGAGAGGGGAGGGGGAGAGCTTGGGGGAGCAGGGAGGGGGAGGGAGGATGGAGGGAAGGGGGGTAGGGGTGTATGGAGAGGAGGGGGTTTAGGGGAGGAATGGTGGGGAGGGGACGGGGGGAGAGGAAAAAGAGGGGAGAGAGAGGGGGGGGGGGGAAGGAGGGGGAGGGAGGGGGGGGGGAGGGGGGGGGGGGTGAGAGAGGAGGGGGGAGAGGGGGGGAGAGAGAGGGGGGGGAGAAGAGGGGGGGAGAAGAGGGGAGGGAGGGGGAGAGGAGGGGGGAGAAGAGGAGAGGGGGAGAGAGGGGGAGAGGAGGAGGGGGGAGAGGAGGGGGGGGGAGAGGAAAGGGGGGGGAACCTAAAGAACATTTTAGAACCAAAAATGACACATTCTGCAAGCATTGTAGAACCAAAAGAGACACTTTTTGCAAACATTTTAGAACCAATAAACACTTTTTGCAAACATTTTAGAACCAATAGACACATTCTGCAAGCGTTTTAGAACCACTGAGGACACATACATTTGAGTAGCCATGTGTTCAGTGTTATTCACAGCTCAGAGAAACATGACCCTTTGCCTTCCTCCAGCTTGCAAACACTGATTGAGGCACACCACTTCCTGGTTTTATAGTCCCTTCCCCTGCCTCCAGAGGGGGCAGCAGAGAGAATGGGGAATTTTGTATAAACATTAATACCTCCGTCATATTTCATCGACGAGAAAAATCCTCGGCACACATATGGCAGAGGGGGGGCTCTGAACGAGGTGGCCAAAAATGACGGCCTTATGTGGCGGCGTTCTCTCGGAAATCGCAGCACAGATCGCCAAAACCGGTCAAGAACAGAGTTTTAGTAATATAGATATATATAGATATATATATACTAGACCAAGTGCAGACCCGTTGGGTCTGTTTCCTCAACGGAGTTTGCGGGGGGGGGGGGGGGGGGGGGGTGGGAGGGGGGGCTGCGGCATCAAACTCACATTAACCACCCCCGAAACACACAGGTGGGGTGAGGGGAGGAGGAGGAAGAAACGGGACAGATTTGGGAGGGAAAGGAGAGCGGGGGTAGGGAGTGAGAGAGGGGGGGGGGGGGAGAGAGATGTGGGGGAGGGGGAAGATGCGGAGGTAGGGGAGGGAGGGAGGGGGGGGAGAGGGGTGGGGGGAGAGAGGGGAGAGAGTGGGGAGGGAGAGTGGAGGGGGAAGGGGGAGAGGTGGAAGAGTGGGGAGGGAGGAGGAGAGGGGTTAGGGGGGAGTGATGGAAGAGGGACAGAGGGGTAGGAGGAAGGGGGCGGGTGGAGAGAGGGAAATGGGGTGAGGGAGAGAGGGAAAGGGGTGAGGAGAGGGAAACATAGAACCATAGAAACTAAGTGCAGGAGTAGACCATTCGGCCCTTCGAGCCTGCACCACCATTCAATATGATTGTGGCTGATCATCCAACTCAGTATCCTGTACCTGCCTTCTCTCCATACCCCCGATCCCTTTAGCCACAAGGGCCACATCTAACTCCCTCTTATATATAGCCAATGAACTGTCCTCAACTAACATCTGTGCCAGTGAATTCCAGAGATTTACCACTCTCTGTGTGAAAAATGTTTTTTCTCATCTCGGTCCTAAAGGATTTACCCCTTATCCTTAAACTGTGACCCCTTGTCCTGGACTTCCCCAACATCTGGAACAATCTTCCTGCATCTAGCCTGTCCAACCCCTTAAGAATTATGTAAGTTTCTATAAGATCCCCCCTCAATCTTCTAAAATCTAGCGAGTACAAGCCGAGTCTATCCAGTCTTTATTCATATGAAAGTCCTGACATCCCAGGAATCAGTCTGGTGAACCTTCTCTGTACTCCCTCTATGGCAATAATGTCTTTGAGCATTGGGCATTGTGACATCACACGATGGAACGTTCACCAGGGGCTGGGGCTCCTGCAAAGGCATATGTAAATGAATCCATTCCGATTGGACATCTGTGAGCATCAGGCATTGTGACATCACACGATGGAACGTTCACCAGAGGCTGGGGCTGGGGCTGATTCTATGGGTGAGAAGCCAGTTTATTTTTGAAATATTGGGGGGGGGGGGGGATTTGATTAAAACCGTGTACTTAAACACGACGAAATGTAATGAGGAGCGGATACTTATAAAGAAAAGTGAAATCTCTACCGAAATGGAAAAGATGTCGGCGATTCTGCGTCTGGTTTCGGAGTTGCAGGGAATCAAAGGAAGAAAGGCGGCCGGCAGCCGTCCATGTAAATGGATCCATTCCGATTGGACATCTGTGAGTATTGGGCATTGTGACATCACACGATGGAACGAATCAAAAGGCAGAAAGGCAGCCGGACGGCAGGTGGCAGCCACAGAATTTTATATAATAAATATATATATATATATAATACACGAACCATGCAAAAAATTAATCCGACATTTTCAGAGGCTATACAAACATTCAATACTGTTTATACACATTGCTCAAATTTCACAAATTTGCCACTCATGTGGCCCACTGGCATGGAATCCCTTCCCTTATTTTGAGGGGCGTCTTCACCACACCCTGCCCCCCATGTCCAGCAGTGGAAGGACCGTAGACTGTGGTGCTCCCCCACCGAGCCTTGGCTTTGGCTGCACCAAGCTTCAGTTCGTCCCTCAGCACGTACTCCTGCAGTCTGCAGCGAGCCAGTCGGCAACATTCCCCGACGGACATATCGCTTTGCTGGGAGGTCAACAAAGCTCGAGCAGACCAAAGAGCGTCTTTCACTGAGTTGATGACCTTCCAGCAACACTCGATGTCAGTCTCTGAATGTGTTCCTGGGAACAGTCCATAAATCACAGAGTCCTCTGTGACGGAGCTGTTCGGAATAAATCGTGACAGAATCCCTTGCAAACCTCTCCAGACTTTCTTTACAAATCCACACTCTGCAAAGAGGTGGGCAACCGTCTCCTCTCCACAGCAGCCACCCCGAAGGCAGCGTAGTGAGTTTCCGATGGTGCAGGAAGGATCTGACTGGGAGGGCTCTCCTCATTGCCAGTCAAGCCAGGTCTTGGTGTTTGTTGGTGAATTCTAACGATGAGGCATTTCACCAGACAAGCTGTTCAGTCTGCTCTGGGAACCACGCCACAGGATCCATGGAGTAATTTCCCTGCATTGCCTGCAGGACGTTCCGTGCTGACCACTGGCCGATGGACTTGTGGTCAAAGGTGTTGGTCTAGCAGAATCTTTCCACAAATGACTGATGGGGCGGCAATGTCCAGCTGACTGGCACGTTGTGTGACATCTGCGGCAGGTCCATCCATCGCAACACCGGGGACAGGTAGAACTTCGGCAGGTAGTGACACTTGGCGCCCATGTACCTTGGCTCTATGCTCCGCCTGATGCAGCCACACATGAAGGTGACCATTAGGGTGAGGGCGACGTTGGGCACGCTTTTACCCCCGTTGTCTGCCGTCTTGTGCATTGTGGCCCGTCGCACCCGGTCCATCCTCGACCCCCAGATGAACTGGAAGAAGGCCCGGGTGATCCCTGTGGCATAGGAGGGAGTGACAGGCCACGCGCACCAAGTACAGCAGCCCCGAGAGGACCTCACACCTGATGACCACATTTTTCCCCGTTATAGAGAGGGAGCGTTGCTTCCACAGCTCCAGTTTCCTCCCCACCTTTGCTAATTCTTGTCACACACCTCCAGCCTGCGGTTCACTCTGGCTCCCGTGGCAGACCTAAACTGGTCGCAGACGCTAATCAATCTGCAGGCCGACCCTGGATCCTAGTGCCCCCCCCCCAATTCATCCAATAATTTCCATGTCAGTGTGGTGGTGTGTGACTTGGAGGGGATATTATAGGCTGTGATGTTTCCTGGTGCCTGTTTCCTTTGTCTGAAGAGACCATGCATTTTGGAGCAGCCTAGACAAGTAACTGCAGTGCATTTTGTAGATAATGCACATCGCAAGCATAGTGCACTGGTGGTGGAGGGGAATGATTGTTTAAGGTGTGAGTTGAATATCAATCAATAAGGCTGCTTTGTACTTCTGGTGGTGAGCTTCCTGTGAGCATTGTTGGAGCTGCACTCAGCCAAACAAGTAAATAGTCACTAGATTGGTTATTTGCTGCAGGATACCCAACCTCTACCCTATCCTTGCAGCCAGTCTGTATGTGGTGGTTTTTTCAGTTTCTGGTCAATGGTGAACAATTCTCCCCCCCCCTTCTCTCATCTTTCTAAGATGCTGGTGGTGTGGTCTTGGCAATGGTAATCCCTTTGAATGTCAAAGCTGATGACTAATCTCTCGTTCATTGAGGTGGTCATTTCTTGTTTCTGGTGGGCACATCAGCCTATATCTGAATATTATTTAACTTTGGCTGTATGAAGGCCTGGACTGCTTCATTTTCTGATGTAATATAAGGTTGTACAATCATCAGTGCCCATTGTTAGTTCTGACCTTATGATAGAAGGTCATTAATGAAGTGGGTTGCATCTACAACAATCGCGAGGAACATTTGAAATAAGGTATTCCTGAGGATTACCCGAGCTTGGATGGCCCTCAACACCTTTGTCCAAAATAGCCCAAACCCCATTAATTCTAATTGCTTTCAGTATTATCAAAGCTGACGTTTTCGTGCACGCTTCTTAATGTTCTTAATTGGCCTTACTATATCTCAAAGTATCAGAACACAGACTCCAACTTTAATGCGGCCGCTGAGAGCTTTCGAACGCGGTTCAGGTTGTCACCTGAGAAAATGGAATTTAAACTTAAACTTTGTAAATAAAAGCTCTTATTTTTTCAAAGTTTTCTAAACAAGTTTTCGAACCAATATTCATTGATGCGAGCTTTCCCTTGAGGCAATTACCATATTTTTTTAGCGTTTTTGAAAATGCTCCAAATATTTACGTGTTCTTGGGGAGCTAGCTCAGCACGAGGAAGTTCAGGAATCCTGCACACACGGAGGTTAAGGTCGAAACTTCGGCGAGCATTGCTTTCAAAGCACCTGCTTGTCTTCAAAGTGTTGCTCTCAACCTCAATCTGACACGTTTAGGTTAAATGCACATGTCGTCAGCTTGGAGATGGCGTCAAGGTATTTAACCTTGGTCCCGCTCCCAAACCCACTGGCTCACACAAGTTAAAATCCAGGCCATAAAACCCAGGCCATAAAACCCACAGGGCATGCCCAGAGGTCTGAGTCATTGCATTTATGTCATCAAAATTTATATGGGTCGACTCACTGTCATATTATTTCTGCTACTGTAAACAATTTTTTTTTATAGTAAATCACAATTGTTCCTTCAATGGTAACATTGCCTTCCAAGCATGCTCACAACGATGTAAATATTTAGGGAACACTGTGAAAGTGTTAATGATTAATGACATAATTTTCCACAAAGATTCACTCTTTTAATGTGGTACTGTAGAAGATTATTTATAAAAGTAGGATGCCTATCCACGAATTGCCTCCCAAGGAATGCACATGTTTATCAAGTTTGGGAATCACAAAACTTGATAGTTGGCTGGGATTTTGGATTGTTGATAAGTTACACAATTATCATGGTCTCTCTTAGTGTCATATCACCAGCTGTAGGGTACTTTCATGTCATTGTTGTATTGCTCCATTGTTTTTGTAAAACAAAACAAGGATATCAAAGTTTTCTAATTTTATCATTAAACTAGACCAAGGGTGACCCATTGGGTCCCGTCTCCTCAATGTGCGGTGGGGGGGGGGGGGGGGGGGGGGGGGGGGGGGGCGACCCTTCTGGATCACACACACACTAACCATCCCCCTCCCCCCTCCACACACACACACAACCCCCCCCCCCCCTTGTATTATATTAATATTATTCATTTGCTCCTTTTACCCCCCCCCTGCCCTATCCACTCACGTTTAACCCCCAACCCTCAGGCGCGGCTAGAGAGGGGGTGGAGAGTGAGGTAGAGAGGGATAGGGAGAGGGGTAGAGATTGAGGGGTGGGGAGGGGTGCGGCATCACAGGGGAGGGGCTGGTACGCGAACGTAATACTCCACCACTCACCCATAGGTCCCAATATTCACCACTCCCTAGAGAGGGAGGGGGCCGAGAGGGAGGGTAGAGAGGAAGGCCCCCCTCTCCCCTCTCCCCTCCTCTCTCTCCCTCCCTTCCCCTCTCCCTCCCTCCCTCTCCCCCCTCTCTCCATCCCCCTCCTCTCCTCCCCCTCTCTCCATCCCCTCTCCACCCCCTCACCTCCCCTCCCTCCATCCCCCTCCCTCCCCTCGCTCTCTCTTTCTCTACCCTGGGGACGGGGTAGAGAGGGAGGGGGAGGGTGTAGAGGCAGCACCTACCCAGGTCGTAGAGCAGAAGCCTCCCCACCAGGCACCGAGCATGAGCTAGGCTGGCGGTTGGGCCACGTAACTCGCAGCTTGTGGCTGCGCATTGAAAACACTGCGCAGCTTGCCGCGAGGAGCAAAAGCTTTGTGACATCATCCAGCTCACTTAAGCATGTTTGATTTTCAAAAGATGTCAAATTGGTGAACAATTAAAAACTCGGGAAATAATGAATCAATTTTTGAGATGAGGGTATATTTGAAATCATGAGGTAAATCTGTACCGGAATATGTAAAAAATTCACCTTTACCCCGTCAGGTTTTCGAGGAGATGTGAATCAAAGAAAAAGTTCAAGCAAGCGTCCCCACAAGTAAACATACAAGATCAGAGATTTATATTATACTAGACTAAGTGGGACCCATTGGGTCCCAGCTTCACGTGGGAGGGCTGGTCCCACAACGCAATATTCCACCTTTCCACCAATTCCAATATACAGACAGACAGACAGACAGACAGACAGACAGACAGACAGACAGACAGACAGACAGACAGACAGACAGACAGACAGACAGACAGACTCACACTCACACTCACACTCACACTCACACACACAGACTCACACTCACATTCACACACATTGACTCACACATCAGATATATGACAGTAAACTTTCTTGAATCTACTCACACGGCTGAGCGTGGCCTCTCCACTTTTGGACTTCTGCAATCAACGGCACTCCGGGCGGGTCTGGGTCTCTCTGATCATTGCATAGTTCATCTTATTCCGACCTACAGGCAGAAACTAAAAGCTGCTAAGCCTGTGGTCAGAACAACGAAAAGGTGGACAAGCGAGGGCATTGAGAACCTACAATCCTGCTTTGACTGCACAGATTGGAATGTGTTCAGGGAAGCAACCACAAGCCTCGATGAGTATACTGTATCATCATATGTCAGCTTTTGCGAGGACAGTTGGATTCCAACTAAGACCCGGACATGGTTCAACAACAAGCCCTGGTTCACTGCAGAACTCAGACAGAGGAGGCCAACAGGAGCGGGGAACCAACACTTCACATCCACTCACAGCCTGACCTCAGTCTGCAAAGACCGTGCTTTCTACACCCACCCCCTTTCAATCACCACTTCACTCCCAATCATCCACACCCTCTGTGCTGCACAATATAACATCCAATATCAACAATAAAAATAGAAGAGGTGGAGAGGCTTTTCAGAGGACAAAAGAGCTGGAAATCTCCAGGACCGGACAATGTTTCCCCCTCTACTCTTAAGCTCTATGCCAAACAGCTGGCACCGGTCTATGCAGACATTTTTAACCAGTCCCTGCAAACATGTACTGTCCCTGCCTGCTTCAAAGTCTCCACTATTGTTCATGTACCCAAAAAGGCAAGGATTGCCTGTCGCACTGACCTCTGTAGTCATGAAGACACTTGAAAGGCTTGTGCTGGCCAAGCTGAAAAATATCACAAACTCCCTGCTGGACCCTCTGCAGTTTGCATATCGGGCCAATAGATCAGATCTGTGGATGATGCAGTCAACCTGGGCCTGCACTTCATCCTACAGCACCTAGACCACCAGGGGACCTAAGCAAGGATCCTGTTTCTTGATTTTAGCACTGCATTCAACACCATTGTGCCAGAGCTACTACACTCCAAACTTTCAGAGTTGACTGTGCCTGAACCCCTTTGTCAGAGGATCACCAACTTCCTGACAGACAGGAAGCAGCATGTGAGGCTGGGAAAGCACATCTCGGACCCGCAAACACTCAGCATAGGAGCACCGCAAGGCTGTGTACTCTCTCCTCTCCTCTACTCTCTCTACACCAATGACTGCACCTCCACAGACACCTCTGTCAAGCTTCTCAAGTTTGCGGACGACACAACCCTGATTGGACTGATCCAGGATGGGGAGGAATCTGCCTACAGACAGGAAGTGTCACAGCTGGCGTCCTGGTGCCGTCACAACAACCTAGAGCTCAATTCTCTTAAGACAGTGGAATTGATTGTGGACTTTAGGAGAGCTCCCCCTCCCCTCACCCCACTCACCATCAACAACACCACAGTCACATCTGTGGAGTCTTTTAAGTTTCTGGGAACCATCATCTCCAAAGATCTTAAGTGCCATCGACTCCAAGGTCAAAAAGGCACAACAGAGGATGTACTTCCTGCGGCAGCTGAGGAAGCACAATCTGCCACAGGCAATGATGATCCAATTCTACATGGCCATCGTAGAGTCTGTTCTCACCTTCTCCATCATGGTCTGGTTTGGCTCAGCCACCAAGCACGACATCTGGAGGCTGCAGCGAATCGTCCGATCAGCAGAGAAGATTATTGGCTGCAACCTATCCTCCATTGATGAACTGTACATTGCAAGGACCAGGAAGCGAGCGGGCAAGATCATCTCTGACCCCTCTCACCCTGGCCACAAACTCTTTGAATCACTTCCCTCTGGAAGGTGACTCCGGACTGTCAAAGCTGCCACAGCCAGACATAAAATCAGTTTTTATCCACAAGTAGTTGCTCTACTCAACAGCCAAACATCTGTAGCCTCCCTTTGATCTGGTATTTTGTTTGTTCACATGCTTGATCAATGGTGTTTTATCATTAATGTTTTATTATTATTAATGTTTAGTGTTTTCTGAATCATTCGTAACTGTCACTGTATGTCATGTTGTTACTTGTAGGTGGAGCATCCTTGTATTAGAATACTTGGCCAATAAACTTACTTACTTACTTACTTACTTACACTCACGCTCACATTCACACACATTGAATCACACATCGTATATATGACAGTAAACTTTCTTGGATCTACTCACACGGCTGAGCGTGGCCTCTCCACTTTGGGGCTTCTGCAGTCAGCGGCACTTCTGCAATCAGCATGACCTCTGCACTTACTGGAAATTACGCGATCAGTATGACCTTTGCACTCACCGGAAATTACGCAATCAGCATGACCTGTCCACTAAGTCACAAAATGAGCAGGCCTTTTGGACCAAACACAGTCGGGCCTAATAAAGCATTTATTCCTTCCAAACACAGTCAGACCTAATAAAGCACTAGACTAAGTGTTCATACGGGAGGGCTGGTCCCCCAACGCAATATTCCACCTCTCCACCAATTCCAATATTGGTGGCCAGTGAGGGGAGGGGGGGGCCTTTCTGGAGCGCTAGTATGGGTATTGTGGGCTGAATAGACTTGCTTCCAGAGGGCTAGTATGGACATTGTGGGCCAAATGGATTCTTGGGGTGGCAGCTCAGTCACTCAAGCCTGATGTGCTGGCTGGTGGGCTGGCAGTTGACTTGTGGCTATACCTTGAAATTCCATTTCAAGCAGGGTGCAAGGCCACCAAATTCAAATGCAGTTTCCTACCACTTCAAGCAGGGTGCAAGGCCACCAAATTCAAGTGCAGTTTCCGACCACTTTAAGCAGGGTACAAGGCCACCGAATTCAAGTGCAGTTTCATACCACTTCAAGCAGGGAGCAAGGCCAACAAATTCAAGTGCAGTTTCATAACACTTCAAGCAGGGTGCAAGGCCAACAAACTCAAGTGCAGTTTCATGCCACTTCAAGCAGGGTGCAAGGCCACTAAACCTGTGCAGTTCCATACAATTTCAAGCAGGATGCAAGGACACTACATTCAAATGCAATTTCATACCATTTCAAACCACGAAAAACACCACATAAACACCACACTCACGGTTCAGTAAACATTACCCCATCTTGCAGAGACTGAGCCACACCCACACTTCTGAGTTTTATAATCCCTCCCCCTCCAACCAGAAGGGGCTTGTCCTTCATGGCATGATTGACATTTTTTAAACACTAGTAACTCTTTTATTTTTCATTAATGGGAAGAATCCTCTGCACCTGATGAGCGGAGGGGGACTGAGTAAGATTGGCTAAAAATCACAGCCGTAAGTGGGAGCGTTTTATCTAAAATCTATATACAATGCAAACAGGAAGTTGTCAAGTTTAGACTTTTAATCATTTGCCATTGCAAACTAATCACCACCAACCATTTGCTGGGCTTTATTGCAAACCAACCACCACCAACCATTTGCTGGGCTTTATTGCAAACCAACCACCACCAACCATTTGCTGGGCTTTTTCAAACTAACCACATTTTCATTTTCAAACCAGATAAAGGGCACTCAAGGTCAGTAAAACCACACTCACAGTTTAGTAGAGATGTGTTCAGTGTTATTCACAGTTCAGACTGAGAGACATGACCCTTTCCCTCCCCCATCTTGCAGAGACTGTTTGAGGCACTCAACACTTCTGGGTTTTATAGTCCCTCAGGAAGGGGTGTGGCTTTCAGGAGAGAGAATCTCAATGTTTTTTAAATACTAATAACTCTTTTATTTTTCATCGATGAGAAAAATCCGCGTGTCCTGAGCAGCGGAGGGGGACTCTGAGTAAGATGGCAAAAAATCACAGCCGTAAGTGGCAGCGTTTTTTTCTAAAATCAATATACAGAACAACAGGAAGTGGTCAAGATCAGACTTTTAGTAATATAGATTTATTCCTTCCAAACTCAGTCAGACCTAATAAAGCATTTATTCCTTTCAAACACAGTCGGGCCTACTAAAGCATCGCAGTTTCAAGCATAGGCAGGGCAGCAGGCTAAACAACTCATGGCATTGTCATTTCATTTCATTTCATTTCCAATTAAGCATTACACTTTCAAGCACAGGCAGGGCAGCAGGCCAAACAACTCATGGCATTGCCATTAAGGGCTAACAAATCATATATTGCAAGTACATTGCAGACTCACAGTTCAGTTGATTCACAGCTTAGAATAACAGTCGTGGCCTGTCCCTCGCGATCTTGTAGAATGGCTGACACATCCAGGCATCAGGGGTTTTACAGTCCTGCCCCCCCCTCCCCCCAGAAGGGGCGTTACCTTCATCACGGTGATTGACAGGCAAGAGAGCCAACCAGCTGATCTCAAGGGTTTTATGTCATAACTTTATTATTTTTCATTGATGGGAAAAATCCTCAGGACTGGCTCTGTGGAGGAGGATTGTGAGTTACATGGCCAAAAATCACAGCGATACAGGGTAGCGTTTTTTCTAAAATCAATATACAGCACAGAAAGGAAGTGGTCAAGATGAGACTTTAAATTATATAAATATGATTAAATGCCAATACATGAACAAATAAACACCAATACATGAACATGACCATCAAATACTGCCTACTGTGAACCGTTGGATGAGGTTTTGGAGGGACTTGGCTGAAATCCATCCATTACAAGGAGGATTTAAAGACATAGAAACATAGAAACATAGAAATTAGGTGCAGGAGTAGGCCATTCGGCCCTTCGAGCCTGCACCGCCATTCAATATGATCATGGCTGATCATCCAACTCAGTATCCCGTACCTGCCTTCTCTCCATACCCTCTGATCCCTTTAGCCACAAGGGCCACATCTAACTCCCTCTTAAATATAGCCAATGAACTGGCCTCGACTACCCTCTGCGGCAGAGAGTTCCAGAGATTCACCGCTCTCTGTGTGAAAAAAGTTCTTCTCATCTCGGTTTTAAAGGATTTCCCCCTTATCCTTAAGCTGTGACCCCTTGTCCTGGACTTCCCCAACATCGGGAGCCAACAATTCCCCAACAGTATTGCACAATTCAACCTGCATTTCCAATCTCACTTATTTTTATTGCCCCTTTTCTGATCTGTATTTTATTGCCCCCCTCTCTTGTTTACACCACATAACCATTAGTTTTTCCAATCCATTTTACATATGCTCATCCCCATATCTTTCCTCGCCTTTACATTTGGTTGTTATCGTGTTTCCTGTCCTTATGTGAACCGCTGCTGCATCCCATGTACTTTCGTGAACAAGCCTGATGACAATGACCACCCACTCTGCAATCAAGCAATCGTAGAAAATAGAACATCATACAGCACAGGGACAGGTCCTTTGGCCCGGAGTGTCATGATGCCAAGACCGCATCTGATGCCAAGGCAAAATCTTATCGGCCTGCACATAATTCATATCTCTCAATTTCCTGCATATCCATGTGACTATCCAAAAGCCTCTTAAATATGAGTATTGTATCTGCCTCAACCACAGCATCCAGTAGCACGTTCCTGGCACTCACCACTCTCTGTGTAAAATCTCCTTTTAACTTTGCCCCTCTCATCTTAAACCTATGCCCTGTGGTATTTGATTTTGTGTAAAATGTTCTGACTTGACCCTACATATACCTCTCATCATTTTATATATATCTATCAGGTCCAGTCTCAACCTCTGGTGTTGCAGAGAAAAAATCCAACTCTGTCCAACCTCCCCCTTAGCCAATATCTCTTAATTTAGGCATCACTTTAGTAATCCTCTGAACACCTTCCAAATCCTCCACATTCTTCCTGTAATGGGGCAACCAGAATTCCATGGAATACTAAAAATGCTGCCTCACCAAAGTCTTATAAAGTTGCATCCTTTCTATGAGCTGCAAAAAAATGATCAGCAGGGAGTGCACTTCCAAAGTTGGCAATGAAGGACTTAGGCACATGAAGGGTAATTATATAAATGTTACTTCACTCTTTATCTATCCCCTACCCTCCTGTTCAAAGTTGCACATGCATTTGCATGAAATACCAGGACAAACTTGAGCCCCTGTATAATCATTCAGACACCCACAGAATGTGGCAAGGAAGTCAGGCAACATCACTGGTGATAGTGCGACCCTACCTGATGAACTTAATGCTTTCTATTTGATGGATAATGAATTTAATCTCGCGTGTATCTTCCCAGGTTCATTGTTGCAGAAGTTAAATTGGCCTTCCTGAAGGCGAACCACACAAAGCAACTGGCCCGGATGGATACCCTGTCCACGTCCTTAGAAACTGCATGGGCCAACTACCAGGAGTATTCGCGGACATCTTTAATCTCTCCCTACGCCGTTCTAAGGCACCCTCCTGGTTCTGATGAACCCAACTGCTTCAAAAAGACCACTATCATCCTGGTTCTGAAGAAAATCAAAATCTCATACCGTGCTGACTACCATCCAGTGGCCTTAACATCCACCATCATTAAGTACTTTGAGAGGGTATTTATGGAATGCATTAAATCCAGTCTACCAAGCAACCCTGACTTGTGGAACATGGAGTCAGCACTCATCTCTGCAACTGGATCTTCAATTTCCTGAACACCAGACCACAATCAGTGAGGATTGGGGCTAAATCATCCTCTACGAGAATTCACAACACTGGTGCTCTGCAAGGATGCATCCTCAGCCTCCTTCTTTACTCCTTATACACCAACAACTGGGCAACCAGGTACAAATCCAATTAAATTTACAAATTTACAGACAACATCACTGTAGTGAGCTGGATATCAAATAACAACGAGACAGAGTACAGGAAGATGATTGAGAAACTCATGATCTGTGCTAAGACAACAACCTTTCACGTTCGTAGGAGTGAATATCAACAGCAACTTTCCTGGACTGGCCATATTGAAGCAATGACCAAGAAAGCACACCAACGCCTTTACTTCCTTTAGAGGCTTAGAAAGTTTGTTATGTCCCCAACAACTCTCACCAACTTCTATGAATGCGCATTGGAAAGCATTGTATTTTGATGCATCACAGCATGGTTTGGGAACACCTCCATTGAAGACTGTAATAAATTGCAGAAAATTGTGGATGCAACCCAGACCATGACTCAAACTAACCTCCCTTCCATTGACTCCATCTCATGCTGCCTAGGCAAGACCACCAGCTCCATCAAAGATGCGTTTCACTGCAGTCACTGCTTCTCTCCTCTCCTATTAGGCAAGAGGCTCAGAGGTTTTAAAATGCGTACCTCCAGATTTAGGGACAATTTATTCCCAGTTGTTATCAGGCAATTGAACCATCCTATCAACAACTAGAGAGCAGTCCTGAGCTACTATCTACTTCATTGCAGACCTTCGGACCATCTTTAACCAGACTTCACTGGACGTAATCTTGTGCTAAACGTTATTCCCTTTATCATGTATCTGTTCACTGTGGATGGGTTGATTGTAATCATGTATAGCGTTTCCGCACGCAACAAAAAATCTTTTCATTGGCACATATGACAATAAACTAAACAAAATTAAATACATGTTGTAAAACATTATAGGATGTTTGTGCATATAACAATTGTCATCCATTGCTCAAATAAAATAATACAGTATCAGAATACATGTAATAGCACAGAAAATCTGTACCTGGGGCATTTACAATTCATGTAAATAAAATTGCCTAATCACAGTCTCCTGTCTTCCTTTTCAAGCAATTTATACATTTCCAGAAGAGCTCATTGGATCTGTTTCAACAATGGTTTGTGGCCTAAAAAAACATTCTACATTCCAAGAAGTCTTTAGTTTTCTTTGCCTTCTTTCTGTCGCAATTTTTCTAAAATTGTGCCCTCAACAAAATGGTCCTGCTGTGATAATTTTGTCATGCTTGGAATTTATGCTGCATTGAAACATCTGGTACAAACAAATCACTACAGAGTCATTATTTCCATGTTGCTTCCAATGTGTTCGTCCTTCAAGGACTCATTTGGTGGATAGATGGTGGAGCAGCATTTAGATGGTTATATAGTAGAACTTGAATGCTGTATAATTTGCTTATTTAGAATTTTGGACAATGTGGTACTTTATACACCACTTATGGAAATGACGATATGGGGTATTAGCAGTGCGACAATAATCCTTGTACAATGCTCCACTACCCATGTCTTCAGTTTTTATGGGGGGTATGGCATTTATCAGCAGGAAGGAATCCCTGATCTGTGCTGTTTAAAGAATCCTTAATTACTTGCTAGCTTCTGGTGGTTGATTTGATGAGTATGTTCTTTAAAGCGCATATCAGAAGTTATAAAAAAGTACTGTGGTTTATGGTAGGGCTCTACTCAAACTTATTCAAATGTGTGGATAGACAGAAAATACTGCAGTAACTCAGCGGGCCAGGCAGCAACTCTGGAGAAATGGAATAGGTGACTTTTTGGGTTTAGACCCTTCAGACTGAGAGTCGGGTTAGAGGGAAATCAAAGGTACAGAACAAAGCAGAGATGGCCAAAAAGCTCACAATGGCCTATTGTTGACTGAGGAGGTGGTGATGTCTCTTGGCATCTTTTAGTAGTGATCTCTCTTGGCATCTGATCTCCAGCAGGGATGAATAGAGGAGGGAATTTTTAGCCCAAGTGGGAGCACAGGACTCCACATCCACAATGGCTTTTTCAGGAGTATTTCCTCTGCATTGGCTGGACAAAGGAACATTGGCTGCGCAAATTCTAGTTCAGGCATCAGCCACCTGCTGCAGCAAGATCAGAGCTGTTATTCCATGGGTAGAACGAGAGTTTGTTTGAGTTCAATATTCTCTTTGTTAGTTCAGAGCTGCTGTGATAATGTACAATCTGTTCCTTGGGGCTGAGAGTTGTTCTTCCTAGTCTGCAATTTGTGATATCACTAATGTGCCTCGTTATCCTGCATGAGGGAGGGAAATGCACCAGTGTGTGGAAATATTGCGATGCAAGTATGAAATTTAGCTGTGTCGTGGCTGTTTGAATGTGTTTTACACTAGAATATGCAGTGAGAGATACAGGTGAGTAATAGGAATGAATTGCTTGCACAGCATGATAAATTAGTGATGCACTTGTTGGAGGTTAGGATTTATCAGTGTTTTGATGTCCGGCTCAATAGTCTGCCTGTGGATACTGGGTCTGCTGCTGACTGATGCCTGATAACAGATCTGTTCAGGTTCCTCCACTCCGTGGGCAAAATCTAACACTTCAGAGAAATAAAGAAAAGTTAGGCCTACAATCATCAGTACCATATCAACTCCAAGAGTGCTCCTTTTTTTGCATAAACAACGAGACTGGGAAATCTACAGAAATCTCAGACTAATAAATAATTGGAAGTGATGAAAGGTGAAACAAAATCTTTGACTCCTATTCTGCAGTTCCTGGGATAACAGCACTCTCCACCTTCCTTGGTCAGTGATTTTGATGCTCATTTGATAACAGATCATTGATGCCTATACGCTGTTTTGGGAATGGGACATGAGAGATGATGCAACAGAGTCCAAGTGTTGAAGGATCACAATGCTTTTGACAAGCAGTCCATCTGGAACAATTGGTCATTTCAGATAATCTCACCACTGATGTGCTAGATTGCAGGTATAGCAAGGCCAGTGAACAACTGCATTCCTCCACCTCTCATCATCTGCTTTAACCACTTCCCCCACCAATTTAATGTTCATATAATATTTTTGCTTGTATAGCATTTTAGCAAATGTTTTGGTTATTTAAATACATATATATTACATGGATGGTGTTGAGTACCTGCATTTTTTAATGAAAAATTGTAGAAATGGTAATGTTACAGATCATTGCATGATATTTGTTTATTCATAATCAAGATTAATAATATTATAACATTGTCATGGTATTTATATTTAACATCAAACCACCTAAACAACATTTGCTGCAAAATGTTCTCTATTTTTACTTTAAGCTCAAAAAGAACTCTCCAAAAATATAATTAATTACATTCCCAACTTTCTGAAAAATCCAATTTCGCAATCACATGCTCAGTGGAAAACTGAGCAGAACATTCGGCCTAAACGAATAAAAGTCCATATGGATTTTGTTAATCATGATTGTTGATTAATTTCTTCTGGCTCCTCATGCTAATAATATTGGTTATCTGACAACTATGCTTTAATAATGATTCATGTCCGTTGTTCTGCACACAACGTACAGAACTGTATGAAGCTTCTCATATGTAGGATTTTAAATTGTCACAATTTTGGTTGGATTTTGATTTTGATGTTTTTTTTCGATTTCATAGCACTGAATGTCCCGAGACAAATATTTCTGGGGGTTTTAATTTCACAGATTTTCATGAAAACAGAAAAATTATGAAGAGCCGTGAAAAGAAAATCCTGTTCTTTGGTTAACCACGCATTGGCACTCTTCCTAGCTTTCATGAAATGTGCTGGGATTACATTTAATGCAGTTTACATAAGTTTCCTCCATAGGCCTTATTAGATTCAGTGTGGATTCTATCCTCTGGCAAAAATAGCCATGGCTTCACCACCCCCAAACCTTTTTCTTTTATCCAGCTGTGCTGGATATTAGATTCCAATTCTGTACCAAATGAAAATGAAAAGGAAAATAATTTTACACATTGGCTTCCATCAGCCAGAAACTGAGAAAAATAGATTTTGTCAAATGGCTGGAAGGAATCTTTTAATGATTACTTTTTCATAATTAATTATTAATTGAATCATAATCAGTGTAATTTAGAGTCATGGGTCTTATTACATAGAAACAGGTCCTCTGAACCTATGCAGATCAAGATGCCCTATCTAAACTAGATTGCCACCTACCCCTCATAACCGTACATATTTATGTCCTTGTCCAAATGGCTTTTAAATGATGTTAGTGTGCTGCTCAACCACTTCCTTCGGCATATTGTCCCATATGTCCACCATGCTCTGCGTGAAAAAGATCCTCCTCAGTTTTGTCTAAAAGATTTTCCTTTTCACCTTAAACTGATGCCCATTAGTTTATGATTCTTCTTCTTATTGGATTAAAATATAAAATCTATGACCACATTGCAGAACTGCAAGGAAAATATTATCTTATTAAAATATAAAGTTAAATTACATGTCTTTGGTGAAAGTTGCAATGTAGAAAATGCTGTTTTGCTGTCAAGATGGATCACAGACTCTTTTGTGAGTTATTATGGGCTAATTACGAAATCTGCTGCGTTCACTCGAGAAGGAGTTTTTATAATGTATAATAGAAACATAGAAACATAGAAAATAGGTGCAGGAGTAGGCCATTAGGCCCTTCGAGCCTGCACCGCCATTCAATATGATCATGGCTGATCACCCAACTCAATATCCTGTACATGCCTTCTCTCCATACCCACTGATCCCTTTAGCCACAAGGGCCACATCTAACTCCCTCTTAAATATAGCAAATGAACTGGCCTCAACTACCTTCTGTGGCAGAGAGTTCCAGAGATTTACTACTCTCTATGTGAAAAATGTTTTTCTCATCTTGGTCCTAAAGGATTTCCCCTTTATCCTTAAACTGTGACCCCTTGTTCTGGACTTCCCCAACATCGGGAATAATCTTCCTGCATCTAGCCTGTCCAACCCCTTAAGAATTTTGTAAGTTTCTATAAGATCCTATAAGTTCCTATAAGATTCTATAAGAGTGGTGAATCTCTGGAACTCTCTGCCGCAGAGGGTAGTCGAGGCCAGTTCATTGGCTATATTTAAGAGGGAGTTAGATGTGGCCCTTGTGGCTAAGGGGATCAGAGGGTATGGAGAGAAAGCAGGTATGGGATACTGAGTTGGATGATCAGCCATGATCATATTGAATGGCGGTGCAGGCTCGAAGGGCCGAATGGCCTACTCCTGCACATAATTTCTATGTTTCTATGTTTCTATCCCCCCTCAATCTTCTAAATTCTAGCGAGTACAAGCCGAGTCTATCCAGTCTTTCTTCATATGAAAGTCCTGACATCCCAGGAATCAGTCTGGTGAACCTTCTCTGTACTCCCTCTATGGTAAGGATGTCTTTCCTCAGATTTGGAGACCAAAACTGTACACAATACTCCAGGTGTGGTCTCACCAATACCCTGTACAACTGCAGTAGAACCTCCCTGCTCCTATACTCAAATCCTTTTGCCATGAATGCTAACATACCATTCGCTTTCTTCACTGCTGCACCTGCATGCCTACTTTCAATGACTGATGTACCATGACACCCATAACCATAATACAACGTTAATCGAGGGAATCCTTAATTTATGCTGCCAGCAGTAATGTTCAGAATCCGTTATAATCCAGCTGTATGTTGACAAAAGGCTGTGCTGATGCATTGAGGACCATGTGAATTTCATCATCTATCTATGCTTTTTTCAAGAGGTGGCTCTTGAAATGTGGGAAATAGCCCACATTTTTTAGGGTCTCAGTTTAAACTTTTATTGTAAAAGAGCTCTATTGAGGGCATTGATATCAATGAGGATAGGTTGCAGAGGACCTTTGTCTTGCAGGTGTTGAGTGCATGAATCATCCTCCATACATGTTAACGAATATGTGGACAATAGCTGGGAGATTGGTATCTGAGCATGTACCTACACAAACATTGTCTATGTACCACAGCTTGACTATTGACATTCAGGTGACCTTGTTCATGCAGTTATTGTATGTTGAACTGATTCTCCTTAGAAACATAGAAACATGGAAAATAGGTGCAGGAGTAGGCCATTCAGCCCTTCGAGCCAGTACCGGTATTCAACATGATCATGGCTGATCATCCAAAATCAGTACCCTGTCCCTGCTTTATCCCCATATCCCTCGATTCCATTAGCCCTAAGAGCTATATCTCTCTCTTGAATACATCCTGTGAATTAGCCTCCACTGCCTTCTGCAGAGAATTCCACAGATTCACAACTCTCTGGGTGAAAAAGTGTTTCCTCATCTCAGTCCTAAATGGCCTACCCCTTATTCTTAAACTGTGACCCCTGATTCTGGGCTCCCCCAACATCGGGAACATCTTTCCTGGTATCTAACCTGTCCTTATTCATGAAGATTGATCCACTCCTGCCGGAAGCTTATTACATTGTAACATAGAAGATTGAAAGAAAGGGTTGTGACAATAATGCAGTCTTCTCTGATATCAGTCTTTACTGAGATTGTTCTGTTGTTGACCTGCTGGTTAGTATCGTGGCTTGCATACCATTATGGAGCAAACATAAAATGGAGACAAATTATTCGGGCAGCTTGATTTGTGGAAAAAGTTGCATGGTCCCGTCTGATTTATGGAGTCAAAGGTTTCAGTGAGGTTGGAAAAAGCTGGGTCAAGCAGTTGGTGCTACCTGTTGCATTATGTTTGGAGTTGTAGCATGGTATGTCAAAATACCATGCCATGTCCAGATTGGGATTTCATAGCTAGAAAGTGACATGAGAAAAGTAGCAAGTGATGATTTTTTTTGGCAGGCAGCAGAGCCATGTCTCTGTGTTCAAGAAGGAACTGCAGATGCCGACTGCAGACTGCAGATGAACAGAGCCATGTCTCTGTTGTTATCAAAGTTGGAGTTGTCTCCTTTCTTGATGATGATGATGATGATGGTGATTATGATGATGATGATGATGATGATGATAGCATTCTCCACACTGATCTCACTGACCTCTTTTTGGTGAATACATAGAAACATAGAAACATAGAAATTAGGTGCAGGAGTAGGCCATTCGGCCCTTCGAGCCTGCACCGCCATTCAATATGATCATGGCTGATCATCCAACTCAGTATCCCGTACCTGCCTTCTCTCCATACCCCCTGATCCCCTTAGCCACAAGGGCCACATCTAACTCCCTCTTAAATATAGCCAATGAACTGGCCTCAACTACCCTCTGTGGCAGAGAGTTCCAGAGATTCACCACTCTCTGTGTAAAAAAAGTTTTTCTCATCTCGGTTTTAAAGGATTTCCCCCTTATCCTACAGATGCAAAGTGCTTGTTTAGTACTTTGCCTACATCCTTGCACTCCAAGCAAAAATGCCCACTTAATCCTTGAATGGCATGCAAACCATTTTACTAACCAATGGGTCTTGAGCAGAGCAAGTCCTTAAACGTGCCTATGAAATTAAGGTTGCTTGTAATGGGATACTCTCAGAACACTGATGTTTTAATGGGAAATGTTGCGGGGAAAATGTTGGAAAGTCAGGGAGCATCTGTAGAAGGAGCAACAGTGTAAATGTTTCAGATTTAAGGTCTTTTATCAGAACTGTGGCAATGCAAAAAAGTCAATATTAAATTGCAGAGACGGTGGGGGAAAATGGTGAGGACAAAAGGGATATCTCTGATATGTCGAGCCCAGGGTTCGCTAAGTGGTTTGGATATTTGTGGAGCTGTCTATAATAATGGATTCATTTGTGAAGTTAGATTGTGAGAGAAAATTAAGGGACACATTAAAGCTGTGGAATGCAGGTCAGAGTGGTTGCTGAAATCTGAAACCAAAAGGAGAATGCTGAAAATGCCTAGCAGATCAGGTAGTGTCGATGAAGAAAACAATGGGGTAATATTATAGCTGGATAAGATTACGACAGAACTGGATAGTTCTGATGAAATCAGGAAAAACGAGTTAACTGAAATAGAATTTTAAAGGCAGCAATATGCTTTGATGGAAGATGAAGGGCTCAAACTTATGTTGAACTTCATTGGAACAGAAAGATGAAAGTAGGAATGGGAAGAAAAGTTAAAATGGCAGCCAATTGGGAAGCCTTGCGAACTGAATAAAGATGTTTTGCAAAGTGCATTTGGCTCCTCCAATGTAAAGGACACACTGTGAGCACCAAATGCAATACAGTGGCTTAGCAAGTGTAGTGCAAATGTATGTGAATCTGTTTTGGGTCCCTGGATGATGGGAGGGTTGAGGAAAAAGAGCAATTGTTGCATCTCTTCTCGTTGCGCGGGAAAGTGCTGTGTGAAGGGAAGTGATGGGTGAAAATGGAAGAGCAGGCGAGGCATTCATAAAGATAATGTTGAAAGGAGAGGCAAACATGACTTCGATGGTGGAATCTTGTTGAAGGTGGCAGAAATTTTGAACAATGATGAGATGAATGTGAAGGCTAATGGGGTGGTAAGTGTGGACTAGGGGGAGCCTATGCTTGCTCTGGGTGAAAGCAGTGGAATGGGAAGTAGGTTCCAAAGTACAAAGGTTCAAAGATTCAAAGGTCTTTTATTGTCACGTGTATCAATGAAGGTAGTGATATTCGATTTACCATACAGCCGCACTAAAAAAAGCAACAAGACACACAACTACATAAGCATCCACCACAGCGGATTTCCTACATTCCTCACTGTGATGGAAGTCAATAAAGTCTAATCTTCTTACTTCTTTATTGTCCCGCAGTCGGCGCAGACAAACCATCCGCAGTCGGGGTGATCGAAGCTCCCGCAGCCGGTGATCAAAGCCCCCGCGTCGGGGCGATTGAAGCTCCCGTATTGGAGCGATTGAAGATCCCGTGTTGGGGCAGTCGAAACTCCTGCGACATGGAGTTCCCGAAGTCGGTCTCTAACCAGGGACCGTGAGCTCCGCGATGTTAAGTCTGCAGGCTCCTGCGAATGGAGCTCTGGGATCGATCCCTGGCAAAAGGATCACCAGGCCCACGATGTTAAGTCCGCAGGCTCCCACGGTTGGAGCTCCCAAAGTCGATCTCCAGCAGAGGCCACCAACTCCATGATGTTAGGCCGCAGTGCGGACGGAGATATGATACATAAAAAAATCACATATTCGTCGAGGTAAGAGATTTAAAAGAGTTTCCCCAACCCCCCACCTCCCACATAAAACAAGCTAAAGAATGCTACAACATATATTTAACATATACTATAAAACAACAAAGAAGGAATGGACGAGACAGATTGTTGACGAGGCAGCCATTGCGGTGGCAAGGCATAGTCTGTGGCTCAAAAGCATCCTCAGCCTCAATGTTATAAAAGGGCCGTCTCCAGAACAGTTGGCTGTGCACGATACTTACATCATGTCCCTAAATTCAGAGTATGGATCTCCTCTACTCACCAGTCTCACTCCATGAACTTGTCCTCATCCACTGATCTAACCCCCAACTCACTGGTTGCTTCTTGACCAAACCCCAACACAATGATGTCAATTTATTTTTAACTACAACTTACTGATTCTTCCTAGTCTATAAAGAGGTTGAAAGGTTTGTAAATATCAATATGGAGTTAATCTCATGGCCCTTTTTTTTTGTATTCCTAAAAACAGTTAAGAGCGCACTTCATGCAAAGTTACGTCTCTGTTGCTGATTATAATATCAAACAGGTCTACAAAGGTCTACAGGCCTGCACAGTGGTGTAGCTGGTAGAGCTGCTATGTCACAGCGCCAGGAACCCGGGTTTGATCCTGATCTTGTGCTCTGTCTGTGCGGTGTTTGCACATTCTCCTTGTGACCTCATGGGTTTTTATTTTGAATGTTCCAGTTTCCTCCCACATCCCAAAGCCATGTGGGGTAGTAGATTAATTGGCCTATGTAAATAGTCCCCAGTGTGCACAGGGAGTCGATGAGAAAGCGGGATAACATAGAGCTAGTATAAACTGGTGATCAATGGTCTACGTGGACTCGGAGATCCAAAGGGCCTGTTTTCACATTGTATCTTTCACTCAAGCAATCACAATGGACTCACAATAACCTACATGCATTCAGGAAGAAGCAAGTGATGATTACAGTCAACAGAAGACACGTCTATCAGTGTTTCAGGTAAAATATACAAATCTGGGGACAAATGGGAATTTTATTTATCTCAAAATAATAATCTTTAGAAAATGTAGGATTATTTTCTGAACTATTCAATGAAAGTGTGGATCAGATGTCCCTGTAGCAGATGATGTATAGACTTCTCAGTTATATTTGACACAACTGTGGTTAGTTTTCATCCAAGGCATTAGGATGGAATTTGTTCCCTCAATCAAATCTGACACTATCCATCTTACATTTTTGCATGTGTGACTTTAGCCATCTGTGCAATGAAGCAGTTCTGGAACCAGAATGCTCACAATTTTTACAGATTACTGTTAATCTGAGTGAATTTCATATTTATAGAAATGTTAAAATGTAGGCATGTTGTTGCTATGACAATCAATAAGTCACAGTGAAGCTAGATTATTACCAGAAACAAATTATTTGGTCCTGCACCTTCGTGGTACCTTCGTACACTTGGTAACTTCATTAGTGCGTTTAAAATGATAGCAACTGTGTCAAAGAGCAAAGCTATAAAAAACAATTCATCCTACATCTTTTCAAACTAATTGTAGTAAGGTCAACATAAAATTTAAAGTTCTAGTTTTTAGGTGCAGTCATATTACAGCAGATTGTGAATGGTGGGGACACAGTGAACAGAAGTTGAATCTCGAGCAAAATACTGGAGGAACTCAGCGGGCCAGGCAACATCTGTGGGGAAAATGACATCTTTGGCAGATTATGGCTTCAGGCTAATAGTAGTAGGGGAAGAAAGCTGGAAAAGAAAAGTGGGGGCAGGACAAAGCAGCAAGTGATAGGTGGATTCAGGTGAGATTTTGATCAGCATATATGAGTGGAGTACATGGAGTAAGGTTAGGGGGAAAAGGAGACAAAGGGTATCAGATTAGGAGAGAAGAGGAGTGAAATTTAATGCTAGAGGGAAGGATATGGGTGCAAGGGGGAAAGATGGGTAGATAAAAGGGAAATTGCGACTGAATGCTGTGGAGGTCAAGTCAATGGAAATTTTTAAGGGGGAGATTGATAGATTCTTGATTAGTACGAGTATCAGGAGTTATGGTGAACAGGCAGGAGGATGGGGTTGAGAGGTAGATCAGCCATGATAGAATGGCGGGGTAGACTTGATGGGCCGAATACTTTAACTCTGCTCCAATAACGTATGCACGTGAAATGAGAGACTCGGGGTTGGGTGATGGATGTATGAAGGAAAGGAAAGGAGTTGGATGACTGGGAGAGTGGTGATAATGGGGAAAAATGGTGTGCAGCAGGGTGGGGTTGGGTTGTCGCACAGGGAAGAGAGTGGGCTGGTGGGTATGGGGTATTGCGATGATGGTCATTATAGCTGAATATAAGATATTGGTATTGTGCTCTGCTTTGAAAAAAACAACCAGTGAACAGGGTAGAGCAATCTATTACAAAATGAAAAGGTGAAGGTCAACTTGAACTAGAGACAGCGTTAGCCAGCGTCTTGTATCAGCTGTTCAATAAGCAATTGAGAAATAAACTTCACAGCATGATAATGTAGATGATAACCTATAAAGCTACAATTCTACGTTCATGTTAATTTAAGGTTAATGCTAAGTATATGCATTGGATAGAAATCTCTAAAGCTCACCATTTAGAACCTTTTGTTGATATTTAAAGTACAAAGATTTCCTAGAATCTGTTGGAACATATTGCTGACAACTCACTGTGATCATTTTAGAAACCTCAGAGTTGGATTCGCACATTTGCATGAAACATATAGGTTTCTTCAATCATCTGAAAGAGTATTATGCTGACATTACTGTACAATACATATTTCTGTACAGTACAATATTATCTTGTATTTCCAGTGTGGTATCAGCATTAGAGACATAAAACTTAAAAATAATATGGGTTCAAACCTGTTTCAATAAAATGGTAAATATTCTAATAGATTATTAGTTTTGGATTTCTTTTATTATTAGTGAAAATACTTAAGAATTTATTTTGGAAATAAAGCTTGTTTCATGCTTGAAAATGGTTGACGAAAAGTTGTTTAAAAGACTTGAAAACTGGGGGAAAGTAATAATTAAAGAAAGTTCATGGAGAAGCAGAAACAAAACATTCCCTTGTATTTAGTTCCTGCAAATAAATGTTTAAAATTATATTTATATATATATATATTTTTAAATGTTCATTAATTTGATTGGATGCAATGCAGTTTTTCTTTCATAGGGTCATAGAGCTGTACAGCATAAAAACAGGCCATTTGGCCCATATTGGGCTAGTCCCACTTGCCTGCATTTGGCCCATAATCCTCCAAACCCATCCGACCTACTTTATATCCTTTTCAGCATAGTTTTGCACATAACTCAAATGCCTAAAAGGAAAATCCAGTTTGAAGTACTTCCATATTTTTGACTGCTGCTTAGAAGAAAAATGTGATAAAGAGATAAAATTTGAGACAAATCCTAGATGTTACGTCAGATTGTGGATTTTGTAATTTTGTTTTTACTGTTTCCAGAAATGAAATAGCAATAAATTGATTTCCATAGGAACAATTCAATGAATAATAGCATTTACCCATATTCACACAATTGACGATGATTTTAAAATATGGAAATACTCAGCAGATCTGATAGCATCATTGGAGATCTGATAATATTCCTAGACCAGATTTTTTGAGTAATATACCAAATTTTCTGAGTAATTTTAACATTGCCATAATTTCATATTTTCAGCTTCAGTGGTATTTTGAAATATGCATCTTAAACCACAAATTATTAGCCATTGTTATGCATTTATAAGAACTTATAACATTGTTAGTAGTCCAATGAAAATTATTTAAAATTCTGCTGAGGCTGGCCTATTGCTGTTGATCTATGCGTAAAGCATTGAGATCTCTGCAGACATTTTCCTCAGCTGCATACACTGAACATGTGAAATGGTAGCATTAATGTGTATGTGCCACCACTGAAATATATTTCCATTGAGTTCACAGAAACGCAGGATCTGTGAGAGTGGTATATAACCCATAGCCACAATTACATTGTACAGGTGGCACAACACACTGAGGATGACATTTAACTGGTAGAAAATTAGTGTGTATGAACATGTGTATGTACAAAGCACAAAGTGCTGGAGGAACTCAGTGGGTCAGGCAGCAACTCTGGCGGTAATGAGTAGGCAACCTTTTGAGTCAGGACTGTTCTTTGTATGCATGTGCTTGTGCATCAGTCGTTGTGTCAGTGTGCATGTCTGTGATTGTGTATGTCTATTTCTGTTTATGTGCATGTGTTTACATGTCTGTCAACACACGCTAAATAACTTATTCTTTCTTCCAGAGCCAGATTTACCTATAGGCTTCATAGGCTGAAGTTTAGGGCCTTAAAATCTAGGGGGCCTCTGGTCAAGGTGTTTTTTTCCCCAGAGTAAAAAAAACCTGAGAAAAATAAATTGGAGCGCAATCGGCGTTTCCATTTTGACGGAAATTACCCGAAATTCAGGTTCCGGCCTGCTGGATATTTTTGGGGAAAATAATTGCGACCATGCACGCATGCGCAGTTTTCTGGGGGAAGCCGGTGACGTAATAGCAACGCAAAATGACACGGTCGCTCTGCGCGAGCGCAGTGGACTCGGGCGGATTCTGATCTCCATTAGCATTCCACACAATCACTTTGATGCCTCGTGTGGGAGGAGGGGGAGGAGAGGGAGGGGGGGAGGGAGGGGGGAGAGGGGGGAGAAGGGGGAGAGAAGAGGGAGGGAGGAGGGAGGGAGAGGGGGTACTACATACAGGTAGTAGGGGCAGAATATTGCGTTGCGGGAGTGCCTGTTTTTCCGGGCGGGTGAGGGGCTGCGGTGTCTGCGGCAGTAGGCAGAGCCTTGCTGCGTGGGGAGGGAGAGAGAGGAGATGGAAGGAGAGAGAGGGGGCTGTGATAAGGGGGAGAGGAGGGGGGAGAGGGGGGAGGGGGAGGAGAGGAGGAGAGAGAAGGGGGGAAGGGG
Source organism: Leucoraja erinaceus (assembly GCF_028641065.1). Taxonomy (NCBI): domain Eukaryota; kingdom Metazoa; phylum Chordata; class Chondrichthyes; order Rajiformes; family Rajidae; genus Leucoraja; species Leucoraja erinaceus. Next base: position 30,355,156 of record NC_073387.1, on the reverse strand, counting down.
AGAACGGGAGGGGGGGGGGGAGGAGGGGGGAGGGAGGGGGGAGGGGGGGAGGAGAGAGGGGAGGGGGGAGAGGGGGAGAGGGGGAGAGGGGGGGAGAGAGAGGGATGGGGAGGGAGAGGGGGAAGGGAGAGGGGGAGAGAGAGGAGGAGGAGGGAGAGAGAGAGGAAGAAGGATAGGGAGAGTATCTAGGGGGAACGGAGTATGATTGCAGAGGAGGGGATTAAGGAGGGGGGGAAAGGAAGGAGGGGGGGGAGAGGGATAGGGAGATTTCTTAGACAATGATTTGGCAAAGATCTTTCTGTCCTGATGCACAAAACAATACTGAATTTTCTCCTCCATATGAATAATATCAAACAATTGGAACCGTTTTCTTTTCCTTGATAACAATACTGAAACATATGAATTCCATAGTTTGCGACTTTTTTTTGCATTATATTTTTAATGTGCACACACTAACACAGTCGAACAGTAACAGGCAATTAAATCAACACACAAAACATTTTCTAAAAAAATATTTTATTTACTATAATCCTCTAATTTTTTTCCTCCCTGCTTCTGAATCTTCTCTCCTTCCCCCCACATCCAAATTCTCCCATATTTGTCCTGTTCCCAACCTTATTCAGTTCACCTTTCAGCCTGAGATAGGAAGGGGCCCCGGGGCTGAAGTGGATATTCATAGGGTGGATCTTCATAGGATGGAAACAAATGACTGCAGATATTGGTTTACAAAAAAATACACAAAGTGCCGGAGTAACACAGCGGGTCAGGCCCCTATGCATATTTTTCAGGGATGCTGCCTGACCTAGTGAGTCACTCCAGCACTTTGTGTCTTCAAAGGGTGGGTTTTTCTGTCAAGAATGAGCTGGTCTCTAGACTCAGTGATTCACCCTTTAGGATATCTGTACACCTCATGACCCTCTGATCCACCCTAACATAGAATAAACATATTACAGTCAGGAGCCATGTACCACAACCCTAGAAGCTACTGTTGTGTTCAAGAAGAATGGCTATTTTGACCTTTTGTGGACCTTGACCATGGGAGACAAACTGGATTATCCTGGGTAACTTCAATGTCAGGTTCGAAAAGGTTGCAAAGCCCTGGAAAGATATAGTTGGCAGGGAAGGGGGAGGGAAAGCTAATTGCAATGAGATCTGACAAAAAAAAGTCCTTCAAACACATTTTTTCAGAACAAACACTTTTTTCTGTTTTTCTTTTTCAAATTTTTTTTTTTTTCAGAACAAAACAAAATAATTTGGCATGCTCCTGTCATCACCTACATGAGGGGGCACGTTGCCTGCACCATGACAGGTGCTGACGACTGTTGGTCTGACTACAGCCTAATCTACTCTGTTTGTCCCCTGAGGTTCCCAAACAATAGTGGCTAAGGAAATGCTGCTGCATGGATATCAGTTCAAGGTCTCAAGGACCCTGTAAAGGAAGCCCATCTCAGGAAATATTAACAGTCAACCTGACAACTACCAATCATCAAGTGGAATAATGTGTACAGTCTACTAGAATTATAGCTTTCCAAGCAAAATACTCTAGGATTGCATTAATAACAATAATTGGGAGATCCAGGAGTTAACAACGCACAAAGGCAATGCTTTCTTCGATTGGAAGTTCCCTCACATGCCAAATGACAAGCAACTCCATAAGTGCTTAAGGCTGATGTCCAACAAAATCCTGGACCTAAAGAACAGATGGTGAATGGAAAGTGTACAGATGATCCAAAAACACAATGGGCACAACATATGTTGGTTATTCAGTAATGTCAGGACCAGTTACGGCTGAATATTGAAAATCCCACACCTCTAACAGCTAGGAATGGGAGTGCTTATTAAGACCAAAGAGGCAATTGGTTTGAAGAACACCTTATCTATGACTTTGATGTGAGTATCCTTCGCATTTGTCCCACATCACACTAACTAGCACGGTCAGCCACACCAGACTAAGGAGAATCTGGATGGGCCATATGTCAATAACGAGGCCTTGGGACCAGATAGCATCTCTGCTGAGGTTCTAAAACTTAGCACAGAGAAACTTCGGACACAAATTTCAGATATCCTCTTTTTCCGACAAGAGGAGAATTAGTCAAGGAAAAGTAAGCAAATGGTAATCATGACCATCTTCAGGAAAGGACACGTTTGATTGCTGTAGAGAGATCTCCTTGCTGTCTGTGACTAGAAAAGTCATTACAAAGATGATCTTGTGGCCAAAGAGTTTCAGTGCCAATTCCAGTTGCAGTGCCAGTTCCATCCAGCAAGAGGCATGATGATTACAATCATCAACTCCAATAAAACAGTGGGGAGCAGCATCGACCACTGTACATAGGCTTTTGACTTTACAGGGACCTTTTGCCCTGTTAACCTGAGGGACTATGGAGATATTGCTAATATTTGGCTGCCCTCCGAAATTGGACCACATTTTCCACATCTGCCATTTGATTCACCACATACCCAAACCAATACTGGCAATATTGAGCAAAGTTGTGTCATGGTCACCACGCTTTTCTCAGTTCTTATCACCTAAATGCTGCAGCTGACCTCCATCTCATACTGAAGTGGAACAAATCTACAGAGCTATTGTGAAGTTGGTCGATCTCCTTCACCTCCACGTGACAACTAAGGTCACTCCAAACTCAGTCATCGAACTGCTGTATGCAGGTAATATACAGGCAGGCATGCACATGGAGGTGCAGCTTCAAATCTCACCAGCTCATTCACTAAAGTATACAACAGAATGGAGCTTCCATACAGTAAGCAGATGTAAAATAAGAGCCTCTGCCAGCAAGCCCTGTCATGCAGCACTGTATGTAAAGATCTGACAAAGCACTGGAAATCATGGACCACTTTCCTTATTCCTTGACAGATAGATGTTGATGTCCACAACTACCCCTAATGCACCCATCAAGCCTTTGGTTTTCAGGGATAAAGAATGTTTGGAAATCAAAACCTCTAATCCTAGACAAAGTGCCTGGTCTACCTGCATACAATGATTCCGGCCTTCCGGTATACTTCAGACACATGGACTACCTAGAGAAGGCACCTCAAAACACCAGGGAAGTACCACCAAAAGTTAATTGGCAGAGTAAGTGAAAGAACAACCACATCCCCTCACAGAGCAACATTAAAGCTATAACTACTCCACAATGGCTCCAGTGGCTAGGCCATGTCAAGCGCACCTCATACCAGAATTTAGAAACAGATAAAATGTGTTGGAAGGAACTGCAGATCCTGGTTTAAACCGAAGATAGACACAAATTTGCTGGAGTAACTCAGCGGGACAGACAGCATCTCCAGCCCATGCCGAGAGAAGATGGTGAAGGATCATTTGGGAAAGCTCTGGAAAGCTTGGCCCTTTGTTGAGAGCAACCAAGCCCAGTGCAAAAGGTAGAAGGTATGTAATCTATTCACCTACTGACCTTCTTAAGTATCTCCTACCTGACCTAAGTTTCAAAGTCTATGGATTTGAGGAAGTGAAACAAGTAATCCTTCACCCTTGAGCCTAAAAATAAATACTTGGGTGTCGGCATGCACATTAGTGTGAGAGAGTGAAAAGAATAGTTATTATATAATCAGCAGACAAGAATGCATAAACATTAAAATAGTTCATGACCAATAGCTAGTGTGATTGTTGGCATCACACCTTTGTTGAGACAAAGCCAATGCAAAATTAAAGTCATACAGCAATCATAGTTGTTAGAAGTATTGGTCACCATGAATTAAATTGTGCCTGTAGATTGATTGAGCTTTTGTCTTTTTACTGGAACATTTCTGATGCACAATAGTTGCCATGGGAATCATAAGTGATTGGAGCTGCAAGTTTGGCCCAGATATTGGGCCTTTGTAGCATGGGGAGAGATTGAATGCCATGGTAGGAAGGAGAGACAGTGAGTCTGATGGCTGGAAAGTGGAAAAGGCTAATGGGTGGGATGAAGGAGGATACTGGAAATTAAGGAGGCAGAGATGAATGGGACTAGAAGAATAAAAGAGGCAATGGGCATGAAGAGAAGCTAGCTGCAGTGAGTGAGAAGATATTGCGCTATACGATGGAGGTCAGTGATCATTGCTGGACAGTTAGCACTAATAAGGGACAAAAAGGACGATGTCTTGGCGAACACTCCTGCATCTTCTGACCCATAAAGATTGTCTGCGTCATCTTCCCACAACATTTCCAAAACTTCCCCCAATGAGTTCCAGCTGGAGGGGAGCTTACAAAAAAGACTAATAAAGAAATATTCAACCTCCTTCTTCTCCATCTGAGGACCATGATCATTCTAATTTCAGTCACGAGGCTGCAGTGCACGAGTGCACAGGGTATGAGCACTCTTGGAGGTAGAGCTCCCAGTAATCCGCAAGCTACTTTTCATAGCTGGTCTCCCCATCCGCTATGACTTATAAACAATTGCACCGTGAGGTTGAGGTGTAAATTCTTACCAAAGTACCTCACATTCCACTTGAAAACACCTGGACACCATATGGCCAGCCAGTTGTGTGGAGTACTCCAGCACATCTTCAACCTGAGCCTGAGCCTGGAGAGGGTTCCTGTGATGAGGAAGACATCCTGCCTGGTTCTTGTACCAAAGAGGATGCATCCCAGCTCCTCCAATGACTACAGACCAGTGGTGCTGACTTCACACATCATGTAGTCCCTGGAGAAGCTCACTCACCTACGAACCCTGGTTAAATCCTAGCTGGACCTCCAATCAAAGATGGGGGTTGAGGACGCCATCATCCATCTGCTCCATCGTTCCGATGCTCACCTGGATGAGCCGGTGAGCACTGTGAGAGTCATGTTTTTTTACTTCTCCAGTGCACATAACACCATCTTTTCCCCTTCACCTTGAACCTACATCCTCTGATCGTCGATTCCCCTACTTTGGGCAAGAGACACTGTGCATCTACCCAATCTATTCCTCTCATGATTTTGTACACCTTTATGAGATCACCCCACATCCTCCTGCGCTCCAAGGAATAGAGACCCAGTCTACTCAACCTTTCCCTACAGCTCAGACCCTCTAGTCCTGGAAACATCCTCGTAAATCTTCTCTGAACCCTTTCAAGTTAGACAATATCTTTCTTATAACGTGGTGCCCAGAACTGAATACAATACTCCAAATGCACTCACCAATATCTTATACAACTGCAACATGATCTCCCAACTTCTATACTCAATACTCTGACTGCTGAAGGCCAATGTGCCAAAAGCCTTTTTGCCCACCTTATCTACCTACGACTCCACCTTCAATGGACCATGCACCTGCACTCCTAGATCACTCAGCACTACAACACTCCCCAGAGGTCTACAATTCACTGTGCATTTCCTGCCCTTGTTAAATGTCCCAAAATACAAGAACTCACATTTATCTGCATTAAATTCCATGATTCTGCAATTGTGAGCTGCTTCAGTGAGGGGAGGGAAGCAGATACCGAACTGTAGTCAACGACTTTGTTGAGTGGTGTAGGCTGAATCACCTGCAGCTCAACAACGACAAGACTAAGCAGTTAGTGGTGGACCTTAGGAGAAGAGAAACCTGTCTCCATCAATGGTGTGGATGTATAGTTTACCAGGAAGTACAAATACCTTGGAGTGTACCTGGATAGTAAACTTGACTGGTCCAGAAACGCTGAGGCCCTGTACAAGAAGGGACTTTCTGGCTGTACTTTTTGAGAAGGCTCCGCCCCTTCAACATCTGCAATAAGATGCTGCAGATGTTTTGCCAATCGGTAGTGTCCAGTGCCATCAGCTTCGCTGTCGTGTGCTGAGGCAGCAGGGCGAAGGCCGGGGATGTCAATAGGATTAGCAAACTCATCAGGAAGGCCGGCTCCATCCTGGGGGCAGAGATGGATTCATGGGATGTGGTCTTGGAGGGGAGGATGGTCCTCAAACTGCGGAGCATCTTGGACAATACAGCTCACACCCTCCATGACACACCTGGGGAGCACCTTCAGCATGCAGAACAGAATGCCGCAGGAGATCCCTCTTCCCTATGGCCATCAAACTGTACAACTCCTCCCCCTTCTGTCATGGGGTAGATTGACTCCCCTCTCCAATCTTTGCACATCCCAATCCTTCCACATCACTTCAATTTCATGTTTCATGTATTTTGTGTTTTATGACTGTTGGCAGATCAATTTCCATTCTGGGATAAATAGTTATATCGTATGGTATCGTATCGTATTTTACATTTTGCATTTGCAATTTCTTGCCCTGATTCTCCTTGGATACGAGCTGGGAGAGTAGGTGGTCGCATCAAGACCATTATGTTGGCTTTACACTATCAGCTAACTGAAATTTTCCAAATGTTAAAACTATAATTTTTCTGTATCCCAGATAAGAGTTCAACTATCCTGGTCTTTGAATCCTGTGATTAGAGAAGAAAGAGGGAAAAGGTCAGTGACATTGAAGGACAAAGGGACAGTAGGGTGAATGGAGAAGCTGGTCGCAGTGAGAGAGAGGTTCTCTTGTTTTGCATCATTTCCTCATCTTTCGTCAGTACTATACGATAGAGTTAAAGCATTCACTGCGGCAAAGGACTTCCTGATCACGTTTACTGTTGCTTGCTTTATCATTAGGAGTGCCTATCTTCATCCTATATACTTTACAGAATTTTTCATATTAGGGTATTCAAGGTAATTGGAGTTAGTGCAGTAAAGTGGTGCTGGGTATATGATTAGCCATGATCTTATTGAATGGCAGTGCAGGCATATGGAGCCCAATGGCCCAATTCTATGTCATCTTAGTCATGCCATCCTACAAATTGCATATCCTTTATATATATAAAGGAGCAATTTATAATGAGAACAATTTACAAAGTAGACATAATAGCACTTCAGCTAAAGCCTTAATTAAATTGAGTTGAAGTGCTTTTTTATTCATGGATGTCACACAGATCTGAAGTTATATTCATTGCACAAAGGCAGGAGAAATGCAGCAGCTCAGTTGCTATGGCTATAAGGAATGCGGCAGCACGCTTTTATGCTGGAATAGGAGCAGAATGCTGATTACAGCATGAAGCACAGATAAGTACACTGTCAACTCAAAGTTCTCCATTCCAGCATGACATTTTCTGGACTGTACATTTCCATCATTTGTCGACAGCATGCAGGTTAAATGTAAGTGCGAACTCAGGGTGTTGATGCACAGACCTGCACAGACCAGATTGCTTTTATTCGCTAGGCTCCATTTTGAATCCTGAATTGTAGCTCATATTAAATATACGTGCTGCATTACATCTTTAGTGCCAATTTTCCTAGAAAACCTGGAATGGTGGTGCAGCTATCAGAACTAAAGAATAGTAGAATATTAAACCAATATGTTCCCAGGCAGAGGTAAAATATGACGATGAAGCCAGATGCTTTCTTGCAAGACTGAAGGAAAAGCCAAAGGCACTTAAAGAGCTGCTCACTTAAATCCCCTTGAGGCCAATATGGTGTGACATTAGGAACAACCTGGTTCACATTGTCTGTTGTCACTTGGTATGTGGTGGGGGGCATCTATTTTGAGAATGAATTCCTTTCAAATTATATGTTGCTTTAGTCTGGAAAGGGATTAAGAATACAATTTACAATTTTTAGCAACTCCTTGACTAAGTAAAGTAAAGAAAGTAATCTTATGATAGTTTTAAGGTATGTAAGTGTTCTGACAAGAATAATATGAATATAGCTCTTGAAGTTACAAAATATATTCAAAATTATTTTTTTGAATAATGCTTAAGCAAAGCATAATGAGATTATTTTTGCTGAGATTATCTAAAATTCAAGGAGAATAATTACATTTTGGAAGCACGAGGGGAAACATTTATAATGCTCATTTGAGGGAAGTAAAGATGTTGCAATGAAGTGAATTGTGAAATAATTGTGTAGGTTATAAAATCCATTGGCATTACAGTAATTACAGTCAGAAACTTTGCTCACATGACCTTTAGTTTAACACTGGCGTCGCAAAGTGAGTGATCTATAGTATTCTCTTCCCAGGCTAGGCTGTTTGCAGCCTTCTTTACGGCACTCAAGCAAAATAACTTGAAATTTTATGAACCTCTGGAACAAATGAATTAGTCTGGCTATAAATGCAATAATGCTTAGTTGCATGAAGTCTGACACATTGTTACAAATTTATAATCTATAATTACTGCTTAACAAACAACATGCTCTCAGAAATAATTTTATCTGTGTAATTAACATTTCCTTGCAAGAATATTTCAAATTGTGAGGTATTTTAAAATGAAAACCTTATTTACAATTTTTAATTTCCAATTTAAAGTGTTCCAAAATGTTTTTATCCATGTATTACTTGAAAGCTTTGAGTCAGTGGACTGGTCCATATTCAGGGATTCTGCAGTGTGTGTGAATGTGTACGCCACGGCCGTGAGTGACTTTATCATCGAGTGCATAGAAGAGTGCATACCAAAAAAGCCAATCCGCATGTTATCTAACAGAAAACCATGGAAGAACCGTGAAGTACTTTCCCAGGTGAAGACCAAGACTGCTGCATACAAATTAAATAACCCCGAGCGGTATAAGAAAGCTTGCTATGATCGTCGGAAAGCCATCAAGAATGCCAAGAAACAATACCAGGACAAACCTATCCCAGGATAATCATTCGCACACCCACAGACCGTGGCAGGGGCTGTATACTATAACTGGCTGCAAAGCGAAAATCAGGCAACATTGCTGGTGATAGTGAGGCTCTCCCTAATGTACGTAATGCTTTCTACACTTACTTTGAGCAGAAGGCCAAAGAGTCCTTTACGCAAATCCATGGAAAGCAACTGGTCCAGACGGAACCCCTAGCTGCATCCTTTGAAACATGGGAGTGTTCACGGACATCTTTAATCTCTCCCTATCCGTTCTGAGGTTCCCACCTACTTCAAGAAGATTACTATCATCCCAGTGCCGATGAAAAGCAAGATCTCATACCTTAATGACTACCTCCAGTGGCCTTGACATCCACCAGCGAGAAGTGTTTTGAAAGGCTGGTGCTGGAATGCATAAAATCCAGTGTGCCAAGCAACCTCCACTGCAGTTCACCTATCGTCACAACAGGTCCACAGTTGATGCCATCTCCTTGACCCTATACCCATCCCTGGAACACCCGGATAAGAGAGGCATCTACATTCTAATCGTATACTACAGAATTCGTAGACTACAGCTCTGCTTTGAACACCATTATCCCATCCAAGCTAATCACCAAACTCGTAAAACTTGGAGTTAGTACTCACCTCTGCAACTGGATCTAGGGGCGCCGCATTGAAGGCAGCCTCAGCCTACAGTCTGTTTTTTTGTCCATCTTTTAGTTAGTTTTAAAAGTATGTTTCTTTGTCTTTTTGCACAAAGTCAGCGAGCATTGCCACTTTTCATTTCACTGCACATCTCGTATGTGTATGTGACGAATAAACTTGACTTGATTTGACTTGACTTGACTTTAGTTTCTCTAGCTTTTCTATGTGGGGGAGGGGGGTAGGGTAAGGGGGAAACCATTTCCCAGTCACTTCCTGGTGAGGACACGACTCGCCCCCCTCCTCGCGGCCTACCAACTGGATTGGAGGGGCCTTTCATGCTGGGGACCAGACCAAAGCTTCAGCAGTGGTGGTGCAGCGCTGGATACATCGCGGAACGAGCGATGCCTTACCCGGATCGCCATTTGAGGCTCCGGAGTGTTGGGACTGCTGCTTCAACATCGAAGCTATGGTTTGAAGAGCTTCCAGCACAGCCGGTGCTGACTTTAACATCGCGGAGTCCTGGGGCCCTTTGCTGAGGGCCGCCAGTGTCAAAACTCCACCCAGCGTGGCCTGTGGACTTCGGGAGCCGTGGACCCTGGTAGGAGGTGGCCGATTTGGATGTCCAAGCCACTGAGGATGTCCTCCAGTCCCAACGTTGGACTTCCATCACCCTGGTGAGCAGGCCTGAACATCAGGCCGCCCGTAGCGGGGATTCGGGAGCCCGCCGACCACGGGAGGACAACAGAGGAGGATGTCTGAATTTTGGAGCCTTCCTCACAGTGTGAAACTTTGCTCCCGCTGTGTGGGGATGTCTGTGTCAAAAAACAGTCGTGTTCTGTGCTCTTTATTATTCGTTTTGCTGTATGGCGACCAATTGGTACATGTGACAAATAAATGTCTCTTGTATCTTGTATCTTGGATCACTGATCAACAGACCCCAGTCAGTGAGGATAGGTGACAAATCATCTTCTATGACAATCCTCAACACTGGTGCTCTCTCAGCCTCCTTCTTTACTCCTTACACACCCATGTTTGTGCAGCCAAATGCCAATCCAACTCAAGTTACAAATTCCCAGACGACGCCACCATAGTGAGCATGATGTTAAATAACGACGAGACGGAGTGCAGGAAGGAGATTGAGAATCTTGTAACCTGGTGCCAAGACAACAACTTTTCCCTCAATATCAGCAAAAAAAGGGAGATTACGATTGATTTCAGGAAGCGAAGCAGTACACACACCCTGGTATACATTGATGGCACCAAGTAGAGATGGTTGAATGCTTCAAGTTCTTAGGAGTAAATATCACCAGCAATTTGCCCTGGACCAGCCATATCAAAGCAATAGGCAAAGCACACCAACACCTGTTCTTCCAAAAGGAAGTTCAGCATGACTCCAACAACTCTCACCAACGTCTACAGATGCGACACAGAAAGCATTTTATTGTGATGCACCTCAGCATGGTTTGGGAACATCTCCATCCAAGAACTTGTGGAGAATTGTTAACATAGTCTAGACCATCACACAAACCATCCTCCCTTCCATGGACTCCATGAGCACTTCACGCTGCCACGGCAAGGCCATCGGCATACTCAAGGAGAGTCTCACCCTGGTCAATCCCTTTTTTCATGTCTCCCATCAGGCAAAAGGCACAGAAGTTTGAAAATGTATACCAGATTCAGGGACAGTAGCTTCCCAGCCGTTAGCAGGCAACTGAACCATCCCTATCACCCGATAGTGAGTGGCCTTGACTACCATCTACCTCATTGGAGACCTTCAGACTATCTTTCATCGGACTTTACTGGACTTTATCTTGGACTTAAAATGGTTCCCTTTATTCTGTGTCTGTACACTGGGGGCAGCTTGATTGCCTTTTCGCCAACTGGATAGCATGCAACAAAGAAAAGCTTTTCACTGTACCTCAGTACATGTGATAATTAACAATACTAAACTAAACTAAAAATTGATTCCTGCTTTTCTGCCTGTGAGAATTCTTGTGTGAATGGATCCAAACCTGATAGATAACCTCACAACCGCTGCATCATTCAACCAATTTGATTTGATGCCTGCCAGTAGCAGGTCCCGAATAAGGTGACATTATCATCATGGAGATTGTGTGAGCTTTATTTGAGGGCACTAGTATTTGCTATCACTTTGGTATCATCTAGTTAATTATTCATGAGTCAGCAAGAGCCAGTGTATATAAGGTCAATGACGCTTCATCCAAGCAGTGTTGGTTCTCAGTGTTGCCACTTCTGATAGGGATGGGTGAGAGTAGATTAGAGAGAGTGGGGGGAATGGGAAAATCTAGATCATCAATGGCCCATCAGCTGTTTGTAATTAATAGATTAAGGAAGATATGAGGCTAGAGGATGAGATCCAAGTGGATTGAAAATTCTGTAGATGGGAGAAAGGATCCAGAGTTTGGGGTGAGGACTCTTGTCTAATGAAATAAGTATGATAGTGCAGGTAGAGGAAGGAAAGTTCAATGTCTTGACATTCATTATTTCTGATGAAGGGTTGAAGCCCGAAACATTGACTGTTTCTCTTTCCAAACTGCCGCAGACTTGCTGAGTTTTTTCAGTATTTTCTGGATTTATTTCAGATTTCCTGCATCTGAAGTTGTTTTTAATTTCAGTTTAGTTTAGTTTATTGTCACATGTACTGAGGTACAGTGAAATGCTTTTTTGTGTGTCTTCTCCAATCAGCAGAAAGATTATACATAACTACAATCAAGCTGTCCACAGTGTACAGATTAATTCTGTTTGTTGGGTCAGGATTGGGTAACATAATGAATATTAGACAATTGGCCTAAATTCAACAGGTAATTAAATGGATGGTACACAAAAATGCTGGAGAAACTCAGCGGGTGCAGCAGCACCTATGGAGCGAAGGAAATAGGCAACATTTCAGGCCGAAACCCTTCTTCGATGAAATGGATGGCAAGTTGGCTACAAGGCAGAAAACAGAGCAGAGGAATCAAGGTGAAGTGATGGGGGGTATGGGGGAAGAGTTGGGAAAATGGGGATTGCCCAGGCTGGTAAATAGGCAGGATGTGATGCAGCACAGGAATGAAATCTAGGACTACTTTTACTACTCTTTGTAAATTACTTTAAATTTTTCATACATTTGTGATTTCTTGGGCAGCGCATTGGCACAGTTAATAGAGCTGCTGTCTAGAGCTCCAGTGATCCGGTTTCAATTCTGTGCTCCAGTGCGTTTTCCCTGTGACAACATGAGTTTCCCATGAGTGCTCTGGGTCTACTACTTGCTTCTAGTATAGATGAATAGTAGGAGTTGATGGATTTGATGGCAATGAGGGAATGATAAAAGGGGATTAATGCAGGGTTTCTGTGGTGGTTGAAGATCAGTTTGGAATCAATGGGCTGAAGGATCCATTTTTGTGCTGTCTGACTATGAAATCTATTAATGATTTGGACTCGTAAATCAGAGTATAACATGTATAGAATATGCATAATACTTTGTAGAAGACACTAATTTGGCAGAAGAAGTTATCACATGACAGGTTATTAACAAAATACACAAAACAGATGTTGGCAAATCTGATGCATAGGTATGCAATTGGCCAAGAAATTTCACTTCAGGCAAATGTGAGGTGGTGCAGCTTGATATGAGAAATAAGGAAGTTACAAAATATTTAGTTACAAAGACTCTAAATGGGGTAGAAGATCAAATTAATCTAGAATTACGTAAGTTAAAAGAATTGAGTAAGGTTTAGAATTAATTAAAAAATCAAGCACAGGAATTTATTTTTGAATTTCGAAGCAGGGAATTCATGTTAAACTTTCAAAGAACTTTGCTTGCTTACATAATGATCAGACACAGATCATGTCCAGGGCTCCATAAAACAGATATAAAATAGGCCAGGGGAACAAAACACTGACAAAACAATTACTAGTATTGGTACAAGGTGAAAGCAGTGACTAAATACTGAACATGCTGAGGCCCTGTTCTCCAATGTCTGTGAGGTGACCTATGTCTATGAGGAAGTGTAAGGATTTGGTAGGGCAGAGAAAATATCTCCAATTGCGAGGTGACCAAAATTAGAGGCCATGGTTTTAAGGTAGTCATTACTAAATCTAATGGGGAAATTAATAACTTATTTATCCAAAGAGGATGAGAATAAAGAATGTGTTACTATCAGAACTTATTCATACAATGAGCAAAGATACATTTTATACAAAACTAGCTATGTACATCTGGGAGGGGAGTAGAAATATATGGTGTATATAATAAATGAAAATAGATGTTGGGTGTGTAAACACTGGCATAGATGATCTGAGCCAAATGGCATACTTCTCTGTTCAAACAATTTAAAGTTATAATCTGAAGATAGACACAAAATGCTGGAGTAACTCAGCAGGGTCAAGCAGCATCACTGTAGAAAAGGAATAGGTGACATTTCAGGTTGAGCCTTCTTCAGATTGAGAGTCAGGGAAGTGGGAAACTAGAGATATGAAGAGGTACAGAACAAATCAGAGCCGGCACCGATGACCAAGGAGCCCACAATGGTCCATTGTTGGCCGTGGAGGAGGTGACAACAAAGGGATATAAACAGTGAAACTAGCAGGATGACTGGTGTCGGTGAGGGATGGAGAGAGAAGGAATGCAAGGGTTATTTAAAATTGGAGAAATCTATGTTGATATCGCTGGGTTGCAATATGCCCAAGTGAAATATGAGGTGTTTGATGTGGCCACACTCTGATGGTGGAGGAGGCCCAGGACAGAACGGTCAGTCCCATCCAAAGAACTCCTCCCCAGGTACTTTCCCCTGTAACTGCAGGAGCTGCAACATTTGTCCCTATATCCAATGTTTTAATCTATTGACATTATTTTAAACAAAAATGAGCGCCAATTTAAATTGTCCTGACAAAATGCATGTTGTTTTGTCACAGTCAAAAGTATGTAATAATTTTTGGATAAGCTTATAAATTATTCCAAAATACAAAGTGAGCATAAGCCACTAAAAGACAGTTCATTGAATGTAAAAATTGTGGGTGGTTTCTCAAAGATCTAATCAGGAACTTTGTAAACATAGGTAATTTTTTGCTTTTATCTTTAAAAAAATGTTTGCTGTGTCACAGCTGCATTGCAATGTTATCTTTAGCATCTTACGCAGAACGGTGTTTTTCACAATACAATGATTGAGAACGTTATGTTATTTCCACAAAGAAAGCCTCTACTGTTCCATGGTTTTCAGATCTACTTATCAACACAAGAATCCAAAGTTTACTGACTGGTGAAATTTACAGACGGCAGACGAACACTGGGTTCTATTGTCCACCTTAAACCATGTTAAAAAAAAATGCATAGTAAAAGCATTACAATTGTATTTGACAATTCAGTGGAGCATTTATTTGTTTTTTTTTTCCCCAAGTCATGATCTAACATCTTTTTTTCTGGTTCCCATACTGTGATGAATTTAGCTTAGCATTTTATCATTACTAATGATGAGCAACGTGTAAAATTTCTTACAGTGATGGTCTGATCTTCCTTTGATACAAGAAGTAGTCATTAAAAGAGATCTTGGAGGTTTTGACCAAGAAGTACTGCTTGGTTGATTCAGTGGAGGGTTGCCAATATGTATGAACTTTAAAATGAATCATCATATACAAGGGGAGGGCTAAGACAAGCAAAAACAAAGTGAAAATTAATCTAAATGATAACAGAGCATCTTTGCAATTATATTGTTGTCCTCTGTAGACTAAGAATTAAATGTTTTTTTTCTTGACACATGAGAGCTGTTTAAAGCTATATGCAAATATTTATACAGCCAAATTATTTTTATGTTGAAGGCTTTACAATTTGCTGTTCTCAAAAGTTACTTTAGTGTTTATTTCATAAATAATTTCTTCAATGCAATAAAATTAAATTTACAGATACACTTCTTCTAGTGTTTTAACTTTTCTTCTTCGCCTTCTTCTTGTTACATTATGACTCACCAAGGTATGGGTCTATGGACATTGACATCACTCCAACACAAACAGTCAACATCTATTATTGACCAAAAGCTTACTGAGATTTACAAGCTGCTCCTATTCATCATTACTACAAGAAGTATTGAAAGCAGTACACAACCAGGCTGTGAATATTCCTTATGTTACTGGTATATTATGTCACATAGCTAGATTGTGCTCATAGAGGCAAATATATGTTTTGAGAAGACCGATCTTTATAGCTGCTTGAAGCTCAGAATGAGTCAGAGTTATAAGGTACTGAAGTATGAGCCAAGAATAAGTCAGAGAATGAGTCAGAGCCAATGGATATTAGAGAATATTAAGAGATCCCCCCCCCCCCCCCCCTGCCCCACCCCAATAAAATCTAGTTGACAATTACACATCTTTGCAGATTTTAATGCACTAGTGCTAGGTTTTAATGCACTAGTCTCTGAACAGGGACACCACACACTTATTTATACTCAGAGGAGAGAGTGACAATGGACAGCTGACAAAGATGTGCATTTTATTCTGGATTCCACAGTATTGGTGAGTGCAAGTCAGACCATTTTGCATTCTATCCCTGAATCATGCCTCATTCAAGTGTGAGGACCTGCACTTCCCAATTTAACGTCACATAATTTACTCGGGTACTAATCCAAAAATCAGACTTTCTATTTGTGGGGAAGAATGAGATGGTCTCTGCAGGACCCAGACTGAAATCCACAAGAGGAAAGAATACACAATTCATAAGATAGGACTTAGTGAGACCAGATGCAGTACCTTCCATGTCGTCAAAGTGCGATTCAGCCATTGAACCACTTCGCAGGGTCATGACAATCGTAATGTAGGAAACACAACACTTGTGTCCAACTTAACAGTTTCTCAAACAGCCATGTAATAATTAGGCTTAGGTTTATTATTGTCAAATGTACCAGAATACAATGAAAAGCTTTGTTTTGCATGCTAGCCGATCAAATCAAATAATACTCTATATAAATACAATTAAGTCAAATTCAAGTACAATAGGTAGTGAAGGGGAAAATATAGTGTGCAGAATATAGCTCTCAGCATTACAGTGCGATAGTTCCAGAGACAAAGTCCAATGTCCACAAATGAGGTGGAGAATTGGACTGCATCCAGCCTATGGAAGGGTCTATCAGAAGCCTAATAATTCTGGCTGAGGGGAAGAAGGTGTTTCTAAGAAAACTGTTCCTTTGAGCCAAAATTAAATCAGCGATCAAAGGATTTCAAGAACTGCCATTATATTCCTCTGCTGTACCAGTTGAGCCATTGAAGAAACAGCACATCAGCTTTTCTTTGTAATTTAATTGAGGGATAATTATGTACCTTGACATAAGGGATAATTCCCCTTTGCTATTTCATAATAATGTTCTGCAGATTTTTACACCTACCTGTGAGGCACAGAGCCACAGCTCAATATAGAGTCTGAAGAATCGTAGCATCATACAACATTGAACCATTTATTTTGCCCCATGAAGTTTGTGCCGATCATCAAGCACCTACAGTATTTACACAAATTCCTTTTTATTTACTTAACATTCCCAGCAACTCTTCCCAGATTCTACCACTACACATTAGGGGCAATTTACAGTGGCCGATTAACCCACTAACTTGCACATGGGAGGAAACTGGAGCACTTGGAAGAAACCCACATCTCACGTTAATGAGGCTGCCTCTCATGGTACAGAAATCCTTGTATTGTGCTTTGTGTTGCCAGTTTAGATTGACCTTGGACTGGGATTTAAATATTTCCTCATGAATTGGAGCTAGAAGTGTCACCAATGGAAACAGAGCTGACATAGATATGTGGTGATCCTTGGCTATCCTTGATCAGCCTTTGTTGGCTTTACTTTGCACTAAACATTATTCCCTTATCATGTATCTATAAACTGTAAACAGCTCGATTGTAATCATGTATTATCTTTCTGCTGATTGGATTGCACGCAATAAAAGCGGGTACACATGACAATAAAATAAACAGAACCGAGTTAAAATGCCAAAAGACTGAAAGTGGCAGAAAAATTGAGGAAATATTTTGATGAGACCTGGAGCCTCTGATCATTACTGTTGGTGTTCAGCTGTTTGAAAGGCCAAGACCTTTGTGAACGTGCTTGCAAGCATGTAAGCCCTGAACAGATGGCACCACATGAAATCCAGTGATGGGGTGGTGGGGGCGGTTATATTGTGTTTCCCCAGTCGTACGCTAGGGGAACCATCTGTGAGATCCTGCCCCAAGTCAGACCTGATGACGGAACTGAGACCATTTCGATATCAATGAGCATTCCTGGTGCTTGGCTTAATGTTTTAAATAATTTATGAGTTTTAATATACTTTTAATTAATGTTATATTGTACCATTGCAAATGCCAGGAACATTTAAAAACTATTAAAATATTTTTCATCTTTCTGGTCTAGCAAAGTTCCACCCCAACATTTTTACATAGGAAACTTTGTCAGGGAGTTTCTGGAGTGGGATCTCCACACTACAGGCTGGCATTGAGGCCATAGAGTCATAGAATCATAAAGCATGGTAACAGGCCCTTTGGCCCTTCCTGCCCATGCTGACCAACATGTCCCATATACACTAGTCCGTTCTGCCAGCATTTGGCCCATATCCCACAAATCTTTTCCTATCTATGTACCTGTCGAAATGTTTCTTAAAAGTTGCGATAGTACCGGCCTCAACTACCTCATCTGATGGCTCATTCAATACACCCATCACCCTTTGTAAAAAAGGTTTTAAAAAAATGACGTGTGATTTAGGTATTGGGGATATCACCTGGTGATTCAATCCATTTCTGCAATTTTAATCTCACTTTCCTCTGTTTATGTGATGGGCATTAGATTGAGAGGGGCTTGCCAATAAAGAAGTGTAGATAAAACAGTATCCAAGCCATCTCTTACAAGCTTTTCATAATTTTATACAGTAGTTCTCTTAAGAATTACAAAACCTCATTATAATAGAACTCATTAAAACCTATTGTGAATTTTAAGCCTGCTTTTAATTTAGTGGCTATAAGCAGCAATATTTACGGGGTCAGGTACTTCAGAGGCTAAAGGGAACTGTGTGATTCATCAGCTAAGTAGTTTCACCAGCCCTTGCTGTCAGCTACGAGATGTAGAAGAGTTCTTCTGAGCACCTCATGCAAACCATCTGCTGTGCAACTAGTAGTATACCATCTAACATCAGCCTCCCATTCACCCAGATTTAAGGCCCTCTTCTGCTTTGTGATTTTCAGCAGCTCAGTCTTGAACACAAAATGGTGGTGCTGGTGGTCTCCAGTTTGTCCCAGTGGCACAGTCTTTCTCCAGACCAGTATCAGGGGAAAACAGCTAGTAGGGTGGCATCTCTATCTTCATTCTTTTTTCCTCATTCTTCATCCTTCTTTCTTCCTTCTTTCTTCTTCCTTCTCTCTCTCTGGCTGGCTGGAATGCCCGACTTTTATAAGGAGTACGCTCACAAGGTTCAGGTGGCCCAATCCAATATCAACTAATGGAACACCGCTCTTACTTATTTAGCTGTGGCCAGAGCTCAATGGTGCTGAGTAGTGGCCTCTCCCAGCCTGTCTGCCAGTGATAGAGATCAGAGCTTCATCTGAGGGAGGGGACATAATCATTAAATGTGCTTGAATGAACAAAGTATAGAGTGATTGGAAGTATTGCATGCTAGTAGGATTAGTTTTGATAGGCATGATGGTCAGGGTTGAAAGGCCTGTTTCTAGGCTCTATGACTCTATCATGGCTTGTATGCTATTGCTGAATAAATGTCAGATGGATAAAACCTTGCGTGGACAATCATATTTGAGGATAAATTATGAAAGATTATGCAGTAGAAAAGAGTTTGCATTTAACACCAGATAGTAGGATATCATTATCGAATATTAACATTACCTGGGAGAATGAAAAAACTAACTTGAAGTACTATATTTATTTAAAGGAAAACTTTTGAAAGATGCAGGAATTGCAGATGATGGAGAACTGGGAATTTTTCCAAAAGATGATTAGCTGTGAATAAGAATTTGCTGCTGCAATCCCAAGTGTTCCTTTGCGGTTGATGTCTGATGCTGAGCAGGTTTATTCCAGGCATAAATTGCAGAAGCTACAGAAAAGCTGTAAACCTTTCAGTTCTCTGCTACATTCACAATATTATGCAGAATATCTCAGTCATACCTCGTGATCTTACACCTAGATTTATTTACTGGACATTACTGGAAGTATTGAAACCATTTATGCAATCATTATCAGGTTCTATCTATATTTGCAGAACCACCTTGTTATTCAGATAAGGAGTTAGCTGTTCAATGAGGTGATATCATCTGCAAAGAGCCAAACATTATTTTAATGACATCCACAAGGTCACCAATGAAGATTAGAAGTTAGTCGTAGCAGATTGAAAGAATGAAGAGTTTGAATTGAAAATATGAGTATCCAGTTATCCAGATCCAGTTGTCATCTGAGGTAAAGATGTGCCAAAAAAAAGAACTTATTATTCATGTCAAAAGAATCAACTTTGTGATGTTGATACATCTGATACAACAGCAAAGCTATTGTGTTTATTCTTTGAAAGTGCCAATCAATGTCCTGCTCTCAGTAGCCCTGAAGAAATTTTACTTATGCATCTAAATACTGTTTGAAGGTTACTACTGAATCTGCTTGCACCAATGGAAAATGTATATTATTCTGTTCTAGCTCATGGCAACTGACTGTTATCATTTAACATTCTTTTAAAGCAAGATTTACTTTTCAGTTATTTTAACAGACAATTGCAACAATAGATTACTGCGTAATTTATGCAATAAAAAATATTAAAAATAAATTGGATAGTTATATGGATGGGAAGGGAATGGAGGGTTATGGTCTGAGCGCAGGTATATGGGACTAGGGGAGATTATGTGTTCGGCACGGACTAGAAGGGTCGAGATGGCCTGTTTCCGTGCTGTAATTGTTATATGGTTATATGGTTATATGGTAATTGCAATTTGCATAATGATCAGAATGCCAATTTCTATGTTTTGTGAGATAGCAACACCAATGTCATAATATTTCTCCCAATTGATTTGAGAATTGTCATTTCACATGGAGAGATTATTGAAATGACTGGCTATGATGGTCTTATTGAAGCAAACATCGAAAAAGTGGTTGTATAAATTGTATATGAAAAGTTGGCCTGGATACTATCATTTAAAATCTATGTGTAAATAATATTTATGACTATGTTTCTTTTATATGATGTTGTATTGATTATTTTGCCCCAGAATTTCCATTCAGGAGCAAAGTAAATACATTGATTGTCAACCTCAACAAACCTGCCATAAGCTGCAGCAGCCTGTACGGTGTGGACATCAGTCCACATGAGGTACTGTAATGTGGTAAAGAGGTGCTCCAGTTTCCTCCCACACTCCAAAGTCGTGCAGGTTTGGCTTTGGTAAAATTGTCAATTGTCCCTAGTGTGTAGGATAGTGCCAGTGTACGGGGATAGCTGGTTGGCATGGACTCAGTCGGCTGAAGGCCTGTTTCCATGCTGTATCTCTAAACTAAACTAAACTAAACCAAACTAAAGAGAGTGATAATCTTTTGAATAACAATTAAATCATGCAGTATGGTATGAGTGCCTGGAAAATGTGATTGAGATAAATGATTAGGCACGATCAAATTAAATGACAGAGGCAACACGAGCTGCTGATTGGTAACATCAGCATCTATCAGTTATATACTTACATACTTGTTGAAGAATTCTCACAGGCTGCACAATTTCTGAATAATTCTATAAACATTTTACAGAATTTAAAAAAAAGGAACATATGAAGGATATTTAAGTATAAAATGAAATATAAACTTAATAAAACAATGTTTTATTATCTTAAGCAGGTAAGCAGGTAAGACTTGACTTGACGAGGTATAGAATTTTGAAATATTTAACTAATCGTTTCTCCGGCACTTTAATGGTAGTTTTATCTGCTGGTCTAGTGGAAAGAGTTTCTCTTTGTCTACACTATCATTTTCTCTTAATATCTTGAATACTGACAAAATCAGCCCTAAATGCATTGAAAAGAGAACAAATTCTAATTCCAGGCACACCACTGTACTTTTTGTAATGTCTCCATGTAATTTAATCTTTGGAGTCAATGTTTGATTCTGATAGATCTATGCTGCAATCCTTCCAAGACCAATATATTGTTCCAAGGGCGTGGTGCTGAGTACTGCAAGGTGGTCAACCCAGGATGTTATTTGACTGAAGCCAAAGAAAAATAAAGCTTTTGAGTTATACAAGAGCATGTGCACAAGTGTATGAGAAAATATATTATGAAGTAATTGTGATTTAGATAAAAATACAAAAAAAAAATTCTTTCATGCACATGAATTAATGGGAACAAATGTGAGATTTGCTACAGGCATTCAGATTTTTGACAGGGTTGGCTTGTGCCGGCGGTGAGGAATATTTCATTGTAGACACAGGTTAGGAATGGGTTAAAAGCAGAAGCTGACAAAGTCCATCTTATCTTGCTTAAGGGTGTTGTGGATGAGTTACTTTTGTTTTGGGAGAATAAAAGGTGACTGTTACAAATGCTTGAGCATTCTTCAGTACAATGAAGCTGAGCAATTAGTAGACAAATTAAGGGACTAAGAATGGGGGATGTAGTTGATACTGTGGAATTGTACCCAAGGCATTAGTTTCTTTATAGTGCAAGAATATGCAATTAAAAAAAAATAACTTGGTATATCAGTTTAAGATTTTAATGCAGTGATTGCCACAGCAAATATATAACAAGAGTGATTAATCTCCAGAGATGTTGCCTGTCCCGCTGAGTTACTCCAGCATTTTGTGTCTATCTTTGGTTTAAACCAGCATCAGCAGTTCCTTCCCACACACTAATCGTCGCCTCTAATGTTAGAAATACCATCATTTGATAATAACATTAAGAATGAGCTAGTGAAAGTTCACTTTTGCAATGGAATGCAAGTATAGATTCATTTGTGAAACGCAACTGGCATTTCCATCCCGCATAGGGCACAATACAAGATCGAACTTCTGGATTTCTGAGCCTAGATGGTGCGAATATACACACAAATGGGTTTAATCAGCGTGCAATGCACATCTGAAGCTGCTCTTGACATACCATAGTAGCCACATGTTAGAAAAGGCAGTATGGGCCTCAACTGGAAATGTAGGTTATTACCTGAGGTGTGGTCGTTTGAAAGTGCGCATGTGAAGATGGTCGTAAAGTCCTATCGAGTGAACTGGTGAATGCTCAGATAAGGGCATCTGCTTTCTTTCCAAATGCATCAGCAGTTTTTGTGCTGCCCGAAGGTGACACTTCAAATGCCGTCGTGTCCAATTGCCCTTTTGAGAAATGGGGTGCACCTAATTAGGATGGTGTGCGGTTTGGAGGGCAAGTTGCAGATTGTGGTGTTTCCATGCTTTTGCTGCCCTTGTCCTTCAAGCATGTAGAGGTCATAGGTTTGGCAGGTGCTGTCTACAAAGGGTTAGGTTCTGTTCCACTGTGCAATGCCATTTTAGTGTTCATTTCCACATGCTTTACATTTTCTACTGCTTCAAGTCTCATGTGGACAAATAAAGCTTGTTTAAACCTGCAAGCAACTGCTAATGCACTGAGAGAGAATAAGGAGTATTGAAACTTGCACAATCATATCAGGAGGTTCCCTTTAGATAAGAAAGTGCTATCATCTGCGATCACCTGAGACAATGGGTAAAGCAGAATTTGGTAAACACATGACTGCTTTCCTTAGACAGTTGGGCAATAAGACATCTCATGTTCTTCAGATATGCCAAAAGGAAACAAAGCTTAGCTTGACGAAGCAGCCAAGGCAGAATCACGGTCTGATAAGGGAGGCTGTAACTGGGAAGGTGCAGACCGTGACAGTTTTCATGGTTCACTGGTCATGTGCCAGAAAGAAGTATAAGAATGAGTTAATGTTTGAAGAAAATGGATTGATGACAATTAATATGTATTGTTTCCATTGTGAATAGAAACGCATTAATGTACTGTTAGCTGAAAGTTCATGAATGAAAAGTCGTTTTGAGAAAAATAAATCACAGACGAAGCAGCAACTAATTATGGAGGTTGAGAGAGATGGTACTGGAGAAGCAGTTGGAGGAGAAGTCAGGTATTATAATTTGACTCCTCTGGAATTACTGTTTAAATGCTGACCTGTATTAATACTCATTTGTAGTTGAAATAAAAGATAGTTGTACAAAACCTGCTCTGATCTAGATGTCTGTTGTGCATGGTTGCTTCAGTAAAATATGTGAATTGATGCTTCCCTCTCAGGTTTTACATTCTGATTGCCTTCTGGAAGCTGATCAGCACAACCATAAATGTTAAAATCTCGAAGGAGATGCACATATTTCTAAAGCACACCATCAGAAAAAAAAAGCATAAAATACATTTTCAAGCTGGAGTTGTCTGATCTCTGACTACAAGGGAGAGTGTTTGCGACTGGGGAACTTTAGTTATTGGAGAAAAGCAATGACTTTCTCCTTGAACTAATCTTTATTTCCCCGAGCTATCAATTAAATCAGGGCAATGGATATTTAACTAGCCAACCTGCCTTCTTGGAATGAGCCATCTACTCCTTTATCACCTCCATTAAACATGGAAATGTCTGGGTTGGGATCAGGTTCCAGATTATCAAAATCTTAACATTATGTCTGATACTCACGTACCATCTGTTTAAAGAAAAATTGGTACCAAATGTGTTTCAGGAACCTTGTGAATTTTGAAAAAAAGCATTGTGTGGTATTCATTCCACAATTTCATATTTGCTAGCTGTGTCCAGTTTACTTTATAAAATGAATATTATCGGAAAGTGTCTTGCAGCATTTTAACTGATCCTGGGCTGGAGCTCAGAATAGGACTGATGTCAGTGACTATTTTGCAGTAGAACATTTTTAATTAAAAAATTGGGAAACTTTTCCCAAGTCTCCCAATAAAAGCAAGAAAATTTGCTGGATATAATTTATTAAGAGAGTGACAGATCCATAATACAAATTATCTGGTTTAGATCCATTTCAGTTATTTTCTTTGACAAGGGAATTAACAAAAAAAGTTAAGAAACAAGTTTCTTGGCTGACAACCTAAAAACAGTCACTGCTCAATATCGGCAGTCTTAACATTTACCAGCTTAATGAAAAAGTAATCAGCAAACAAGCTTTGGTTCTTGCAGACATGGTGCACTGTGATAGAACATGCACTAGCAAGCATCTTTGTGTCACTTTGGCATAACTACTCTGGATCACAGCTGTCTTAGCTCTTCTCACAACAAAATAAGGTTTTCAGGCCCTTTTCTTTCACAACAGAGATACTTTAAAACATAATTCAAATCAACATCTTATGTAATCCTGAGAAAAAAGGGTGTGCTTTAGATTTTGTTCACCAATTATTGGTTTGCCAAAACCATTCCAGACAGGTTCTAACCCACATGCTTGTGGTGTTTATGAAGTGTGACGTCCCAGTGTCCCTAGTGGGGTATTAAATTATTTTTTAACGTGGATTAAGTGTGGTATTATTTAACAGTTGATTACGTGTACAGAATTAATCACGCCCAGTAGCAAAAGCTGTGCAATAAACTTGTTTACAGATTGTATTACATTTTTAACAGTTTCATCATGTCTCTTAATGCTTGCTTCCCAGCTCAGTTCATGTCATATCTCTCTTGGGGGCAGTCAAGGGGCAGCTGTGAGCAGTTGTCTCAATGGCATTCTTTTGCACACCGTTAATAATCTGTCATGCCCTGCAGCTCTTTTGCATTAGTGCTGCATTGACCCAATCAGTGTTTGACTATAGCTCACTCCATAAAACTTGTCTTATGGGATTGGGGACCCTTCTAACATATTAATAATGGTCCCACATCACATTCAACTCAACAGGTGCATTGAACATTACATCATTATTTGTGAGATGAATTTTGCAGAGTTTCTGAAATTATTATTTTTCCTGCCTTTATACAGAATATGTTGCATGTTAAAACTTTGGAAGCCAGTTAAAGAAGAACACTGTATTGCATAAGCAATAAAAAAATTAAAAACAAGAAATGATTCGAAAAATACGCAACTAGCACAAGTGTGCAATTTTGCAGAGATGTGAGTAAGCAAAGAGCAATAACATTGTCGTTGACGATTAGAAGTGGTGACCGGCATTTTGCCAATGAAGGACAGCATTTATGAAATTCTTTACACAGGGTCGATGACTTGTCTTTGCAGGACTGCAAAGCTTTGTTGATATAATGGTGCCATAGAGGATGTACACAACATTCCAGTGAATTAAAAACTAAATAGTGAACTGATGGTTTATGTACTATTCAAAAGCGCAAGAATGCAGAAAGCTCAAGCCCTGAAGAGTTTCGTAATGCTAAATGAATGCCATATGTTCCACTTTTTGGATAACCAGGGCAAATATTTCCCACATTAGAATAATCTTGCTGCCAATCCACAAAAGTGTCACAACTACAAATTTATCCAACAATTTATTTATCTTATAGCTGAATATTTATCTTACAAGATTTATACAGACACTTTAGAACAAAACCCTAGCTGTAAATTCAAGTAAATAAAGTTGTTCTCTAATTGCTGATCTGCAATAACATTATGGCTGAAAGATGTTCTTTGAATCTGATTTTCATTTCAACATCGCTAATTTTATTTTGGGGGCACGGTTACATTTTGTCTAAGTATTTTGATTAAAGCTGCTAAATAAGCTTATATTGAAGGATAAAAGAAGACAATATGTCAACGTGTAATGGTTAAGTGATACCAAAGTTGGGTTTTAAAAGCCAGAATATTGTTGAATTAGAAAAGACAATAAAATGAACATTTTAGGTTATCTGACCATCCATTTAAGGTAATTATTTCGAATAAAAGGTCATTTATCTTGAAAACTTCATTCTGTTTCTCATTCCATTTAAGATAACTGACTTGTTAAGTACTTCCAGAATCTTCTGGTTTTATATCTAACATCTACGGTATTTTGAAAGATCGAAGAACAAAAGATTAGGATTAGGAAACACACAAATTGTGAATACATTTTGTTTGCAGTGTATGAATAGTGTTGTACTGTTAACATGTATAAAGATTTAGCAAAGCTGATTCCTCAAATTATTTCCTGACAAAAGGAAATGCAACTACAAAAACAAAAATAAATCTTTTCCTGGTATAAAAACAGAAAATGCTGAAATTTACAGTTCTGATGAAAGATCTTTGACCTGAAGCATATTCCCAGAGATGCACTCCAACCTGTATTTTCTGTAGATTTCCAGCATCTGCGGGTTTTTTGGTTTTCACTTATTTTAGTTCGAATTGGATAGACATAAAAAATGTGTTTTCTGACGTTGAGGGAGCATGAAGGTGGAGCTGCACATAGAACTTAGAACAGTATGGCCTAAGAACAGACCCTTCTGTGCCAAAGAGATGCCGACAAACTAATATCTGCCTGCACATAATCCATACACCTCCAATCCCTGTATATCCATATGCCTATCCAAAAGCCAGATAGGCTGCATCCCAGAGTATTTAAGGAAGTAGCCGCAGAGATAGTGGATGCATTAGTGATAATTTTTCAAAGCTCTTTAGATTCTGGAGTAGTTCCTGAGGATTGGAGGGTAGCTAATGTAACCCCACTTTTGAAAAAGGGAGGGAGAGAGAAAATGGGGAATTACAGACCAGTTAGTCTAACATCGGAAGTGGGGAAACTGCTAGTTATTAAAGATGGAATAGCAGCACATTTGGAAAGTGGTGAAATCATTGGACAAAGTCAGCATGGATTTATGAAAGGTAAATCATGTCTGACGAATCTTATAGAATTTTTCGAGGATGTAACTAGTAGAGTGGATAAAGGAGAACCAGTGGATGTGTTATATCTGGACTTTCAGAAGGCTTTCGACAAGGTCCCATATAAGAGATTAGTATACAAACTTAAAGCACATGGTATTGGGGGTTCAGTATTGATGTGGATAGAGAACTGGCTGGCAGACAGGAAGTAAAGAGTAGGAGTAAACGGGTCCATTTCACAATGGCAGGCAGTGACTAGTGGGGTACCGCAAGGCTCAATGCTGGGACCCCAGCTATTTACAATATATATTAATGATTTGGACGAGGGAATTGAATGCAACATCTCCAAGTTTGCGGATGACACGAAGCTGGGGGCAGTGTTAGCTGTGAGGAGGATGCTAGGAGGCTGCAAGGTGACTTGGTTAGGCTGGGTGAGTGGGCAAATGCACGGCAGATGCAGTATAATGTGGATAAATGTGAGGTTATCACTTTGGTGGCAAAAACAGGAAAGTAGACTATTATCTGAATGGTGGCCGATTAGGAAAGGGGAGATGCAACGAGACCTGGATGTCATGGTACACCAGTCATTGAAAGTAGGCATGCAGGTGCAGCAGGCAGTGAAGAAAGCGAATGTTATGTTAGCATTCATAGCAAAAGGATTTGAGTATAGGAGCAGGGAGGTTCTACTGCAGTTGTACAGGGTCTTGGTGAGACCACACCTGGAGTATTGCGTACAGTTTTGGTCTCCTAATCCGAGGAAAGACATTCTTGCCATTTCATTGGCTATATTTAAGAGAGAGTTAGATGTGGCCCTTGTGGCTAAAGGGATCAGGGGGTATGGAGAGAAACCAGGTACAGGATACTGAGATGGATGATCAGCCATGATCATATTGAATGGCGGTACAGGCTCGAAGGGCCGAATGGCCTACTCCTGCACCTATTTTCTATGTTTCTATGTTTCTAAGCCTCTTAAATGCCACTGCCTTCACTACTCATGGCTATGCAATTCAGACATCCATCATCATCTGTGTAAAATACTTGCCTCGCACATCTGCTTTAACTGTAAATATAAGGTATTTAGTGAAGTGGGAAAAGGAAACTTCAACACACAGAAAGACTTTGGCTGTGGAATCCAGTCATGTTCACATTCAGGGTTGGATTAGATATGTGTGTGTGACTGGAAAGTACCTGAAGGGTTATGGACAATAAATGTAAATATGATCAAAAGGTGCACCAAGCTAAATTTTATTGTATTGCAATTTCAATGCATTTCCAAGAAGAAGAAGCAGGAAGAATACAGTAGATGGTGTATTTAAAACTTAGGAAGAATGAAAAAAAGGAAAATCCAAATGGTGCTAACCATAGCAATGTTGAAACAGAAAATTAGTTTATAAATCAAACCTGAAAAATGGATAAATATCAGATTTTTACTCAAAGTTAGACACAAAATACTGGAGTAACTCAACGGGACAGGCAGCATCTCTGGAGAGAAGGAATGGGTGACATTTTGGGTCAAGACCCTTCTTCAGACTGATGTCAGAGGAGTGGGCATGACAGAGATAGAATGTTGTTGGAGACAGTAAGACTGGTGGGGGAGCTGGGAAGGAGGAGGGGATGGAGAGAGAGGAAAAGCAATGACTATTTGAAGTTAGAGAAGTCAATAATCATTCCACTGGGGTATGAACATTGACCTCTCTAACTTCAAATAGCGGGGGCTTCAATCGCCCCGACACGGGAGTTCCGACCACCAGCTGTGGGAGCTTCGATTGCCCTGACGGATGGTTGGACTGCCCTGACCGTGGGAGAATGAAGAGGAAGAAGATTGGACTTTATTGCCTTCCATCACAGTGAGGAATATGGGGAATTCTCTGTGGTGGATGTTTATGTTAACTTTTATGTAGTTGTGTGTCTTGTTGCTTTATTTTTGGTTTGGCTGTATGGTAATTCACATATCACTGTACCTTAATTGGTACGTGACAATAAAGACCTTTGAAATCTTTGAACTGTCATTTACCTGAAACATAAATTTTGTGTCCCTGTGAACAAGACAAAAGTCATCCTTCGGCTCTTTGACAGTAAATATTCATCTTAACTCTTGATTCTGTCCCTATCTGGCTTCTCCTTTGGGTTGAATCTATCTGACACCGAATAAGCTTCAGATTTCACATCTGTTTCAACCCAAATATTTTATTCCCTGAAACTTTGGTTCCATCTCTACAAACCTTAATTCCACTGTTGTTAAATCCTTTTATTTGGTGCTCTCTTTGACAGTTTTCCTAATTGTTATTCTGTTCAAAACATACTGAAATCCATTGCTTACAATTTATTCTTCATTAAGTTCTGTTTTCACTGATCTTGATTGGCTGGAAACTGATTTCAAAATCCTTTTTTCTCTGTTCTAAATTCATTTACAATAAAAGGTAAATATAAGATAAAAACAGCAACACTCATAATTTATTCTAAGTGGGTCCATACATTTAATATTGCTGATATTACACCCTATAATGTTAGCACCTCTCTTTTCATTTTCACACAGCACCATTCCCACTCATGTGGCCCCCAGCGGTGATGTGCCATCCTTTTGTCTGAGGGGTGTCCCCACCGGTCTCAGCCCCTCAATGTCCAGCAGTGGAAGGGGCATTGACTGTGGTCCTACCCCACTGAGCCTTCATGTTGGCTGCACCAAGCTTCAGTGTGTCCTTCAGCAAGTACCCCTGCAGTCTGGAATGGCTCAGTTGGTAGTATTCCCTGAGGAATATCTTGCTGTGCTGGAAGATCAACAAGTGGGCATACTAAAGAGCAATTGATGGTCTTCCAGCAGCGCTTGATGTCCTCCTTGAGTGCATCCTTGGCAACAGGCCATAGATCCATTCATTTTTTTATTTCAAAAATAAACTTTTTTCAGAATAAAAAATACATACGAAAACTAAACAGTGCAAAAACTTTTCACATATTCTCAGTGTCTATATATTCAATCGTTCATACACAGTGGTGTTCGCAACAGTCTTTACACAATACACCTCTGCCACGCACAGTCCCCTGGGCTGATATCCCTTCCCCTATTTGAAGGGTGGCCCCACTGGACTGTGCCCCTCAATGTCCAGCAACTGAAGGAAACTAGACTCTGGTCCTCCCCCACAGAGCCTTCACATTGGCTGCATCAGGTGTCAGTGCCCAATTCCTTTCTCCTGCAGCAGCACATTCTCCTGTAGTCTGGAATGGGCAAGTCGGCAACATTCCCTGACAGACATCTCACTGTGCTCGGAGACCAGGAAGGTTCAGGCAGATGAAATACGTTTTACCAAATTGATGGTCTTTGAGCAGTACTCCAAATGTGTCCCTCGAAACAACTAATTCAGAACGTTCACTGTTACAGAGCAGTTCGGGAGCAGCAGTGACAAGGGCCCTTGCTTCATTCTTCAGACCTTCTTCACAACTCCACAATCGAGGAAGAGGTGGGCAATTGTTTCCTTCCCATAGCAGCTGTCCTGAGGACAGTCATGCAGCGGTATTGAGTCTCTGATGTTAGAGGAAGTATCTGACGGGGAGGGCTCCTCTCACCACCAGCCACGCAAGGTCTTGGCACTTGTCAATGAGTTCTGTCAATGAAGCATTTCGCCAGACAAGCTGAGCAGTCTGCTACTGTTACTGCTACAAGTTACTGCTACTGTGAAACAGAGAAAATAACTGCTGATCAGAATTGCAAGAGATGAAGCCAATCAAATTAATTTACTTTTACCCAAGTATTTGAATAAAGGATATTGAATAAAGAATAGATTGGGGCCCAGCTATACATAATCAACATTATTAATCTAGCTGAAAGGATCAACTGTCATACTTCCAAGTTTGCAAATGGTATACCTTGTAGGATTGTGAAAAGGGATGAGGATGGAAAGGGGATATAGACAAGCAGAGTGAATGGGAAAGTACAAGGTAGTGGAAAGTAAAATGGAAATGATGAAGTTAACCATTTTGGAGCATGAAGCAATTATATTTTAAATGGTGTGATTAGGTTACAATGTTCATAGGGATTGTGTACAAGTCACTGAAAGTCAGTAGGCACATGTTGCAAGCAATTGGGAAGACATGTAAGTATATTGGCCTAAGAGTATTTGGATACAGAGTAAAGATGTCTTACTGCAATTTTGTAGGACTTTGATAAGACTGCACCTAGAAGAATTTAGCATATCGTACCTCAAAGATGAAAATACAGTGAACCTAATGCAGTGAAAATTCATCAGATATTCATGGATCGAAAGTCTGCCATATTCTCCAGAATGAGAGATCTTATTGAAACGTTTTACACAATTCAACAGACTAGATGCAGGGAGGATATTTCCTTGATTAAGAAATTTAGAACCAAGGATCACAGGATCAGACTAAGGGAAGGCCATTTTGGACTGAGATTTAGTTTTTCAGTTTGGAGATACAGCGCAGAAACAGGTCCTTCGGCCCACCGAGTCCGCACCGACCAGCCACCCCACACATTAGCACTATCCTACACTGCACACTAGGGACAATTTACATATACATCAAGCCGATTAATCTACAAACCTGTATGTCTTTGGAGTGTGGGAGGAAACCGAAGATCTCGGAGAAAATCCACGCGGTCATGGGGAGAAAGTACAAACTCCATACAGACAACACCCATAGTTGGGATCGAACCTGAGTCTCCAACACTGCAAGAGCTGTAAGGCAGCAACTCCATTGCTGCGCCACCGTGCTGCTCATAGAGGTAGTGCTTTTTTGGAAGTCTCTACCCTGTTGTGCTTTGGGGCATCAGTCACAGAATTCATTCGACAAGATTCGCAGATTGCTGAATATTTAAGGAAATTAAGGGTAAAAGGAAAGTACAGGCAGAAATCCCTGAGGTGGAAAATCTGTCTTGATTTTCATTGGGTTGAAGGCTATGGAAAATTAGAACAAATCTCTCTGGTAAATAATATAATCATACATCATTATACGATCTCATGAGGCTGCAATGGAGATTATTGAATAAAAACATGTTTGCTCAGATTAATCTTCCTTGGAATGCTGTTGGCAGACAATTGGTTCTGTCAAGCAGGTTTTACAAATATTCAGCGATTAGGTAATTAGGTAATTTTACCATGCCTTGAAGTCTAAACTTGTCATTGTATTCTAGCGTAATGGTTGGGAATTTGGTGCTACAGAAGATCTATAATCCTTTGCTTTATACCTGCATTCATATTTCTTGATGTACTGTAAAAATATGTGATTTCAATTAGGTTACAGAACTGAACATGACAAATGACGTTGGGAATGTTAAACAAAAGCCTGCTACTTACCCCTGCTGCATGGAATTAATAGCGCTGAAAAGGTCACACAACTTCTCTGTTCTTTCCAGAAATTATGAAGTGTGATTCACTCACAGAGATTAACTAAACTGGATGAATGCTTCATGCAGGTGAACAAAACTTTATTTCAATTTACTCAGTACTATCTTACATCTGGGCAACACCCAAAGCAACAATTTCAAGTCTTCTTATAAATTACTTCACAAGCCTTTTCTCGTAGCAGAAAATTATTTCTGTTCATAGCATGTCCCTCCCTCAATAGTTTGCCTGATCTCAAAGATCTTTTGGTTAAGTTTCACAAAATAAAAGGAACACGAGTAAATTGGTTTGATTACTCTTTTAGTAATTTTTTAAACTACAAGTTTAAAAAATGCCTGCAAAAAGAAAAACACACTCTATAGACAATTCATAAAATATCGAAATTCAGAAGCAGAAAATAAATATAAAAAATAAGAATAAATTAACCAATATTATGAGGATATGTAAGAAAGAATACTATAATAAAATTTTAGAGAATAATAAAAACAATATGAAAGGTTTATGGAACGTGCTAAAAAGTATTATTAGAAATGGATCAAAAAATACAGGCTACCCCGAGTATTTTATTGAGGAAGAAAAGACAATAAATAATATGGATGATGCGGTTAATGGTTTTAACAAATTCTTTGTAAATGTGAGACCAGATTTGTCAGAAAAAATTAATGACCCAGAAACAAAAGAAGGGGCAGATACTGATCTTTATGATAGAAATAATAACTCTATCTTCCTTAGAGCAGTCGAAGGAAAATAAATCATAGACACTGTAAGAAAATGTAAAAGCAAATCCTCTACTGATTGGAATGATATTGACATGATTATAATAAAAAACGTTATTGAAGAAATTGCCGAACCATTAACTCGTATCTGT
The DNA here is from genome assembly GCF_028641065.1 of Leucoraja erinaceus. Lineage (NCBI taxonomy): Eukaryota > Metazoa > Chordata > Chondrichthyes > Rajiformes > Rajidae > Leucoraja > Leucoraja erinaceus. Next base: position 30,321,950 of record NC_073387.1, on the reverse strand, counting down.
AACTTGTCTTTTCAATACGGTAAATTTCCGAACAAAATGAAAATAGCTAAAGTAATACCATTATATAAAACTGGGGATAGACACCATTTCACAAATTACAGGCCTGTTTCTTTACTCTCCCAATTCTCCAAGATCCTTGAAAAAATTTTTACAGAAAGACTTGACAATTTCATTGAAAAACATAAGCTTTTGGTCGACAGTCAATATGGATTCCGGACAGACAGATCAACATCTATGGCACCAATGGAACTAATTGAGGAAATCACAAATTGCATAGATAATAAAAAACTTGCAGTGGTAATATTCATAGATTTTAAAAAAGCATTTGATACCATAAATCACAACATTTTACTCATGAAACTGGATAGGTATGGCATCAGAGGGGTTGGATTGGATTGGGTGAGAAGCTATTTAAGAAACAGGCAACAATTTGTGGAAATAGGTGAACATAAATCAACTTACATGAACATAACTTGTGGAGTACCTCAAGGGTCTGTGTTACATAGAAACATAGAAATTAGGTGCAGGAGTAGGCCATTCGGCCCTTCGAGCCTGCACCGCCTTTCAATATGATCATGGCTGATCATCCAAACTCAGTATCCCGTACCTGCCTTCTCTCCATACCCTCTGATCCCCTTAGCCACAAGGGCCACATCTAACTCCCTCTTAAATATAGCCAATGAACTGGCCTCGACTACCCTCTGCGGCAGAGAGTTCCAGAGATTCACCACGCTCTGTGTGAAGATCTGCTTGTTAGATCCAAAGCTTTTCATAATGTACATTAACGACATATGTAAAGTATCAAATATACTGAAATTGATTATATTTGCCGATGATACGAATATTTTTTGTTCCGGTGACAATTTGAAGCAGCTTTTGGAAGGCATCACATCAGAAATGAATAAATTAAAACAGTGGTTTGATGTCAACAAATTGTACAATTGAAAATAGTATAGAAAGAGTATATGAAAATAAATTTCTTGGTGTGATTTTAGACCATAAAATCTGCTGGAAACCACATATAAACCACGTCAAAGCAAAACTGGCAAAGTCTATAGCAATATTGGGAAAATCAAGACACATTCTGGACCACAAATCATTACATACTTTGTATAATACTCTCATATTGCCATATCTGAGTTACTGTGTGGAGATATGGGGTAACACCTACAAAACCAACCTACAGCCGTTATGCACATTACAAAAAAGAGCAATAAGAATTATCAATAATGTTGGATATCTTGAACATACCAATTTATTATTCTTATACACTGAAGTTCACTGATCTGGTTAAATTTAAGACTGCGCAAATCATGTACAAAGCAAGAAATAATTTACTTCAAAGAAATATACAAGAACTGTTTATGGAAAGACAGGGTGGGTATAATTTGCGAGGGGAACATAATTTAAAGAAACTCAATGTCAGAACAACTCTTAAAAGTATGTGCATAGCAATCTGTGGTGTGAATTTGTGGAATGGTCAGGAACAGGAGATAAAACTTAGCACAAGCATAATTCAGTTTAAAAAGATGTAACACTTGTTTAAAAGGATATTGGGATGAGGATAGGTGATTGTGATATTTGTTATACTGATTGTATTGGGAAGGGTGATTATAGAGTGATGGGTTGTAAATATGACTAAGATACTGTATAGTATATGCGGGTTTTTTCTTTATTTTTTTATTTTTTGTATGGCTTTGTAAATATTTGATTAGTGTTCAAATGTAAATAATTTGGTGCACATATAGTGGCTGGTGTACATATGGTGTACATATAGCTGCTTTCATTTCACTGCACTGTACATTGCCACTTTCATTTCACTGCACATCTCGTATGTGTATGTGACAAATAAACTTGACTTGACTACATTTGTATAAGATAATTACAAGCAGTTGAATAAGGGATGGGAATTAATAAGCTTTGGTTTCTTCCTGCTCCTTTTCGGACACATATGATTTCATTTATTTATAGATATTGTTTATGACACTTTATAAATATTTTTGTTTTGTTTTTTGTATGCTGTTTCACATTTGTTTTTTATTATTTTATTCTGTTCGAAATAAATAATAAATAAATAAATAAATAAAGTTAGAAGGTGTTGCAAATCAGAAACAGTTCATTCCCTTGGAAACAGCATTCAAGTTTACCATATTTGCCAATGTATTCACAATTTCCAAAAAACATGTTCTGGAGACCATTAATGATTATATAATCACATCATACAGATACAGGCCCTTCAGCCCAGGGAGTTCATGTAGACCAACACGCACCCACTTATGCTAATTCCAAATTATTTTGCCCACTTCAAACCTTCAAGACTCTACAATTGAACTGCACACAAGGGGCAATTCACAGTGACCAATTAACCTATTAATTTATGAGAAATTAATAGCAGTCTGCCCGTTTCAACATATGGATAATTAAAAATCAGCTTCTGATTTTACCAAAGGAAATTACATACAATATTTATAATATACAATTATATTAACTGCAATCAAAAAATAAATGTGTAAAGGCAAAGGGTAATGCAATTCATAATTTCATTAATTCTACTATTTGAGTCCAAATAGTACAATTGCAAACATTTAATGATGGATGATTGGACTGAACAATGGTCTTTGCATCCGCAGTTATATTCACCTGATAACAGAAAAATATATAGTGGTGAATACAAGAGAAAAGGAATTTTGGTTTTCACGTACTGTAAAGCTGGCATTTCAAACGCCAGCATTGTTATTCGCTGCCTTATTTTAGACATTTTCAATAGCAATGGTTTGGCTTGAGACCAAGAACCATTATGGGTGAGTGTGAATTACTCTACATGTGTGCGACTGGATATATTCTGGACACCCTTATAATAAAAGAACCTCGTTGTAGTCCTCATCTAAATACTCTGAGGCTGTATAGTTATTTGAACCCACCCCAAGGTTTCCATCACATGATGCCAGATTGTAGCCAGAGTACATCTTCTTGTGACATGTTCAACCCTTCCAAATGTGAAACCATGCGTGTCACCAGAAAGAGGAATCCAGGCGAAACATCTTACAATATACTTGGTGCCACCCTTGAAGAATCCAAACAAACCAAGTATCTTGGCATCAAATTGCAGAATGATCTGCGTTGGAATGGTCAGACTCATCATGCAACGGTGAAAGCAACAGGTGTCCTAAACTTTCTGAGGCGCAACTTTCATCATTGTTCAACCTCTGTCAAGGAAAAGCTATACTTCACCCTCGTTAGACCTCATTTGGACTACACAGTTGCAGCATGGGACCCATACACAAATAAAAACATTTCTTCCATCGAACATGTCCAAAGACAGGCAGCTCGATTTGTTACTAACACCTATGAGAGAGAAGAGAGTGTCACCAAACTTCTGAATTCTCTGGGGTGGAACCCTCTCCAAGACAGACCTGAAGCTCACCGTTTTACCTGTTTTTACAAAATGTTAAATGGTCAGCTCGACATAGATTACAAGACCTACACCAAACTTAAACCAATTAGGAGCAGACGAGGGCATTCGATCCAATTTGTGATCGCAGCTACAAAGACAGATGTGTACAACAATTTATTCTTCCCCCGAACAATTAAAGCATGGAATAATCTCCACCCAACTATTGTTACCCAACCAGATGCAACTAAATTTAAAGTAGCTCTTTCTTCCCAATAACCCTTTCTGGCTTAAGTCCTCCCTCCACCAGCTCCAGTTTAAATTCCATTTGGAATATTTTGGAGGACCAAGAAACCAAGAACCAAGAATCAGTACCCCGTTCCTGCCTTCTCCTCATATCCCCTGATTCCGCTATTTTTAAGAGCCCGATCTAGCTCTCTCTTGAAAACATCCAGAGAACCTGCCTCCACCGCCCTCTGAGGCAGAGAATTCCACAGACTCACCACTCTCTGTGAGAAAAAGTGTTTCCTCGTCTCCATTCTAAATGGCTTACTCCTTATTCTTAAACTGTGCCCCCTGGTTCTGGACTCCCCCAACATCGAGAACATGTTTCCTGCCTCTAGCGTGTCCAAGCCCTTAACAATCTTATATGTTTCAATAAGATATCCCCTCATCCTTCTAAACTCCAGAGTGTACAAGCCCAGCTGCTCCATTCTCTCAGCATATGACAGTCCCGCCATCCCGGGAATTAACCTTGTAAACCTATGCTGCAATCCCTCAATAGCAAGAATGTCCTTCCTCAAATTAGGGAACCAAAACTGCACACAATACTCCAGGTGTGGTCACACTAAGGCTCTGTACAACTGCAGAAGGACCTCTTTGCTCCTATATTCAATTCTTCTTGTTATAAAGGCCAACATGCCATTCGCTTTCTTCACTCCCTGCTGTACCTGCATGCTTACTTTCATAGACTGATGTACAAGGACCCTCAGTTCCAGTTGTACTTCCCTTTTTCCCAACTTGATACCATTTAGATAGTAATCTGCCTTCCTGTTTTTGCTACCAAAGTGGATAACCTCACATTTATCCACATTAAACTTCATCTGCTATGCATCTTAAAAAGTGGGATAACATTAGCTACCCTCCAATCCACAGGAACTGATCCCGAGTCTGTAGAACATTGGAAAATTATCACCAATGCATCCACAATTTCTAGAGCCACTTCCTTAAGTACCCTGGGATGCAGACCATCAGGCCCTGGGGATTTATCAGCCTTCAGTCCCATCAGTCTATCCAACACCATTTCCTGCCTAATGTGGATTTCCTTCAGTTCCACCGTCATCTCAGATCCTCTGGCCACTACTATATCAGGAGGATTGTTTGTGTCCTCCTTAGTGAAGACAGATCCAAAGTACCTGTTCAACTGATCTGCCATTTCCTTGGTCCCCATAATAAATTCACCTTTTTTGGTCTTCAAGGGTTCAACTTTGGTCTTAAATAATTTTTTCCCCTTCGCATACCTAAAGACGCTTTTCCTATCCTGCTTTATATTCTTGACTAGCTTACCTTCGTACTTCATCTTTTCTCCCTGTATTGTCTTTTTGGTTATTTTCTGTTGTTCTTTAAACATTACCCAATCCTCTTGCTTCCTGCTCATCTTTGCTACGTTGTACTTCTTCGCTTTAATTTTTATACTTTCCCTGATGTCCCTTGGCAGCCATGGTCGTCTGTTTCTCCCCTTGGATTCTTTATTCCTCCTCGGAATGAACTGATCCTGCACCTTCTGTATTATTCCTAGAAACACCTGCCATTTTTGTTCCACTGTCATCCCTGCTAGTGTATCTTTCCAGTCAACTTTGGCCAGCTCCTCCCTCATGGCCCCATAGTCCCCTTTATTCAACTACAACACTGACACCTCCGGTCTACTCTTCTCCCTCTCCAATTGTAGATTAAACCTGACCATGTTATGGTCACTGCCTCCTAATGACTCATTAACCTCGAGGTCCTTTATCAAATCCGGTTCATTACATAACACTAAATCCAGATTTGCCTTCTCTCTGTTAGGCTCCAAAACAAGCTGTTCAAAGAATCCATCACAAAGGCACTCTACAAAGTATCTTTCTTGGGGTCCAGTACCAACCTGATTTTCCTAGTCTACCTGCATGTTGAAATCTCCCATAACAACCACAGCATTACTTTTGCTACATGCCAATTTTAACTCCTGAATCAACTTGCACCCTATGTCCAGGCTACTGTTTAGGGGCCTGCAGATTAGTCCCATTAGGGTCTTTTTACCCATACAATTCCTTAGTTCTATCCATATTGACTCCACATCTCCTGTTTCAATGTCACCCCTTACAAGGGACTAAATTTAATTCCTCACCAACAGGGCAACCCCACCCCCTCTGCCCGCTTGTCTGTCTTTTCGATAGGACGTATGCCCTGGCCCTCTTGCAGCCATGTCGCAGTCATTCCCCCAACCTCATACTTGCTAGTTTCTAACTGAGCTTCAAGCTCGTCGCACTTTATTCCTTATACTTCGCGGGTCATTCTTCCATTTGGTGGACCTCTTTTCCTCGAGGATTTATTCACTTTCTACTGTCAGGAATTGACAATGAATTACTGATCACAAATGAATCTGTTGATCGAAGCGGAACTTGCAGCTGTTACTGTGTAGGAAGGAACTGTAGATGCTGGTTTAAACCAAAGAGACACAAAATCCTGGAATAACTCAGGGGTCAGGCAGCATCTCTGGAGGAAGGGAATAGGTGATGTTTTGGGTCGAGATGCTTCCTCAGATGGTTAAGAGTCTCAAATATTCATTTTGTTAGCAGCTCAGAACGCACAAATTAAAATGGAAGCAGGTCATCTTTGATTCCAAGGTATTGCCCAAGAAGATCATTGCTTAATATTGCTGTATTAGGACAGCTTTCTAGACAGTCATCTGGCAACCATTTCAGTTTTAAATTACAGGTATAACATGGTAATTGCAGATTGGAGAAAAGTGTGCTCAGAGTCTTTAGCATGCAGCCTCAACAAGTCTTTGGAAATCGAATAGAAGCAATGCTCTGCTGGCTCATCTTAGAAACATAGAAAATAGGCGCAGGAGTAGGCCATTCGACCATTCAAGACAGACCATTCAATATGATCAATGCTGATAATTCACAATTAGTACCCAGCCCGGTTATTTCCCCATATCCCTTGATTCTGTTGGCCCTAAGAGCTAAACTCTCTCTTGAAAACATCCAATGAATCGGGTTCCACTGCCTTCTGTGGCAGAGAATTCCAGTTTCACAACTTTCTGGGTGAAATCATTTTCTTTATCTCAGTCCTAAATAGCATGCCCCTTATTCCTAAACTGTGACCCCTGGTTCTGGACTCCCCCAACATTGAAAACATTTTTCCTGCATCTAGCCTGTCCAATCCCTTAAGAAATGTATATGCTTCTATAAGATCACCTCTCATTCTTCTAAATTCCAGTGAATACTAGACGAAGTGCGACCCTTTGGGTCCCAGCATCACACGGAAGGGCTGATACCCAAACACAATATTCCACCTCTCCACCAATTCCAATATTGGTGGCCAGAGGGGCGGGGGGAGGGGGGTTGGCTTTCTGGGGCGCTAGTATGGGTGTTGTGGGCTGAAGGGACTGGTTTCCAGAGGGCTAGTATGGACATTGTGGGCCAAATGGATTCTTGAGCTGGCGGCTCAGTCACTCAAGCCTGTTGTGCTGGCAGCTCACTCACTCACGGCTGGTTGGCTGGCAGTCGGCTCACGGTTATTCCTTGAAATTCCATTTCAAGCAGGGTGCGAGGCCACCAAATTCAAGTGCAGTTTCATACCACTTCAAGCAGGGTGCAAGACCACCAAATTCAAGTGCAGTTTCATACCAGTTCAAGCAGGGTGCAAGGCCACCAAATTCTAGTGCAGTTTCATACCATTTCAAGCATGGTCCAAGGCCATTAAAGACAGCGAGTCGTGACCTCTCACTACCCCATCTTGAAGAGACTGAGCCACGCCCACACTTCCGGGTTGTATAGTCCCTCCCACCAGAAGGGGCGTGGCCTTCATGGCATGATTGACAGGAGAGAGAATCTCAACATTTTTAATCACTAATAACTCATTACTTTTCATCGATGGGAAAAATTCTCAGCACTCGATGAGCGGAGGGGGACTCTGAGTAAGATAGCCAAAAATCACAGCTGTACGTGATAGTGTTTTTTCTAAAATCAATATAAAGCGCAAACAGGAAGTGGTCAAGATTAGACTTTTAATTATATAGAAGGCAAGGCAACTTTAATTAGGCATGGTAACTTTAATTAGGCAAGGCAACTTTAACTAGGCAAGGGAACTTTAACTGGGCAAGGCAACTTTAACTGGGCAAGGCAACTCTAACTGGGCAAGGCAACTTTAACTGGGCAAGGCGACTTTAACTGGGCAAGCCGACTTTAACTGGGCAAGCCGACTTTAATTAGGCAAGGCGACTTTAATTAGGCAAGGCGACTTTAATTAGGCAAGGCGACTTTAATTAGGCAAGGCAGCTTTAGCATTTTTAAACCCAAGGCAAGGCAGCTTTAGCATTTTCAAACCAAAGGCAAAATTTTTCACACAGAGAGTGGTGAATCTCTGCAATTCTCTGCCACAGAAGATAGATGAGGCCAGTTCATTGGCTATATTTAAGAGGGAGTTAGATGTGGCCCTTGTGGCTAAGGGGATCAGGGGGTATGGAGAGAAGGCAGGTGTGGGATACTGAGTTGGATGATCAGCCATGATCATATTGAATGGCGGTGCAGACTCGAAGGGGTGAATGGCCTACTCCTGCACCTATTTTGTATGTTTCTATGTAACACAGCTTTAGCATTTTCAAACCAAAACACACTTTTGCATTTTCAAACTACATTTTCAAAGCACTGACAGGTCAGTAAAACCGTTCACAGTTTAGTGGGCATGTGTTTAGTGTTATTCACAGCTCAGACTGAGAATTGCAACCTCTCACTCCCCTATCTTGCAGAGAACTGAGGCACCTCCACATTTCCAGGTTTTATAGTCCCTCCGGAAGGGGCGTGGCCTTCATGAGAGATAATCTCAACATTTTTTAAACATTAATGTCTTTTATTTTTCATTTAATTGATGGAAAAAATCCTCTTGTCCTGACCAGCAGAGGGGGACTCTGAGTACGATGGCCAAAAATCACAGCCGTAAGTGGCAACGTTTTTTCTAAAATCAATATGCAGTGCAACCAGAAGTTGTCAAGATGAAACTTATAGTAATATAGATAAGCCCAGTTGATCCATTCTTTCATCAGTGTCAGTCCCACTATCCCAGGAAACAACCTGGCCTGTTCTCCAAAGATGGGTGCCTGACCGGTTGAGTTACTCCAGCACTTTGCGTCTTTTTTTGGTAAACCAGCACTTTCCTTGTTTCCTTGTTCCTACATGTAAGTTTTGTTCTTGTTTTTGATTATTTAATTAAAAACTAACAATATTTTTAAATGATTGTCCCACCAATGATATGAAGAAGAATTACAACCAAAGACTTTTTAAAAACATCACACCTTCTATAAGATATAAGAAATGCATCATTGGTGAAGGGTGATTAATAGCCGCATTAACTTAGAAGACATTAATAAGTATGTGCAATATACTGATATTCATTAAATCATACAGAAAATGTGACTTGGAGCTTATTCACTATTCTCTTCAAGTGTCCTAAAATGCTTCAGTTATAAAATGTCCCCACTAATGGAAAGTTTTACTGCAGATGAAAAGCAGGGAGTAGATCCAATTATTTTATTGGTAATGTAGCACATAAAATCTTGTAGTATTATATATGGCATATTACTGCTGAAAGTTGCTGTTTAATCAGAATAATAGTTTGTTATTCCTACATTTGTTTCTCATTATTAGAATTGAACAAATTTGACAGTTGTTGGGCATTTCTTTGTGACTGGCTGGGAGGTATCTACATTTAGCCAGAGAGGGATAGGTATAAACCAGAGGATTATGCTGCTCCACCTTTTTCACAAATGTAAGTGAGCTGGCTTCTATGCTCGTGTTCGGCTGCATGTGTTCACTTACTGGTCACCAGAGATCATACTTTTTGAATTAATCATTGTGACTGTTCAAAACAGTCTAGTCATATCCAACATTGATTCTACAGTAACAAGAACTCTAGTCCTGGTGTGGAATTGATAATTTAGCAATAATAGATCGTAAATGATTACAATGTTTTAAAACTAAGATTTCAGCTTGCTGCTTGATATTGTTTTATCTGTCACTTGCATTCCTATGTAGTCATAATATCTACAGTTTACAAGCACTTTGTTAACTGAAAATTACATTTGGTTACTTGTAACTCTGAAAGATTGAAGACCAAGGGATTATAGGGCCTGTCCCGCTTTCACTTGGTAATTCACGAATTCTCCCGAGTTTTCCCCTTGATTCAAACTCGCAGAATGTTCGTAAAGAGTCCGTAGGCGGTCATAGGGGTTCGTAGATCTATCGTAGCGGGCCGTTATGCTAGGCAATGGAGATTAGTTTAGTGGCATCATAGCTGACGTGGACTTTTGTGGGCGAAAGGGCCTGTTCCTATGTTATACGGTTTTATGTTCTATGTTCTATGAGATACTGGATAGACTGGAACCATTTTCCTTAGACCATTGAAGGCTGAAAAGTAAGCTTACAGAGGTTTGTATAATGATGATGGGGCATAGATAAGTTGGATTTTCCCAGGGTAGGGGACTAAAATTAGGCATAGATTTGAGATGAGAGGCAAAAGATTTAAAACAGACATGAGGGTCATATTTTTCATACAGATGGTGGTGGGTACATGGTATCAGCTATCAGATGAATTGGAGGCACAGGTACAATTACAATATTTAAAAGGCATTTGAGCACATAGATGAACAGGAAAGGCTTAGACGGATATGAGCCAAACACAGGCAAATGGGACTATTTCACCTTGGTCAGCTTGGACGAGTTGTGTCGAAGGGCTTATTTCCATGCTGCATAACTATGATTCCATGGGAAGCCTTGTCCAGGATCCTGAACCATACTTACCTTCCAGGATACTTACAATTGTAAGTATAATAATGGGTATAAAATTGCAGAGGCCTAGTGGAATCATGCCTTTTTGGCATTTAACCCTTTTTTTTCCAACCCAACTCTTTTTTTCCTTTTGGGGGAATTGTAAATCGAGGCTGTGTTAATTGGTGCCATATTTTTTGAACTGCCATGGGAAGATTTTAACTATTTGTTACTGAGGTGTGACTTTCAGACACTTAGTGGAGTATTCATGCTTAATTTGCAAATGTTCACTTTCAGTTGGTATATTTAGAATGTCTACTTTATTTTTTTCATATTATACATCATTCATTTTTCTAGCTATATAAAATAAATCAAAAGACAGAAAATATTTCCTCAAGTAAATTAGCACATTTGCCTTGAAATACATCTATTTGCCAAAACACTGGGGATTTTAGTGCCTCTTAGATATTGACAATTGATAACATTGTGTTGCAAGTTCAAGGGATCAAGCACTACTCTAGCATTTGAGCAGGCAATCTAATCACACTTGACAGTTTGTTCTGCTCACTCATTTTAAATATCCCAATGGTACTATTCAAATTTCCCTGTGTCCAAAGCATGTTCTTCCCACAACCAACAGAATTGTTGTTAATCTTGGTATTAGTACATTAACTACACCATTTATTTGCCCCCACCATATTTCCAAATAATTAATTTTATTGATCTCTTGATTACTCTCACCTCCTCATAGTTAACTGTATCAATTCAGTTTGATTTTAAATTTGTTGTCCAAAATTATTCAGGACAATATAATGGTAATTTTCTTTGTGCTTATTCAAAATATACTTTTCCAATAAAAACAAATCTTTCTTTAAATTTTGTTCATGTACAATTTGAAAATAAAAATATTTCTAGATTGCTCACAGGTATAAATATAATTTGATAGTGTTATATGTGATGCTCACAAGTTAAGGCATTTCACCTCCTGTGGTTTGTGCCTGATATAAATTACTGTACTTTGTTTTCTTGGCTAATGAAACAATCATGTTTTATTTTTAATGTTCTAGCACTAACTGTTCTGGCTGAAGTGGTGGATTTATTTTAGCTCCTCCACTAACAGGTGTGTTCACTATAATTGATTACAGAAGTGCAAATGATGGTAAGGTATACCAAACATAAACTTGTGTTTGCTTGTTTCATTCAAGTTTCTAGCCTCAGATCATTTTAAGATGTGGTTTGCAAACTAACTGACTAGATAGTTCTTGGACAGAGAGGGGAGAATGAGCAGTGTCCTAATTAGCAGGATGTTGTTGATAAAACAATCTGAATTGGGGCCTCAGCTTTTCACTATAGTTGTTCACAATCTAGATAATGGGATATAACACCACATACTAAAGTTTACCAATGCAACATAATATTAAAAAGCTGACAGACTAGAAATGCTGACATCCAAAAAGATGTTGTGGCTCTTATGTATAAAGCACAGAACGCATATGTATATGCCCGTCAAAACTACAGAATACACAAGAGGTGAGAAGGACATCATGTTACAGCTGTACAAGACGTTTGTGAGACCACATTAAGAGTTATGTTACCTTCATACAAAGCACTGGTTTGACTTTACCTGGCGTTCAATGAGCCATTCTGAGTGCCACACCTAAGGGAGGGGGAACTGGTCTTAAATTAAGTGCACTATAAATAGGCCAGGCCAATAAGCAAGGAGATTATACAATTGAAAATTGTGTTTCATGAAACTTTGGAAGTTATAAGGTGGTATGATCAAAGTTTTAAAGATATTGGTGGAACTGATGGATTAGATAGAGAGAAATAATTTCTGCTGATTGGTATATCTGGGAGGGTGGTGACAAAGGCATTTGTCATGCTTGGCTTCATCTGTCAGGGCAGTGGATACAAGAATTGGGATGAAATGTTATAACTCTACAAGACATTTGTGAGACCACATTAAGAGTATTGTGTGCAGTGTTGGTTTAGTTAATAGAAAAGATGCCATTAAGTTGGAAAGGATTCAGAGACAATTCACAAAGCTCTAAGGCAGATGTTACTCTGAGAAGGATGTTATCAGGACTGGAGGGCTCGAGTTATTAGGAGAGACTGGATAGGCTGTGACTTTTTCCCCTGGAACATAGGAGGGTGAAGGGTGACATTATCGAGGTATATAAAATCATGGGGGGCATAGAGAACGTGAATGTCCAAAGAACGGTCTCGACCCAAAATGTCACCAATTCTTTCTCTCCAGAGATGCTGCCTTTCCCGCTGAGTTACTCCAGCTTTTTGTGTCCAGCTGTGGATAATTACAGTCTCTTTCCGAAGGGCATGGAAATCAAGAAATACAGAATGAAGATTAAAGCTGAGAGGGAAAACATTTGAAGGGACAACTATTTCACACAGTGGTGGATATGTAGTACAAGCTGCCAGAGAAAATTGTAGAGGCAGATATAATCCCAATATTTGAAAGACACAGGAAAGGTTTAGAGCGATATGGGCCAAACGCTGGTAATTGGGACGAGCTCAGGTAGGCATCTTGAGTGAAAAACATAACACTGGAGGAACTCAGCAGATTGATTTGAGAATGGGGGATAAAGCTGGAAAAGTGAGGTAGGGTGGGTCGAGATCCTTCTTCAGACCAGGTGAGGGGGGTGTTAATAGTTGCACATCACTTCTCCGCTTCTTTCCTAATTTGGCACACGTTTGTCTTCTTTTCACCTCGTTCTGTCATTTACTCCACTCATCTGTCTATCAACCCCCCTTCACTTGTACTCGCCTATCTCTCACACGGTTTAGTCCTAATCCCATCACCCCTTCCCATCTTTCTTCTCCCTTCTCCAATCAGTCTGAAGAAGATTTTAATGTAATGTAAAGTTACCATTACATTGTCCTTGCTAGGGAGACTGAACTGAGAAGCAGAAAAGTTAGAATTAACTGATAGTGCCCTCTGGTCTTTTGACTATTCCAATGAAGACATGGCTGTCTCTTATTGTTTTTGCTGTAAAATAAAAGGTTTTTCATATTTCATATGCCCCAAGGTGCATGGAGATCAGTTTGTCCATATCAAAATTATGTTAAATCCCTTCCGTGGTCTGGTACTTCCACCAGTGTAGTCTCTTCCAGTCCAAAAGATCTCTGATCTATCTGAGATTCTTAGCATCATGGATCCCTAGCATCTGAGCCTTGCTCTCTTTGCGCTGCTACCATTGGTCAAGAGGCCTGAAGTCAGGTTCAAGAACAGCCCACCTCCTATAACTATGCGGTTCTTGAAACAACCTGTACAGTCCCAATCCTACCTCGACAACAGAATACTAAACTCTACCTCTTGCACTACCATTGACTTTCTTTAATTGCGGTTTGCATTAAAGTCTTGTTTTATTGCAGTCTTTGCATTTTTACTGCCTTACATAATTTTATGTTTAATTTATATTTGTGTGTGTTGTCTGAGTCTATGTGCTGGTGATGCTGCTGCAAACAAGGTTTTCATTGTATGTGTACCTGAACAATAAAGTTAACTTGACTTGACATCTCACATCTTCTGGTCATCACCAGCTTAGATATTTCCTCATTGATGGCTGGGTCTTCAGTTGCCAAGGCCAAAAACTCTAGAAATCTTTCACCAATTTTTTTCTTTTCTCAAGCCCTCGTTTCTCCTCTGAGATGTTTCCTACATTTTACTTCAATGACTAAGCTTTTAGTATTCTGCCCTAATATCTCTTCATGTTATTAGGCATAATACATATGCAAAATGCGCTTTGTAAACTTGGAGAAGTTCTGAATGTTAAAGTCATCACATAAATAAAAGTTGTTGTTGTTGCTCAAGATGCCACACAATACGCTTAGCCATTTTAAAATAATGTCATTTTAGATTTGATTTGATTTGATTTGAAGGGTAATAAAGTCATTGGGTGTGACATAAATGTATTCAGAAAACAAAAACCAGCCCAAAATTATTATGTAACCAAAGAAATTTGGAATGCTTCATGACACCTTCTTTCAAAAAGGGTTTTAAAATTTTATTGAAAAGTGCTCTGCAAACCCAAGGGGAATTATAGATTTTTAAATTTCTTATGTGATTTTACCACTCTTTTTAATTGAATCATAAACATTTTCGAGCATATAATGGGGGGATTTTTTTTAAAGAAACACAATTAGTTGGGATTTGAATCATAAGAATGTTTTATAATCTCAACACACCTTTTAATGAAATGTTCAATTAAAATAAAATAATTCCTGATCCTCTGTACACTTTAAATGTTCTTAATGATAACTTTCAACACCCGCACACTATAACCCTAAAACAGTTAAAACCTAGTCTCGAACATCAACGTGGAATCTATCTTCAGCAACAGTTTATATTGACAATTCATCTCTGATGTAATGTTGCCAACGTGAATGGTCTGCAAACATGGTTGAAGGAACAGAGTGTAGACTCCAACACAGCCTCTAAATCAATACCAGCTGTCTGACAGGACCTCTGCTGTTTGCCAAAAGCTTCAGAGCAGCAATCTCTTGCCAGACTAGGAATCCAGGATGTCTTGCCAAAGAAAACATTGGTCGATGGCCAGGGTACCCCCAAGACCTGGCAAGAAAAAGAAGACTGCAATAGAAGCCTTGGCATTATGTTCAGCAATTGAGCATGTGACAAAAGGTCACACCATATCTGATAAAGAATAACTTAAATATATTGGTCACTGGCCTATGTTTTAAATTAGCTGGTAAGGTCCTTTAGCTCTCCTATGGAAACAGAGCAGGTACCAAACACCAAAATAACACCAAGTTAGGTTTGCAAGACCAGTTAGAGTCAATTTAGATCAACACAATCAAGACTGAATCTGGTTTAATTCACAAAAGCTCATATATTTTAGCCACAGTGATTGATGGGAAGAAATCAGGAGAGGCTAAATGACAGAAGTTGTATTTACTGGCTGAATGAAGCCGCTAAAGGTGATTGAATAAGAAAAAAATATAGATCCATTAAATTACAAATGGTGGAGGTGTAAAGTAAGTAAGTAAGTTTATTGGTCATGTATTCACATACAAGGAATTTGCCTTGGTGCTCCACCCACAAGTAACAACATGACATACAGTGACAGTTACGAATGACTCAGTAAACACTAAACATTAATAATAATAAAACATTAATGATAAAACACCATTAATCAAGCATGTGAACCAACAAAATACCAGAGCAAAGGGAGGCTACAGATTTTTGGCTGTTGAGAAGAGCAATTACTCGTGGATAAAATCTGTTTTTATGTCTGGCTGTGGCAGCTTTGACAATCCGGAGTCGCCTTCCTGAGGGAAGTGATTGAAAGAGTTTGTGGCCAGGGTGAGAGGGGTCAGAGATGATCTTGCCCGCTCGCTTCCTGGCCCTTGCAGTGTACTGTTCATCAATGGAGGAAAGGTTGCAGCCAATAACCTTCTCTGCTGATTGGACGATTCGCTGCAGCCTCCAAGTGTCGTGCTTGGTGGCTGAGCCAAACCAGACCATGATGGAGAAAGTGAGCACAGACTCTACGATGGCCGTGTAGAATTGGACCATCATTGCCTGTGGCAGATTGTGCTTCCTCAGCTGCCGTAGGATGTACATCCTCTGTTGTGCCTTTTTTACTGTGGAGTCGATGGTAGCCCCCACTTGGAGATGATGGTTCCCAGGAACTTAAAAGACTCCACAGATGTGACCATGGTGTTGTTGATGGTGAGTGGGGTGAGGGGAGGGGGAGCTCTCCTAAAGTTTACAATCAATTCCACTGTCTGTAGAGCATTGAGCTCTAGGTTGTTGCGATGGCACCAGGACGCCAGCTGTGACACTTCCTATCTGTAGGCAGATTCCTCCCCATCCTGGATCAGTCCAATCATGGTTGTGTCATCCGCAAACTTGAGAAGCTTGACCGAGGTGTCTGTAATTGGTGTAGAGGGCGTAGAGGAGAGGAGAGAGTACGCAGCCTTGCGGTGCTCCTATGCTGTCCGAGATATGCTTTCAATACAATACAATACAATACAATACAATACGGTTTATTTGTCACATTACACATTACACATTACACCCAGCCTCACATGCTGCTTGCTGCCTGTCTGTCAGGAGGCTGGTGATCCACTGACAGAGGGGTTCAGGCACAGTCAACTCGGAAAGTTTGGAGTGTAGTAGCTCTGGCACAATGGTGTTGAATGCAGAGCTAAAATCAACAAACAGGATCCTCGGATAAATGGGAGAAAATTAATGAAATATCAGAAAAGGAGAGAAAAGCACACTAAATGCTGGAAATGTAGACATACAAGACTGCAGTGGTTGACTGTCAGAAATAATTGAATTTGTCATTGAGTTCTAAAGGCTGTGATGGGCCAAGTTCGAAGATGAGATTTTCATCAAGCTTTGCTGCAGAGGGTACACACATCAAGGACAGATGGGTCAGATTGGGTATGGGTATATATTTGTAATTCTTTTTTTCACTTTCTCTCTCTTTCTATTTATATAAAAAAACCCATTAGAAGCAGAATTAATTGACAATTGAAATTTTTAATAATATATGATTGATGTATATGAAAAGTTTTTTACTATTAAATGTAACTATACTTTACCATAATATGTTTGCTTTTAATAAAAAAATATATATAAAAATAAAAATAAAATATTGGGAATGGGTAGATAATTAAAGGGACAGGCAGTTTGAAGCTTCAGCTCAACTTTGTGGACTGAATGGAAGTATAAGTAAAACATTCATCTGATCTGTGTTTTGTTTCTGAGTTAGAGGAATCCACATAATGAGCGTTGAATGCAGTACACTAAATTTGAAGATGCACAAATAAATCTGCATGTCAGTGGACCCATCTGTTCACCTCTTTCCTTCCCAATTTCTGCTGACCAAAGCAACTTTTCCAGGTGAAGCTGTTGCACTTCTTGTAATCTAGTGACCTGCTTTTGGTGCTCATATTGGGATTGGGTGATCACTTTGTGGAACACCAGTGTTCAGTCTGCAGGTGTGCCCCTGAGCATCCCCTTGCCTGCCATGTTAACTCTCCATCCCACTCCTGTCTGAGGCCTCCTGCTCTGTTACACCACTTCATATTTGGTAGCAACACCTCACCTTCTTTCTGAGCATGTTGCAAAAGCACAGGAATAGGCCCTTCAACCCATGGTGATTGAACATTGAATTCTCCAATTTTAGATAATTTGTCCTTTTATTCTGCCTGTGTAGGAAATGACAATTTCTGCCATTCCTCCATCTGTGATTTTAGCTCAGTTTTTCTCATTCCAATAGTAGAGCATGGCCTGCTATACATACTGTATCTTATGATCCTGTTGTTAGCAATGTGCAACATAAACAGATAAATATACAATGCTTTTAACTGCCTCATTAATGCATATGGTTTCCCTATTCTGAAATATTTTCTTTGATATCCCTTCCCACAGAACAATAACGTGTTTTCTATCTTTTCCAGTTCAGAAGAAGAGAGCCAGACCTGAAACTGCAACTCTACTTATCTTTCCACTGATACTACCTGGCATGCTGTTCACAGCATTTTCTGTTTTATTATAAATGGGCAGGTGTCGCATCTTCAACGGTTGCACTGGAAGATGCCATGAGAAGAGAACTGCTTGTTGGTGGGGAAAGGAAGAAGGGAAATGCAGGGGAAATTATCCCTGGAGGGGGAAGGGACAGAATTGATGGCATCCCTTCCAGGGACCCATGAAACTTCAGATCACACTCCAACACCCTTTCCAACATTTTCTAATCAGATATGTGAGCACTTTATTTTTGTAAGCAAGATTTTTCATCGCATTTGAGAGTTGAACCAGGAAATGTAAGCTAGAATACTTAATCCATTTTCAAGAAAACAAAACAGAGGGAGAGGAACATATCATTATGTGTCAGGTAAAAAAAAGACAGAAAGAGAAAGTAATAAATATCCAATAATGAATTATATCTGAAAGCAAAATATAACTCAATTTCCATTGGGAGCTGCAGTGATATACGCGATATGTAGTTATTTTACAGTGCAAAAGGATTTTGGCAGTACAGGTAATTTAAAATTAGTAAATTGTTAAAACTCAATTAAATATGCAAGTCCTGAACCTTCCCTGGTAAGTATTGCAGGTAATCAAAATGCAATTACAGTTAAGAAAAAAGAGACTCCAGATGCTGGAATCTGGAAAAAAATACAAAATGCTGGAAGAACTCAGCAGATCTGGGCAGGCAAAAAGTTATACGCCAATGTTTCAAGTCGAGATCCTGCATCAAGACTGAGAATGTAGAGGGATGATGCCAATATATAACAGTTGGAAGGAGGAGTGGAACAGAGTCGGGATACCTACCAGCCTCTGTCTCACATCAACTTGGTACGACTACACACTGCCAATCTCTCCTCTCCACCAGTCCTGATGGGGAATCTTGACCCGATAGATTGACATACACATATTGCCTCTACAAATGCTGCTTAACTTAACTTGCAGAGTTCTTCCAGAGTTCTGTTTGTAGGAAATTATAAATCATTTCACATTGCTCTACGTATCACAAAACTGTGACTCTTGATGACGGTTTATCTACCAAGGTACAGTGAAATACCTTTTTTGCATGCAGATCAGCAAGACTGTCACCATACAGAAGCAACATCCTCCAGTTAGTACAGAATGTACAGAACAGCCCATTGTGTTCATATGCAAGAGGCACCATTTTAGCGGCATTTTACAGTCCCAGCTGCAGCTGGCCACAAAGGCCCATTGCAGCCATCGCCTCCATTCTGATTGTCCTGCGAATCTCATCACTCTCCTTGCATGGCCCTCTTTGGCCCCTGTTCCTCAGGGGGCACCTGAAGCTGACCTTGAGGCCGCTGAAGGCAAGTGCCCCCGATTCTTCTTACTGGGTCTTTTATCCAGCATCCGCCGCCATCCACCGACTTCTTCCACCTCCTCTCAGGTTCCCGGTCTTCGGGGATTCCCGATTCCACAGCCGGCGAGCCAGGCCTGTTGTTGGGATATGGCCACGGTTTGCCGGGAGACATTTTCACTATGCACGCTTCTCTGGCAAGGCCTTTTCCCTCCTACCAGCCCTTTATTTCAGACTCTCTCCCACCTTCCAAATCCTGGTCTCAAAGCGAGCAGGAGATGAAACACGGGCGCACTCCAGATGGTACTCTGGATCAGTGGCGTGTGAGCCAGGCTCATGGGGGCTTAAGCAGAGCCAAGCTTCCAGAAGAGCAGAGACACTCACAGCAGCAACTCATGATTTCCATGTTGAACTGCACACACATGATCACTTTAATGAACCGTTATTTTCAGTGACATGGGTAAATTTCTAGGCAGATATTTCACATTAAAGTAGACTTTAGAAAGATATGTAATTACAAATGGAACAAGTATGCAGTAAGTGGAGAATAGATTACCATTGGTGGATTTTATTCTTCAGAAATGCAAACTGAAAATTGCTGATTTGTCATTTATATGGTGTGAATTTGAAACAAATCCAATTTTACCACATTTCATCATAGTTTGTAAATAGCATAATCAAACATTTATGGAGGAAAATACTTAGTAGTATCTGAAAAGTACCACCATGCGTTTGAGGTATTACAAATGGTCAGGTTCAAATTTATTCCTAGTTAAATAGAGTGGGGGTGGCTGAGCTTTCTGGCATTCACAAGAACACTAAAATGTATTTATCTGGCTAGCATGCACACAGGGTGAAAAATCAAAACTGACAGTTGATGAAAAGTCATACAATCCACCATCTCCTGGATACCATGACTTTGTAGGGCTAATCAGCTCAGGTGCTTCTGATTGTACCTGCATTGCACTGAAGCAAGACTTTTGAAGAACTGTCAATGGTGGAAGAGATGCCAAATAATAAGTTGTCATGTTTGGCAACACAATAAACTCCTAACTAGTTTCTGAATGTATAGTCTCAATGGAAAATGCCATAAATGTGACTGGGCTACGGATTATGGATTGCCATGTTAGGCTAAAGTAGTTGGATCCAGTGCCATGCAAACTATGATCAGTTCCATGTGTGGTAGAGTATAAGAGGAATGTTCATCAGGGACAGGGCTGCCAACAGTACCGTAATGTAAAAAAATGTGGGTGTTTATATGATTTTGATATGGGACATCAGTTTTCCTGTATAGACAAAGAAAGGCTTTGTGGGGTTGGGAGGTGGTTGGGCAGTTCATAGTAAATTTAGGAAATACCTGGTGGCCAGGATTCTTGTGGAGCAACATTGGAGATGCAGACCAGAGTCAGACTCAGAGTCACACAGGTTGGAAACAGGCCCTATAGCCCAATTCTTCCACGGCAACCCAACTAAATAAGTCTCATTTTCCCAGTAGTACAAAAAGCTGAGTGTCCTATCCCTGGTTTAAGGCTCCAACTCTTAAGGATTCAGTTCACTTTGCTCCTGCTCTCTCCGGATTGGGCTGGCCCAGTGTTAGATCTGGAAGGGAAACTGGGGTGTGTGAAGTGGGGTAAGGAGATTAGCAGGAATGGGGTAGGTGCGGAGATTGGGAGGAATGAAGGGAGATTAGAGATAAAGACAGATGAGGAAATTAAAACTTTCTTTGCACTTCACAAGGCATGCATACACCTCCAGATGCAGTATACCATATGCCATGTAAAGATTTGTGATATATCGTCCAATCAATCACTACTGCCAGATAAGCACTGTTCACTTTCAATAAGGGATGTTTGGTCAGAAGCTCCACGCTATGTAGTTTCCTTAGTAAACCCAATATAACACCACCCATACATCCCACATGGTTGAAGTGCTTGACACTAGCTGCCAAAGTGTAAGTGAAAAGAGAACTGGGTTTCCTAGATGGGAGTGGTCATAATGGTGGGTAGTGAATCAGGTGGTTAAGTTAGTGAAAAGTTAGGAAAAATACGTGAGGCCACAGCCATTTGTTTTGTACTTGTAATTAGCAGAGAGAGGCTACAGCGCAAACTGAAGTTCTGGTGGGAAATGGTGTGGAGGATGGGGACTGCAGCAACAATCTCTTGAAACATTTACAGTGAATGTAAGTGCCAATGAACTACATGGAGGAATTAAGAAGGCTACTTTTACCATTAAAATATATAGAAATTAGATATATGACATGGAAACTGGGGTCATTCTAACAGAATATTGCAAATGCAAAAGATCTCCAGTTTGCATCAGCAGGCCCTCAGACTGATTCTTTGAAGAGCAAGATTTGGCACTCCTATTGACAGAAATCATGTAAAATTCAATTCTAATGGTGGTGTATTAATGTTCATTTTACAACCCACCTGATTTTCTTTTCCTACCAGGGCTGCACAGTTGTGCAGTGATAGAGTTGCTGCCTTGCAGGGTACCGGCAAGACCCATGTTCAATCATGACTATGGGTGCCGTCTGTACAGAGATTACACATTCTCCCTGTGACCATGTGGGTTTTCTCCGGGAGCTCCCACATTCCAAAGACGTTCAGATTTGTAAGTTAATTGGCTTTGGTAAATTGTCTCTAGTGAGTAGGACAGTGTTAGTGTACGGTGCTTGCAGGTCATTGTGGACTTGATGGGCTGAAGGGCCTGTTTACACGCTGTATTTCTAAACTAAATTAAATTAAATATAAAAGCAACTTATTTCATCAATTGTCAATAGTGTGTCTGTGGAATTAATTATCTTTAAAAATGTTTTTAAACCAGGAAACGAAGTTAAGAACAAAGGTGTATAGCACAAGCCAAACAAATGCTGTATCAATCCCTAATTCAATCTGTACTGACGATCCACACTGGTAGGTCGCATATTGATTAGACCAGGTTACGAATGGAAGGTTTCCTTCCTTGAAGGACATATAACCATATAACAATTAAGGCACGGAAACAGGCCATCTCGGCCCTACAAGTCCGTGCCGACACAACTTTTTTTCCCTTAGTCCCACCTGCCTGCACTCATACCATAACCCTCCATTCCCTTCTCATCCATATGCCTATCCAATTTATTTTTAAATGATACCAACGAACCTGCCTCCACCACTTCCACTGGAAGCTCATTCCACACCGCTACCACTCTCTGAGTAAAGAAGTTCTCCCTCATGTTACCCCTAAACTTCTGTCCCTTAATTCTGAAGTCATGTCCTCTTGTTTGAATCTTCGCTATTCTCAAAGGGAAAAGCTTGTCCAATGTCATTGTCAATGAGGAGGATCAGCTTTCATGACAAATTGATAGTTAACAAATTGGTCGTTACCATGACTAAGACCAGTTTCCTTAAAAATATCCGATATATTTTGTTACTTGAATTTAAATTCCCACCTTCCATGTAAGATTTGAACACATGTCTAGAATTTTGGATTCTAGTCCAGTAATTTAGCCACTAAATTACCATATTGCAATTCTGACGTGAAACTAATCTTTCAATAGCCGAAGAAATGTAAGAAAAGAAGGCTGAGAAACACGAGGGGTTTGGCAAAACTCATTGTTTTCACTGGGAGATTGTGTGTTGAAGTGATGTCAATGTGATGCGGCCATACGGAAGATGGGGATTAAGCTGAAAAAAGACTTCCTTGGCTTCTTGTGTACCACCCCTAGTGTATTCAGGCATTGGTAGCATACATGCTGGCTGGAAATACTAAAAAGGGGCAACCATTTATTCAGATAGTTTTGCAGACCTCGAAAATCCTTCCTCCAGCTCTTCCCGCTCCGCATGAGAATGTCATGCTAACCCATCTGATTACAGAGACTGGTAGAGCCAAAGTGGTCACCATGACCCCACTTTAAATGAACATGGGTAATTGCCATTCTACCTACTTTCAACCCCCCACCCCCCTAAACTATACCAAACCTTCTCTCCACCAGCAATGTGTTCAGCGTCCTATCTGTTTCTCTTTAATCCTAATCATATTTAAAAGGTGAAAATTGGCCAACAGTTTTGTGGAATTTTTGTTTTGCCTTTAAGCAATAGGATAAATTATATTGAACTGGACTAGCTGTTGAACCTTTAATTTTACACTTCATCCTAAACAAATATTTAGACTTCACAATATTCTGACAAGAACAATGGTTGGTACTAAATGAGACAGATTAATACTTTGAGACGTCTCATGAACCAACGTCATCAAATTTTAAAGGGTAACAGATGGAAATATTTGCCTAGAAATATGTCTGACTTTCCAGTGCTAATGTATTCAACTCCAGAATCGAATTTCAGGAATAGAATGCATGGATTTTACAAAATTGAACAGGTAGTGCTGCCAATTCAAAATTTAATCTTTCAGCCATTTTAACATTTGCATTTATTCAACTGGT
Organism: Leucoraja erinaceus; assembly: GCF_028641065.1. Lineage (NCBI taxonomy): Eukaryota > Metazoa > Chordata > Chondrichthyes > Rajiformes > Rajidae > Leucoraja > Leucoraja erinaceus. Next base: position 30,298,274 of record NC_073387.1, on the reverse strand, counting down.
CACATCAAGGCTAATTCACGATTATGCTGTGTTTCGGATTGAATAATAAATTCACATCCAAGCCGACTGGCAGCATGATATTTGAACTCCATTTTTTTGGGTGATGAAACCATCCAATTGTATTAATGGACTTTAATCACCCTTTAACCACCCTTTGTATTAATTCGTATTGGTGGAAATGTGTCAGCCTCGATAACAATCAGAAGCACCTCAAGGCTGCGTGTTCAGCCCCCTGCTGTACTCACTCTATACTCATGACTGCGTAGCCGTTCACAGTGCGAACTCCATCATCAAGTTCGCTGACGGCACAACTGTTGTGGGATGTATCACTGATGTGGATGATTCAGAGTATAGAAGAGAGATCGAGCAACTGTCCATATGGTGCCAGCACAATAACCTGGTCCTCAACACCAGCAAAACCAAGGAACTGATTGTGGACTTTGGAAGGAGTAGGATGGGGACCCACAGCCCCATTTATATCAACGGGTCAATGGTTGAAAGGGTCAAGAGCTTCAAATTCCTGGGCGTGCACATCTCTGAAGATCTTTCCTGGTCCAAGAACACTAATGCAATTATCAAGAAAGCTCATCAGTGCCTCTACTTCCTGAGAAGATTACGGAGAGTTGGTTTGTCAAGGAGGACTCTCTCTAACTTCTAAAGATGCACAATAGAGAGCATGCTGACCGGTTCCATTGTGGCTTGGTTCGGCGACTTGAGCAGCCTGGAGAGGAAAAGACTACAAAAAGTAGTAAACACTGCCCAGTCCATCATCGGCTACGACCTTCCTTCCATCGAGGGGATTTATCGCAGTCGCTGCCTCAAAAAGACTGGCAGTATCATGAAAGACCCACACCATCCTGGCCACACACTCATCTCCCTGCCACCTTCAGGTAGAAGGTACAGGAGCCTGAAGACTGCAACAACCAGGTTCAGGAATAGCTACTTCCCCACAGCCATCAGGCTATTAAACCTGGCTTGGACAAAACTCTGATTATTAATAACCCATTATCTGTTATTTGCACTTTGTCTGTTTATTTATTCATGTGTGTATATATTTATATTATGGTATATGGACACATTTATCTGTTTTGTAATAAATGCCTACTACGTTCTATGTGCTGAAGCAAAGCAAGAATTTCATTGTCCTATCAGGGACACAGGACAATAAACTCACTTGAACTTGAACTTAATGTTTGTTTAAAAAATAGTAGCGGCAATGTGGATAAAGCATTCCCTAGTCATTGTTTACGACTATATAAACAGATATGAAAGGTTGATGATGCTGCTGCTACACAAAAGTGAGTGAATTTTAATTTGGAATGAGATGTGAACTCAATTGGGTTGGGAAGGTAGGTAAGCGCCACTTTTGTTGTCAGTCTGAGGCTTGGGTAGTTTTATCTTCTAAACATAGAAACATAGAAAATAGGTGCAGGAGTAGGCCATTCGGCCCTTCGAGCCTGCACCGCCATTCAATATGATCATGGCTGATCATCCAACTTAGTATCCTGTACCTGCCTTCTCTACATACCCCCTGATCCTTTTAGCCACAAGGCCACATCTAACTCCCTCTTAAATATAGCCAATGAACTGGCCTCAACTACCTTCTGTGGCAGAGAATGCCAGAGATTCACCACTCTGTGTGAAAAATGTTTTCCTCATCTCGCTCCTAAAAGATTTCCCCCTTATCCTTAAACTGTGACCCCTTGTTCTGGACTTCCCCAACATCGGGAACAATCTTCCTGCATCTAGCCTGTCCAACCCCTTAAGAATTTTGTAAGTTTCTATAAGATCCCCCCTCAATCTTCTAAATTCTAGCGAGTACAAACCTAGCCTATCCAGTCTTTCTTCATAAGACTGTCCTGACATCCCAGGAATCAGTCTGGTGAACCTTCTCTGCACTCCCTCTATGGCAATAATGTCCTTTCTCAGATTTGGAGACCAAAACTGTACGCAATACTCCAGGTGTGGTCTCACCAAGACCCTGTACAACTGCAGTAGAACCTCCCTGCTCCTATACTCAAATTCTTTTGCTATGAATGCTAACATACCATTCGCCTTCTTCACTGCCTGCTGCACCTGCATGCCTAATTTTAATGACTGGTGTACCATGACACCCAGGTCTCGTTGCATCTCCCCCTTTCCTAATTGGCCACCATTCAGATGTCTATTTTCCTGTTTTTGCCACAAACGTGGATAACCTCACATGTATCCACATTATACTGCATCTGCCATGCATTTGCCCACTCACCCAGCCTATCCACGTCACCTTGCAGCCTCCTAGCATCCTCCACACAGCTAACAATGCCCCCCAGCTTAGTGTCATCCGCAAATTTGGAGATGTTGCATTCAATTCCCTCGTCCAAATCATTAATATATATCGTAAATAGCTGGGGTCCCAGCACTGAGCCTTGCGGTACCCCACTAGTCACTGCCTGCCATTGTGAAAAGGACCCGTTTACTCCTACTCTTTGCTTCCTGTCTGCCAGCTAGTTCTCTATCCACATCAATACTGAACCCCCAATACCATGTGCTTTAAGTTTGTATACTAATCTCTTATGTGGGATCTTGTCGAAAGCCTTCTGATAGTCCAGATATAACACATCCACTGGTTCTCCCTTATCCACTCTACTAGTGACATCCTCGAAAAATTCTATAAGATTCGTCAGACATGATTTACCTTTCATAAATCCATGCTGACTTTGTCCAATGATTTCACCGCATTCCAAATGTGCTGCTATCCCATCTTTAATAACTGATTCTAGCAGTTTCCCCACTACCGACGTTAGACTAACTGGTCTGTAATTCCCCATTTTCTCTCTCCCTCCCTTTTCAAAAAGTGGGGTTACATTAGCTACCCTCCAATCCTTAGTAACTGCTCCAGGATCTAAAGAGTTTTGAAAAATTATCACTAATGCATCCACTATTTCTGGGGCTACTTCCTTAAGTACTATGGGATGCAGCCTATCTGGCCCTGGGGATTTATCGGCCTTTAATCCATTCAATTTACTTAACACCACTTCCCGGCTAACCTGGATGTCAATCAGTTCCTCCATCTCATTTGACCCCTGGTCCCCTGCTATTTCCGGCAGATTATTTATGTCTTCCTTAATGAAGACAGAACCATAGTAGTTATTCAATTGGTCTGCCATGTCCTTGTTCCCCATGATCAATTCACCTGTTTCTGACTGCATGGGACCTACATTTGTTTTAACTAATCTTTTTCTCTTCACATATCTATAAAAGCTTTTGCAGTCAGTTTGTATGTTCCCTGCCAGTTTTCTTTCATAATTTATTTTCCCTTTCCTAATTAAGCCCTTTGTCCTCCTCTGCTGGACTCTGAATTTCTCCCAGTCCTCTGGTAGGCTGATTTTTCTGGCTAATTTGTACGCTTCATCTTTTGTTTTGATACTATCCCTGATTTCCCTTGTTATCCATGGATGCACTACCTTCCCTGATTTATTTTTTTGCCAAACTGGGATGAACAATTGGTGTAGTTCATCTATGCAGTCTTTAAATGCCTTCCATTGCATATCCACCGTCAACCCATTAAGAATCCATTGCCAGTCTATCTTGGCCAATTCACATCTCATACCTTCAAAGTTACCTTTCTTTAAGTTCAGGACCCTTGTTTCTGAATTAACAATGTCACTCTCCATCCTAATGAAGAACTCAACCATATTATGGTCACTCTTGCCCAAGGGGCCACGCTCAACAAGACTGCTAACTAACCCTTCCACATTACTCAATACCCAATCTAGAATAGCTTGCTCTCTCGTTGGTTCCTCTACATGTTGGTTTAGAAAACTATCCCGCATACATTCCAAGAAATCCTCTTCCTCAGCACCCTTGCCAATTTGATTCACCCAATCTATATGTAGATTGAAGTCACCCATTATAACTGTTTTACCTTTGTTGCATGCATTTCTAATTTCCTGTTTGATGCCATCCCCAACTCCACTACTACTGTTAGGTGGCCTGTACACAACTCCCACTAGCGTTTTCTGCCCCTTAGTGTTTCGCAGCTCTACCCATATCGATTCCACATCCTCCAAGCTAATGTCCTTAATTTCTATTGCGTTAATCTGCTCTCTAACCAGCAACGCTACCCCACCTCCTTTCCCTTTCTGTCTATCCCTCCTGAATGTTGAATATCCCTGGATGTTCAGTCCCAGCCTTGGTCACCCTGGAGCCATGTCTCCGTGATCCCAACTATATCATAGTCATTAATAGCTATCTGCACATTCAACTCATCCACCATATTAAGAATGCTCCTTGCATTGAGACACAAAGCCTTCAGGCTTGTTTTTACAACACTCTTACCCCTTATACAATTATGTTGAAAAGTGGCCCTTTTTGATTTTTGCCCTGGATTTGTCTGCCTGCCACTTTTACTTTTCACCTTGCTACCTATTGCTTCTACCCTCATTTTACACCCCTCTTTCTCTCCGCTCTCACATTTAAGAAACCCTTTCCCTTTAACTCCATCCTCAACTATCCCATTTGACACCCCACCCCTCTTATTCAGTTTAAAACCACCCGTGTAGCAGAGGCAAACCTGCCTGCCAGAATGCTGGTCCCCTACCTGTTAAGATGCAATCCGTCCCTTTTGTACAGTTCCCCCTTACTCCAAAACAGATCCCAGTGATCTAAGAATCTAAATCCCTGCCCCATGCACCAGTTCCTCAGCCACACATTCAGGTCCCGTATCTCCCTGTTCCTGCTCTCGCCAGCACGAGGAACTGGAAGCAAACCGGAGATAACAACCCTGGAGGTCCTGCTTTTCAGCATTATTCCGAGCTCTCTAAAGTCACGCTGCAGAATATTCATCCCCTTCTTTCCGACATCATTTGTGCCAACATCAACTACGACTTCCGGCTGTTCACCTTCGCCCTTGAGGATTTTCTGCACTCTGTCCGTGACATCCTGGATCCTGGCACCAGGAAGGCAGCACACCATCCTCGCATCCCGTCTGTTGCCGCAGAAACCCCTGTCTGTACCTCTCACAATGGAGTCTCCCACCTCAATGGCGTTGCCTGACTTTGGCCTATTTGGTTTTGGCTCAACAGCCCTATTTGCATCGCAAGCCAGTCCACTGCTCAGTGTAACAACGTCTTCTGTCCCGACAGCTTCTAAGTGGGTGAACCTGTTCACAAGAGGTACAACACCCTTTTGTTTGCATTCCATGCTTCCCTCCCTTTCTCACTGTCTCCCACCTTCTCTCTTCCAGTACCTTAGGTGTAACAATCTTGCTGTAGGACTTGTCGAGGAACGACTCAGTTTCTCGGACGAACTTGAGGTCATCCATATTTGCTTCTCCAGTTCCCCAACACGGTCCTTCAGGAGCTCTACCTGAACGCACCTCGCATTTGTAGCAGTGAGAGGCACCAGCAGTGTCCTTGACCTCCCACATACTGCAAGCAACACACTGAATCAGCTTGCCTGACATTTCCTTCTTTCGTCTCTCCCTCTCCAGTGTTTTGCGTAGCCTCCTCTCCAAAGACCCTCGAGCCAAAGACTCACACGTTTTTCACAGGGCACTTCCCTCACAAGGGCCGCTCCCTCACTGCCGCTCCCTTAGAGCGGTCTTGCTTAAATCGACTGATAAATTGCCTAATTTACCAATTTATAAACCAAATTCCTCAGTTTTCAACTGTTTTCCCCCCCTATGACTCACTTCTCTCCTCCCACTTGGGCTAGAGCCAATCAGTGTTTTCTCTTGCTAATCTTCTCCTGCTGTTGCTTCCAAATCTACAGCAGCTCTGAGTAAAGTCTGCCTGTGTTTGCCTCTCCTTTTCAACTGTTTTCACCCCGGCTGTCCGGCAGCATCAAAACCGGGAAAGCAATGCTAACCTATAGATAGGGGCAGGTTACACAGAAAAGCTGGAGAAACTCAGCGGGTGCAGCAGCATCTATGGAGCGAAGGAAATAGATAGGGGCAGTTCTGTGAACAGAAGAGGTGACTGGGAGAAATCAAACGCATGTTAAACAACAGTAGAAGGGCAGGGACAGGAGGAAATCTCAAATAGTGGAGACAAACTTTTCTGTAGGCTGTGTTGCCAAAACAATGTTTTTTAAATGTAATACAGGAATGATGTTGTCCAAGTTACTCACACCAGTGTCCCAGTGCAGCAATGAACTAAATGGCTAGTTACTGTGTTAGCATTGTTAATCAAGAATTCTCCAATGAGATCTCCTCTCCTCACTCCAATTCAAATAGTCAATTTGGTTCAGGATCTATGTTCTGCTACTTTTCTCCTGTGAACCTCAACTGAGGTGTGATGAGAAGTGATAATTGGGGAAAAAGACAGAAAATGCTGAAGTAAGTCAGTGGGTGAGGCAGCATGTCTGGAGAACATGATTATGTGACGTTTTGGGTCAGAACCCACACTTTATGCCTTTTTTCTGTAAACCAACATCTGCAGTTCCTTTTTTATCCAGTGATAATTGGGAAGTGTTTGACCTGCTGCCATGAGCATTGGGGTATGGAGTTACAAACACAAATATGCCTGGAAGCAAAAGTACAAACAACCGAAAAGTATGAACATTGAACTCTACAATTTTAGGTAACCTCTGACTAACCTCCACCACATGCACCCCCCACCCCCTTTTCTCTTTTCCCCTCCCCTCCCCAGTGTCCCACCTGGACTCCCACCTATTTTTCCGGCACAGTGGCGCAGCGGTAGAGTTGCTACTTTACAGCGCCAGAGACCCGGGTACGATCCTGACTAATGTCTGTATGGGGTTTGTACATTCTATCTGTGACCATGTTGGTTTTCTCAGGGTGCTCCAGTTTCCTTCCACTCCCCAAGACCTACTGTCTTGTAGGTTAATTGGCTTTCGTAAAATTGTAAAATTGTCCTTGGTATGTAGGGTAGTGTGAGTGTATGGGGTGACCAAAGGGCCTGTTTTCATGGTGTATCTCTATAGTTGAAAGTCTAAAGTAAAGTCTGAAGTCTCCTCCCCTCCTCTGGCTTCACAATCCTGTCTCCCACCTTCTGTTTTTATCTCTAGCCTTCGTTCTAACCATCTGCCTCTCAAAAGCCTCCCTCGACTGTGCCCACTTCTTATCTGCCATGCTTTGTCTTGCCTCTCCCCTAATAGTTTTCTTCACTGGCCCTTACAATCTGTCTGAAGAAGGATCTCGACCCAAAATGTCAGGCTGAGTTCCCCCATCACTTTGTGTCCTATTGGGTAATAACCAGCATATGCTGTTCCTCGTTTCTACAAACAAACTATTAATCAAACCAATATCATCAAGAAAAATATGATCCACATATACCTGAGAGGGTAGTGCTGAATTTGCAACTGTATGTGGCAGAAAATTAACTTCTCCTCAAATGAAATGCGCAAACAACATTTTCTGGATCACTTTGAATCATACTGGAAATTTGTCTGGGCACTTTCTATCATAATTCTCACATATGTGCGACAACCACATATCAAATAACATAATTCCATGTGCAGCTCTCTTTTTGCAGCTTTGCTGAAAAATTAGTTCCACCTGTCCTAGTACACTCAGTATATAGAGGGGTCCTGATGCACAGCGATACTCCACTTTCGACACATCCCCCCCCCTCCCCTAAGTAAGTACCCTTATTTACTTTCTCTTATTTGGACTCCACATGTGAAAGTGCCAGCACTCTCAGCTACCCACATCTGCAATTCCTCAATCATTGTGTGGGAAGAAACTGTAGATGCTAGTTTACACCCAAGATAGACTCAATAAGCAGGAGTAACTCAGCAGGTCAGGCACCTTCATTGGATAAAAGGAATAGGTGAGGCTTCGGGTCAAGACCCTTCTTCAGACAGAGTCAGGGGAAAGGGAAACGAGAGATACAGAAGGTAAATAGAAAAAAATGAATGAAACATATACAAAAAGCAATGATGATCAAGGAAAGGTAGTCCCTAATGGTCCATTGTTGGCTGTGGGGTAGATGATAAATTATACAGACTCAGTCTCAGTCAGTCCTCGATCATTCTTTTTCCCTTCAATTTCAATCATTTGCAGCCCCACTGCCTAGACATTCTGACCACTCCAGCCCCAAACCTGACCTCTAGATTCTCCAATTGGTCTTGATCCCAACATTTTTCAGCTCCCCAGAGTTCTTCTTTATCTCCCTGATTTAGGGCCCAATCTCAATATTGACCCATCCACCCCATCTCGGCCCTTCTAGTCCATGCCGAACACGTATTCTCCCCTAGTCCCATCTACCTGCGCTCAGACCATAACCCTCCTTTCCCGTCCATATAACTATCCAATTTATTTTTAAATGATAAAATCGAACCTGCCTCCACCACCTCCACAGGAAGCTCATTCCACACAACTACCACTCTCTGAGTAAAGAAGTTCCCCCTCATGTTACCCCTAAACTTCTGTCCCTTAATTCTCAAGTCATGTCCTCTTGTTTGAATCTTCCCTACTCTCAGTGGGAAAAGCTTATCCACGTCAACTCTGTCTATCCCTCTCATCATTTTAAAGACCTCTATCAAGCCCCCCCCTTAACCTTCTGCGCTCCAAAGCATAAAGACCTAACTTGTTCAACCTTTCTCTGTAACTTAGTTGCTGAAACCCAGGCAACATTCTAGTAAATCTCCTCTGTATTCGCTCTATTTTGTTGACATCCTTCCTATAATTAGGCGACCAAAATTGTACACCATACTCCAGAATTGGCCTCACCAATGCCTTGTACAATTTTAACATTACATCCCAACTTCTATTCTCAATGCTCTGATTTATAAAGGCCAGCTCACCAAAAGCTTTCTTTACCACCCTATCTACATGAGATTGCACCTTCAGGGAACTGTGCACAGTTATTCCCAGGTCCCTCTGTTCAATCCACTCTCCTTTATGTTTGGTCCACCATACCTATTTTGCAGACCAGTTTGCAATTGACTTTTCTTTTCAGTCGAGTGGTTAAGTAAAAATTGAGGAGCTCTCTCGTGTTCTTTGGATCACTTCTGTGTTGTATTCTCGGTTGAGATGTTATCAATGAAGTACAGGAGCCCAAATTTTTATTTATTTCCAAAAATTCAGAAATTAAAAAAAAACATCCAAAATAAGAACAATGAAAACTCTTCTGTCATTCTCAGCATCAATGCATTCATTAGTGTCATATTTAAAACTATTCTTTAACCAAGCACCCTTGCCACTCTTGTGGCCCCCCTGCGGTGATTCCCCTTCCCTTATTTGAGGTGTGTCCCCACTGGATTATGCCCCTCAATGTCCTGCAGCAGAAGGACCCACGACTGTGCTAATCAGAAAACAAAGCCTTGAGATTGGCTGCACCGAACTTCATGGAGTCCCTCAGCACATAGTGCTGCAGTCTGGAATTGGCCAGTGGGTAACATTACCTGATGGACATCTAACTCTGTAGCAGTCTAAAATACCCAGGCAATATCACCATTATTTAGAAGTGAGGGCCGGCAGCCAGTGCTGGCATATTAATCCAAATTATTTCTTTAAATACAGGAATTTATTTGAACTTGTCAACCAACTTTCAACAGTTTTACACCTTGTTAGACAGCAGATTAATGAGGTGTATTGGTGCAGTTTACTTTTCTGACTTGTGGCATTGCAACTAATTATTAATCTTATAAATTCTATATCCAGTAGCATATGAACCACGCTATTACCTCATCACAGCCAACTCCTTGTGTGTTCAACAAGTCTCCAAGATACTATTCCAATTTCATCATTTTAAAGACCTCTATCGAGTCCCCCCTTAACCTTCTGCGCTCCAGAGAATAAAGACCTAACTTATTCAACCTTTCTCTGTAACTTACTTGTTGAAACCCAGGCAATATTCTAGTAAATCTCCTCTGTACTCTCTCTATTTTGTTGACATCCTTCCTATAATTGGGCGACCAGAATTGTACACCATACTCCAGATTTGGTCTCACCAATGCCTTGTACAATTTTAACATTACATCCCAGCTTCTATACTCAATGCTCTGATTTATAAAGGCTAGCATACCAAAAGCTTTCTTTACCACCCTATCTATATGAGATTCCACCTTCAAGGAACTATGCACGGTTATTCCCAGATCCCTCTGTTCAACTGTATTCTTCAATTCCCTACCATTTACCCTGTACGTCCTATTTTGATTTGCTGCCATTTTAATTTCAATTATTTGAGTTGGACAAAAACCAAGGAAAGAAATTCCTACTTTTATCACCAAAATTACACTTCTTTCCTTGGTAGGCTCATGCTGCATCTACTGCAACTGGATTGAATCCACATCTGTAACTTTACAAAGATTTATGTTTTATAGACTCCGTTCTAGTGATTGACGCCAATAAATTGCATGAATTTGCAGAACTGAAACAGCTTATTTGGCACAAAATGTCAATATCAGAATTTATGTTCCACATGGGCCTTCTTCCAATGCTAGAATATTTGCATTTATAGCCATCCTCCATTCTATCTCAATTTAATGCAACACTGTAAACTATGAAATGGTATACTTGTACCTCATGGTTCATAAAACCTGTAAAAATCTTGTTTTTCTTGTCTAGAGTCATAGAGTCCGACAGTTTGGTACCAGACCCTTTGGCCCAACTTGCCCACGCCAGCCAACATGTCCCAGCTACACTAGTCCCACCTGCCTGCATTTGGCCCATATCCTTCCAAACCTGTCCTATCTACAGTGCATTCAGAAAGTATTCAGACCCCTTCACTTTTATCACATTTTGTTACATTACAGCCTTATTCTAAAATGGATGGAACATTTTTTTTTAATCATCAATCTACACAGAATACGTCATAATATAAAAGCGAAAACCGGTGTTTAGAAATTTTTTGCAAAGTAATTAAAAATAAATAACTGAAATATCACATTTACATAAGTATTCAGACCCTTTGCTATGACACTCAAAATTGAGCTTCGGTGCATCTTGTTTCCATTGATCATCCTTGAGATCTTTCTACAACTTGATTGAAGTTCACAAGTGGTAAATTAAATTGATTGTACATGATTTGGAAAGGCACACACCTGTCTATATAGGTCCCGCAGTTGACAGTGCATGTCAGAGCAAAAACCAAGCCATGAAGACAAAGGAATTGTCCATAGACCTCCGAGACAGGATTGTGTCGAGACACAGATCTGGGTATAACACAATTTCTGCAGCATTGCATGTCCTGAAAAGCACAGTGGCTTCCATCATTCTTAAATGGAAGAACTTTGAAACCACCAGGACCCTTCATAGAGCTGGCAGCCCGGCCAAACTGAGCAATCGGGGGAGAAAGGCCTTGGTCAGGGAGGAGACCAAGAACCCGATGGTCACTCTGACCAAGCTCCAGAGTTCCTCTGTGGAGATGGGAGAAACTTCCAGAAGGACAACCATATCTGCAGCACTCCACCAGACAGGCCTTTATGGTAGAGTGGCCAGACGGAAGCCACTCCTCAGTAAAAGGCACATGACAGCCTACTTGGAATTTGCCAAAAGGCACCTAAACAAGATTCTCTGGTCTGATGAAACCAAAATTGAACTCTTTGGCCAGAATGCCAAGTGTCACGTCTGGAGGAAACCAGGCACCGCTCATCATTTGGCCAAAACCATACCTACGGTGAAGCATGGTGGTGGCAGCATCATGCTGTGGGGATGTTTTTCAGCGGCAGAAACAGGGGGACTATTCAGGATCGAGGGAAAGGTGAATGGAGCAAAGTACAGAGAGATCCTTAATGAACACCTGCTCCACAGCATTCAGGACCTCAGATTGGGGCAGAGGTTCACCTTCCAACAGGACTGCGACCCCAAGCACACAGCCAAGACAACGCAGGAGTGGCTTCATGAGAAGTCTGTGAATGTCATTAAGTGGTCCAGCCAGAGCTCGGTTTTGAACCCGATCGAGTATCTCAGGAGGGACCTGAAAATAGCTGTGTATAGATTGATGATAAAAAAAAGAATTGAATCCATTTTAGAATAAGGCTGTAATGTAACAAAATGTGGAACAAGTGAAGGGGTCAAAATGCACTGTATGCACCTTTCTAACTATTTCTTAAATGCTGTGATAGTCCCTGCCTCAACAATCTCCTCTGGCAGCTCGTTCCATACATCCACCACCCTTTGTGTGAAAAATGAACCCTCAGATTCCTATTAAATCTTTTCCCCTTCACCTTAAGCCTATGTCCTCTGGTCCTTGATTCCCCTTCTCTGGGCAAGAGACTCTGTGCATCTACACAATCTATTCCTCTCATGATTTTATACTCTATTAAATGATTCACACAGGGGCAGAAGTTATCTTGGCAAACCTGTCATGTATTTACTGGCAATCAAGCTCAGTAACATTATACAGCTTTTCAGTTAGAGACATGCTACATTTCCTTAAAATAGTTAAATAACAGTAGGGCACTTAAAACAACATAGAATATTCCAAGTTATCTTAATTTGGATTAAATCCAAATGAAAAGTGCTTTGACTAAATGGGGCTATAGTGTGCATGAACACTTTGTTGCTGTTTGTTGTATATTAACCATACACTAGTCTCTCCATTTCCCGCATTAAAGTCTCTAGACGTAACGTCTTGTGCTGTGCTACTGAGTAATTTATTGAGACATTCTCCAGTGAAACATCCATCACATCGTAATGTTTTTCAAAAGATATGGTGCAGCTGTTCATGTGTGGAACAGCATCAGATTTTATTACATTAAATCTCATCACATAACAGGAAACAAGAAAAATCAAATCTTCAGTATGGATAAATGTGGAAAATAATATATTACTTTCCGTTACATATTTGGATTACAGCATTTAAATTGATGTAATCCAAATTGCAGTACTTGGTTTGGAAATATCTCTGCATTAAAGTACATGAGTACTGCTTGAAATTAAATCCATTGAAGATAAAGCCTATCTAATTTGCCAGAAGATTTTGTAAATAGGTTACAGTTCCTCCTAATTAGAATTATAATCATGTATAATGGGCGAAAACCCACCAGATAGAGGTGTCTCTAATATGAAAGATTAATATCCTCTTGCTGGTCTACTGAGTAATGAATGACAACTTGATGCCATGTTTTGGCATTAAAATCAAATGCAAGATGCAAACTAATATAGTTAAATGTACCTAATTCAGCCCTCACACCACTTGGGACAAGCTTACATTAAAGCAGATCCGCTGCAGATTCACAGCAGCTTTGCAGGGAAGCTGGGGGTCAATGTTGTATTCTGCCTTATATAGGAGTGAATCTGCCCTGGATGGATATGACAGCCTCCTCAGCAATAACTTAACTACATTTGTGAATGGAGTCATGGGAGGGTGGTTACAAATTGACAGGCCCTGCTATGAAGTGTTAGACTGGAATTGCATGGGTGAAATCCAGAAGTTAAGTCAGCAGTTAGACATAAAATGTCTAAACAAAATGTAGACACAAAATGTCTCACTCTAACCTCCCACCCCTAACCTCCCACCCCCTATGAAAAAAAACCCCTTACTCACTCTAACCTCTCACCCCCTGAACCCCCCCCCCCCCTTAAAAAGAAAATTGTGTCTGCCTTTGATTTAAACCAGCATCTGCAGGTGTTTCTTATACAAGTTAAGCCAGCAGGTTGGAACATGATACTGAATTGAGGCAATAGGATTTAATTTATTGCAGCAGAGGAGATGACGCAACGTTGATTCCATTTAAAGGGGCAATATACATGTGGCAATTGGGGATCTGTTCATCGGGAATACAAAACACAGAGGAAGGAACACAGTTCAAGGCCAGTTGCAATAAGAGGAAGAAAACTGCACTTTCTATCAAGATGGTGGAGAAGCAGAGGAGCGAGGGTATTAAGGATACCCTGATCTTGAGTTTCATGTGGGAAATAGTTTGATGTTCTGATTGGACCAGGACACATGAATATGTTTGCTCCAAGGATTATTGTTGTCATAGAGAAAGCTCATGGTGCATCATCAATTTAAGCAAGTGATGACTGCTTTGCCATGCACACACAAAGCTACGAGAATAGATGATTCAGGGAAGGGGAGGGGGGAGGGGAGGGGGCGTTGCTGAGGAAGGTGGATTGTAAAGATGTAATAATTATTGAAACCTCTGAAGAAAGAATCATTGACTCCATGTAGTTTATAATTTTTTACATTTTTATTATTTTTTTATTTTTTTAGAAGCAATTGTACAAAGACAAAACGTTCGACATCTAGAATTATACAATTATTGTACAGCTCCATTTTTAACCGTATAACCTAAATTGTGAAAATGAAAAAAAGGAAAGAAAGGGAAAGCAAGAAAAGGAGAAAGGAAAATGTGAAAGGATAGAGTAGAGAAGAACGAGAAAAAGTCCCCTAAGGTACCAAAGCAGTCCACCTCACCCAACATAGCATTGGATTTAAATTTAAATTTGTTTCACCATACTATTGTTGTAAAAATTCAGTAAAGGATGCCCATGTCTTAAGAAATTGATCTGGTGTTTCCACCAAGACAGGCCTAATGTTTTCCTAATGTAGTGTCTCGGACATATCTGTAATCCACATCTTCACTGCAGGGACTGTGGCCTGTTTCCAAAATTTAAGTATTCGTTTTTTCGCCGTTATTAGGCCATAGCCTCATCTTCCTAAAGCCATGCCCGATATGCCGACTCATCCCTGCAATTGTCCCATGCAGTTTAGATGATAAAAGTTCAGGATGCATTGAAGATTCCAAAGAACAGAACAGAGGACTTTATGTAAATAATCATCCCAATGGTGAGGGAAGGATATGAGAATCTTCAGCTAACTTTGCTGAAACCACGCTGGAAGAAAGAGAAATGTGATATAAGTAAAATAAATTGCAATTGGCCAAATGAGTTTGCAAAATGTTACTTTGTTACATATTCTTCTTTTGCAATTCCAAATAAATCACATTGATTAACAGCAATTGCATGTCTTCCCTATCATTGCGCAAAAAAAAGTCATCACACTATTTTACTTGTATTCAGATCAAAGTCAATATATGTATGATGTCATTGGGCAGATGTGTGTTGCATTATTGATACAATGTGGATATATCAAGACAGTTTCCCTTAACTGAGCTCTGTGTGGCTCTGTGTGTAGCTCTGCATTGGAAAGGGGGAGATCAGGGGGGGAGTGAAAACCCAACAGGGGTAAGGGATAATGTCAGATGCAGGCAAAAGAGGTGCAGCAGGGCACAGGGGAGCAGGCAAGTGCTGTCAGAGTAGGCAAGGTAGGCTGTGCCTACCCTGACTATAAAATGGTAATTATAAAATATAAAAAGTAAAGGGACGGGAGACTTATGCCTACCCAAGAGATCGATCTCTTAGGTAGGCATAATTCTCCTGTGCCTTTTATCCGCAGTACATGTAATACGCGAAAGTATGTGCAACTCATGTGCCGTCGATGCTGCTTCAAGCCTTTAATGACAAGGGGAGCTGAAGGCAGCTGATATTCTGGCTTTGCACCGTGGACTGCGTGCATGTGCTGCGCAGCAGCCTACTGCGCATGCGCAGCGCAAGTTTTTTGGCAGGTTTTTCAAACATGGATTGTCATTGTCTTAAACAAAGAGAGAAGAATGGAGTTCCTCAATTGGTCCCTTGATTGCGCTGACACAGGAGTAAGCTCCAACGCCTGCTGTCCTGTTATCCCACTCTTGAGCAGGTCCCCTCACTGTTCAGTCTACATTGAAAGACACAGACCTGACAGTGAATGCCATGCAGTGTCACCCAGCGCAGCAATTGAGGTCATGTCCTGCTCCCGGCAGCAGTCGGAATTTACGGATTTGCGGGAAGTGGCTGACATGAGCGAGCGGCAGGAGAGAGGTGTTCAGACGGAGAGCACTGTCAGATGTGTGCTCAGATGTGTGCAGAGCGGGCCGGCAGAAGGCACTGAAGTCCCGGCGGCCGCTCGCAGCCACCTGAGCTACTTCCCTTCCCGACCACAATGCGGTGGCTCCGGGCTCGGAGCGCCGCGGCAGCAGTAAATGAGTGAGTTGCTGACATGATCCCCGACCCCCTTCTCAATGCTCCTGCCCTGCTGATCCTGGCCAGACTCCCCGCACGCTGTGAAAGGAACTCTCCCCCCAATTGGTCCCTTGAACTTGTATTGTCATTCAATAAGATCACAACTGATTCAACTTGTCCCGGTGTGCTCACGTTTTTCCCACCATCTCTCCACCTGCCATCACCCTCCACCCCCCAACCCATTCAGTCATTCAGAATGGAGGAGGTGGAAGCCTTGGGCAAATTGAATTGTTACTTACTTTATTTTTATTTTTTTGAGTGTGAGAAATTCTATGTCCCACCAGCCTTTTTTCAAAGTTTAGCAATTCAAAATGGGGGTGAGTCTTTGACGCAGGCAGTGGCGGACTGGCCGGGTGTGAGCTTGCCCGATGGCAAGTGGGCCCCCGATGAAGTGGGCCCCCTATATCAAGTGGGCCCCTGATGAAGTGGGCCCCCTTTGTCTCCTGGCAACCAATATTTTTAGACCCAGTCCGCCACTGGACGCAGGTACGTCTTCATTGCCGGGAAACAGTACTTTAATAAGAGATAAGACTTTTGAAGACAAATTACTTTATAAAATTCGACTGACAGCTTACGGAGAGGAGAACAATCTGCGCATGCGCGGTTTAAGGTTTTTTAAAAGCCGACTGTGCCTACCCTGAGTAATTACTCATGGCACGTGCCTGCAGGGTAGTTACTGTGGGGGTTTATGAGTGCTCAGGGGGAATGGGGGGTGTGGGGATGTTGTGGGTTGTGGGGGGGAGGGTGTTGGTAGGAGAAGTAGTATAATTGGCAAGAGGGAAAGGCAGTAGGACCCAGTGGGGTCAGTAGTCAGAAGGGGGTGCAGTAGGACCCAGGGGAGTCAGACAACGTGAAGCACTTGGAGCCGGTACCATAGAGACCTCTGGCCTGTATGTAGGCCTGGAGCCCGGTGGTGTTGACGACCCCTGTCTGCTGGCGGCCAGGGGAAGGGGAGAATCGTCAGGGTCAGTCACACTTGGTAGCCGGGGTGCAGGTAAGGACCATGAAGTCAGTGGAGCGGCCAGGGAGGTTTTGTGGCTGTGTGGGTCGGCAGTAGTGTCGGAGTAAACTTGGCTGTAATCATTATTTCAAAATTTAGTTATCTGTAATGAGATAGCAACTCCTACCATCAATTCTTTGGTTGTGATGGTGACGGGTTGCACACTGGCTAGCTGAACGTTACTGCCCCTGTCCCACTTAGGAAACCTGAACGGAAACCTCTGGAGACTTTGCGCCCCACCCAAGGTTTCCGTGCGGCTCCCAGAGGTTCCCGGAGGTTTTTGTCAGTCTCCCTACCTGCTTCCACTACCTGCAACCTCCGGCAACCACCTGCAACCTCTGGGAACCGCACGGAAAGTCTCCAGTGGTTTCCGTTCAGGTTTCCTAAGTGGGACAGGGGCATTAATTAGGTTATTCCAATGGTTTTCCCATATTATCTCTCTTAATTTCTTATGGTGTAGAAGAAGGCCATTCCGTCCATCTATCCACGCTGCCTCTTTGAATAATCAGTCCAACAATCCCATTCTGTAAAAAACAATCAGCTTCTTTCTGGAGAGGTGGCCTGATGCGTAACATCGCCTGTCATTTCTATCCACGAATGCTGCCTCATCGTTGAGTCCCTCCAGCACTTTGTTTGTTGCTCAGGATTCCATCATTTACAGTCTCTCGTGAATCCTACTCTCCTTTCCCTGCAACCGCACCTCTTTCATATGTACATCATCTTCATCCTGATTACCCTACCACCCAACTACACTATGGATGATTTATTATAACCAATTAACCTGTCAGCCAGCATGTTTTGTGACTATGAGAGGAAACCTGAGTACCCACATGTCCCATGTGATCACAGCATGAACGTGCAAACTCCACGCAGTCGGAACCAGAGATCAGGATTGAATCTAGATCGCTGGCACTACGTGCTGCAATATTGTGCCATTTTTAAGACCTTCACTGAGCAGAAGACTGTCAGTTTAGTTTAGAGATACAGCATGGAAACGGGTCCTTTGTCCCTGACCAGCAATCCCCTCACATTAGCACTATCCTACACATACTAGGAACAATTTACAATTATACCAAGCCAATTAACCTATACACCTGTATGTCTTTGGAGTGTGGGAGGAAACTGAAGATCTCAGTTTACTCAGAGAGTGGTAGCTGTGTGGAATGAGCTTCCAGTGAAGGTGGTGGAGGCAGGTTCGTTTTTATCATTTAAAAATAAATTGGATAGTTATATGGATGGGAAGGGAATGGAGGGTTATGGTCTGAGCGCAGGAATATGGTACTAGGGGAGATTATGTGTTCGGCACGGACAGACAACACCTGTGGTCGGGATCGAACCCGGGTCTCTGGCGCTGCAAGTGCTGTTAGGCAGCAACTCTACCAATGTGCAACCGTGTCGTTCTGCTGCTCCACCGTGCTGCCCAGTTAGACTGACAGAATGTATTTACTAATTTCGACCATACATTACCACCCAATAAACCTACAGCAATTACATAACATGGCGATCAAAACCAGTTAATACTTTTATTGTAAACACTACCTTGGAACAATCGGGACATTGATGTTTTGAACGTAGATGCTGCGTAACTGGATAAACAATGCAGTATAACATATGGCGATCCAGACAGTGCTAACAACTCATCATCACCTCTGACCTTTACTACAAGGTGGCACATATTAAAAGGGAGCAGGTGCGTATGAGGGGAAGGAACTGAATCATTTCAAATATGAGAATTATAAGAGTGCACAGGGAATGGGGAGCACAATATACAGTAGGTGGATGAGCCCATCTCATAGCAACATATTATATCTTTTGTCACATATCGTCACTTTATCACCGTCACACAGAGATGTACTTAAGTTCACACAATGACAAACCAGAATGTGAGCACTATTTCAAGGGCTGTCATGCAGCCAATGTTTGTTTTCTGACTTTATGGACTTTGTAAAAGAGCAACACCAACATTCTCAATGGCTTCGAAGAAGATATCACAATGCAGGATTATGCGTCATAAGGCCACCTGTTGTAAGTAGCAGCCCTGATATTGGGAAGATTCCGTGACTAAACCTGGAGAGGGAACATTGGGTGAATAGCCTGGCACTGGTGAGGAAAGGCAATATGTGAAGTCCAGGCATAAGAACAAATATGTTCAAGGGTTGCAGACCTAAAACATTGACTGTTTCTCTTGGCAGGGATGCAGCCTGACCTGCTTAATTGTGGTTTTGGGTCTCCCTCTTTTCCTTTTCCCTTCCGGTGTCCAGTGCACGGCTATTCTCGGTAGCAATGTTACAAAATTTTGAGATTTTTAAAATCAAGTCTGTAATTTATCTCATCAGATAAAGCATAAAAAGAAGTTTAATTTGTCACCTAATTCACTTTCATATCTTCTGTATTAAAAAAGTTATGGCCATTTTCATACTCGGAAATTAGCATCTTGTTCTCTATTGCTTTTCCATTGACTTAACAAAAAAGCTGTGATCGAGGACAGTCAAAAGCCCATAACTTTATTAAAAATTAAGAGAACAAAAATAATTTTTCAGTTATTATAGAATGAAGCATTCTGAAACAAATGTGAAACAATCTTACTTAGATGAGTGGAAATTAAGGCATATAATTAGTTAGTTACCTAATTGTAGCTAATTACAAAATTCAATTACTGGATCTAAACATCTATCAATTTCTTAAGAATAGATTAACATTTTTAAATAGCCTAAGTGTCCAAATAACATTCACACAATAATTCACAATATAACATAATTTTTAAATCTCATTGTCATGGATTCATAGGCCAAATGGAAGGAATTTAATGTTTAATACCTGTAAATTAATGGCCATTTAAATCAACTTGCCTGTGGGTTTTTCTGGAACGCGATCATTTGGAACGTTGCGGTTTGCAGTGATTTAGATCCCCATATCTGCATGGAAAACACTGCCCGTTGGTATGGGGACTAAATCACCGTTTCGCAACATAAAATGTGAACTAAAGGTATCTTAAGGACCACTTTTATACATAAAAATAAACCGCTTTCTTTTACCTGTCACCTACATGAAATCCGCCCCGTTGTCGGCGTTGACAGCTTTAGAAGCTGATTTTAAAATTAATCCAGCGCTGAACGAGTCGGACGATTTAAAAAAAAAAATAGACAGAACGCCCGTCGGAACGATTCTTCAACAAAATCTTGCACTCCAACCAAATATAATCCAGGATAAGGTACGAAAAAATAACGCATTTTAACCCCCCCCCCCCCCCACCTCAAAGGCGCCAAAATCGCCCACACGGCCAGTGGCAGAATTGCAGCGCTGCTGAAGGTAAGTATTGTAACATACCTATTCTCGGGATGCTGTCTGGTTCTTTTCGGCTTTCACCATTGACATTCATCCTAGCATCTGTCGATAGCCCTGGAAGTCCACCACGCCCAGTAGTGTTGATTCCTTCAGTTGTCGTTTCCCTAACATATTTGTTTTATGAGACAGGGTTGTTAGCCCTGTGCTCAACCTCCAACCTGGAGGACCAGTGGATCGCTCTTCATCCCGCCTCTACCCTTCGACCTGTCCAGCATGGGAGACCGTAACAGGAGGCAAATCTCCCGCTGGCATAGCTCTAGGGTTCACTGAGACACGCAAGCTCCCCACCATGACATGGTTCCAATCCAACGGGGAGCAAATAAAAGTGGTAACTGTTAAATGGTGGGGCGAAGGGTATGGCTGCATGGGAAGTCAATATCATTTCCATAGGACGTCTTGATCAGCAATGAAGTGGCTACGATGGTGTCTACATGGTGAGATATTTACTGAAACCACTCAAAATAACGAGACCATGAAAATGTGAGCAACTCTATAGGAGGCACACAGACACAACCAGTGTAGCTGAGCTGGGCCGGGGATCTGAGCCATTTTGGTTTCACAGTTATTGCAGTTAGATAAATTGGTTACACATAGAACTTATTTGGAAATAAAAACTGAAAATTCTGGAACAGTTCAGCAGGTCAGGCAACATCAGTGGAAATTGAAACAGTCAACATTTTGGGTCTGAATTGCTTTTTTATGGGTCCAAATTCACTGGGAATTTTGGGGATAAAAAAGAGGTTCTGCAATCTGAAGGGAGAACTCTTCTACAATGAACTAAATATAAAGGTGGAGAGGGCAGAAGAGTTTAAATGTATATCAGGCTTGTAATTCATTAAGGTGCGGATGTAGGAGGACAAAGCTGAGGCCAATATTGTCAGATCCTCTACTTGATCCAATTATGATAAATGCACATACAACACCACTGAACACAAACGCACTGTGTTATTCCATCAGTTCATTCTCACCAACATGTATCATCTAACCTTTCTGACTCCGTGTAACATGTGATACATTTCAATACAACGTCAGTTACCATGACCAGAGCCATTTGTCATTGATGTGCAGCCAGGAGAGTTTCTCCTCAATGATCTAGATGGATATGACCGCCTCAGGCTCCCTGTTCAAGATATATTAATCCATTGGTACACAAAAATGCTGGAGAAACTCAGCGGGTGCAGCAGCATCTATGGAGCGAAGGAAATAGGCAACGTTTCGGGCCGAAACCCTTCTTCAGACCTGAAACGCTGCCTATTTCCTTCGCTCCATTGATGCTGCTGCACCCGCTGAGTTTCTCCAGCATTTTTGTGTACATTCAATTTTCCAGCATTCAGATTCAGATTCAGATTCAATTTTAATTGTCATTGTCAGTGTACAGTACAGAGACAACGAAATGCATTTAGCATCTCCCTTGAAGAGCGACATAGCAAACGATTTGAATAAAAAAAATAATAAGTGTCGGGGGGGGGGGGGGGGGGGGGGTGGGTGGTGATTGGCGGTCCCCGAGGTACGTTGTTGAGGAGAGTGACAAAAGCCCTGCTTTATTAAAAAAAGAAGCTGTTCCTCGACCTGCTGGTTCGGCAACGGAGAGACCTGTAGCGCCTCCCGGATGGTTGGAGGGTAAACAGTCCATGGTTGGGGTGAGAGCACTCCTTGGCGATGCTGAGCGCCCTCCGCAGACAGCGCTTGCTTTGGACAGACTCAATGGAGGGGAGCGTGGAACCGGTGATGCGTTGGGCAATTTTCACCACCCTCTGCAATGCCTTCCGGTCGGAGTCAGAGCAGTTGCCATACCATACTGTGATGCAGTTGGTAAGGATGCTCTCGATGGTGCAGCGGTAGAAGTTCACCAGGATCTGAGGAGACAGATGGACCTTCTTCAGTCTCCTCAGGAAGAAGAGACGCTGATGAGCCTTCTTGATCAGAGTAGAGGTATTGTGGGTCCAAGAGAGGTCATCGGAGAGGTTGACTCCCAGGAACCTGAAGCTAGAAACACGTTCCACGTTTCGTCCCGTTAATGTGGATGGGGGTGTGCGTGCCGCCTCTGGACTTCCTGAAGTCTACAATGAGCTCCTTAGTCTTCTTGGAGTTAAGGGCCAGGTTGTTGTCAGCGCACCATGCTGCTAAGTGCTGGACCTCCTCCCTGTAGGCCAGCTCATCGTTGTTGCTGATGAGGCCAATCACCGTTGTATCATCTGCATACTTGATGATGGTGTTAGTACCATGTACAGGTGTGCAGTCATAGGTGAAGAGGAAGTAGCGGAGGGGGCTCAGCACACAGCCCTGAGGACCGCCGGTGTTCAGGGTGAGGGTTGAGGAGGTGTGCTTGTCTAACCTCACAGACTGGGGTCTGTTGGTTAGAAAGTCCAGTATCCAGTTGCAGAGGGAGGGGTCGATGCCCAGGTTACCGAGTTTGGTGATCATTTTTGATGGAATAATGGTGTTGAATGCTTAGCTGTAATCGATGAACAGCATTCTTACATAAGTGTCTCTGTTGTCGAGGTGGGAGAGGGCGGAGTGAAGTGCCGTTGAGATGGCAGCCTCCGTACTCCTGTTCTTGCGGTAGGCAAACTGATAGGGATCCAGTGTGGGGGGTAGGCAGCTTTTGAGGTGTGCCAGGACCAGCCTCTCGAAGCACTTGGTGATGATGGGGGTAAGTGCAACTGGGCGGAAGTCGTTGAGGCTTGACGCAGTGGAGTGTTTTGGCACTGGCACGATGGAGGTGGCTTTAAGGCAAGTGGGGATAACTGCTTGGGCAAGTGACAGGTTGAAGATGTCAGCCCAGACGTCTGTCAGCTGCGCAGCACAGGCTCTGAGCATGCGCCCGGGGATGCCGTCAGGGCCAGCAGCCTTACGTGCATTAGTCCTACTCAGTGCCACGTAGAACTTCGTAGGGAAATGAGTGTGAGGGGTTGGTGATCGGCAGGTCAGCACAGCCTTGAAATTGTCAACATTTTGGGTCTGAATTGCTTTTGGGCTGATCTAGATTGTCCCTGTCGAAGCGGCCATGGAAATGATTAAGCTCCTCAAGGAAGAAGGCTTCTACAATGAACTAAGTATAAAGGCTGGGCAGAAGAGGGGCTTGATGATGTAGGAGGACAAAGCTGAGGCCAATATTGTCAGATCCTCTACTTGATCCAATTATGATAAATGCACATACAACACCACTGAACACAAACGCACTGTGTTATTCCATCAGTTCATTCTCACCAACATGTATCATGTTACACGGAGTTGTAACATGTCATACAGTTCAATACAACGTCAATCCATGACTTATGGCAGTGTCTTGATGTGCCTTCCTGATGCCCCTCCTCAGGTTAGATGGATATGAACGCCTAGGCTCCCTGAGATATATTAATCCTGACACAAAAATGCTGGAGAAACTCCGTGCTTTCAGCAGTAGCTATGAGCGAAGGAAATAGGCAACGTTTCTGGCCGAAACCCTTCTACAGACCTGAGACGCTGCCTATTTCCTTCGCTCCATTGATGCTGCTGCACCCGCTGAGTTTCTCCAGCATTTTTGTGTACATTCAATTTTCCAGCATCTGCAGTTCCTTCTTAAACACATATATTAATCAATTTCTATGTGCTCACTACTCCTCCCTGTCAGAGGATCCACTCACTCTGTCTTGGAACAACTAGTTCATGGAAAGATTAAAAATCAAGTTAAGGTCCTTCAGCACCTGACATGCCACTTCCTAAAGACTTTAGTATATGTAGAGTTCTGGAAATAGCACTGATCCCTTGTCGAACAACAATAGCCAACAGAAGTCAATTAGCAACCAACTGCAGGCAATTGATCATCCTTGAAATAGCAGTGGTGAGAATCATTGCGGTTACTGGATATATTTCAGAAACCCAAGGTTCAGAGAGGTCAATCTCCGGATCATGGCAAATGTGGGCTTGTGGTAAAGTCTGACCTACTGCATTCTCTTGCTTGCGTTGTCTTCGTTCTTGTACGGAGCTAAAAACTGTCTGTTCCAGTTTGGGTTTGTGACTATAAACTACATATATGCGAATAATCATTATCTACCCTGAGTTTGGATGGAGATTAAGCTTTTTTAAACAAAAATAAATGCAGATTTAGGAATAACATTTATGGCAAACAATGTTAAATTTGAAAATAAAAACAGAGAAAATGTTTTGGAAGGAACTGTATATGCTGGTTTACACTGAAGATAGACACAAAAAGCTGGAGTAACCCAGCGGGTCAGGCAGCATCTCAGGAGAAAATGGATAGGTGACTTCGGGTTGAGACCCTTCATCAGACTTAGAGTCAGGGGAGAGAAAAACGAGAGATATGAAAAGGTACAAATGAATGAAAAGTATGCAAAAGGCAAATCAAAGCCAGCAACAATAATCAAGAAAAGGTGGAGCCCACAGTAGTCCTTTGTTGACTGTGGAGAAGGTGATAACAAGTGATACAAACAGTGAAACTCAGCAGGACAACAGTGAAACTAATATGTTGACTAGGGTTGTGGAGGGACAATAGACAATTGGTGCAGGAGTAGGCCATTCGGCCCCTCGAGCCAGTACTGCCATGTGATCAGTACCCAGTTCCTAACTTACCTCCATATCCCTAAACTCCGCAATCCCTAAGAACTCTATCTAACTCTCTCTTGAAAGCATCCAGAGAACCAGCCTCCACCGCCCTCTGAGGCAGAGAATTCCACAGACTCACAACTCTCTGTGGTGAAAATGTTTTTCCTCATCTCCGTTCTAAATGGCTTACCACTTATTCTTAAACTATGGCCCCAGATTCTGGACTCCCCCAACATTGGGAACATGTTTCCTGTCTCTAGCGTGTCCAAACCCTTAATAATCTTATATGATAGGGAAAGAGGGGATGCAAGGGTTACTTGCAGTTAGAGAAATCAAAATTTATACCGCTAGGTTGTAAGTTGACTGAGCGAAATATTGGACAGCTGCTGAAGCGCAAGGGCAATCGTTTGGTGTGAGTTATACTTCCTGCTACTTTTGCAACTATGTTTTGCAACTGTGTGTGTCGCTTTGCAGCTGTGTAGAAGTTCATACAACAGTTTTAGATAGATGTCTCCGTGCTTGTGGTTGCCTGTGCTTGGATTCGACACAAGGTTGAGGAAAACTGAGATGTTACGGAATTCTTGCATGTTTCAAAAGAACAGAAATTAAATGTTTCCATTGCAAGAGATTATGATTTATTGTGCCATACCCCCAAATATAAAAAAAATTAAAGTCCTTTCAGCAATCAGATGAATGACTCGGAAACTTGTTTTATTTGCATCCATAGAAGGTACTATTGTTGGCTAGGCTGGGATTTATTTCACATTCCTAATTAAGAAAGTGTCACTGAGCTACCACGTTGATAACTGAGTTGCTGTGAGTATTTAGGAATTAAACCCATTATTCTGGGTCTCGAGATGCTTTCAGACCAGACAGGATAAGGATGGCAGATTTCCTGCCCCAAAAGACAGTAGTGAACCAGATGGATTTTTACAACTATATGATATTTTCATGGTCATTATTACTGCTGCTGCCTATTTATTCCAGAGTTATTTAAGTAGTTAACTGGATTTAAAATTCCCAGCTGCCATGGGAAGATTTGACTCTGAATCATCTGCACAGAAATCTGGATTGCTGTCCCAGTAAAACAAATAAGCTAATTTTTCATTGCCTTCCAGCATTCTTTCAATTGGTTGACATGATGCAAAGCGCATGAGTTGGCCTCAAAATCCCTAACCATCCTTCAACCGTGAACAGACTTAAGATATTGCACGGTCTGCCTTTTGCTGCACTTGATAGTCTCTGGCAGTAGCCCTGTTTCACCATGTGGGATTCTGACTGGCCAACCATGTTTCTGGAGTCAGTGGAGGGCCTTTCAGATCTGTTTCTCTGAGGAATCTATATAGCCAATCTAATGTCTAGTTCCAAAGTTAAACAATTATCCCACTATGATATATTAAAAAATTCAGTTAACAGTGTTATTTTTCAAGTTTAGTTTAGTTTAGAGATACAACGTGGGAGCAGGCCCATCGGCCCACCGAGTTCACGCTGACCAGCGATCTCTGCTTATCTGCACCCTTTTCAGAATGACATAATTCCTGTCATTGGTGCAGAGAGAGAGAGTAAAAGAGAGGGGTTGGTACGCAGTCTTGCGGTGCTCCTATGCTGAGGGTCTGTGGGTCAGGGATGAGCTTTCCCAGCCTCACATGCTGCTTCGTATCTGTCAGGAAGTTGATGATCCACTGACAGAGGGGTTCAGACACAGTCAACTGGGAGAGTTTGGAGTGTAGTAGCTCTGGCACAATGGTGTTGAATGCAGAGCTAAAATCCACAAACAAAATCCTTGCATAGATCCCCTGGCGATCTGGGTGCTGGAGGATGAAGTGCAGGCCTAGGTTGACTGCATCGTCCATTGATCTATTTGCCTGGTATGCAAAGTGCAGGGGGTCCAGCAGGGGGTTTGTGATATTTTTCAAATGGGACAGCACGTCTTTCAAGGGTCTTCATGATTACAGAGGTCAGTGGGACAGGCGTGTTGTCATTAAGACCAGTACTCTTTGGCTTTTCGAGTACGGGAACAATAATGGAGACTTTGAAGCAGGCAGGGACAGTGCAGGTTTGCAGGGATCGATTGAAAATGTCTGTGTGGACTGGTGCCAGTTGTTCAGCACAGAGCTTGAGGGTAGAGGAGGAAACATTGTCCGGTCCTGGAGCTTTCCAGCTTTTTTGAATGAATGATACTTTATTGTCACATGGGACAAGTCACAGTGATATTCTTTGTTTTGTGTACATACCCAAGGTATGCAGAGAGTCGCCGCAAAGTTATAAAGGTATTCAATTTTACAGACACCATTAAAACATTCTATTTGTTCCCTTAGTTCTTGGCGGTTCCTCCACGCTGCCTCCTTTGTTCTCCCCCCTTTCAAGGTGGTCCCCCCATGCTGGGTTCTCCTTTGTTCTTGGCTTGACCTCCTCACCGACCCGATCTCCACGCCGGCCCGACCACCTCGCTGGCCGCTGGGTTGACCTCAATGCCGCTCGACCTCGACCACTGGAGCCCACAATGACATGGGCCGCGACCTTGACCGCCGGCCCACCCTCATCGACCACTGGCCCGACCACCTCGACGACCTCCGCAGGGTCCACTGATGCTGCGGCTGTGCTGACCCAGAGTCTGGCCGCAGGGATCCGTCGCCCGGTTCTTTAGCAATGCAAGCAGGATGTGCATAGCCATGGGGGCAAGATGTTCTCTGTCTATTTGTCACAAGCCTATGTTTAATACAAATGTGGAGAAGCCTACAATGTACCAGAACACCAGAGCAGAGCTCTGACAGCTCACATACTATTTGAAATGGGCACTTTTGGACTTCAGTAAACTTTCACCACGTATTAATACCTTCACAGTGGCGCAGGTGGTAGAGCCACTGCCTCACAGCACCAGAGATCTGGGGTCGATCCAGACCTCGGGTGCTTTCTGTGTGGAGTTTGCACGTTCTCTCTGTGACCGTGTGGGCTTCCTCTGGGTGTTCCGGTATCCCCCCACTCCCCAAAGATGTATGAGTTTGTAGTTAATTGGCCTCTGTAAATTGCTCTGTGTGTAGAGAATGGATGAGAAAATGGGATAACGTAGAACTAATGTGAAGAATGATCGATGGCAAACTTTAGGTAGAAGTCAACTTGTTCTTTTGCATTGCGCTTGATACTCAGTAATACAGCATACACCACACCAGGCTAATAGATGTTTTATGTTTTCAGTGAAAGCTCAGGGCATGACAAGATTAATAATTACCTTTATAATTTGCTGGACTTAGCATCAGTAAGTTACATGCCAGCAGTCTTAAAGGTTGGCTATTGTTCACTTCTGATCTCCATAATAAGTGAAAACATTCCGCTGGCTCGCCATATGAACCAGATTAAAATTGCAAGTCAGATTTATTTTCGGAAAGCAGATTTTCACAAAAACATAACGCTTCATTTGATTATCATACCATGAATCATTTTGTTCAATGATTTTATTCAATGATATTCAGTGGTTTATAGTGAGATGCCAGTCTATTTTGTATGTCCACTGATTTTTAAGTTCATTAAGATGTTTGAAGGGATAAAGGCGCAGCAAGCTGGGAGCAGGTTGGTATAATTACTTTTCTAGAGACCACATATACTCCATTCTTGACTACCTGAAGACCCTGACTTAAAGATAATTGGGCAGGAGTAAAATTGGCAGGATAATTGTTCTCAGTTGTAAACTAATTTTCATTTGTCGTAGAGACATGGTGTCACACGGCAACAGAATCAAGCCCTTTGGCCCTTCATGTACATCTGACCTTTTTGTACATTGCTCCAAAAGCCTATTTAACATAGTAATTGCATCTGACCACCATCTCATCTGGCGGTGTGTTCCAGATTTTAACCACTCTTATCCTTCAGATCCCCTTTAAAGCTTTCCTCTCATCTTAAACCGATGCATCTTGTTTTTATATTTTCATCTTCAGTATGGTTACTTTGCCCACCTTCTAGCTCTTCCACTCTCTTGAAGCTGTTGAGCAGCTCACAAATGTAGGATAGATAAGTATGTTCCTCAGATGTATGCTACTGATGTAGAGCCACGACCATTATTTGAACAATCTATATGATATGGAGAAAGGACCTTGAAGATTGAAAGAAGAAAGAATTCTCATTGCATCACATTTCTGCTACATGAAATGGATGAGTGGATTAACAGAAGTTTTAGGATTTGCTGTCTTGATTCACACTTGAAAAACGAGCATTAGGTATGAAAGGGATTTAATACCATTGGAATAATATCCCATGAAACAGAAGTACCTTGGGAGATATTAAATAACAATGAAAATCTTTTTAATTTGATGATCCTTGATGCATTCATTTTTCTGAATTTCCAGTAATTGAAATTAGTTCCATCCAGCCAGAACATCCTATAAAGACACAACCCAGAATGCTCTCAATCCTTGTGTCCAAGGGTGAATGCTTCTAAAAATGATTTTGCCAATGTTGCCCATAAACCAAAATAAAAAGGCTTCGACAGCAGGCTGTTCAATTCTGTGAACAATCATTTTTCTCATTGTTATACAACATTCGTGCTAATGTCCAATAGAGATCACTGAATAGAAATTAAAATGATTGATTTCTCCTGCCTCTCGGGCCAAGAATACAACTTGAGGAAAGCCATATCTGCCTCGGCCACAATCCAACATATTAGATGATTATTTGCTTTACACAGGTGAGATATTTCAATGCAAGTGGAATGATCTATGTTACAAAAGCTGACCCAACACAATCCTCCCCTTTACTTTATTTGAACTTTTTGTATGTTCCACATTGCGAAAGTACTGAATTGTATCCTTCAGAATTACCTAGTTCATGAGTAACTATTTGTTATTTTGGCAACTAATTGGGCTTCTAGCTGAATGAATGTATGAAGAATGACAAAATCAAGTGCACATTCTGTAAACTGTGCAGTCAGTTCTTTCTCAGCAAATATCCTGTTAGCCATATAAATGCAGTCAGACCACACTGTAATTTAATCTTGATAAATACACCATTATTTTGCCAAGCCATTACACGCTTGGATTAGGCTCTCTGTTAGCGCCAGATAAAATTGGCCTATTTGCAAACTTTGTACCACAACACATTTCATCATGAACAGAAGGTCTTGTACCCATGGTCACCGTCATAGACTTAAACACGGCCTCCCTGAGAGTGAACCAGCAGAAAGAGATTGGCCCGCAGGGCAAGAAAGTACAGAGAATAGTGAACGCAACCAATCCATCATGCAAACCAACCTCACCCCACTGCCCACATGACTCCATCTATATTCACGCTGCCTTGGGGAAGCAGCCAACATAATGAACATAACCCCATTCATGTTCTCTTCTCACCTCTCCTGCTGCGTAGAAGATACAACACTTGAAAGCACTTTCCACAAGACTCAAGAACAGCTTCTTCCTCTGTTATTGGGCCCTTGAACAGACCTCTGATATGATAAGGATGAATTCCCATTCTTCCCATTTACCTCATCGTAATTTTTGCACTTTTTAAATCTCCACTTTCTCTCTCGCTGTAACTCTATATTTTGCACTCTGTTTCTTTTCTTTTTTGTGCTAACTGGTGTACTCGTGCAAAGTATGATTTGCCTGGATAGAACGCCAACTTTTTTCACTCTATTTCCGTGCATGGGACGGACAATAATAAACCAATACCAATGTGAATGGTATTTGCTCAGCTATTCAATCTAAAGAAAAACAAAAAAAAAATTTTTTTTAATAAACCTTGAGGATTTATTCCCAAAGCATGCCACTTTGACTGTAGTTGTGGACTGCACTTTGTGAACTGAAGGCAAAATCAATGTGAAGACTGATATATGGCTGAGGTACCCCATGATGATATGAATGGAGGTACATGAAAGAATTCTACAACACAACTTGATATTAGACAAACATGCATAGTGTTGGCAGGGCCTGTGAAGCTAAACCATGGACCACAGGCCTCCCAGCATGGAGGTGACTACCCAAGTAGCAGAGACTTCAGAGGCATATAGATATTACGTGATCACAAGATGAATTCACAAGAGCCTCGTACAATAAAGCAATAAAGCAATGCTGAACGCTAACTTAAAGTGAGAGGTATCTGTCCTTCTAATCAAGGTTTGGCCCATGCCGCTTGTAAAGGCAGATGATAAAACTGCCTTTCCAAGTGTTCGAAAAGATAGGTTTGAAGCAGCATCCAGCATAGATAAAGGACCCAGAGATGTGCAAGGTTTAAGGAGGTAATCTCAGAGCCCTGTGATGTTGGTAATTGTAGAGCAATTAGATTTAGTGATGATTGGGAGGCTGAAAAATGGGAGGAGGGTGATATTTTGGAAGTTTATATGGCTGAAAACAATTACAGAGATAAGGAGGTTTAAATCCCGTGAAGGATTTGAAAAGGATGGGAATGTTTAAATCAAGATATTGCTTAATCAGGCACTATTGGAGTTCAGTTAGCATTGATAATGGGTGAAAATGATAACAGGCATCAAAGGTTTCAAAGATTTCAAAGGTCTTTTATTGCCACGTGTACCAATTAAGGTACAGTGATATGTGAATTACCATACAGCCACACAAAAAAAAAGCAAAAAAACACACAACCACATAAAGTTAACATAAACATCCACCACAGTGGATTCCCCCCATTCCCCACTGTGATGGAAGGCAATAAAGTTCAATCTTCTTCCTGTTTATTCTTCCGCGGTCAGGGCAGTCGAACCATCCATTGAAGCTTCCACTGTCGAGGGCGATCGGTGCTCGTGCGGCTTGGAGCTCCCAAAGTTGGTCTCTAACCAGAGACCGCGAGCTCCACGATGTTAAAGTCCGCAGGCTCCGAGGTCGATCCCTGGCAAAGGGGTTGTGAGCTCAGCGATGGTGTCCTGCAGGCTCCTGCGGTTGGACCGCCCAAAGTCGGTCTCCAGCAGAGGCCTCCAACTCCTCGATGTTAGGCCACAGTGCGGACGGAGGTACGATACAGAAACATTCTCACCCCCATCGAGTTAAGAGATTAGAAAAAGTTTCCCCTAAACCCCCCACCCCACCCCCCACATAAAACAAGCTAAAGAACACTAAAAACATATATTTAACACACACTATTAAAACAGCAAAGAAGGAAGGTGCAGACAGACGGTTGGCGAGGCAGCCATTGCTGGCGCCAGAGTTTTAGATATCAGAAAGTTTCATCCTCAGATATTTGCCAGATGGAGAGATGGAATTAAGTTTGTAGTGGTCCAAAAAGTAATATTGTGTCTTCTCTTTAAAGAGCATTATCAACTAACATTTCAGGGTGCTTTGCCAAATTGACATGTCAAGTGATTTAAGGTCAATAGAGGTCAAATCATGGAGGATGACCCTGCTGCAGCCTTGCAAACAGCTCCACATACCTTATAACACGAGTCACCACGAATCCATGGAAGGCAGTACTTAATTAAAATAATTACAAGCTACTGGTGATGTACGGGCACTCACTGACTTTCATCACATCATAAGTGATAGGAGTAGAATTAGGTCTTCTATTAGTTGCAACATTCAGCTGTGTGTTGGGAGATGAAACAGATAACCCTCACCATTGCTCAACCTTGAAGCAAATAGTTTCCCAAATTAATGGAGGCTATGGTAGAATGAGTGATTTTCATTATATTGAATTAGAAATAGCTAATAAAGAGAAGAAACCAAAGCCATTATCACGCTGTTGTATTTGATTTGCCACTGAAGTAAAAGAGCTCTAATGAACAAAATAGATCTTAACTTAAGACCATACATTTTTAACAACTCGAAGAGCATAGATGAAGCTGGAAACATGGTGATTGTGTACAGCTTCATTGTAATCTACTATTCTTATACTCTTGTACCAGTATAATTGTATTTATGTATCATAAGATTTTGACTAAACTGTACACAAAACAGTTTTTTTCCTGTGCTTAGGTACATGTTACAATAAAGTAGAATTGAAACATTGAATCAGACTTACCAATGGAGTTCTGGAAGAAGTCCTCAAAACTGTCCAGAATTATTGTTATCCATGTAATCAGATGATGGACAAGTTCAACTTTTTCAGAGTTGTCAAGCGATTGGGGAGACACATACTTGACTGCGCTGAAGTTGTTGGCCACAAATTGCAGCTTCGAAGATTTGAAGGACATTGATTTGCAGAGGAATTATATGCAAATAGCAAGATGCAGAATGTAGGGAGTGTCTGTTGAGAGAAACCGACTTAGACCTGGCAAGGTTATGTAGAGCTTGAGAGCTGTCCAAAGTCAGACTGATGACTTGGACAGCAGACAATGCAATTCTGTTCATAGAGTCAAACAGAAGCAGAGGAAAAAAAGAACAACTGTGTAAATATGCAGACATTGTGGCAAACAGCATGAATGGCTGAAGGAGAGATGCCCAGATTATAAGGAAAGTCACAAAGGTAAAAAGATTAATTATTTTTCATCCAAGTGAAAGAAAGGAAGATCTGGGGCAAGCAGAAACATACTAGTAAATGGTCAAGACTGGTTCACAATGTTACATATGCTAACCATAGTTTCTTGTTGCTTCTAAGAGAAAGGACGAAGAGGTCAAAATTATAATTTAGAGCCCAGCAGAGAGGAGAAGAAAAACGGGATATAGAGGGCATATATTTAAAACACGCCCTTACTTTTATGGAAGTAGAAAGACGGGAGATAGAGTATGGTACCAGTAGTGTCATGGAGTAACATCTCAAGAACAGGCCCTTTGGCCCACCACATCCATAGATCATTGAGTATCTATCTATGCTAATTCTACTCGCCAGTATTTGGCCCTTGTATTAACATTCATAATAAGGTTGCAATGAAGTTTGATGAGATAAAACAAATCCTAACAATGCTCCACCACAGGATTATAGAGCCACTTCTTCTTCTTCTTGCATATGGCATGCACAGCCTAAAGTTGTAGGACAACTTGTTCTATTTAATCTTATTTGATTGTGCATGCCAGGTTGATTGCATTCTTCGAAACAGGGCAGACCACGTGAGGGTTGCAATCTCCCACCCCTTAGAGCCACTGGGTGAATGCAATTTGAAAGTGAAAAATACAAAGAATGACAAAGGGATGTTTATTGAACTTGAAGAGAAATGTGTGCCATTGCTGGAGCCGAGGTAGCCCAATGAGTGGAAGAGATAATGTCGCAGTGAATCTGCTGGGATTGCTAACTTCTCAACATGAAGTAGCAATTGGATGAATGTGTTGATCTGTTTAAAGAAACTGGAATGTTAGAGGGAAAATAACTGGAACTCAATGAGAAGAAGCAGCCAGTAAAGCATCTTCCAAGCCATGTTTCAGTGGCTGCAAAGAGAAAGGGAAAGATTAATGGACCAGAGATTACCCTTCCCACCCCCACACACTAGATATTAAACTTATGATAAACAACCTGAAGATATGTCTGGATATATATGATCTGAATAATGCATTAAAGGAGAACCACTGCTGAAATCCTGGCTGATCGGTGCAGACTAAAATTCTTCAGAGTGCTCGATGCCAAGAATAGATTTTGCAACATTGAGCTTAACAATGAGAATTTATTTTTCAAGAACGTCAACACATCCTAAGAAGAAGAAGTGGTGAGACGGTGCTGGCTATTATCAGGATTGATAGGGAACCAACTCTATCTTTCAAATGATTAAAAAGTTGAAAACAAGTGAATACTAAGGATAGGCCTTTGGTTGCTAATAGAATGCACAGTGCAAAAGAAGGAAGAGAAGCCATTGCATGTGATTCCCTGGTAAACAATGGGCAGGTAAGAATGGGACAGGCAGATGTAATTTTAGTCAGCAGCTGGAGAGGAACAACAGGAAGCTTGAAGTGGTTGCTGCACCAAATGTTCCAGAATGAACTACAAATATTTATATTTTACAGTCGCAAGAGTTGCCATGTGTGACTTTGCAAGGTCCCAGTTTGATATTGGGTGCGGATTGAATACAGGCATTCAAACTTAAAGAGATGCCATCAATGCATCAACCAATCTTCATCGCAATGGACTACATATAATGGATTTTCTGGAAGTACTTAAGAGTGTGGAGGACTCCATAAATAACATGCATTTGGTGTTCATGTACTTTAGTAGACACTACATTTAGATCCATCTTGAAGGAGTCTTTATGTCCAGTAATATTCCTCAGACATTAATTGAGAAGCTATGTGGGATCTAAGCACAACCCTGTCACCTGCATTAGATGGGTTGAGATACTAATTGAACTGAAGATTTCTAAAAGCATGAATACACAATGACAAATGATAGCACATATGGAGAGTTTTGCCTGCTGAACTAATCCTCGTAACAATAGTGAGACCCAGCGTTATCAGACTATCGTGGGATAGACACAAAAAGCTGGAGTAACTCAGTGGGACAGGCAGCATCCTCTGGAGCGAAGGAATGGGTGACATTTCGGGTCGAGCCCCTCTTCAGACTAGTTAAGGATAAGGGAAACAAGCAATATAGATGATGATGTAAAGAGATAAAGAACAATGAATGAAAGATATGCAAAAAAGTAACAATGATAAAGAAAACAGGCTGTCTGTTGGGTGAAAACGAGAAGCTGGTGCGACTAGGATAAAGGAAGCAGGCCATTGTTAGCATAAAGGAAACAGCCATTGGTAGGATAAAGGAAACAGCCATTAACTATATACTTTCCCCTTATATATGATCTCCCAAAATACAACACTTCACATTTGCCTGAATTAAATTCCATCTGTCATCTCTCCACCCATATTTATAACTGATCTGTTGTATCCTTTGATAGCCCTTTTCGCTGTTTGCAATTCCACCAATTCCAATGTTGTCTGCAAATGTACTAACCAACCCATCTACATTTTTGTCTAAGTCATTTATATATATATATCACAAACAATAGAAGTCCCAGAGCTGATCTTTATGGAACACCGCTAGTCCAGCCAGAAGAACATCCATCCACCACTATTCTGTCTACTCTGCCATGCCTACCTCACCATCCATTGTGCCATACAGTCTTCTCCTTCAACATCTCAAAGATCCTAACCCAATGTTGTCGACAGGTACAGTCCTCAGTGCAATAGAGTGTAATACAGGAAGCCATCAGACCCATCAGGTATTGGTATCGTTTCT
Source organism: Leucoraja erinaceus (assembly GCF_028641065.1). Lineage (NCBI taxonomy): Eukaryota > Metazoa > Chordata > Chondrichthyes > Rajiformes > Rajidae > Leucoraja > Leucoraja erinaceus. The sequence continues at coordinate 30,262,341 of NC_073387.1, read as the reverse complement.
TGAGGCCCCCATATTTTGATGGATGTTAGTTTAGTTAAACCTTGGGACAGATTGCATTGTAGTTTGGTATTGATTCAAATATTTTGAAGTATGTAATGATTTATATTTAACAATGTGCTATTTTCTTGGAACTTATTGTGGGGTTTGACAGGGAACCTTTGTTTCAGTATTTATTGTATTGAACGTTTTACATTATAATGAACATGTTTATGGATATTTTGGCCAGGGCTCTGAGTCAAAGCTATGTTTAATTAATCATTGCATTGTTCCTCATATAGCAACCCTAAATTTGCCACTTCTAGATCCCAGTCTTTGTTTTAGTTCTCTTGGTAAATGTCAGGCACCGTAACTTTCCCACTAAAACATCAAGCTTTTATTTGCAAACAGGTTCTGAATTTAATTTATCAGAAAATACTGGAGCTGACCACAATTTTACACCTCCACATAACATTGTATTCCACGGCACTTTATTTTTGTTACATATTTCAAATTGTAATGTTTCTGGCAGGGAGTCACTTTGCAATTCCATTTGGGCAGGAGATGATACAGCTGAAGTAACAGAGGCAGTGAATAGGAGGAGCTATGTTCATAGTAATCCTATACCCCTCTTTCCCCATGCCAAAGAAGTTTATATGGAATCATATTTGCAATTTTCTAAGATGCGATGAGTAAGGAATTTCACTTCCATGGGAAGCAGACATGCCCTGTAAGCGGTCTTTAAGCGATTGCTCTTGCTGAGTTGAAGCTAAGATGGATCACGTCTTGGATCTTTCACTTTCTAGCTCCTTCCAGCCCATCTCGAGGCATATTTCCTCAGTGTCTGTCAGTGTGTTCTCTGTTCTTGTGTCAGACAGATGGCTTCCTCCATGGGCTAATGGAAGCAGCAGGATGGACTTTAGGATCATGCAGTTTGCTCGATCACTACATTTGATACCTCATTGTGGCACCCGTGTCACACTGTGAGCAGTTCATATAAACCCACTTATTCATTTGCAGCTGGTTTGAGATGACAAGCTGTTGATCATACAGATTTGTTCCCACTTTCACGCTGACAGCTAGAGTCTTGAATAAATCCATTCCCTCGCAATATGCATTTGCGCACATAAGAAATTGACTTGGGGCAATGTACATTTCCATGAATATATTTTTCTTTGGCTCCTCATGAACATATTTGATTGCAGTGACTCGAAGCCCCATTATAAACATCCCCAAATATATTCCTTACCATACAGTATCTTCAATGCTCTAAATACTAAACCAGAGGTATTATGTTCACCCCAATGTAACATCTGAGAGCGTATGGCATTCATTATGAATAATTAATTTCCTATTTGAAAACATTTGCTTTAATAAAAAACAGCATTGAAGTAATGGTGATGGTTAAGATATTAATGCCTTTAACTTCTCCTGAAGTCAGCAGTTATGAACGTTAAAATCATTGGCCAACGCTACAAATTAAATGTTATCAAAGAAGAAATACAGGGGCAGGTGGGTTACGTTTTAATATTGCTACAAATAATTAAATGATTCCTTTATGTAACATCCATTAAATTGTCTCAGTTGCCACAGTAAATCTGCTGAGCAGAATTGTGTGGCGTCCAACTCATTCTACTTGCTTTCAAGACTTCAAATAATGCTGAATTGCAAGGGTATTGGGGAAGTGGTTTACCACAAGTTCCACTGTAGAGCAAGGTGCTGCCAATGAGTTGATTACTGTGAAATGAGTAGTGAATTATGAGAAAGAAGGGACATACAATTTTGAATCAAATAAAGTATGTGGTGAAAAAGTAAATAGAATCATTAAGACATCTATTACACTGTGTAAATCATGTCATTTAATATGTGCTGACCTTAATGATTATTTAATGGGATTCAACACAAGGTTTTCATTATAGCTGCTCTCATTTTCATCATGTAATGATTCAAAAGCCAAGAAATAACAGTGGGGGATGGGGCAGATTTTATGAATGAGTGAATGGGGAGATTTGGAAGTGGGCTGAGGGCTAAACGCACTAAAAGCGATGAGGCACCAGAAATCCAACACCAACCTGCTGACTTGTGCGTTTAGCTCAAGTGGAACAACTTGCCAGCCCCCATGAGAGAGGCTAGGTGTTCATTTCAATGTTGTAATTGCTCATGAGAAGTGATATTAACCGGGGTTTAAAAATTAACCAAGTCTGGACTTGTTTCCTGGACTTCCTGAAACTCACTGGTGAAACCAAAGTAAGAACACAACACTGGAGAGAGCTGATGAGTTGACAGACCAGTTGAGACTGCAATCTTACAGCTATTTACTTGAGTGGAAAACGTTAGAAGGAAATGTTTAATCATTGGAGTGAAGGTAGTGAATTTTCCAGTTTAGTTGCCAATCTTTTCATGTGACTGAAATGCATCTTGCTGCTCTCTGTAGTTGGAAAGTTACTAGAAGGTATTCTGAGATTCAGATTCAGATTCAGATTCAACTTTAATTGTCATTGTCAGTGTACAGTACAGAGACAACAAAATGCAGTTAGCATCTCCCTGGAAAAGCGACATAGAATATGATTTCAATAAAAAATAAGGGATAGGATATACAGACATTTAGATGGGCAAGTGTTGATTCGGGATAGTCAGCATTGTTTTGTACGTGGGAGGTCGTGTCTCACAAATCTGATTGAGTTTTTGAAGTCGTGACCAAAAAGGTCGATGAGGGCAGAGCTGTAGATGTTGTATATATGGACTTCAGCAAAGCATTCAACAAGGTTCCTCGTGGTAGGCTGCTATTGAAGGTTAAATCGCATGGGATCCAAGGAGAGATAGCTGAATGAATATAAATTGGCCTCATGGTAAGAAGCAGAGGGTGAAGGTGGAAGGTTGCTTCTCGGACTGGAGGCCCGCGACTAGTGGAGTGCCTCAGGATTTGGTGCTGGGCCCGTTACTGTTTGTCATCTATATCCATGATTTGGATGAGAACATACACAGTAAGATTAATAAGTTTGCAGATGATACAAAAGTGGGTGATTTTGCATATAATGAAGATGGTTGTGAAAAATTGCAGCAGGATCTTGATCAGGATCAATTGGCAAGTGGGCTGAGGAATGGTTAATGGAATTTAACGCAGAAAAATGTGAGATGTTGCATTTTAGGAAGTCTAACGGGCAGAACCTACACAGTGAATGGTAGGGCTCTGGGGAGTGTTATAAAGCAGAGGGAGCTAGGAGTGCAGATTCTTAGTTCCCTGAAGGTGGAGGCGCAGATAGATCGGGTGAGCAAAAAGGCTTTCGGCACATTGGCCTCCATCAGCCAGAGTATTGAGTATAGAGGTTGGGAGGTCATGTTGCAGTTGTATAAGACGTTGATGAGGCCACATTTAGAATATTGTGTTCAGTTCTAGGCCCGGTGTTATAGGAAAGATGTTGTCAAGCTGGAAAGGGGTACAGAGAAAATTTACATGGGTGTTGCCAAGACTAGAGGGTCTGAGCTATAGGCAGAGGTTGAGTAGGCTGGGACTATTCCTTGGAGCAAAGGAGGATGAGGGGTGATCTTCTAAAAGTGTAGAAGATCATGATAGGAATAGATTAGGTAGATGCACAGAATAGGTAAATCGAAAACCAAAGGACATAGGTTTAAGGTGAAGGGGAAAAGAGGAATCTGAGGGGCACTTTTTTCACACAAAGGGTGGTGGATGTAGGGAACAAGCTGTCAGAGGAGGTAGTTGAGGTAGGGACTATCCCAACATTTAAGAAAGTTAGACAGGTACCTGGATAGGGCAGGTTTGGAGGGTTGTCATATTTGGAAGCCAGAAGGAGATAATGATCAAAATCAGCCAGAGGCCCACGTACGTGAGCTAGATACCCCCTCAAAAACATGCTGTTGGACAGGAGGCAGATCAGCAGAAAGATAGAGTCGCAACAAGCACCTCCTATGAGTTAATGGACGCAGCAGAAGGCAAGCTTTCTTGATATGTCTGAATAGGAGGCTTTAGTTACTGTCAGATATTTGGCAGACATTTCAGCTGTGGGCTGAGCAAGTCTTGTCCTTTGTGGACCTTATTTTCATGTCGTACCAGCCGTTGATATAGAGCCATTGCTAATTAGAGCCACACATTTAGTGACCTTTATAAAACGACCACAAGGGAATTGAGGAGACCATTTACACCTAGTCGGGCTGAGAACTCACCACCCGAAAGGAAGACGGAAGTGGAAAAGCTTTTTGCATTTCAGATATATTTGGATGCTCTCGATGGCTACAAATCAAAGCATGAAGGTCTGGCAACTCTTTTTCTGGCTTAATTAATAAATGACCATGAATTTTGCTGAAAACTGTTATGATTCACTAATCCAATGATTGAAGAAGCAATGGTTTTGAAGCAGAAACACTTTGATCAGAGTCCCCACTTCCAGCTCCCATCTCTGCAGCTCCCTCATTGTGATTCTCACAGACTTACTTCTTAATATTGAGTCCCAAAGCATTTGCTATGGATCTCTGGAGTACTGTTTGATAATACAGCATGGACTTATTTAATTGCAGTTTTTGATGTCCCAGGCAATTGGCATCCCTTTGCATGGACAGAAATATCATTGCTGTGGTCTGTGATGCCATGCCAATCATGATTCCTTCAATCTCTCTGCAAGCATGCAAAGAGTTGCTGGAACACTTGCTTTTGTTATAAACCTTAAAGCTCTTGAGGAGCAGCATTGCCAGTGTCCAGCTGAGAAGAGCTCAGTCTATTCTACTTCCTCTGATGCAGATTTTCCACTGTCGAGTCTCTCTCCAACATCTGTTTTCAATCCCTTGTGATGTTTAAATTGCAAGCTGACAACCCAGCAGTCTCCCATAAGAGGCTTGTCAATGTGAACATCTGAGTTTGAGCATGGTAGGCATGAGTCACACTCGGAGTAAGTGACATTCCCTGACAAGAAATATTTGTCTCCTGCTGCATGCTCAAGTTGATGGTTCAAAGCCAAAGCAATGAGGGAAACTGATTTGGAGTTGTCAATGTATAAATATAAGAGACCCGATTCAAGCTCCATCGATTTTGCATCAGTAGGAGTATTGTGTGTCACTTGACCGGCTGATTTAGAATTCTACCACTAGATAAAGTTCTACCAGCAGCCATACCCCCTACTCATACACTCATACTTCTTCATGGGCTCGTCTCCAGTTGGTTCAGAATGCTGCTGCTCGCCTTTTAACAGGGACTCGAAAGAGGGAGCACATATCGCCAATTCTGGCCTCCCTCCACTGGCTCCCGGTGCACTTTCGAGTTCATTTTAAGATACTGTTATTTGTTTTTAAATCTCTGAATGGGCTCGCCCCGCCTTACCTCTCTGAGCTGCTCCACCCATACACTCCTGCCCGGTCCCTCAGGTCAGCTGGTCAGCTGCTCCTGGAGGTACCGAGGTCTAGTCGGAGGCTCAGAGGGGATAGAGGCCTTCTCTGTTGCTGCTCCAGCACTCTGGAACACCCTGCCGTTGCACATCAGACAGGCCCCCTCACTGTCCATCTTCAAATCCAGTGTTAAAACACATTTGTACTCCCTGGCTTTTGACCATGCCTGAGACTTTGCTTCTGTTTTTGGTGTTTTTGATGTTTCTTTATTTTACAGCACTTTGTTGCAACTATGTTTGTTTTTAAAGTGCTCTATAAATAAAATTATTATTATTATTATTATCATTATTATTATTATTATCATTATCATCATTATTATTATTATTATTATTATTATTATTATTATTATTATTATACACTTCCCCCTCAACCAACTGCCCTAGAACCATGGATAAAATGGTGAAATGGTTGAAAGGCTACAATAATTCTCTGCACTGGTCCAATGCCTATGTCCCCTTTTGCTATAAGTAAGGGCGGCACAGTGATGCAGCTGTAGAGTTGCTGCCTTACAGCGCCAGAGACCCGGGTTCAATCCTGACCACGGGTGTTGCCTATATGGAGTTGTACGTGGGTTTTTTAGAGGAGCTGTTACACTCCATAGATGTACAGGTCTGTAGGCTAATTGGATTGGTAAAATTGTAAATTGTCTCTAGAGTGTATAGAATAGTGTGGGGATCGCCGGCCGGCGCAGACTTGGTGGACCTATTTTCCTGCTGTATCTCTAAACTAAACTAAAAACTAAATTATTCAACGGAGAGAGACATGGAGAATCATATGAACCAGCTGTTATCAGGCAACTGAACCATCTACCACAAATACTGAGCAGTCCTAAACTATTATCTATCTCATAGGCATTGGACCATTAGATACCCTCGGACTATCTTTGATTAATCTTGTCACTGTGATTGAGAGACATGGCATAACATTATGGTGAATTAAACTACTCAAACATAGAGTGAAAAGGACAGATTGATGGACAATAAAATGTGGGCACATGTGCCACTGAACTCCCCTATTATAACCTTATTGCAGTCATTAGATTACTTGTGGTATGAATACAGGAAATTTGAACCATGCTTGTATTTCCATTGGTCTACCTCCAACCACGCTTCTTGTTTTCACTTCTAGACTTCTTCCTCTGTTTAATAAGTAAAATAATTCCCTTTCCGCCTTTTACAGCCCTGAACATCACATCAAGTACAGCCCTGAACATCACACATACCGATAGAAAGATAACTATAGAACACATTTAGTTTTATGTTTGCAATGTGACTGTAAAGTGCAATTGATTTGCGCATCTTACCCTGTCAAACATATTGGTCAGAATTTCTGGTCAGCAACAATCAGTTGCTATTAACGACAAGTAAAATTCGAACTCAATACTCACGGTCCCCTCAGTGCTTACTTCTAAGGAGAACTGACTCCAAAAACATGATGATGTCCTGCACAGTGGCATCCCATAAGGGGGCCATGCCCTCGAAACAACTGGGAAAACTTTGACAGCCGGCTAAGTTATGCGCCTAATTTATCAAACTGTCAAAACTGTCAAAATCTTTGCTAGCTTCTGAATGGTTTGAATGTCGAGGAACATTTCTTCTTAAAATATGTTAAAAGCCATGCATAATGTTAAAAGTAAAATATTGATTCTTTAAAAAATACCTAAAAATACATAACCATTCAAATTAACTCAAACAATTTTTAAGAAATCTAAATTAAGTAATACTTACCTTAGCTCCTTGCAGCTGTTTCCCTCCATTGAAAAGAATTGAGATGCTCTCTCACTGCCAAGTCTGAATTGTTTGAGTGAATTCCCCACCTAAAACGGTAGGGAATTGCCGCAATTTTGCACTCGCTTGTTGGGTTCCATGAGGAGTTCAGTGTTCACAGCTGTTCAGCTAACTGCGACTTCAGCTGACTGCTACTTTGGGATTTCCGCATTTGCAGGGAAATCCTAAAGTTCCTAGCGGATACGTAGGGATATTGGCAGTTCCAAGGTGAATTGGAACCTTTGTGCTAGTGATCTATGTTCAATAAGCTCTGGCGAAAGCACTACAGAGGTTTCACGGACCTATGCAGCATGGAACGAGGCCTTTATAAAACTCTATCATGCCTCAGCCTCCTATGCTCCATGGGTAAATCATCCAGACTACTCAACCTTTCTTTATAACTCAAACCTTCGAGACCCAGTAACATCCTCGTAAATCTTATTTGCATCCTTTCCAGTTTAATGACATTCTTCCTTTAGCATGGTGGCCAGAGCTGTTCACAATACTTCAAATGCAGCCATACCAATGTCTTGCACAGCTCTACAATGACATCCCAATTCTTGTCCTTAATACATTGGCCAATGAAACCAATCTTGCCAAATGCCTTCTTCGCCACCATGTCCACTTGTGGCTCTGTTTTCATGAAACTAGGTATCTGCACCCTGAGGCTTCTCTTTACCACCACACTATCCAAGGCCCTACCATCTACTGTGTAAGTCCTGCCCCCATTTGTCCTACCAATCATTAACAGCCTCCAGTTTGAAAAATACCCCTTTACCACCACCCTTTATTTTCAACCTTCAAGCCAATTTTGTATCTAATTAGCAATTATCTTGCAGCCCATATGACCTCACCTTCAAAACCAGCTCACCACATTGTACCTTGTCAAAAGGCTTGCTCCAGTTCATGTAGATAGCATCTCAGAATCCCTTCTAATAACTTACCCACCACTGATGTTTGGTTCACAGGTTTGTAGTTCCCATGCTTTTCTTTGCACCCTTTCTTAAAAAGGGAACATCATTCATTATATTCCAGTCTATTGGAACCTCACCGGTGGCTATCATGATGCATACCAGGGACCCCATATTTTCTTCACCAAAATATATTATGCAGATTCCAACAACGTTTTAGGATACACTTGATCAGGTCTCAGGGATTTATCTACCTTCAGTCCTTTTAAGACTTCCAGCAGCTCTTCTCCTGTCAGAGCCTGCAACTTGCCAACAATTTCAAACGGTTTACTTTGGCTTTTACCTCAGGCCTGAGGTACCAGGAATCTTTGTTTGTCCTTCCTGTTTTACTTTGTCAATTTAAGGCTGAGAGATATTCCCTGGATCAATTTTATACATCACTCAACATTATCTAAATAGTTTATCTGGTCATTGTCACATATAATAGACACACAAGGTTACACAAAAAAGCTGGAGAAACTCAGCGGGTGCAGCAGCATCTATGGAGCGAAGGAAATAGGCAACGTTTCGGGCAATGCTGGAGTAACTCAGCGGGTCAGGCAGCATCTCTGCGGAAGAGGAATAGGTGATGTTTTGAGTTAGAACACTTTTTCGGACATTGTCACATCTAACTTTGGTGGGGGTTTGCTGTGCTCAATTTGGTCACCATATTTTACATGAGCAATTACACTTCAGAAGTAATTAATCGGTTGCAAAGTGCTTTGAAATGCCGAGTCCGGACCTGTGCTCTGTCAATGCTGGAGTTACCTTTCTTTTTTTTTAAATGTGGATTTGAAGACAAGTCATGCTGGAGTTAATCTGTATTCTGTATAGTTGACTTAGCATTAAATGCCTGTTTAATTACACATTTTACTGGTCACAAGGCTCTGTAATTTGCAGCACTTAGAATACTTATATTTACAACCACTGGTGTTAGAAATGTATGTATAAACAACAAGATTTAAACCGCCAGGAAATGATTAGGACTGTTCTTTCTTGGAAATGTTGACTCATCCGAACTTCTCCAACTGGTACTTCTTATCCAGCACCTTATCTGGTAAAAATTAACAACAGCAGGATTCTGCTGCAGGATACATTATATCTTAAATGCACTCTTCCCTGATAAATGGGTCAAATCTTCAGACTGCGGCTGCCTGTCGCCTGAGCCTCAGGGCTGTTGCCTCCGCATAATGTGATTCTGGACACGGTCTTTTGCTTGGAGGCCAATTCCCAGCCCATTAACAAGGCCCAAGGTGCACATTCTTTCCCAACACAAGTGGCCAGCCACACTAACAGACGGCTGTCAGCCGGCAAGGTCCTGCCAGCTGTCAAAGCTATGATTCAGTTTGACTCAGAACCTGTTAAAAATATAAAAATAATGTCACAAAGTTAATTGTATTTTATCGAGTTTCATCTGAACTTGCACACATGCACATGCACACATTCGTGCTCACAAACATATACATCGACACACGCACAATTTAAAATGTTGAAACAAACTTAATTTACTCAAATAAAAAGCTCTATTTACTTTACTCTTGACAGTGTCTTTTCCTCACATCACATAAGTCTGTGTTTAAGAGGGAACTGCAGATGCTGGAGAATCGAAGGTTACACAAAAAAGCTGGAGAAACTCAGCGGGTGCAGCAGCATCTATGATGAAGAAGGGTTTCGGCCCGAAACGTTGCCTATTTCCTTCGCTCCATAGATGCTGCTGCACCCGCTGAGTTTCTCCAGCTTTTTTGTGTAACATAAGTCTGTGTGCTGGGAAGTTTACAGAAGTTTGCATTGTGCTGTAGGAATTCCTTTATCACTTGATTGAATCATGTATAATCTTTTCTTGACTGGATAGCAGACAACAAAACACTTTTCACTGTATCTCCATACACATGACAATAATATACTAAACTAAACTGAACAATCTCAGTTCTTGATCTCCACCCTTCTCCCAACCTCGGGGCCTTGCTTGATCCTGAGAAGATTACAGAGATTCGGCATGTCGATAAGGATTCCCCTAAACGTCTACAGGTGCACGGTAGAGAGCATTTTGACCGGTTGCATCGTGGCCTGGTTCGGCAACTTGAACGTCCAGGAGCAAAAAAGACTACAAAAAGTTGTGACCACTGCCCAGTCCATCACCAGCTTTGACCTCCCCACCGTCAAAGGGATCTATCGTAGTCGCTGCCTCAAAAAGGCAGCCAAAATCATCAAGGACCCACACCATCCTGATCACACATTCATCTCACCACTGCCATCAGGAAGAAGGCACAGGAGCCTGGAAACTGTAACGTCCAGGTTCAGGAATAGCTACTTCCCCATAGCCATCAGGCTATTAAACACAACAAATAAGCTATGAGCTCTGAACTACAAAATACTATATTATTATATATTAAGACTATATTTGTTATTTATTGAACTTTTTCTATTTTTCCGTTTTGTACAATGTTTACATATTCACATATTCTGTTGTTCTGCAGCAAGTAAAGGGCCTGTCCCACCAGCATGCGACTGCATGCGGCAAGCGCGATCTAACGTGGTCGCTTGAGCAGTATGGCCTCACAGGGCCGGTCCCACTTCAATCGCCAGAGCCGTATGGAGTTGTGCGGGGCTGGTCCCGACATCGCACGGGGCTCCGAAAAACTGACACTGTTCAAAAATTCCGCGTGGCAACGGCCTGTCAGCCCACAGCCGCATTGAGGCCGTAAGCAGCGCCTCGACGGGCATATGCAGCATCTCGACGCCGTATGCAGCGTCTTGATGCCGTACGCAGCGTCTTGACAGCGTACGCCTAGCACGTGGCATTGCGTGATGACGTAACTGCCCGACGCCGTGCGACGTCCAAATTCAGACGGCCCGCCTCCTACCCAGCTGATTGGTGAGTATGATGTCGGGACCAGCCCCGCACAACTCCAGACGGCTCCGCGGTTGGAAGTGGGACTAGCCCCACGAGGCCGTACGCCTCAAGCCACCACGTTTGGTCGCGCTAGACGCATGCAATCGCATGCTGGTGGGACAGGCCCTTAAGAATTTCATTGTCCCGTCTGGGACATATGACAATAAAACACTCTTGACTCTTGGCTTAACATCTCGGAGGCCTGGGATCGTTTGCTGGGGATCGGCAGTATTGGAGCTCCACCCAACTCGGCCTGTGGACTTAGGAAGACGCGGTCTCCGGTAGGAAATGGCCAATTCGGAAACTCCAAGCCGCTGAGTTATGATGCCATAGTTTCAATCATCCCGGCGAGAGGGCCTGTACATCGGGCTGTCCATAGCGTGACTGCAGAGGGTTCTAGGCCCCGACCACGAGTGAACAAAGAGGAAGATGACTGAACTTTATTACCTTCCATCACAGTGAGTAAAGTTGATTCCACTGTGGTAGATGTTTATGTTAAACTTTATTGTGTATTGTGTTCTTTTTATTTGTATGGCTGTATGGTAACTTAAATTTCACTGTACCAATTGGTGCATGTGACAATAAATGTGAACTTGAACTGCTCCCCACCCCGTATCCCCCTCGTTTAAAGGACTTAAGTGATACTTCCCGTACATGGTGTTTTCACCGTCTTAATCACAGTTCCATACTGTTCATCGTGGTGTGTGTCTGTATCACATTGGGTTTGCACCGTGTGAGTTTCACTCAGACAGCGCTCCCCCCGATTGCTCTGTCCCCCACTGCATAACTGGCTGGTGAAGGAAGCGATGTGTGTATGTGTATGTATGTTCCACTCTGACAGTTGCCGTTCCAGTCGCCGGTTTTTCAACGACCTGTTACGATTTGACAGTCACCGGCAGTCGCCTGACAAATCGCCTGTGGGACAGGCCCATAAAGTAACAATCATTACATTTGCCTCATTATTTAAAAAGTGTTTTGAAGGGATTTATTTTTTTTAGAAGCATTTAATAAGTTTAAAAACATAATAACTTTTTGGGATTTTAATAGATTTTGAATGTTTCTGAACAGTAAAGATTAAAAAAAATTAGATCAGTTGAAACAATAATCAGTTTTGCCATCTGTCAGCTTTTCTAATCTATTCTAAAATAGGAAGGATCTCGAACCAAAATGTCACCTATTCCTTTTCCCCAGAGATGATGCCTTACCTGCTGGGTTACTCCAGCATTTTGTGTCTATCTTTGGTATATACCAGCAACTTCAGTTCCTTCTGACACAGCTTTTTCAATCATTTGGTTTGCAGGCTTTTCTCTAACTCGCCCATTTGGCACATAAGATCCTGTTACCAAATGTGGCCCCATCATTATACACATAATGGCACCTACCATCAGCTGATATTGTGGTATCTGTGAAGGATAAATATGTAAAATTTTGATTTACCAATGGTAAGTGCAGGCACAATTTCTGGTTGATTGTTAGTTATGTTGTTCACATGTTTATTTTGAATGAAGCCCCAATTTCATTTTAGGTGTTTCATAGTTGAATAAATGATTGTTCATTCCTACAGACCTTTTGTGGTGGTTGCAATGAGCTGCAGTATAATCTTCAGTACGTACTCCTGCACCTCGGAATGTGCCAGTCGCAGAATGCAACTGACCAACAGGTGTTGGGCAGAACAAAGTGCACCTTTCACTGAACTGATGTTCTTCCAACAGCAGGGTAATAATGTTATGCAAGGAGTACCACGCTGGGATGGATTTCTGGCATCAGACACCATATTTGCAGCTCTCCCAGTTTTCTTCCCCCCCTCCCCCCCATCAGCCCGAAGAAGGGTCCCACCCGAAATGTCACCTATCCATGTATCCATATTTTCTAGAGATGCTGCCTGATCTGTTGAGTTGCTCCAGCACTGTGTCCATATTTGCACATTCAATCTGTGTCATGTTGAAGTAGGCTTTACAAGTGCTGTGATGAACTGCTAGAAAGAATGGCCTTTGCTATCTGTTAGCTTCAGTTGCATAATCTGAAACCCTGCAAATGTTGTTCAGGCGTGCACCACACAGCATGTCCCAGGTCCTCTATGAGTCTGTGTTCAGATACACCAAGAACATGTGTGAGAAATAGTGGTCTCTGCAAAACGTGACAACTTCTTGATATTCTTTGTGAATCATGTTTCATTGCATGATACCCGGAATGGTGAATCAAAGTAATTCATATAAGCCCATTTTCTATGCATAGAATTTTTAGTTATTATGCAAAAATGGTGGATGATTTCTCTTTCCATAGTGGGCATTTTGAATGTGGGGGAAACTTGTGTGCGAGTAAAGGCAATAGCCAGTTAACATTGGGCTTCCCAGGAGAACATCATCTGTTATGATAATAGCAGCTAATGTTAGGTTTATGAGTATCGTCTACATTTGAATTGAAATAATTCCATGGAAGGTTTATCATAATGTGCACAATTTTTCATATAAGCCCATTCAGTTCAAGATCCCTTCTCTTTGCATCTCTCAGAATGTTCTAGAAGTTTCATTTGGTATTTCAAAGCACAAATTGAAAACTGAAGTTGTCAGAGAATCAAATGAAAAAATAAAGCTCAGAATTTTCCAAAAGATTAATTACATTTGATTTGTTTTAAAAGTGTAAGAAAATATTAAGCTGTCTGATATCATGCTGTGAATGTTCCCAAATGAGTGCATCTGGCTTCTCAGTTCAGTGAGATTGAGCAACTATTCAGAAACTATTTCCATCAGGTTTTATGCTAGCATAATTCTTGTCAAATCTCAGATCTGTGAAATATAACACTCAGATGGACATTTCGTAGTTACAGTAATTGACAAGCTTTGTACAAACAAAGTTTCAAAATAGACAGCTCTCATAATTTGGAGACACAAACGACTGCAGATTCTGGACTTGAGTAAAAACCAAACTTCTGGAGGAACTCTGTGTGTCAGGCAGCATTTGTGGAGGGAAATGGACAGGTGAAGTCTTAGGTCAGGACCTTCTTCAGAGTTTTGCCTCACAATTGGATCTTTCCACATAGCACAAACTATTTGTTGGTTTGATACAAAAGCATGACAATGAAAAAGGATAACTTTGTACACTTTAAAATTGAGAATAAACAAAGTGCAAGGACAATACCTGAAGTATTGCAATATTATTTTTTCAAATGGCAACATTCAATTTTTGCTCAGAATGTCCGATAATAAGAACTGTCTTGGTCCAATTGTCAGATAATTGTCAGAAAGAAATGAGCTTTTAAAATGGCGGCGGCGCGGGCACATCGCGATGCCCCGTGTCTCCCAAGAATGGGAAAATTCCACTGCATTTCGTTGGCTCTGCACTGCATTTCGTTGTCTCTGTACTGTACACTGACAATGACAATTAAAGTTGAATCTGATCTGAATCTGATCTGATCTGATCTGAGATATGTCTGAACATCTATATTACTAAAAGTCTGTTCTTGACGGGTTTTGGCCATCTGTGCTGCGATTTCCGAGAGAACGCCGCCACCTACGGCCGTCATTTTTGGCCACCTTGCTCAGAGCCCCCCTCCGCCGTATGTGTGCTGAGGATTTTTCCCGTCAATGAAAAATGACAGAGATATTAATGTTTTTACAAAATTCCCTATTCTCTCTGCTGCCCCCGCTGGAGGCAGGGGAAGGGACTATAAAACCAGCAAGTGGTGTGCCTCAATTAATCTCTGCAAGCTGGAGCTCTGTCAATTAGTCTCTGTCACTCTGAGCTCTGAATTAGACACTGAACAAATGTCTACAGCACTGTGAGTACCCTTAATTTGGTTTGAAAATGAATATATAGTTAGTTTGATGAAGTAAAAAAGCACTGCCTGCAAATGGTTTTGGGTTGAAGTAAAAAGGCACTCTCTCTCTTTCTCCCCTCCCTCCCTCCCTCCCTCTCTCTCCCTCCCTCTCTCTCTCCCTCTCTCTCCCCCCCCTCTCCCCCTCTCCATCTCCTCCTCTCCATCCCTCTCCTCTCCCCCCCCTCTCCTCTCCCCCCCTCTCCTCTCCCCCCCTCTCCCCCTCCCCTCCCCTCCCCCTCTCCTCCTCCTCCTCTCCTCTCCTCCCCTCTCTCCTCCCCCTCCCTCCTCCTCTCCCCCCCTCCCTCCTCTCCCCCCTCTCCTCTCTCCCCCTCTCTCCTCTCCCTCCCTCTCTCCTCCTCCCCCCTCTCTCCTCCCCCCCTCTCCTCCTCCCCCCTCTCTCTTTTCCCCCCCCTCTCCTCCCCCCCATCTCCTCCCCCCCCCCACCCTCTCTTCCCCCCTCCCCCCTCCCCTCCACACCCCCTACCCTCTTCCCTCCACCCTCCCTCCCTCTCCCTGCTCCCCACTTCCCCCCCCTCTCAGCACCCCCTCTCTCTCCCCCTCATTCTCACCCCTCTCTCTCCTCCCCTCCTCCCCTCCCTTTCCCCCCTCACCCACCCTCCCTCTTCTCTCCTCCTCTCCACCCCCCTATCCCTCTTGCCCCTCTCTCTGTGTCTCTGTCTCTCTCTCTCTGCCTCTCTCTCTCTGCCCTCACTCTCTCCCCCCCTCCCCCCTCTCTAGATGTGACTGCAAGTTGGGGGCTATGCATCAGTAGATAGGGTGGTTATGGGGTAAAAGAAGCAAATTATTAATATAATATCAAGGGGGGGTAATTAGCGTGAGTGCGGGGGCGGGGGATAGTTAGTGTGTGACGCTGCATGCCGCCTCCCCCCCCCCCCCCCCCCCCCACAACCGCACGTTGGGGGAACAGACCCAACGGGTCTGCACTTGGTCTAGTATTTTCTATATTTTAGTTTGAGAAGTTTGGCTTGCTCACTGTGATGTGTCAAGCAATCAATTCTGTCAACATGTTGGACGGCAACAGATGCCAACAGCGAGCTACACATCGTCTGATACACGAGCGAACGAACTGTAAACTCTGAATATTACTCTGTAACATGGCCTGGTTTGGCAACTCGAACATCTTGAACATCCAGGAAGGAAGAAGAATACAGAGAGTGATAGACACTGCCTGGTCCATCACAGGTACTGAGCACTCCACCATCTAAAAGGAGCTGCCTCAAAAAGGCGGCCAATATCATCAAAGACCTACAGTAAACCACACTGGCCATGCTTTTTATTTCACACTACCATCAGGAAGAAAGCACAGGAGCCTGAAAATCATGACTATCAGGTACATGAACAGCTTCTTCCCAACCATCATCAAGCCCCTTTTGTAACTATGTCTTTGGTTGCACTATGGACATCGGTGTTTGCATTATTATGGTTACCTAGTATTAAGGTAGATTATTCTATATTTAATTGTGTGTTGTTGAGTTTATGAACCTGTTATGCTGTAGCTAATAAGAATTTGGTTGTTTCTTGTCGGTACATTTGACAATTAAATACTCTTGACTCTTGGCCTAGAAATGAATTGCTTTGATTCACCACTCCTTGTATCTTGCAATGAAATATGATTCACAAAGAAAACGTATGAGTGATCTCGCATTTTGCAGAGTCCGCTGATTCCCTCGCATGTTCTTCATGTATCTGAGCACAAACCTATAGAGGTCCCTGGATATGCACACTGGAACAACATTTGCACGGATTTGAGTGTGCATCTGAGGTCAAAAGATAGCAAAGCCCATTCATTCTAACAGGTCGTCACAGCAATTGTAAGGCCTATTTCAATGTGACATGAATGGAATGTGCAAATATGGAGTCGGGTGCCAGAAATCAATTTCAGTGAAGTACTCCTTGCACAACATAATCAACAGAGGTAGGCGGCGCGGCTCTGGCCAGCAGCGGCCTCTGCAGCCTGTCCGCGTTTTTATTATTTTTGTCTGTGTTTTTATGTAGTGTTTGTTATTTTATGTTGGGGTGTGTGTGTGGGGGGGTGGGGGCGGGAACTTTTTGAATCTCTCCCTGCTCTGGAGACCCGACCTTTCTCGTCGGGTCTCAGTCGTCGTTGAGGCCGCAACGAGGAGCGGCCTCCAACAGGAAGAGACCGGGGACTCAGGTGTCGACTCAGCGTTGCCGTCGCGGAGCTGGCCGAGTCCAGAGCGGTGGAGGAGCGCTGCTGCTGCTGATGCTGTTGTTGCTGCTGCTGCTGCTGCTGCTGCTGCCGCCGGAGAGTCGGAGGCTCTCTACAGGTCTGTGGGCGACGGCGCCGGGAGCCCACGGCTCCCTGGAGGGAGACCGCTTTTCGGGGCTTCTGCGGCGGCGACTTCTCCCGCCCGAGTTGCGGGGTCGAAGAGCTCCTGGAGCGGGGCCTGACACCACTGCCCCGCGCGGCTGGAATGGCCGCGGACTCTGCGAGCGCACACCGGGGGCTCCAACATCAAGACCCGGTGTGCGACCTCGCACCACCCGGCGTGGCTTTAATGGCCGCGGGACAATCGCCATCGCCAGCCGGGGGCTATGACTTTGACTCTGACATCGGGGGGGGGGGGGGGAGAGTGCAGTGGAGAGAGAAGTTTATTTGGCCTTCCATCACAGCTATGTGATGGATGTTTATGTTAAATGTAATTATGTCGTGTCTGGGGTCTATTTGTGTGTAATGTATGGCTGCAGAAACGGCATTTCGTTTGGACCTCTAGGGGTCCAAATGACAATTAAATTGACTCTTGTCTCTTGACTCTTGACAACTACTGTTGGAAAATCAATGAAAGGTGATGTTGATCTTCAAGTGCAAGGAGATGTCCTCAGTTGCATACTGCTATTCCCTCACAGGTGCTTCATGTATCTGAACACAATTTCATAAGGTCCCTGGATATGCAGAATGGTGCATGCTGGAACAACATGCATGGCTGCATATGGGATGGTGGAAAGGAGTGAGGCAAAAAGAGACCATTGCAGCTCAAGATCCCATCTAGGGTGAGAAAATAGTCCAATAGCTTTAATGAAACAGACAGATGATTTAGAATTACGGAAGCCCAAGGCTGTAAAGTATTTCAGGAAAATAAACACCTGGGCATTTATATCCATATACCTTATCTTTCACCCTACTTACTTTACCCTATTTGCTTGATTTCTTAATCTTGAAACAAAAATTATTATTTTTTAAATTTAAAAACATCAAATATTAATTTGAATAAACCATTCTTGTATTTGAAAAAAAAAGGAGCCAGTCTATAGATAACTGATATATCACATTTTAGAGGCAATTACTGTAAATGTACAGATCAGGTCAGGATACTGCTGGTCAGATAATTAAAATGCCAGAGTAAGATTTCATGAGTGTTATATCGAGATTCCATTTTCAGACAGCAGTGAAAACAATGGGAAACAACATTCGAGAGTTGCTTCTCTATACAGACAAGTTATGCAAATTGCTTGTTCCATTTATAATTGTCCTTTGATGGCTGCCGATAATGGGCACATGAATTTGTGGACTTGTTGTAAATGGATTCTCGGACAGTCTAGATTTATGGACCATTCACTTTCACAGGGGGCTTTTTGTATCTTCTTTTGTGAAATGAGGCACGCAATATTTGTCCAAATTATTTGTGCTTTCCTATTCTCCAGTCTCTTGGGTTAACCTTTGCTAATCGTTTCCGGTTGACATATCTGCCGAAGCATTTACCATCTGTTTTGATGTTTCTTATTACATTACGTATTCTACTTTCCTTTTCCAGAGCAATATCTTGATTATTTTTTGATTTAGAATTTAATGTTTAGAGATACAGCGTGTAAACTGGTCTTTCGGCCCACTGAATCCAAACCGACCATCGATCGCTCGTTCTATCACACTTGTTCGATGTTATCCTACTTTTACATCCTACACAAGGGACAATTTACATCTTTGGAATGTGGGAGGAAACTGGAGCACCTGGAGCACCTGGTCACAGGGAGAACATACAAACTCCACACAACAGCACCCATAGTCAGGATTGAACTCGTGTTTCTGGTGCTGTGAGGCACCAACTCAACCGCTGCACCACTGTGCCGCCCTTTTGATGAATTTTAATTTTTCCCTATTCTCAAGCACTTTTTGACAACTAAATTTTAGTTTACATAATACTGCCTTAAGCTTCACTTGATAATTATATTTGGACCGCATTTCTAGTGGAGTTTTTAGGATTTTAACAGACCACTTGCACTTCTGTTCTACAGCACTCGCAAGGGCACTATAATTCACTATTTGACTTTCCAAAATGCACTACGGGAACTACACTCCTCCCCCCCAGCAGGACCTATACACCAGGAGATGCAGATCCAGAGCCTGCAGAATCAGGAAGGACCACTCCAGCAGCGGACTGTTCTAGCTGCTGCGGTCAGGCAAGCGCCTCCGCTGTCATGCAGCAAAAACAGAGAGGCTGAGACGGAGTTTCTACCCACAGGCTATCAGGTCTGTAAACTCTGATCTCACTATTGCGTCTTCTTTTTTTAATGTAAATACTGGTTCTGTTCTGTTCTGTTGTTTTGCACAATCCCGCATGCATTGCCACTTTCATTTCACTGTACATCTTGTATGTGTATGTGACAAATAAAGTTGACTTGACTTGACTTGAACAAATCACACTTATCTGAATTAAATATTAGGAATTCCTTGGCCTACTTGCCCAGTTGATGAAGATCACACCATAATTCTTGATAACCATCTTCATTATCTATGATGCCATCTATTTTTGTATCATTTATAAAGTTATACCTTGTATATTCTCGTTAAAATCGTTGATATAGATAACAACCAGAAATGGGGCCTGCATCGATCACTGAGGCACATAGACCCAAGGATGTGTCCATCCTTTTCTTCAGTGATGCTGTCTGGCCCGGTGGGTCTGTGTTCAGCGGGGTCTTGAGGAGGTGAGGGTCAGTGACCCGGAGGTCAGGCATCGGAGCGGCACCTTAGCCCGAGATTCATCCCCGCGGCTCCCGTGGCGGCACTGACGCCCCCATTCACTCAAACGGTCTGTGAGCGGTGCCTTAGATGTCGGTGCTGGGACCACCGCCGTGTCTCACCTATCACACCATCTGCAGGGGAGAAACAATACTGTTTTTTTCCCCCAAAATCGACCGGGCCGGTAGTTTGACACCCCTGCTTTAAACCAATGCCCTCGAGTTCTTGAATCACATATCCCTGGAAAAAGACTATGCATTCACTTATATATTCCCCTCATCGATTTACTCGCCTCTAAAACAATTTTTGCTTTATTTTGAATTTCTAGCACATGCAGATTTTGGTTCCATGAATGTCAAATGTACAGCTGTTTGTCATTTTAAATTGTGTGCTTAAGTCTAAGACAATTAAATTGTTCGTTCTTTACAGGAAACCCGCTGACAGAAAACTATTCTCATTGGTGAGTGTGGAGGAGATCTGGAAGCCTTCGACGAATTGAATTGTTCGTGACTTTATCTTTTTTTTTTTTTAAATTGAGCGTGAGAAATTTGTGATCAGCATGAGAGCGTGAGAATTTTGTGAAATGCATGAGTCTCACTCTCAATGCGTGAGAATTGGCAGCCCTGCTAAAGTCCATTGTCAACTATGTTATAAAGGATAATTCTCCTATATATACCCAATATTTCAATAGTTTTTTGTCCTGAAATGTTCCTCTATGAAAAATAGTCAAAAGTCTAGAAATATAATAGCATCTCTCAATGTTTCTATCTTCAATTATAGATGTGATGAAATGTTACTTCTCTAGCTTTCTTGTTCAAAAACAATTTTTAAGACATATTGTCCAACATTTGGAAGTTTTCAGGAATATTTAGTACACCAACAATTTAATCTAACCAGTAAGGCAATCCAGACAAACTAGAAGGTGTGCATATTGAGCAATGTTTTCATTCTGATAGATGCACTCTGCCAGGATTTCATGAAATTATAATTTTCATTTGAACTGCAAAATACAGTTTGTATTTTTAATTTTGGAATTGCTAGATTTTGTTAGTATTTAGTATGTAATGGTCAATTTGACTTTAGCAACATTCGATTTAGCAAGAATAACCAAGAGACGTTGTGGTAGAATTACTGATTTTGCCCTTCAACCTTTCCTTGGGGGGGGGGGGGGGGAGTTGAAGATGGAAAAAAAAACACGTGTAGCTACCCCAGTGATTATTAAGCTCAATCAGGACAGATACAATGTTTCCTTGTGTATAATATTATTTCTCCTCCTTCCCATACCAAAAATAAGTAATACTTGAATTCCTACAATGGACAATGTGTTGGCATATATATGACATTGTGGTTGTTTCAGGTCTGTTATTAATAATGGCTGTGGTAGGAAAAACGTCACTGCAGCTTATTGGCTTCCGACTGATATCTTTCAATTACTTATTAATAGCAAAGAAAATTTCCAAAGGACAAAAGTATATATCCTGCTTTTCTGGAAGGAATACATTAATTTACATTTGGCTCTCCTTTGCTATACAATGCTAAGACCTATTATGTCCAGCAGTATTGTCACAAAAACAGTTTCAATGTTTGAGACCATTATGATGTATGCTTTTCCCTTCTGAGATCCTACATTATCTGTGGAGCGCATTTATGCACTGAACAGGTGTAAATTCACAAACTTTAATATAAAAGGATCATATTCCCATCACCATAATCAATGGGAGTGCATCAGCGAAATGGTTTAATTGCTAAACCACTTGCTTGATGTGGTCTCAAATGTTTTTGTCACATAGTTCTATCCTCGTGATGAAACATGATAGTAGGACAGATCGAGTGACTGGAGCAACTGTAGGCAATACACATGCAGTTTTAGATTCTTCCCTACACAGTTGTTCAGGAAAGCTTATCCTTTCAGGGTCCATCTGGGACCAGTATGCAAGTGCAAAGTCTCAGAATGACAGTTATGCACATGTTAATTTTATGTCACACCAATAGAATCCATAATATTTAAGAATAGGCTCTTGTCAGTTTTCTGCTCTCCCTTAATTCATTTAACTCTAACCATCTTTATGATCTGGGGAAAATAAAATACCAGACAACTCCCTGTTTTGTACAGATATTGGAGATGATATTTGCATATTAAAATTATCTTGCTTGCTACATTTTTAGGAAAATTAATCTGCAATTAATTTCAAACAAGTTATTTATCTGTAAGCTACTCTGTTAGGATAGAAAGGTTTAGACTGTTCTTCAAACCTGAAATATGTCACCCTTGGCTCAATCACAACACTTGCATCTCTGACTCAACACATTGCAAGTTCAAGCAACACTTCAAATATTTAAGCACATTATGTGGGCATGCTGAGTACTGTTGCTGCCTTTAGATTAAGTGCTATACTGAGAAATCAACTTTGCTACTTGAATAAATTCAAGATCTTTCCCTTGTTGTCTGGCCATCATTTATTCTCTTAACTAAAATTATAAAGAAAACAAATTAAGTTCATCACATAACTCATTAGTGGCGGTGGACTGCATTGTGTGCAAACTTTATTACCATGTTAACTTTCCTTACGAATGTGGCTGCAATTCCAACTCACCAAAGATAGTAATGAACTGGGATGTCTTTAAGTGTAGTACTCACGTTTTTATCTTTCTGCCAATCTGTCAAATTATGGACATAAGACATATATAAAAAGCTGGAGTAACTCAGCAGGACAGGCAGCATCTCTGGAGAAAATGAATGGGTGACGTTTCGGGTCGAGACCCTTCTTCAGACACAAAACGCCACCCCTTCCTTCTCTCCAGAGATGCTGCCTATCCCGCTGAGTTACTCCAGCTTTTTGTGTCTATCTTCACTTTAAACCAGCATCTGCAGTTCATTCCTATACAAAATATGGACATATGTTGGGATTTTAACATGGCGTTTTGTAGAGAAGGGTGTGGGGAGAAATTATCTTAGACAAAAAAAAATTTTAGTAGACAAAATTCTATATTTTCATTACCAGCTCTTTGATTAAAAGTCTAGATTTTTTTTTGCAAAAACAGTTACATTTTATTGAGGTCAACCACTTTGTATTACAAAAAAGTTAACTTTTTTTGTTGAAGGAACTGCAGATGTTGAAAAATCGAAGGTAGACAAAATTGCTGGAGAAACTCAGCCGGAAATAGGCAACATGTTTTGGCCCGAAACGTTGCCTATTTCCTTTGCTCCATAGATGCTGCCGCCCCCGCTGAGTTTCTCCAGCAATTTTGTCTACCTTTAACTTTTTTTGTTGATTTGTTCACAGTTAGTATAATGTTACTTAATGAAAAATATGCTTACTGTGCAGAAACGTTTGAAGAAACAGAAGAAAGATCTTTTCCCATCTGTCTGTGCTGTGCTGTGGCAGGACAGTCCATGTGCTCAAATGATGTCCGGGCTCCATAAAGGCAGGGGCTTTGGCCCTGGTGGTTCAGCCATGCTGGATTCGTCTGGAGAGAAATGGCCAGGCAATAAAGATACACTGGGCCTCCAGGTTGGGATTCAACAGAAGGCTGCCTGACTTGCTGAGTTCCCCAAGAATTTGCTTTTTGCTCAGGGCTAACTATGCTGTCCTGTAATAAAGTGTGCTGCTTGTGCTGGTCTTTATGATCCAATGTCTGGCATGACTACAAGAGGTGAAAACCAACAGAAAGCCACTTGGCATGAAGACTGAATTGCTCAACATCAAAGTTAAAAAAGTATGTTTTTGATTGCATAGATGATGTATAAAAATGCTACAACCATCCAAATGTCACGGATTGATGGAAATGATGGATGGAATCAGAGAGATTAACAGAAGCTTCAGGACCAGCTCTGTCATGTGAGGAGTGATAGGTGTGGAATGGTCCCTGCTTGAGTGAAAGTTCATCTGCAACAGTTATGAGAGCCCGACTGAAAGGGAGCGATATTAATATCATCCCAATTCAGTGATACACTCCAACAAATGAGAAAAGGCAAATACTTTATTATACTACGAGAAAAGCAGACTAAAGATTTATCCGAGCTACACACTTTCAACACTTCTCTATGATGCAGCATATTGGGGAATAACAGAATGACAGGTTGTTCAAAAAATCTTTGTTTCAAACAACCTACATTTTGTACAATAAGGATTTCCGGTCAAGACCTACATGTAAAATGCAGCTAGGAGCACGATTTGTAGCAGGGGCAGTTGTAGATGAATTGGCTATATGGTTCAGATGGAAGTCAATTCTATTTCTAGCAGAACAACATTGTGGACACTTGAATGCAAGCAAAACTGCGGTTGTCAAAGAACTTGATAAAGTGGAGCACAGTGGTACAGCTGGTGGAATCGCTGCCTCACAGCTCTGGTGACCTGGGTTCAATCTTGTCCTCCTGTGCTGTCTGTTGGAGTTTGCAGATTTTCACAGTGACCACCTGAGTTCCTCTGGGTTTCCTCCCATTGCACAAAGCTGCGCAGGTTGGTCGGTTAATCGACCACTGTAAATTGTTCTAGTGCATAGCTATATGATAGAATCTGTAGAGATGTGATGGGAGTGTTGGGTGAATTGAACGGGATGAGTGTAGGGTTGTTGTAATGGATGCTTGATGGTTGGCATGGGCTGAAAGGCCTGCTCCATGACTTCATGAGTCGATGAAGAATTGTGAAAGATGACCTGAAAATCCTGGGGCAGAACTGGGGACCATTGGAGAACTTGTCAGAAACAAACAGGGTAACAGAACATTATTACTGTCCTAGACACCAGAGGTATAATGGGAAATGAACAAGC
The DNA here is from genome assembly GCF_028641065.1 of Leucoraja erinaceus. NCBI lineage: Eukaryota > Metazoa > Chordata > Chondrichthyes > Rajiformes > Rajidae > Leucoraja > Leucoraja erinaceus. The sequence continues at coordinate 30,237,776 of NC_073387.1, read as the reverse complement.
ATGAGGAAAAATGTCAGTGATCTAATAACTTGACACAAAATATTTTGGGTGAACTAATTTGTCTAAAACATTACAGTATGTGTCTAAAACATTTCTTTGCTGAATAATCAGACTGGGTTAACTAAATTGATATGGACAATGGATTCTTTGATGAAAATGTATCAATTACCTTTAGGTGTGCCTATATTTAAAATAGTTAAGTGAGGTTACCATGGATACAGAAATATAATGGAGCATGGACTCAATAAAGAAACTTTAAAATGATAAAGGAGAGGGACAACTGTTAAAAATACCATTCTGAATGAAACCAGATTCTACCATATTCAAAACTAAAATAGTTTGCACGATAGAAACATAGAAAATAGGTGCAGGAGGAGGCCATTCGTCCCTTTGAGCCAGCACCGTCATTGATTGTGATCATGGCTGATCGTCCCCAATCAATAACCCGTGCCTGCCTTCTCCCCATATCCCTTGATTCCACTAGCCGCTAGAGCTCTATCTAACTCTCTTAAATCCATCCAGTGATTTGACCTCCACTGCCCTCTGTGGCAGGGAATTCCACAAATTCACAACTCTCTGGGTGAAAATGTTTTTTCTCACCTCAGTCTTAAATGGCCTCCCCTTTATTCTAAGACTGTGACCCCTGGTTCTGGACTCGCCCAACATTGGGAACATTTTTCCTGCATCTAGCATTGTTCAGTCCTTTTATAATTGTATATGTTTATATAAGATTCCACCTCATCCTTCTAAACTCCAGTGAATACAAGCCTAGTCTTTTCAATCTGTCCTCATATGACAGTCCCAGAGGGATCAATCTCGTGAACCTAAGCTGCACTGCCTCAATCACAAGGTCTTTCCTCAAATTAGGAGACCAAAACTGTACACAATACTCCAGATGTGGTCTTACCAGAGCCCTATACAACTGCAGAAGGACCTCTTTACTCCTATACTGAAATCCTCTTGTTATGAAGGCCAACATTCCATTAGCTTTCTTCACTGCCTGCTGTACCTGCATGCCAACTTTCAGTGACTGGTGTACAAGGACACCCTGGTCTTGCTGTAGCTCCCCCTTAACTAACCTAACCCCAATGAGATAATAATCTGCCCCCTTGTTTTTGCCTCACATTTACCTATATTATAAGATGTAAGAAATAGGTCCAGATTTGCAGAGGTACATCTTTTTGGACTTACCTCAGAAGACATTGGCCTCAGGTCATGTATGAGCAATCAACCAGCAAACTGACGAGTTTGTGCAGGTGAATGGAGACACAAGGAACTGCAGACGCTGGAATCATGAGCAAATCGCAAAGTGCTGGAGGAACTAAGAGAGTCAGGCAGCATTTGTGGAGAGAATTGACACATGATATTTCGGGTCAGTACCATTCTTCAGACTGAATGATGTAAGGGAGAGGAAGCTGGAAAAGGGAGGGGGGGTGGTAAGTGATATGTGGCTACAGGTGAGGGTGGATGGAGTAAATGACAAAGGGCAAAGATTAAAAGGAAAAAAAGGTGTCTGATAAGGAGAAAAGAGAAGAAGTGAAATGAAAGATTGGAGTAAAGGATGTGAATGGAAGGGGATAGGGGAGGAGGGGAAGAGGATGGATAAAAATGAAATTAGAAATTTGGGTATGGGAGATGAATTAACAAAGGAGGGGAAAATATTGCACGAAGGAGGGGACTGAAAGGAGGGAGAAATGTGTGGAGGCATGGGTTAGAGGAGTGTTGGGAAGAAATCACTTGAAATTGGAGAATTCATTGTTCATACAATTGAGTTGTAAGCTACCCAAGAATATGAGCTACAGTTATGTAGCTTATGTACTTGATGTGGAGGATAAAATGTTGGGGAACGGTATTGGGGTACATTTGGAATAAGAAGTGTTCAACATAACCAACAAAAAGACAGGCGTACTGTAGCTTGAGCCCATAGAAGGACCTTGGCTACACCTTTGATTTGAAGAAGGTGAGTCAAAAGAGAAGTTGTTAAGGGTGAGGATAAATTCCAATAGGCAGAGAAGAGTGTTAATGGAGGGAACTGATTGGATCTTTGTCAAAGGAAAACCCTGAAGAACTTCCTGGTGGAGAATGATGGTATAAAGGGACTGAATATCTTTGCTAAAAATGAGCAGATTGTTGCCCACAATTTGAAAGCTGTTACAGTAGTGAAATGTATGTGAGGTGACCCGCAGGAAGGTCGGAAGCAACTGAATAAGGGGAAAGAGGATAGAGTAGAAGTATTGGGAGACATGTTCGGGACAGGAACAAGCAATGGGTCTGCCAGGAGTGTCCTGCTTGTGGATTTCAGGAAGTAGATGGAAATGGACAGTGTGGGTTGGGGAGCAGTAAGGTTGGAGGATTGCCATGGGAAGATTGTCGCAGGGAATGTGGGACATTTTGGGAGATGGTGGCCTATTGTTCGTCCATGGGGTTCTGGTCAAGGGTAGGTATGTGGGGGTATCCAAGAGCTGGCACTTGGCCTCAGCAAGGTAGAGGTCAGTCTGGCAGACTACTACGGCACCTTCCTTGTCAGCAGGGTTGATGACAATATGTGGATTGTTACTGAGTGAGCAGAGGGCTGCATGTTCAGAGGGGGTGAAATTGGAGTGGGTAAAGGAGTGGAGAATTTGGGACTGTTGATGTTGCACCCGTCGATCAAACATCCCATCCAGCACTTGCTAAGCTTTGTCTGTCCCATCTCTCTTTTTCAGCTTTCTCCCCACTACTCCAATCAGTCTGAAGAAGGGTCATATCCCTAAGCATCATCCGTCCATTTCTTGCACAGATGCTGCCTGATCCACTGAGTTTCTTCAGCACTTTGTGATTTGCTGGTTCATAAGTTCATTAGTGATAGGAGCAGAATTAGGCCATTTGACCCATCAAGTATACTCCATTGTTCAATCATGGCTCATCTTTCTTTCCCTCTCAACCCCATTCCCCTGCCTTCTCCCCATAACCCCCAACACCCACAGGAGAGTATAATAGAGTCGTAGAGTCGTACGGCGTGGAAACAGACCCTATGGCCCAACTTGCCCACACCAGCCAACATGTCCCATCTGCACTAGTCCCACCTGCCTGTGTTTGGCCCACATTGCTCTAAACCTGTCCTTTCCATGTTTCTTAAACATTGCTATAGTGCCTGCCACAACTACCTTCTCTGGCAGTTCATTCCATCCACACACCACCCTTTGTGTGAAATATTGATAAATTGACATGATCAGACAGCAATTTAATTTATTTTCCTTCATAAGTGTATTACGGTGGCACAATGGCGCAGTGGTAGAGCTGCTGCCTCACAGCGCCAGAATCCCGGGATCAATCCTGACTATGGGTGCTGCCTGTGTAGAGTTTGAATGTTTCCCTGTGACCACGTGGATTTTCTCAGGGAGCTCCAATTTCCTCCCACATTCCGAAGACGTGCTGGTTTGTAGCTTAATTGGCTTCTGTAAATTGCCCCTAGAGTGTAGGATGTGGAAGTGGGATAACATAGAACTATTGCACGGGTGATTGATGGTCGGCGTGGACTTAATGGGCCCGCTTCCATGCTGCAATTCTGAACTAAACTAAACTAAACTAAACAAATGTAAAGATTAGGCAGAATTTTGCCTATTAGTTAATGTTAGCCATCGTGGTAAAATAAATCACACTGCACTAAAAAAACCCTGCATATATTTACTTAGCTCAGTCAGCTCATGTTGACAACATCTGTGTTCATATTCCAGAGCCATTTCACTTTTCCTCCATTACCTCATTAATGCAATTGGTCAATGTTAATGGTTTCTTTGTTTCATCATTTTTCTCAATGTGTAGCTCTAGTTAAAGACCAATTGGGCATTAATATGTCAGCCCTTTCATTGCATCATCCATAAGCGAAGTACTGATGGAAATCAGAAGTAACATCAGAAAGTACAGGAAATACTCAACAGGTCAGGCAACGTCTGTAGATGTAGAATCAGAGTTAACATTTCAAGTAGGTGACCTGTCAACAGAATGCAAGCTCTTGGCAAAAGGCCAAAACTCAGAATTGGGAACTTGGTTTCTTTGCCCACGAATGCTGCTGATGTGCAGTGTGTTTCTGGCATTTTCTGCTTTATTCCATTCTCCCTTAAGTTATGTTTCATCTTTATTCTGACTAACATTAAATATAACAGAATTGTGAGCTTGTTTGATGGGTGGAATTAATATTTCAGCTGCTGTTCCTCATGCACTTCCTATCTGCACTCTTTTATAATATATCCATGACATTTTCTTTCTTACCATGACTTAGGTAAATTTATCCCGGCATAGACTCAAAGACCCTCCATAATTATTCTTTGTGGCACTAATCTTACAGTATCTGTTGGAGAATGCGACCACTGATAATGACTTTTAAACCACTAATAACATAATTTATCACCAGATAAACTTATTTTCCCTGGTCTCCATTTTATAGTTATTTCCAAGTTTTTTCATCAGGTAAAAGCTTACCACAAGGCATTAACTGTATGCAGTGCATACCAGCAGACATATCCTACTGTCTGATACAGATCAATGCCAGAAAAATTAAACTCCTATTGTGTTATTTTTGTTCACTGCATCCAGATCCAGATGATTGATTAAAGAACCAAAGCTACATCTTACAAAAACATTTGTTTTCAACAATTGGATTGGAATCTGAAGCACTGTGTGCTAGCTTCCACGAAGGAATTGATAAAAGTCCCGATGAAGAATGTATTACTGGAATATGGGAACAGAATGGGCTAACTGCAATGCTCTTTAAATCTCTGAGTGTTAATGGAATGAACAGCTTCCTCCTGTTTTGTAATATTCTATGATATTGTGATAATGCTGGGAAAATTAGTCACGTGTTTCACTCTCAAGCAAGGGAAAACTAGCCTTTCCAGAAATATTTAGTCATAATGATGAGACATGAAATAAGTGTAATTATTAGTGTTTATTACTATCGTATCCAGCCCATCTGAACAGAAGATTGGTATTTGTAGTGAGTTATGAATTTGATTAGGAAACCTATGTGATCAGGGCCGTGTAGTTATCTGAAAGTAACATTTTGTTAACCCTGTGTGTTAAATAACACAGTGAAGACAAATTACTGACAAAGTACAGGCACCACAACATGGTGAACTGTTGTGAAGCCAATGAGAGGAACATTTCTATAAAAACAAAAATTATAGCACTTGAGAACAAGAACAATGCAAGGCCATTCAGCTCATCAGATCACCCACTCACCAAAGTATTTTTCATTTTTTTTCCTACCCTACATCCATATCCTTTACTCCATGTTGAATTTGGAGTCAATCCAAGTTCTTCTGAATGCTTCAACTGTGCTCAATGTGCGAGGTAGCCATTTATTCTGTGTCAATAAATCAAAGTGTACAGGAGTTACCCTTTTAGCAAAGTTTATCTTGTGGTTTCTACAGTTTATAATCTTGTGCCCTGCTCTTCCTCCTTGGTTTTTGCACAAAAAATTCTCTTCACATCCACTTAATCTTCTCTTATGTTAAATAATCGGGTCATGTTCCACTCTTTAATCTCTTTAAGAAATGTTAATGCCCTAATCTTCCATCAATATAGAGCCATAACTATGGAATAAACATGGACCCATTAAACTGAAATGATTATTGTCCAACATTTTCAATAATGTTTGTAATTCTCTTTCGAACATTTTGATTAAATTAACAATTGTTCTGTTCTGTTCACTGTTCTCTTCAAATATCTTTAAGGTTCTCTCCTAAACCATTTTATTGTGAGTACATGTCTGAAATTCCTCTTTACCAACATGGTCAAGTGTACAATGGTATGTTTGCCACAACTTCAATGCCTCCACGAAAGGTCACAGGCATTGAAAAACCTGACAGCATTGTTACAATTTCAAAGATCTTTAGTTTGATTTCTCTATTTTATGATGCTCAAAAGATGTCCAACCAATTCATTTTGTATAATATCCCCATTTGGATCAGACAGATACATTTTTTCCCTGCATAATTTTGCAAGTGGCATATATCAATTTATTTTGAGCTAGGATGTTAACGATGTATGTGAACAAGGCCTAATAATAGGTGTTGGTGTCATTGACCTGATAATGCCCATTGTGGGCTGAAGGTCATGTTCAGGGCCTCCAATTCTCCTTGAAAAGTAAATCACAGTTCTAAGGACAGCAACAATGATGTTGTGTTTGCAAATAACATGCACTAAATAAACTGGCATGTGCTACCACATTTATTCCGCTGACAACACAACCATTTGACAACACACTCAGTTTCTCTCGGTCCCTATCCCCTTATTTTCTCCACTCATAACTCTTCTTCCCAATTCAAATCCTATTATGATCTCTAATTTTTCCTTATTTGGCAGCAATGCTTTCACCACATCTTTCCCATCACTGACAGTTGCATACTCCTTAAGGGCCTGTCCCACGAGCATGCGACTCCATGCGGCAAGTGCGACCTAACGTAGTCGCTTGAGCCGTACGGCCTCGCGGGGCCGGTCCCACTTCGATCGCCGGAGCCACATGGAGTTGTGCGGAGCTGGTCCCGACATCGCGCGGGGATCAGAAAAACTGACCGTGTTCAAAAATTCCGCGCAGCAATGGCCTGCCGGACCGCAGCTGCCTCGACGCCGTACGCATTGCCTCGACGAGCATACGCAGCGTTTCAACGCTGGACGCAGCATCTTGACGCCGTACGTCATGCGCGAACTTCCCGCGGACTTCGCTCGAACTTCATGTCACTCACTCGACAACAGCGCGGCCCACGCTTCCGGTTTGGTCACGTTCGCCGCATGCAGGCGCATGCTGGTGGGACCAGCCCTGTACGGGGATCACTCGACCTCCGCGCGGCCCCCGCTTCTGGTTTGGTCGCGCTTGCCGCATGCAGGTCGCATGCTCGTGGGACAGGCCCTTTACATTTCCTCTATCACTGAATATCATTCAACCTCTTTCCAACAAACTAATAAAATAAAATACCAGAAAATGTAAACTCCAACCCAAATGTATAAATCCACTTATTGTTTAAAGTTTAAACATTTATATTTATCAGAGCTCCTTTAGCATCTATTGGTATAACCTCTTCCCCACCATGACAACCAGTCTTCATTCTCTGTTTATGCCCTCCACTCTGTAATTATCTCCACAGATGTTCTCCACAATCACTTGATTTTATGTCCAGTCACTCAAATCTTACCCCAGACCTCCTGCAATCTTCTCTACCATCTCTGATCTTTTAACCAGCATAACCATTCCCTTAATTTTCCCTCAGACTAATTTGATTTTCTCCATCCCTACATACATCCAGGCAGCAGGTCCTTGATTAAATCCCACCCTTTCCCAGTCTACTGCTCTTTGTGGTAGAGCTAATAGGACTTGATACTTCAATCCCTGTAGTAAATCGGCACTCTTGCTATTTGCAGTGGGATTGGAGTGGTGAAAGGTAGGGTAGGTATGTCATCGGGGTCATCAGGTGGACATCCTCCTTAGTTGATGTTTCATCGATAAGCCCACAACATCTCCAGAGGGCTCAATGGTGATATCTGGCATCCCAGTTACACTCCCCTCAATTACATACCCGCCTGTCTTCATCTTGCAGCCTAATTGTTATCTCTCCTTTTGATCCAAAGCCAATTTTTCTGCAGAATTTGATAATGACTTGATGCTTGTTGAAGGGAGCGACCCCACCCCCATTTTCTTTAATAGTCTGGTCATAGATGTAGCAACAAATCCCCTGCATCCCACTTCGACAGGGAAACTCTTGGTCTTCCAGCCATTCTGGACAGCTTCAGTTGCTAGTTCAGAATACTTGGTCTTTTTCCTCTCATAAGCTTCTTCAACATCATCTTCCCATGGAACTGTCAATTCCACAACGTATGCCAACTTGGCTGTTGTGGACCACAGGACCATGTTTGGCCGGAGTGTTGTAGCCACAATGTCTGGGGGAAACACAAGCTTTTTTTCCAAGTCCACTTCCATTTTCCAATCCCGAGCAGGCTGCAGAATGCTTGTTATCTGCTCTGGAGGTTTGCATGCTGGTACAAATGTTGTGAAGTGGACATTTTCTGCCGATGTTTGTGGGGAAGCATTTGTGATCTTACGCCTCTGTTCCAGGATTGATGCCAGCTGTCTGAGACCTTGGTTATGCCGCCAAGTGTAACGCCCTTGGGCGAGGCTCGTAGTGCATCCTGTCAAAATGTGCCTTAGTGATGCAGGTGCTTGGCAAAGGGAGCAAGTGGGTTCTTCTCCGAACCACTGCTTCAGGTTCTGGGGTGATGCTAGAACATCATAAGTGGCTCTGATGACAAAACTTAGGCGAGATCCTTCCATTTACCAGATGTCACGCTAGCTGAGTTTCCTCTTTTCCAGGCTCTCCTAGTTAGTCCATTGGCCCTGCTTGGCCAATTAGACGGCCTTGGCATGTTGCTCTGCCTCCTCCCGTCTTCTCACCTCCTCCACAACGAGCAGTCTTTTCAGCACTGATGTTGCCTTGTGCCATTGAGGAGCTTTTGGGACGATCCCGAGCCTGAGCCCGGCTCTCCCATGTTGGACTTGGCCAACCACATCCCGGAAATGAAGAGCAGACTTAGCACTCTGAATGGCTTCAGATGGGGTCCACTTCCTCCCCGTTGCCACACGGGGGGCCGCTGTTTGAATAACAGTATCTTCAGATTCAGAGGGTCATGACCATCCTTGCTTTAGTGCATTTGAACTCTTCCACAAGTCCTGCAATGGGTAATTCCAATTTGTCACTCGCGTACAGTCCGACAGCACTTAAGCATCGTGGAAGTCCAAGCCACTGTTTCACATGTGCGCTGATCATTCAATCCAGCTTTTCTACTTTGTTGATGGGGATTTTAATACATAGTTAAAGGCCACGTGATTTTTGGTAGCATGCCAAATTGGAAGCACCACAGCTTGAGGTTTCCTGGTAGCAAGGTCTTGTTGATGCGAGCTATGTACGTGATGGTATCCTTTTTGAGTTGTTCAAACTGCTCGGTGTCCTTGAGCTTTGCATCATACCATCGGCCCAAGCTGAAGTGAAGACTGGCATTTCTGAAACAGTTGGAACAGGTTATCCGTCGATATGAAATCTTTGATCCTTGACTTGACCTTTGACAATGGAGATGCTTCTGCACTTGCTGAGTTTAATCTTCATCCTTGCCCATGTGATGTTTTGATGAAGTTTTTCCAGACATCTCTTGGTGCAAGGGACAGTTGTTGTTAGTGTTGTTATATCGTCCATATAGGCTCGTATAGATGGCAATCGTTGACCACACTGTCGCCGTTTTCCTCCCACAACCCATTTTGATGCTCTGATAATGAACTCCATTGACATAGTGAAGGTCAATGGGGAGATAGTGCACCCCGCCATAATCTATTCCCCACCAATTATCCCACCACCTATTTGCACCTCCCTCCTCCCATCCACTCACTCTGTTATCTCCATCTTCTGCCATGGTAGATTTCAAAGTAAGAGCTTTTGTGCACGATTGTGTAAGCAGGCCAGTTCTGTAACTCATGACATTAGACTGTGGCACTTTTGTTTACCTTACACCAAACTACCAACGAGAGACACCCTGCAACGTTGCCTCTTCATGGAAAAAAACTTCATTTACTAGGGAAAACTTTTCACCTACTTTTTTCCTTAATTAAAAAAAAAAAATGTGTGGGAATATAAGATGGCTTGGCAATAAAAGACAAGGGGGCTTTGTTTTTTATTAAACATTGGAGCAGGAGGTGCTGGTAGAGGAGATTTTAATGAACTGGAAACAGAATGCTAGATCAATAACGCTATGTCACTGCCCCAACAGTTGTAAAGGTACCAATTCTTCTTGAAAAGTAAATCAAAGTTGTAAGGACAGCAATAATGATGTTTATGTTTGCAAATAACATGCTTTAAATAAACTGGCAACAAAATGCAGAATACTGTCAAATCATTGTTTGAAACTAACAGAGGAAAACGTTGAATTATTTTGTATGGAAGCCAACAAGGGTGGGGAAGGTCCATAGATTGGTTTGCCATGCTCTACTGAAGCAAATGATTCTGGCACATGTTAGATGCTCCATCACAATGAAATATTGCAGCCCACAAGGTATTTTAAATCACTTATTTGTTCCCTTTTATGCGTACCAATATGTAATGCACATCTATATCTATATAACTTAAAGTCTCATCATGGCCACTTCCTGTCTGCGCTGTATATTGATTTTAGAAAAAACACTACCTCATATATCTATGATTTTTGGCCATCTTACTCACAGTCCTCCTCTGCTGAGGCAGGTCCGAGGATCTTTCCAATCGAGTGTTTAAAAAATCTTGAGATCAGCTGATTGGTCCTCTCGCCTGTCAATCACCATGATAAAGGTAACGCCCCTTCCGGGGGTGGGGGTGCAGTACTATAAAACACCGGATGCCTGGATGTGAGTCAGTCACTCTGGAAGATCATGAGGGAGAGGCCACAACTGACATTCTAAGCTGTGAATCAACTGAACTGTGAGTCTGCAATGTACATTCAATGAATGATCTGTTAGCCCTTAATGACAATGCAATGAGTTGTTTGGCAATTTGGTGGTCTGCACTCTGCCTGAAATGCTGTGAAATTGAACGTAGTGGCCTGCACTCTACCTGATGTTGAACGTGGTGGCCTGCACTCTGCTTGAAATGCTGTGAAATTGAATGTGGTGGCCTGCACTCTGCTTGAAATGCTGTGAAATTGAATGTGGTGGTCTGCACTCTGCTTGAAATGCTGTGAAATTGAATGTGGTGTCCTGCACTCTGCTTGAAATGCTATGAAGATTGAATGTGGAGGCCTGCACTCTGCTTGAAATGGAATTTCAAGGGATAGGCATGTGAACTGCCAGCCCACCAGCCCTGAGTGACTGATCTGCCAGCCCACCAGCCCTGAGTAACTGAGCGGCCAGCCGACCAGCCCTGAGTGACTGAGTTGCCAGCCCACCAGCCCTGATTGACTGAGGTGCCAGCCTACCAGGCCTGGGTGACTGAGCTGCCAGCCCAATAATCCATTCGGCCCATCATAGAGCAAAATAGGGCACATTTCAGGTCGAGACCCTTCTTCAGACTGAGTCAGGGTAAAGAGGAACAAGAGATATAGACAGTACTAAGGACAAATGAATGAAAGATATGCCTATATCTCCCGTTTCCCTTTCCCTTGACTGTAGGTCTGCAGGGGGGCACGGCCTTCGAATGAGAGGGGATCATAGAGCGAAATCTCGAACAAGAGATATAGACAGTACTAAGGACAAATGAATGAAAGATATGCCTATATCTCCCGTTTCCCTTTCCCTTGACAGTAGGTCTGCAGAAGGGTCTTGACCCGAAATGTCACCTATTCCGCTCTATGATCGTTGCTTTTGTCCGTCTGTCCGCACATTCACTCGCTCTTGGTGCTGCCGCTTCTCCCCTCAGTCTCCGCCAAACAAAAACACACATACACATACACACACACACACACAGCATGTTCGGCAGACCGAGACCAGGAGCAGGGTGAAGGATGACATCAAACGGGTCATGGCAGCTATCGAAAAAGTACGCAAATGGTAAGGGGGAAATTAAAAACAAACACCCGAAGGAAATAGATGGGACTTTCTGGAACTCTAGTATGGGTGTTGTGGACCGAAGGGACTGGTGTCCAGAGGGTCAGTATGGACATTGTGGACCGAATGGATTCTTGGGCTGGCAGCTCAGTCACTCAGTCACTTACTTAGGCCTGGTGGGCTGGCAGCTCAGTCACTTAAGCCTGGTGGGCTGGCAGCTCAGTCACTCAGGTCTGGTGGGCTGGCAGCTCAGAAACAGCCAAATATTCTGCCCAAAACAGGTGAGAGACTGTGAGAGAGAGAAGGCGGAGAGGTGAATCAATTTTAGACATTTTTCATTTTTTTCTGCAGATCACAGCAATGAAGGAGGAAAGTCTATCCTAGCCTGGATCTCACAGGGAGCCAATGAAGGGAGGGAGAAAAATACAGGGGTGAGGTTTAATATATGCAGGGGAATACTTACTGATGGGCCGAAGGGACTCCTTCTGGGCTACTTTAGGCCTGATGGGCCGAAGGGGCTCTGAGAAAAAAAAACCCCGAGTGAAATCACAGTGAAAGGCACTTTTTCTGAAATTTTCCAGGCCTGGCACAGGCCTCTTGAGCAAAAATGCTCCTCTTGGGCTAATACGGACATTTTGGGCAAAAAGGGTTGGTTTCTAGGCTAATACAGGCCTTGTGGGCCGAAATTAGTGGTTTCAGGCAGGCCAAACAACATTTCATTTCATTTCCATTTCAAATCAAGCACAGGGCAGGCCAAACAGCTCATTGCATTTTCATTTCATTTCCATTTCCATTGCAGTTTCAAGCATAGGACAGGCCGAACAGCTCATTGCATTTTCATTTCATTTCCATTGCAGTTTCAAGCACAGGGTAGGCCAAGCCAAACAGCTCATTGCATTTTCATTTCACTTTCATTGCCATTGCAGTTTCAAGCACAGTGGAGGCCAAGCCAAACAGTTCATTGCATTTTCATTTCATTTCCATTGCATTGCAGTTTCAAGCACAGGGCAGGCCAAGCCAAACAGCTCATTGCATTTTCATTTCACTTTCATTGCCATTGCCGTTTCAAGCACAGTGGAGGCCAAGCCAAACAGCTCATAGCATTTTCATTTCAATTCCATTGCCATTGCAGTTTCAAGCACATGGCAGGCCAAGCCAAACAGCTCAGGCCAAATTGCATTTTCGTTTCACTTCCATTGCCATTGCAGTTTCAAGCACAGGGCAGGCCAAGCCAAACAGTTCATTGCATTTTCATTTCATTTCCATTGCCATTGCAGTTTCAAGCACAGGGCAGGCCAAACAACTCATTTCATTTTCATTAAGGGCTAACAAATCATTTATTTGCAAGTACATTGCAGACTCACAGTTCAGTTGATTCACAGCTTAGAATGAGAGTCGTGGCCTCTCCCTCGCAATCTTGTAGTGACTGAGTCATGTCCAGACATCCGGGGTTTTATTGTTCCTCCCTCTGGAAGGGGCATTACTTTCATCCCAGTAATTGACAGGCAAGATGTTCTCAAGGTTTTTTAAACACTCATAACTTTTTTTATTTTTCATCGATGGGAGAAATCCTCGGGGCCTGCTCAGCGGAGGAGGACTGTGAGTAAGATGGCCAAAAAGCATAGCGATATATGGTAGCGTTTTTTCTAAAATCAACATATGGCGCAGACAGGAAGTGGTCAAGATGAGTCTTTTAATTATATAGATGTTCAAAGTTAATAAGGAGGACTAGGCAGGTATATCAAAAGGATCACCTGCAGCTGAGAAACAAAAAGATGATTTGTGCATGAAGAAGCCATGACCAAAGCAAAGATACTAGAGCGGAGACGGAAGCCGGATACGGAAATGATGCTGAAGATCACCCATGACCCTACTCTGGCTTTTTCATCGAGTGGACTATCTTGCTCCGCTATAGGATCTTTGGTTTCCAGTCTCCATGAGTGAGAGTGTAGAGGAAAGTGGCGCTGTAAGGGCAGTCCACGTCTTTCACCAGCTCATTGGAACTTTTCCCAATTCCATAATGACTGTCTGAGAACTTGGCCCTCATCAGACCTGGCGTCTCTCCTCCGTAAACGGAGTTCACCTCCTGGACGTTCAACTCGTAGACCACCTGCTTCTTCCTGAAGTGGATATCAAACAGCTGTAAACCGCTGGCGGGACTGTAGGGGAATGCGAACTCCCAGTCAAAGTAGCGAACATGGTTGTTTACAACGTGGTATCTTGGTCCATGTGGCTCGCACTGGAGGGGCCATAGGTTTGAAACTTCTGGCGAGATCTCAGCGAGGCATAGTTGGGATCCGAATCCATTCTTTGGATCTCTCTCGCTCTCTCACTCCCTTTCTCTCACCCTCTCACCTTGGCATTCCCTGAATCATTTGGCATTTTGCAGGGACAGCTGCATCTGCGGTTCCTTCCTGTTGGGGGGGGGGGGACCCTGGCCCGTGGCGGCTCCTGGTCCGTTCCCTCTGCGGGTGCCACCTGGCCCGCTGAGTTCCTCCAGCACTGTGTTTTTTGTTTGGCTCTGGAGTTGAAGGTGGACATGGAGGGGGGGGGGGGGCTCAGCGGGACGGGCGGCAGCTCTGGGAAGTGGGTGGTGTTTCAGGTCGAGACCCTTCTGCAGACAATCACAAGTACTCTCACCAATGAGAGTTCAGTTCAGTCTGAAGAAGGGTCTTCTCTCCAGAGTCGCTGCCTGTCCCACTGAGTTACTCCAGCTTTATGTCTAGCTTCAATTTCAAGAGTTAAATAAAAAACACAGAGTGCTGGAGGAACTCAGCAGGCTAGGCGGCATCTGTGGAGGGAATGGATTAGGAGTTGTTTCGGGCCAGGATTCTTCTTCAATAGGAAAGAACTACAGATCAAAGATACTAGAGCGGATACTAGTATCATTGCTGCAGATTAGGCATGATATTCTTCCGATTTAAATCGGAATTCCGATTTTAGTGTTTTCCTATTTGTCAATTTTTCGTGCCCAATTATTTGGCGGCCAATCAACCGCTGTCTCTAAGGGGGTTGCGTCCAATCACCGACCCACTTCCCTTAAAATTCCCCTCCAATCAACAAATCGGTCTCCTCCGTCCAATCAGCCACTGTCTCCAAGGGCATTGTGTCCAATCGCATAATGCGATCGGCGATCAATCAGACACAGTTTCTGAGGGGCCTTTTGATCAATCACCGACCTGCTTTCCTCACCGAAGCAGACGATGGCTGCAGCCAACAGAGAGAGAGAGAGAGAGAGAGAGATGCAAGAAAGCAGCTATGACATATAATACATAATAATCTATATTATAAATACACAATAAACAAGTTATGCATTCTTGTACTCTTACATGGGTATGACCACACATAAAAAAATGCCCCCACCCCCCCCCATCCTTTGCAACCTCAGCCTCATGGACCTTAGAGTACCCCTAGTTCTTAAACCCCATTTCCATCACTGCTTTCCATATTGTTGTATATGCTACCCTGAATGCTTTTTGACATCCTATTTATTATCCACCAGCTTTCTTTACAGATAAGAGGCAATGGTTACAGATATGAAATATGACTGTGATTTGGGCTAATCTTTCCGCTAAGGGCTAAGCCTAAAATCAATGAACATTGTACATTCGTCAAGTGGAAATAGTTTCTCCTTTTTTGTTGAACTAATTATTGACCAAATTAAATTAACACCATTTACTGACAAATCCATCTCTAATTACTCTTGTACAGATTTGCTGGCAAGGGTAATTCAGTTGGTAGTTAAAATTCAACTACATTTCTGTGACCCCGGAGTGGCATTGTTTCAAGTTGGGAAGGATCTGAGATTGCCTTCTCTGAAGGATATTGGTATTGGTTTATTATTGTCATATATACCAAGATACAGTGTAAACCTTTTGTTTGCATGCTATCCTTTAAAATTAGATAATACTATACGTGAATACAATCAAGCCAGACACAAGTACAACAGGTAGAGCAAAGAGCAAAATACCAGAGATTTCCAAATGGAATAGGAATCTGAAAATATAAAGCATTGGATGACAGCAGGTCCTCTTTTGGGACCAGTATGTATAGTTGCCATGCTTGGGTGCCATCTTGCTTGATATTACGAAACCAGGTGAAATCTTGCCAGTTATGATTTTAGTTTACTTTATTTTTTTAAATTCCAAATGCATTTAATCAACTGAAATTACATTTTCAACCTACAACAAGGTGATTTGAACTTGTGACTTCAATGGTTCAATTGTACTTTATTGTCACATGTACCTAAGTATAATGAAATTATTTTTTTGCATTCAAATCATAAAAGTTCTTCCTGTACATAAACGCAATCTATCAATATATAACTAAAACTCTGATCTTGTGCTCTTCCAGTTTGCGCAGTTTTTCTATTTGCGCAGAAACGGTATGCGATAGTGCTACGATTTTTCATCAGCTCACTCACCATGCTCCTGTGCTGCGAGTGCAACAAGTTTTGTTACGATCGGTAGTATCTTGTAACAGTTAGTGAGGTGTACAAATTGTACAAAAACGCGCATGCGCAGATCGATCTCCTCGTCTGCCAGTCACGCCGTGCAGATTGATCTCCTCTCCTGTCACTCCCCGGGATGATCAGCCCCTTCCTGTGCCATCGCGTCTTTACTGGAGCTGAGAGATGCTGCAGGTGGCCCCCGGAGGTCTCCAACCGGACACAATTTTCAGAGGGACTGGAAGAGGCTCGGGCCAGAGTCGGAGATGTCGCCAAACGGAAAGCGAAGAGTCTGATCCCGGCAGAGAGTGACCAGCGCCCGCTGTGAGTCCCAATCACACCACTATCGCAACGCCCCACAGCTCCAGCCCCTTTCCCTCTGGTCCCCCTCACTGGCTCCTACCCCCCTCCCCCGTGATATCCCCCTCTCCCTCATGGCTCTTCCCTGTCTCCGAGCTCATAAACCAAACCACCCCCCCTCCCCCCCGCCGTAGCTGTTGGTGCTTCTGGGCCTAGCCGAGTCGAGGATCCGCGCCGATGGCTGATGCTCCTCTGGGGCACGCAAGAAGGGAGGAGCGGCAACCTCGAAATACTGGGGAGGGAGAGTGGGGAAGGAGAGGGGATAGAGGGAGAGGAGGGGAGTAGGGAAGGGAGAGGAGTTATGGAGGGAAGGATTGACTGAGGGTAGGGGAAAGGAGAGGTGAGGGAGGGATCGGGGGAGGGTGGGTGGAGAGGGAAAAGAGGCAGGAGGTGAGGAGGGGAGGGGGGGAGGAAGGGGAGTAGAGGGAGAGGTGGGAGGGGGTAGTAGAGGAGGGTGGCAGTGGCGGGGGGTAAAGAGTGGGGAATAGAGGGAGAGGAGGGCAGTGGGGAGGTAAGGATGGGTAGTGGGAGGGATAGGGGGAGGTGGGGATAGAGGGATAGAGGGATAGGAGGGGGTAGGGAGGGGAGAGGAGTTATGAAGGAAGGAAGGGAGTGACTGAGGGTAGGAGAAAGGAGGGGAGAGGTGAGGAAGGGATTGGAGGAGGGGAGGTGGAGAGGGGGAAGAAGAGGGAGGGTGAAGGGGAGAGGAGAGAGTGCTAGGGATGAGGGGAAATGAGCTGCACCTGCTATGGATGAGTGGTGGAATATTGCATTGGGGGACAAAGCCTCCTGTGACAGGGATCCCAATGGGTCCCACTTAGTCTGGTCATACTTAAACACAAGAGTGTATGAATAGTAGATTACATTGAGGCAGTACACAAGTCGGCAACATCTTTCATCCTTCAAGTTCAAAAGTTCTTAGAAATGCAGAGTGGACTTAAAGGCCTGTTTTGCTGGTGGCGGCATTGTGACGGAGTTGCAGAGGTTGGCCCGGTCAGGCGATGCTATCAATGTCCTCCATCATTGCTCTGCTGCCCTAGTCTGTGTCCATTTAGTCTGTGTCTTGGAGGATAAAACCACAATCATTGCATCCATCTACCACGATCAATTAACTACTGTATCTATGGTTCAGTTGATAGGTCAAGGCATTCCAAAGACCAAGCATAATTCATTACTTGTTCTTTTCCATTTAAAGTAGTACGTAGGGAGCAGATGCCAAAGTAGGATAACATAGAAATAGTGTGAACTAATGATCGATGGTCAACGTGGACTCAGTGGGCCAAAGGAACTATTCCAAGCTGTATCTTTCAATCAATTCAATTAATTAAAGGACAGAGCCAGATATGTTGCATCATCTACATGGAGCAGTAAAATAAGGATCCGCATGGTACACTTGTAGTGTACACGGTGTCAGGAAAATATTTGAGAGAATTCCTGCATTTGATTTTCTGGAGCTCGACATATAAAAGTTCAAAGCAGAAAATACTGTTCATAAAAGGTAGTTGATGCAAGGAATGCCTGAATGGCTTAGAAGAAGTTACATATGCTGAAAATCTGTAAACAGCAAGTCATACACAAGAGACATCTGTAACTCCTGTCAATTCCATGTGCTAACATCATCCAGTAAAAGAACGCATTGGAAGGAACTGCAGATGCTGGTTTAAAGGGGAGATAGACACAAAAGAGCTGGAGTAACTCAGGCAGCATTTCTGGAAAAAAGGAATGGGTGAAGTTTCAAGTCTTCAGACCCTTCTTCAGCAAAACATCTATCTATCTATACACATAACTAAAACTATGATCTTGTGCTCTTCTGGTTTGCGTGGTTTTTCTATTTGCACAAAAACGGTATGCGTTAGCGCTACGATTTATCGCCACCTTACTCATCATTCTCTTGTGCTGCAAGTGCAACAAGGTTTGTTCCAATCGATAGTATATTTTAAAAGTTATTAAGGCTTAAAAATCTTTACAACGCATGTGCAGATTGGGTCTCCTGTCAGTCATCGCCACGGAGATTGGTCTCCTCTCCTGTCAGTCAATGCCACGGCCGGGACGACATTGCCCTGTCCTGTACCGCAGCCTCTCCCGCCTCACACACAAACTCCTCTCTCCCCTCCTCACAGTAACTTTTCCACAGTCTCCCCTACCACCGTCAGCGGCCGCGGAGGCCCTGGTCCCATCTCTCTCTCCCTCACTCACCCCTCTCCCCCGCCCGCTGCGGCAATGGCGGTCCCGTCTACCCGTCCCCCTGGGTGAATGGCTGTGACCGTCCGTCTCCTCCGCCACCGCCGCTGCAGTAACTCACCCTCACGGCCCTCTCAGAGATCTTCTCCACCAGCTTGTCGAAACTCATTGTGCCCACCGTGATGAACACCAACTCCATCCATCCCCCCCAGCAGCCCGGCCCGGCGGCGGCAGCGAGCAGATAGGCGGCAGAGCAGGGCGGGGACGGGCTGAGCGGCAGCAGCGGACTGGCGGGCATAGGCCAAGTGGCAGTAGCGGTTGGTCGGGCAGGATGGGGACGGGCTGAGCGGTGGCTGAGCCGGAATGGGCAAAGGGAGGGAGGGAGAGTCGGGTTGCAGGGTGGCCGAGCAGTTTGCGCCGAGTTTGAGAAACTCACACACGCGCACGCACACGTGCATGCACACCCACACACAAAATGTAAAAATGGTCCAATTGTCAAGTCAACGGGATCTAAACCACAGCTAACAATGAATGACCTGAGGATGAAGGAACTGCAGGTGCTGCTTTTTATGGAGGGAGGGAGTGACTGAGGGTAGGGGAAAGGGGCAGGGGGGGGGAGGGAGGGAGGGAGGGATGAGGGAGGGATTGGAGGAAGGGAGGAGGGAGGGATTGGAGAAAGGGAGGAGGAGGGGAAAGATCCTGGGGAGGTGAGGAAGGAGAGTGGGGGGATAGGGAGGGAGAGGAGGGGGTAGAGAGGGAGAGAGGAGAGAGTGGAGAAGGTGAGGAGGGAGAATGGGGGAGGAGGAGGAATAGAGGGAGAGGAGGGGGAGATATGGAATGGGGAATAGAGGGAGAGGAGGGCAGTGGGGAGGCCAGGAGGGATATTGGGGGGTATAGGGGGAGGTGAGGAGTGGGAAATAGATGGATAGGAGGGGGTATGGAGGGGAATGGAGTTATGGAGGGACGGAGGGAGTGACTGAGGGTAGGGAAAAGGAGAGGTGAGGGAAGGATTGGGGAGGGGAGGAGGAGAGGGGAAAGAGGTAGGTGAATAGGAGGGGGAGGATGAGTGCTGGGGATGAGAGGAAATGAGCCGTGCCTGCGCAGGTGGGGGCTATGCGTGAGTGGTGGAACATTGCGTTGGGGGAGCAGACCCAACAAGTCTGCAATTAGTCTAGTAGTTGATAAATACAGTGTAAAATTAAGAAGCTGATACAAAAGTGCTGAAAGATTTTTGTGGTTTCCTTTGTGTAGACAGCAATGTAGCAAAGTAGCCATTTGCACATGGGTTAAATAAAAACTGATATACTAAGGATGAAAAGCAATATCTGAAAATCAAAAACGGCAGATGCTAGAAATCTGAAAAAAAAAACAGATCGATATTCGGGCAAAAAGATAATTAAAGGGTGAAGGCAAAAATGGTCAGAATGAAACCATGGATGAGTGTAAAAAAAGGTTTCTGACAATAGAAATAGGTCAGATACAATGAAATATTGGACGATTAAAGTCCCCTTTACTGATGCAATGAAAAGTGGCACAAATATATTTCAACACAGCTCCATTGGAGATTGTAGAAAGTTATGTTTGGAAAATATAATCGGAGACCAGGTGTAAGTTATTGGGGCAAATCCTCCAAAATTATGGTAGAACTCAGATAAGGACATGGATATTTTAAAAGGACAGATTTGCTGGCTGCAACGGAAAAAAAACCCCAATCCACAGAAAGAAGCAGTTTCAAGTTTCAAACCTGTCTGGCCTGTGGACTTGGGCATCACACAACTGTGCGAATGATGTGGACAGGAAAGGCTGAGATGGAGATAACGAGATTATCTTGGATACACAAAGGAAGGAACCAAGCCTCAGCAGACGGTGGTAAACAGGCTAGCACAAGCACAATCACCATCTTGGATGACCCATCCATCGAGACAATAGGAGCCAATCCAGGCGATGGGATAACGATCAGGCTGAGGGATCATGACATCAGCAAACCCCTTATCATCGGAAGACTATTGTTCATGCCAGATCGAAACTGGGAATCATCAAAAGAACCCTTTTATCCAGAGGACCACCTGGGGTTTCAAAGGAAGCTCAAGTATAAAAACAGGAGTCAAGCCAGAACTCTCTCTCTTTCTGCTCTGCTGGACAGCTTGTGGGCCTGTATCGAACTAGCTGTGAGTATCCCGTTGACCTGGTGATATTCCAGAAATAGGATAGAGGTTGAGAAGATAAAGGGAAAGGGGGGTAAAATTGTGTAAAGTAAGTTTTACGACGTGCCCGATAGTTTTCCGTCCATAGTCGTAGTTTAAAGCATAAGTTTAGCCACGTATTATGTAGTGTTGGTGAGATTCTATTTCTCATTGTTTAATAAAGCCTGTAAATTTTAGACTTGCTTTGAGTCCATCTTGGTTTCTGTTTTCTCTCATCAGCACACTCTGGTCAATTCAACCTTTTTATCATATCCCACCATAATTCCGAGGTCTAGAACCTAGGGGAATCCCTTTTGTTGTATTCTCTCTCTTGGAAACCGCTCGAGTGGAGTGATGGCTGTTTGACCCTCCGACAAGGGAGAGAATAACTCGGGCAGTTGGGCCCGAAATGGAGTAAAGGGAAACATAAAACCCCTACACCAGGACAAATGATTCCATTTACATTCTAAAAGAACGTAAGCTTTGCAAGTTGGCCGCATCCTTAGATCATGTGATATGAGGTAAATTTGTGTGTGGATTAAATAATGAGCCTATCAATTCAAAGTTAACTAAACACTAGTTCTAACATTATAATAAGCATGCAAATGGCTACATCTATATGAATGGTCTCTTTATATGTGAAGTATTTTTTGACCAGTGTAATCCAGATATATGGACCAATGGCCGAGAGCAATTGAATCTAGGTCACGTAGGCATGAGCAGCATGAAAAGTGGGTCCAGTGTGGTTTCCTACAATCGCACTGGGAATCATTACTCACATATTTGCCATTTCAAATCAGTAAGATGTTTGAACTGCAGGAAGTGAGGTCACAGCATCTGTGTGCACGGTCAAACTGAGTCGAGCAAGCCAAAGTAATGGAAGTCAATATTGATTCCCAATGAGAGGGAAATATTACAGTAAAAAACTTCAGGAGGGAGACTTCAATAATATGTGGAAAATCAAGTGCAAGGTGTGTCAATAGTGCAAGGAAGAAAAACAGCAATTTAAATATTAAAATGAAGCTGAAACTATACAATAAATTAAAGTCAAGCTTAATAATCAAAATAATCAGCTGACCTGACAGACGTACAACTAGAAGTTTAGAAATATACAGGAAACACAATAAAGAAGTGATAACATTAGACAGACCAGACTGTAAACAATATTCCAGATGTGTTTTCACCATGGCTGTATTAAATTGGAGGAAGATGCCTCTGGTACACATGTTAATATTGACCAAATTAAAGACACCATAAGATGGAGGATCCCTGCATTTGTCAGAATTGCTTAACCTTTGTCAGTGGAAATTTACAGGCTGTGTATGGCGCCGATCAGTCTGGGCATCAGATTGATATGTAAGGCTGAAGGATCCAGGTGTTCGCCTCATTTCCCCTTCATTGATAAAATGTATATAATCCCTGCAAACAAACTTAAATGCATAGAATTGATTGGTTCTCTGCAAGAGCCTTGTATATATTGTAAATAATGTTGCGAGACAGTTACCCTGTTAAGTGTTGATTGGTTGAAATGTTAAACCCTGTCTGATTTGTTGAATCACAGGGTAAATGTTGCATATTCAAGGTGATGTTAGTCCCTTCCAGAAGCTTCCCTGCAACAAGGTTCTGTAATTGGCCTGAATACCTGTCAGTAATGTATTATTGTAATTTGTTATACTTGATTGGATTGTAAATGTACCACCACACTGTAGTTCGGCCCCTCAAGATTTAGGGACCTATAAAAGGCCGCCCCCACGAAGTCCGTGGTCGATCTTCTGGAAGAGCGCTTAGGACTGCGTGACCTTTTGGAGTGTTTCTGCTTGCACGAGGCTAAAGGGCATGGCCAAGCAGATACAAGGATCGAACCTGCAGTGGTTTAGGTATTGTATAGGGAGATTTGTTGTGCTTTCTAAAAATAAAGTTTAGTTGTTCCAGTGCTTGAATCAGTGGTTTATTGACTGACCTAGACTGGGGGGAAGATAAGAATGAGCTTATTTACATACAGATCCTCTTCCAGTAGAGGTCAGCATACTATTTGATTTCCTAATTGCTTGCTGCACCTGTAAGTTCACTCTCAGTCATGTAAGTAGAAAGCCATCCAGGTCCCATAGACATCAACACCCTTCAATCTGTCATCATTTAAAAAACACTTGGCTTTCCTGTTTTTTTGTACCGAAGTGGATGATCTCACTTATTAATGCACAATATTCCATCAGCCATGTCCTCACCTGTGCAAATTCTGTTTGAAACCCTCATTCAAATGATTGATAGAGATTGGAACCGCTGGCCCTGACAGTATGACTCATGATAACCCATTGATCACAGCCAAAATAGATAAATGCACTGTTTATTCATACATTTTCTGCCCATTAATGTTCAAAAACAGCATCACCGCATCCACTGGTTTGTATACTGACCTCACTTACTCTGTATTTAAGAAGGAACTGCAGATGCTGGAGAATCGAAGGTTACACAAAAAAGCTGGAGAAACTCAGCGGGTGCAGCAGCATCTATGGAGCGAAGGAAAGAGGCAACGTTTCGGGCTGAAGAAGGGTTTCGGCCCGAAACGTTTCCTTCGCTCCATAGATGCTGCTGCACCCGCTGAGTTTCTCCAGCTTTTTTGTGTAACCTTCACTTACTCTGTATATTGCTAAATACCAGCTCAAAAAATTCCAACAGATTTATTAAGCATGATTAAATTTTCACAAAACCAGGCTGACTCCCCCCCCCCCCCCCCAATCCTATTATTGTTATTTGCAAAACACCCTGTTACCTTTTTTCCCAGATTCAGATTAGTTTATTGCCTTATACACCAGGGTGCAATGCAATCTCTTGTGCACATAAAGTTCACAGTCTACATACATTAAAGACAAATACAATAAATAGAATAGTATAAGCCCTGTCCCACGGTACGAGTTCATTCCAAGAGCTCTCCCAAGTTTGCCCTGATTCGAACTCAGAGATTTACTGTAATGGCCACTCGTCGGTACTCGTGGCTCTCGTGGACATTTTTCAACATGTTGAAAAATCTTCACGAGTCTTCCCATACTTACCTGCCGATAGCGAGTCTGCCCGAGTACCTGCCATTTGTATTACGAGCCGGTAAGAGACGTCCCCGAGCTCCGACGTACCCGCTACGTTCATTCTCTGTGCTTACCATGAGTTTGATTTTTTTTAAACTCGGGAAAGCTCTTGGAATGAACTCGTACCCTGGGACAGGGCTATAAGTATAAAAGCACAGAATTATACAAAAATTGTGGTGCAATCTGAAGTAGTACAAAAACACATTAAAGTACAGTAATGGAAAAAATGAATAAAGCAGATGCTACAGCATATCTGTAGAAGTTGAGAGGATTCTTGTGGACATTGCGAGGTTGTTCATTCCCACGCTTCCTTTGGTCAACAACAGCTCTTTAATCTTGCTGATATTACGAGCTTAGTTGTTGTTCTGACACCATGACACAAGATTCTCGATCTCTTTCCTGCACTTTGTCTCATTGGTGCTGATCCAGCCAACAACTTGGTATCATTGGTGAACTTAAAGGTTGCACTTGAACACACAGTCATGGGTGTATGAGGAATAGAACTAGTGACTGAGCACACGGCTGTGGAGAACACGGTTAAGATGGTGAAATTGTATGATTAATTCCACTGAGGATTGCTACTCACGAATATTAAAAGCCAGTTGCAGAGGCTTCAAGGTCAAGGTCCAGACATTTAGTGAGGAGCTTAGTCAGTATTATGGTGTTGAAGTCTGAGCTGGTCAATGAATAAGATCCTGACATAGGTGTTCTTATTATCAATGTGATCCAGAGTAGAATGTAGTGCAAGGGAGATAGCATCCTCTGTATACCTATTTGGCAATTTGCAAGAGGTCTAGATTGTCAAGAAAACTTGCATAGGTGTGGGCTGTTTCAAATCTTTCAATGGATTTTATTTTGACCAATGTTAGAGCTACCAGGTGGTATTCATTGAGGACAGGTCACTTCTCTGGGGCACTGGAATGATGGAAATGTCCATATAGCAGATGGGGCAGTAAACTGTTAAAGTGAGAGATTGTTGGTGGGCACACAGCTTCACGACCAGAGATTCCCTTTTCGTTCCGGGGCGAGGGAGCGAGACAGAGGATACATGGGTGGGGGATGCATCTACAACAGCAGGGAGGAAAGCATTGTTATTAAAGAAAGAGGACATCTTGGATGTCCTAGAATAGAATGTCTCATCTTGGGAGCAGTTGTGATGGAAATGGAGACATTGAGAGTTGGGTGTGGCATCTTTACAAGAGGCTGGATGGGAGGAGGTGTATTCCAGATAACTGTGGGAGTCATTGAGTTTCTGGTAGATGTCAGTCAAGACTGAGAGATCAAGAAAGGGGTGGGAGGTATCGGAGATAGTCCAAGTGAATTTGAGGGCAGGGTGGAAGTTAGTGGTAAAGTTAATAAAAATCAATAAATTCTGCACGGGTTGAAGGAGTCAGCCCCGGGACAGTCATTGAAGTGTCAGAGAAAGACTTGAGGGATGGTGCAAGTGTACATTTGGAACAAGGGCCATTTGATGTAACCAACAAAAACGCAAGCATGCAAAATACATAAATATCAATACGTTAACCTGGTAGAGATTAGTCGCAAGTGATATATTCCAGCAGTTTTGACATTTTAGATCTCAGACAAAATGGTCAATATTTCTATTTGGTTCTTACCCCTTCCCATTACAGGAAGGATGTGAAGATGTTTCCCAGAATAATACCTGGATTATAGGGCATTGGTTGTAAAGAGAGGTCGGACACACTTGGATTGTTTTCTCTGGAATGTCAAAGGTTGAGGGGAAACCTGATAGAAGTAAATACAATTATGAGAGGCCTGGATAGGATAAACATTCATAACATGTTTCCCAGGATGGAAATATCAACACATACTGTAGCTCTAAGGTAAGAGGGGAAAAGTTTAAAGAAGGTTAACAGAGCAAGTCTTTTACGCAGTGGATGTCTGGAATGCACAGCCAGCAGTGGTGGTGAAAAAAACAGGCAGATAAGATAGTAGTGTTCAAGAGGCCTCTAGATAGTCTCATAGATATGCAGGAAGTGGAGGGATATGGATCATGAGCTAATCTTGTAGGAAAATAAAAACGTAGAAAGTAGGTGTAGGAGTAGGCAATTTGACCCTTCGAGCCAGTACCACAGCTCAATATGATCTTGGCTGATCATCCAGAATCATACCCTGTTCCTGCTATTTCCCCATATCCCTTGATTCCGTTAGCCCTAAGAGCTATATGTAATTCTCTCTTGAATACATCAAATGAATTGGCCTCCACTGCCTTCTGTGACAGAGAATTCGACAGATTCACAACTCTGGGTGAAAAGGATTTTCCTCATCTCAGTCCTAAATGGCCTGACTCTTATTCTTAAACTGGGTGACCCCTGGTTCTGGACTCCCCCAACATCGGGGACAATTTTCCTGCACTAAGCCTGTCCAATCCCTTAAGAATTTTATATGTTTCTAAAAGATACCCTCTCATCCTTCTAAATTCAATGTGTAGGAACTATTTTAGAATGGAAAGAACTTAAGAACTTCTTAACAAATTGTATGCACTGGCGAGCTCAACACCAGTACCACCATAAACATTGCAGAATGTGCAGAAGTCTCTGGCTCAGTTATATTTATGAAATTGGTCGATATGTTAGATCAGCTTACATTACTTGTTTAAAAACATAGGAGAAACAGTGCAGTATGTGTAATATTTGTTGTGAACCATAATTATGCTTGAATACTATTACCCCTTTGAAGACCAGATAGAAGGTTCCAGAAGATAGACACAAAAAGCTGGAGTAACTCAGCGGGTCAGCCAGCATCTCAGAAGAAAAGGAATAGATTAAATTTAGGGTTGAAACCCCGATCCAAAGGCAGGATGCAAGGAGTCCTTGAATAAACCAAACATACCTTATCAAGTTCCTTCCGTCTCACTCGTGTAAAGTTTGTAGAGGACTTCATTGGAGGTTCTTTAGAATTCACTAAAAACCTAATGTTTAAAACTCTGGTGGGAACTTTGTGGAACGCTCTGGGTTTAACAACACTTTCAGTAAATTCAACCTCCCATGGATGGAATAATGCCTTAGATGTAATATATCCACCTTCATCTGAGAAAAGCTGCCAATGGAAGATGTAGACTTGCGGTCGGTCCGCAATAACCAACCTGATCTCCCGGTGGCTCAGCACTTCAACTCCCCCTCCCATTCCGAATCCGACCTTTCTGTCCTGGACCTCCTCCATGGCCAGAGTGAGGACCACCGGAAATTGGGGGAGCAGCACCTCATATTTTGCTTGGGCAGTTTATACCCCAGCGGCATGAACATTGACTTCTCCAATTTCAGGTAGCCCTCACTGTCTCCTCCCCTTCTCAGCTCTCCCTCAGCCCTCTGGCTCCTCCTCTTCCTTTTTTCTTCCCGCCCAACACCCCCACCCTCACCCTGCATCAGTCTGAAGAAGGGTTTTGGCTCGAAACGTTGCCTATTTCCTTCGCTCCATAGATGCTGCCGCACCCGCTGAGTTTCTCCAGCACTTTTGTCTACCTTCGATATTCCAGCATCTGCAGTTCCTTCTTAAACATGAAGATTTACCTTTAAACAGGAATAGCCAGATGTGGCCCTTGTGGCTAAGGGGATCAGGGGAGTGGGAGAGAAGGCACGGGATACTGAGTTGGATTCAGCCATGATCTAAATGCAATTCGAAGGGCCGAATGGCCTACTCCTGCACTAATTTCTACTATGTAGACTAGTGGAATAGCCACAGGCTTTGAAGTGAGATCACATGATGCTATTTATTTCAGCACTAAATATTTGAAAACATACTTACAATGGAGTGGAGGGCAATGGCCAGCCTGACTCAACACTGTGACCTGGCGCTGCTCAGAGTGGGATGTGTTTTGAAGTCTTATTCAATCTCCACATGTGATGCACATCAAATGTTATCATTCTTGTATAATCTCTCCGGGCACCCTAGAGTGAAGAGTGTTTATGTGTCACCAGGAACAGATAATTGAAATTCCTACATGGCGCAACTTTACAGGCACATTAATGCAACAACACAACATATAAGAATGCAATAATTTATACCAGGTAACCATAATGGTGCAAAGTTAAGCTACATTTGGAATATTGTGTAGTTTTGGTCACCCCATTATAGTAAAGATGTGAAGACTTTGGAGTGGGTGCAGGAGAGGTTTACCTGAATGCTGCCTGGATTAGCAGGTATCGGCCATAAGAAGCTTTTGAACAAACTTGGATTGTTCTCTCTGTACAATTGGAGGGTGAGGGAAGAAATGATAGAAGTATATAATATTTATAAAAGCATAGATAGGGTACGCAGTCAGAACCCTTTCCTTGGGTGGAAATGTCAAGGACTGGAAAGCAGCTTAAAGATGAGAGTGGCAAAGTTTAAAGGAGATGTGCGGGGCAGGTTTTTTTGCACAGAAAGTGATGGGTGCCTGAAACGTGCGGCCAGGAGTGGCGGTGGAAGCAAATACAATTGTGGCGGATGTAAATGGATGGAGGATGTAAATCATGTGCAGGCAGAGGAGATTATTTTAACTTGGCATCATGTTTAAGTGCAGACATTGTGGGATAAGGGGCCTGTCCATGCGCTGTACTATTCAACGTTCTAAGTGTGTTGTGCAACCTATATAAAGTCCCTAATAGTTTGCTCCTGTGGTATGATGATGGTTAGGGGTGTGCTGTGTGGTTCTAGAGCCTAATGATTGATGAGAAAAAGAAATGTATTCAGACACCTATACCTTTTTGCTGAGGTTTGCAAGGGGGAGAGAGCATGGCCAAGGTGATGTAGGTCTCATCAACCTCTTCAGGCAAGTTCCAAACCACCTTGCACCCACTGGAATCTCCTACCCAGCCAGTTGGACAAACAACCCCCTATCTCCTCTTCCCACCTTCCCACCATAAGCTGAACTTCACCCTTACTCATCCCCAGCTGCAGATTTCTCCCTGCCTCCGACTCTGCTCATTTGTGGAAACTGATCACTGTACAAACCCCACCCACCCCCAGTTCCTGGATGTCTTCCAACACCAATGTCAGCATGTTCAATCACCTACCTATCAATGATTTCTTGTTCCCCCCCTTGCCCCACCCAATCCCACTGTTCCTCCAGACTTTTATGGTAGATCCAACCCAGTTGAATGATCCTGAACAAAATTTTGCTTCATTTATGCCAAAGATTTTCGGAAGACGTCTTGTAATTCTCCTATGGATTCTGTCAAAATGTGCATTATTCTAAAGAGGAAGAAATTTACTTTACTCAAAATCAAATGTTCGTAAAGATGCGTTTCATCAATTGTCAGCACCTTGATTATTTTGAATCTAAAGACCAAAAATTCATGGACCATTATCCTCAAAACTCTACAGCCATGATTCCCAAATTATAAGAATGTTTGGAAAAAATATCCCAGGTGTGAAATATCCTGACCAATACAATTTTACTTTGGCGTCACGTGAGTGACTACGTGAAGAAGGCCCGTCCAAGCGGACATGCATCATATCGTCAGACGCATAGCGACTGCGACCGCGGTAGGAGGTGCAGAGCCCTCCAAGCGGTGAGTGAAAGAAAAACCTGAAGGTAAGTACTTTTACTTTCACTTTCAGGCTGCTTTTCTTCCGTGGAGACTGCGTGCAGAGAACACAGGCAAGTCTTATTATGGAGAAAAGTGGGAGAAGTAAGGGAAAGCCTGCCGCAGTAAGAATTCAAGCGGACCGAATGTCTGAGAGTAGCTGGCGCCCGACAAAAAAGTCGGCGGTAGAAAAACCAGCAACTTCTAAAACGGGAGAAAAAAGCTCCGTTGAAACACCCACAGGGGGTAAGGCCAAAAAGAAAACAAACAGGCCAGTGGACTCGGATGAGTCGGAACTGGAGGTTATGTCAGACCGAGTTTCACAATTGGAATTCCTCATGGGGAAAATGATATACAAAGTCAAACTCCGAAAGGAGTAAAAAAAAAAAGCGGGCCTACAGGAGAGCCAGCGTATGGAACACCCAGGAGAGGTCCTGGGAAACCTTGGCCTACAAGTGAGCCAGCACCTGAAATGCCTGATGATGATGAATATGTATGTTGGCCTAGCAGAGAGCCAGCAACAGAAATTTCTGAAAGACAATACAGACGTTGGTCTTCAGGAGAGCCAGAATATGATGCAGCATCCAAAAAAGGGTTGACTAATCGTAGGCCTATCAGAGAGCCAGCATGAAATACTTGAAGAGGAAATGCCAGGTGAACCCCATTATGAGGAGGAATATCCAGAAGATTCTGACAGTGAATCATATGAAGACCAGAGCCCAATACAACTCAAAGTACCAGGTCTGGCCCAAAAACTCTTTAGTCCCAGACACAAGGGACGACCTCTGTCAGAGGACATAGCAGAAAGTATAAATTACCTGCTTTCCCATCATTTGGAAGAACCAACGATGGATGAGATTGTGAACAAATACGAAATCCCCCAGAATTGTGCACTGCTAACAGTCCCAGCACTAAATAGTGAAATATGGGGTTATTTGGGCACCGCAGTACGCGCACAAGAAATGAGGTTACAGCAGGTACTAAGATTAATGGGGTCAAGCATTACGGCGTTTGCCAGAGACCTGGAAGAAGGAAATGTGACAACGTCACAACAGGATGTTATGGGGATGATGTGTAATGCACGCTTTGAAATAAACTGTATTCGTAAAAGTGCGGTAAGACCTAACATACATCCTAAGTTTGCAGGGCTCTGTAAACCATCGAATATACAATTGCTGAACTTACTCTTTGGAGAAGATCTTGCCAAAAAGCTGAAAGTCTTAAATGCAGAAGCAAAAACCATGGGTATGATAAAAACACCGATGTTTGGCAGAACAGTTCGAAGGCAATATCCATACCGAAGGGTGGCTGGAGCTGGTGAAGGAACAAGTCGCTCGGACCCGTATACGCGCCATTGGCGCACAACCCTAGGACATGGAGGACATGGCATTCCCACAAGGGGCAAGGTACAAAAGGTGACACCAACAAATCCTGAGGTAGGTGGTTCTGGTTCTAAAAGAAACATATCAGATGTTTCATATTCACAAACTGGGGGAAGGTTACAATTCTTCCTAAAAGAATGGCGTAAAATAACATCTGATGCTTATATACTGTGCAGTATAATGGGGTTTCGAATTGAATTCTACCAACATGAAAATCCCCCTACTCAACATATTCCGAGACAAATACATTATTTTTCTAAAGAAGAGAATAGAATCATTCAAGTAGAACTTGACAAATTGAGTAAAAAAGGGGTGATTGAGAAAACAATCTATCAAAACCACCAATTTATATCTAGTATTTTTTCTAGACCAAAAAAGGATGGTGGCTGGTAGAATCATTTTAGATTTAACAAGTCTTAACCCTTTTGTACAGTATAAACATTTAAAAATGGAGACATTTACCAATGCTTTGCATCTAATTTCAACAGAATGCTGTATGGCAAGCATAGATCTCCAAGATGCATATTACTCTGTGGCCGTGCATGTGAATGATCGTAGATATTTGAAATTTATCTGGATGAATCGATTGTGGCAATTCAAAGCATTGCCTAATGCCTTAACCTCAGCCCCTAGATTGTTTACAAAATTGCTAAAACCAATTTTAGCATTGTTAAGAGCCCAGGGCCATTTGGTAATGGCTTATTTGGATGACATTTTAATTGTGGGAGACAATGAAGCCACAACAAAAGCATCAGTTTTAGAAGTCAAACTAACATTTCAAAATCTGGGCTTTCTTATCCATCCAGATAAATCGAGACTGTCACCTAATAAAACAATTGATTACTTGGGGTTCACTATTAATTCAGAGCACATGACAGTGACCTTACCCAAAGACAAAAAGCTGCAGCTAATTGAAGGTTGTAACAAACAAATTTCAGATCAACAACCATCAATTAGGCAAGTGGCAAGCCTCCCTGGCAAACTAATTGCTTCTTTTCCAGCTGTTCAGTTTGGTCCACTGCATTGCCGACAACTGCAGCGAGCAAAGGTCCAAGCATTAAAAAGACATTCCGGGCATTTTGATAGACCCATGCAACTACCAAAAGCAGCAATTGATGATATACAATGGTTGATTAAGAATGTTCATTATTCTTACAGAAAAATTCTGGTTGAATCACCAGCTATCATTCTACAAACCGATGCAAGCGCACTAGGTTGGGGAGCTGCTGATACCATCTCGAGCTGTGGAGGTAGATGGAATGCGGAGGAAGAGCCTTTGCTCGAGGCACATGGCATTAACTATCTTGAATTATTAAGTACATTTCATGGGCTTAAAGCTCTTTGCGCTAAGGTGCAAAATTTGCATGTGCAGGTTCAGATTGACAACACTACGGCAGTAGCATATGTCAATCATATGGGTGGAATCAAGTCAGAAGCATGTGACAGATTGGCAAACATGATCTGGCACTGGTGCATTACGAGAAACATTTGGCTTTCTGCAATTTACCTCCCAGGTAAATTCAATATAATTGCAGACAGTAGGTCACGAAAATTTAATGACAATACAGAATGGATGTTAAATCGTGACATTTTCCATAACATAGTTCAAAAATTTGGAAAACCAGAAATTGACTTGTTTGCATCCAGACTGAACCAGCAGTTACCTCAATATGTTTCATGGGAACCAGACCCAGGTGCAACAGGGGTAGATGCATTCTCGCTAAATTGGGGTGGAATGTTTTTATATGCATTTCCTCCCTTTTGTCTTATCAGTAGATGTCTACAAAAGATCAAACAAGATAATGCTTCAGGATTATTGGTTGTCCCAGATTGGCCCACACAACCATGGTATCCACTAGTGTTAAAAATGGTGACAGAACCTCTAATGCATATCTCAAGACAAGAAAACCTACTCATGCACCCTGTAACTGGTGATTTTCATCCTTTACATGATCATATTGATTTGTTGATTTGCAGATTCTAAAAAGGCCATATGTCGGAAGAAGATTATCAAATCGCACTATGGATGTAATTGCAGGATCCTGGAGGGATAGTACCCAGAAGCAGTACATCTCTTACATTAAGAAATGAGAGGAGTTTTGTGCAAGACAAAACATTTCATACCACACTGCAGACACTTCAGATGTTGTTGAATTTCTGTCAACATTACATTTTGATGTAAATTTAAGTTATAGTGCGATCAACACTGCAAGGAGTGCCCTCTCTGCATATTTATGGAGAACATCTGAACAACGGGTTCTAGGATCACACCCCTTGGTTTGTGGACACATGAAGGGTATCTTTAATGCTAAATCTCCCAGATACGTAAATCTGTAATGTGAGGGATGTACTCATGTTACTTCGGGATTGGAGTCCCATCTCAAATTTGTCTTTAGACAAAATTACCATGAAAGTAGTCATGTTAATGGCATTAGTTTCAGCACAAAGAGTACAGACATTACACAAATTACGCATAGACAGAATGGGAATGACAACAGAAGAAATTACATTCTATGTCTATGACTTACTAAAACAGAGCAGACCAGGAGTCACGGGGTGTAAATTGGTCTTTACAGCATATCCTACAGATCCAAGACTTTGTGTAGTGACACATTTGAAACACTACATTGAGGCCACCAAGCACCTTAGAGGTGTAGAAACCGCATTATTTATCAGCCATAAAAAAACACACAAAAAAGTGTCAACACAAACCATTTCCAGATGGCTGAAGCAGGTGCTAGTGGATGCAGGAATTGATACTGACAAAGTTAAATCTCATTCCACCAGGGCGGCGGCAACATCGGCGGCCAAGGATTTGGACGTTCCAATAGACCATATCCTTGCGGCCGCAGGATGGGCAAATGAAAGGATGTTTTACGAGTATTAACACAAAGAGATTGCAGCCCCTAGTGTATTTGGTGGTACTGTTTTGGATTCAGTATTAAATGTTCCCAGTGTTTAAAAGGGGACACAAAATGTTTATCATAAATAAACCATTAACTGATTACATAAATGTTATGGTTGCATGTTATTGACTGTCTTTCACTCATAGAGTCAATCAAATGCAGTGATACGCCAGAATTGAATCTACGGCCTGAAATCACAGAAGCTTTAAAACCTTCACGTAGTCACTCACGTGACTCCGAAGTAAAATAGTAAGATTAAACGAGAACTTACCAGTTTGAAAGTTTGATCTTTATTTTATGAGGAGTTACATTAAGGAACTATGTGCCCTCCGCTCCCACCCTAATAAAGATCAAAGGTAAGTTAAGTTGGTATCATGTAGCTTACTATTATCCTTCAGTATCTATCATCTGTGATTTCACACCACTGCTTTGAAGATTGACGCATGTGCGCCTGGACGGGCCTTCTTCACGTAGTCCCTCAACGTAACTCCTCATAAAATAAAGATCAAACTTCAAACTGGTAAGTTCTCATTTACTATTACATTTTATATTGTAAGACTGGAATTTGACATCTTTAAGTAGCTGTGCTCCAACAGACTTTCTGTGGCTCTTTGAACAGTGTATTCCCCTCGATCCCCTCACAATAGGTGATGAAGATGATGCCATATCTTGGGCCAATGGGTAGTAGTTCTGACTATCAATCAGGTTGACTCCTACCTAGCTTGTTATCTTGATTTACCCATAATTTTCATTACAGACATTGGACTTTTTCTCTGGAACTGCTACGCTACAATGCTGAGATCTATACTCTGCCCTCTGCATCTTCCCCTCGCTCTACCTATAGTATTTGCGTTCGGCTTGATTGTATTCAGGTAGAGTATTATCTGATTAGATTGAATATCGCCCAAACAAAAGATTTCTACTGTACCTCAGTACACTTGAAAATAATAAGGTTTAACCTAAATATGTAGCAATGTTACAAAATTTTGAGATTTAAAAAATCAAGTCTGCAATTTATCCCATCAGATAAAGCATAAAAATAAGTTTAATTTGACACCTAATTCACTTTCATATCTCAAGTAATAAAAAAGTTATGGCCATTTTCATACTCGGAAATTAGCATCTTGTTCCCTATTGATTTTCTATGGACATAACAAAAAAGCTGTGATCATGGACAGTCAAAAGCCCATAACCTTCTTAAAAATTAAGAGAACTGAATGAAATTTTCAGTTATCATAGATTGAACCATTCTGAAACAAATATAAAATAATCTTACTTGGATGACCTGAAATTAAAGCATATAATTAGTTAGTTACCCAATTGTAGCTAATTTCAAACTTCAATTACTAGATCTAAACATCTATTCATTTCTTAATAAATGATTAACATTTTTAAATAGCCTAAGTGTCCAAATAATATTCACAAATAATTCACAATAAAACATGATTTTTAAATCTCATTTACATCAATTTATAGGCCAAATGGAAGGAATTTAGTGTCCAATTGCTGTAAATTAAAGTACATTTTAAATCGGTTTTCTAGTGGGTTCCTGTGAACGCGCTGGTTTAGAACGTTCACATTGCACTGGATTTGTGCCCTCAAATACCCAGAAAAATACTGCGGGATATAAAGAGCCCAAAATGAGCTACTCGCTATAGAAAACTTTATATACAGGGTTCTTAAGAAGCCCCTTTTAAGGTAAAAATAAGGTACATACCTTTAATTGTTTGCTTTATAAAACCCTGGGGCTGCGAGAGGTCGCGGGTTTAGAGAGTGATTTTTAAACTACTATAACTATTATACAAGGCCATAAAAACTAATAATACCTTTTGCGACGGGGTCTTTCAGCGATTTTCCGTTAATGATTTACTAGGCTGAACATTTTCGATTGCAACAGCCTAGTAAAAATCGTGTTTTAAACCCGCCCCCTCTAAACAGCGCCAAAATCACACACACGGGGCTGGGACAGATTCTCAACGACGATTCAGGTAGGCTTTGTAACACACCTAAAATATGTAGAGCCATGTTTAGTGCAGAACCATGATTATTCTCTGAGCAATACAACATACAATGGAGACTACTCTTCTTTATTTCATTCTTATTGGTTCACAGCTATTTATTCTGAAGTGAATGTAATTCTGGTACAATTTTTCTCTTTAAATACCATGTGGAAAATATTTAGGAGACCAAAATAGATGTAATGCACAATAGCACAGTTAAATTGTGGATTATTTAGAGACATGTGAAATGAGGAATGCAATAGGGTGTATGCCAAATTACATGAGGGGTATTATTTTCCTCCTCTTTCATTTGCTAATTATCGCTCATTTAACTTTAAAAATTGTCACGCAAACTTGGAATCTTTGCAATAGTTAAGTGAAAATTAAGTCAGACTGTTGTGAATTTGCCAGCCACTGCAAAATCTAAGGGCTTTACATTTGAAGCTATATCTTTCAGTATTTACATAAATTAACCTTGGCTGTGACAACTATTTGCGAAAGAATTCTCCTTTGTTTCTACTCATCATCTCCTGGTTATTTATTCTTTGAATAAAAATGTAACCTCACAAGGTTTTAATCATCAACATAACGCAAATCACAAGGTATCATGGAATTTCTGGCCCAGAGGATGTTAAGATGCCTCACAAACTATCTGCCACAAAACTACCACAGGAATGCTCAGATTGGCCTTTACTCGAAGCTCTTACTGGCATTCGTATTTGAACTTTACTGCGGCATGCATATTCGTGTGTTGTGATTATACCACAACTTGGCAAGTCTTTCCCTAGATTGCATATATCTGACATTTGAAGCTCATTAATCCAGCATTTCTCTTCCACAATTATTTAGTCATACATTTCTTGCAGACATTGGTAGGTTGTGCCATGCTGACACTTGCATAAGTCAGTTGCACAGAATTACTTTCTAGCAATAGTAGAGATGTTTTATCATTGTGCAAAGATAGAAGCATGATTTTATTTGTCAAGGATCATTTAATTTTCTTCCACTTGATGGTCTTGTCTTGCGCTGTAGCTATCAAGCTTGAAGAGAATTACTTCAGAGTTGATATAGTTTGAAAAATATCACATTCCTGAAGTTGGAAAAAAGAACATGGTCTCTGGTTTCTGTTCAAACTTGAAAACTCTATTTAGAGAGGAAAGGGTTACCTAAATGCCTAAAGCTGGCACTGTAGTGCAGTATTTTACCTTTGTCATGTAGCTATTAGATTGTTTAAAAGAACAAACAACTGTAGCCTTCAACAATGACATCTATGGGTGTAAGATTAGGGACATGAAAACAGTCTGATGCACGTTGTTGCTGATGCACTGAGATCCCATCTTGCTCATTCTGTTGCACTCATAATATTTTTTTTACTAGCATATTTAATTGGAAATATTTGTAATTATCATTTTCAAGCATCAGAACAAAATTAATCTCTGGGAAAAGACAATAATTTCAATAATCATCTTCTTCCATTAGTTTTTCTCAAGATGGCCTATTTTCCTATATAACATTAAGGCAGGTAGTTTTAAATTGCAATTTTCATCCGGAGCAATTGTCATGAGTATATAACTTTACAACTTAGAAATGGGTAAAATTATCAAATTTGCATTGGCTCTGTGTGTGTGCATGAACTTCCATCCTGTACCAATGGTGAGGTGAGATTGCTAAGAATTTTCAGATCTATCTGCATTATAATGTACATACTTTAATAATGTGAAGTGGTATTTTAGCAATGCAGGGCTGAAATTAATTAAACTTCAATGCATGGTGCTATATGTTTGCTGTGCCATCTCTACTGAGTTCCTACTCTCAGACACAATGCTCTGGGGGTGTGCACAGCTGAAACTAAGTGCCTCAGCACTGAAAAAAAGAGATGAGCAAGACACCTCCAGTGGACATTGTGAATGTGCCTCCGCATGGTGGATGAAGAACATTGTCTATGGGTTGAGACAGGCAAGAGGTGCATGTGTGGAGTGACAAGCATGGTTAGAAACATAGGAGTAGAATGAGGTAAAAACCACATCTTCATACTTAGAAAGCTGAACGTCATTAGCTTTATAACATTATTGTCTCTTATAACTGTACTGTTGAAAATTTGATTAGAACCAGAAACTAATCAAGGCTATTTGGCAGTAAAATTCATTTCATGACAGAACTAGTGCTGCCAAAATGCATTCAATTATTTTTGGTTGGAAAATAACCGGATTATTTTAAATCAAATCAGGGAAAAAATGTTCATTAATCTTCATCATATGTTGGTATAGTGAAGCAAAGATATTTGTACCAGGTTCATAACTAAATAAATTCTCAGCAGCTTACAATAAACACAATTGTTTAGAATGATCTGCTCCTATTCCTGTTAATGAAAGAAATAAATCAAGGATTCGTAAGATTTTGTTCCCCCATTGCAGGCAGCCATAAATTTATGTAGAATTATTCTCATATCGTTTAAATGGTTAGGATATTAAATGCAGAATCTTTGAATGATCCAGGTTTCCTTTTCCAGCTGTAGTCATTATGTCACTTAGTTGAAAATAATTGATATAAATTATTCTATTGCAATGAAGAAAATGTGCTTATTTCGCAATATGGAAGTCATTTGCTACACAGTTAATATAGCGCATTCATTGTATAGAAGCATTCATTAATCTTTTATTTCCAATTATTTAGAGGTAACATAATGAGGTTTTGTAAACTAATGTTTTATGACTAATAAAAACAGAAAATATTGGAAATGCTTTCTGACTACGTTACAGGAAGGCTGTGGGAGCTTTGAAGGGGGTGCAGAAGATGTTCACCGGGATGGTGTCTGGATTGGAGAGAAGCAGCTACAATGAGAGGTTGGACAAACTTGGATTATTTTCACTGGAGTTTTGGACATGGAGGGACAACATATTAAAAGTAAATAAAATTATGAGGTACAGAGAATGTCTCAAAAGCCCTTCCCTTTGCTGAAGTACTGCTCTGCCCCTCCCTCCCGTTCCCTGTTTCCTGTTTCAAATGGTCCAGAAATCTGAATCCCTGTCCCCTGCACCAACTCCTCAGCCACACATTCATCAGTCCTATCCTGGTATTGCTACCCTCAACAGCATGCAGCACTGCATTTTAACCTTTCCATAACTTCCTATATTTACTGTGCAGTACCTCATCCTTTTCCCTACCTATGTCAGTTTTGTCGACGACCACAACGACTTCTGGCTGCTCATCCTTCCCCTTGAAAATGTTCCGCAGTCACTCCGAGACATCTCGGCCCAGGCACCAGGAAGGCAACAGACCATCCTGGAGTCCCTTATGCTGCCACAGAATCTCTTGTCTGGCCCCTTAACTATAGAGTCCCCTATCATTATCTGACTTGTCCCTATCATGCCTGACTTCAACCTACCTCACTAGGCCTCAGAGCCAGTGCTGGTGCCACAGATCTGGCTGATGCTGCTCTCCCCTGAACGGTCACCCCCCTCAACAGTATCCAGTGTTGCAGTATCCATATGTTTTGCAGGGGAATGACCACGGGGGGATTCCTGAACTCTTTTCCTACTCCCTTTCCTGGTAGTCACCCATCTATTCTCCATCTGCATCTTAGGTATGACCACCTCTCGATAACTACCTATGACATCCCCCTATATTTGGTAGTAAAATCTCGTCAAAGGTGGTGAATGGTGCCAGACCTGCATTTTCAGCATTTTCTGATTTTATTTCAGGCTTCCCGTATATGGTTTCATATGGTCAAGGGTTTCGGCCCGAAACGTTGCCTATTTCCTTCGCTCCATAGATGCTGCTGCACCCGCTGAGTTTCTCCAGCTTTTTTGTGTACCCGCATATGCAGTTTGCTTTCAATTTCCATTGCAACATAATTTATGATCCCATCTAACACCATCATTTAGATGTGTATTATTTGGTCTGAAATAAAGGACACGTGTTAAATCAGCATTACTATGGCTAAGATAGATACAAAATGCTGGAATAACTCAGCAGGGACAGGTAGCATCCCTGGAGAGAAGAAATAGGTGACGTTCCAGATTGAAATCCTTCTTCAGACTTCTTCAGTCATGTGTTGTCACCCATTCCTTCTCTCCAGAGATGCTGCCTGACCCGCTGAGTTATTCTAGCATTTTGTGTCTATCTTCGGTATAAACCAGCATCTTCCTATCTACACATTGTTGTGGCTATCTGGGTTTGTGGGACTGTGGGTTGCAGGCAGGGGGGCAGGGTAGAAGGCAGGTGCTGCAGGGGTTGGAGGGTGGAATTTTCTTGGAGTAATTTATTCAGCTGTTGTGCCTTTAAAAAAAGACACATGAGCCTGTTCATTGGTGTGACACACAAGTAAGAAGCTAATCTGTGGCCTTTGGAAATAGCGTTCAGCAAAACTGTTCAACTAAATTTCGGGAGACAATGTTGCTTTACTTTTTCACTTCATTCTCACAGAACTTCAATGGAAAAGTAAAGTTGAGGAGTTGCGTGGTAGGCAGCTGCTTCACTTTACACCCCTGTAAACTTCAATTATCTTTCATGCTGGACAACAACAGTATCAATACGGCTCACTCAGTCCATAGGCCATTCTGTACAGCAAGGTGAGCCAACGGTCTCCTGTAATCCTACCAGCAAGGTGCCACGGAGAATAAAAAATAGAACAGATGTCAGAAAGGAACTTGTGGAAAGATCGTAAGAAATAATGGAATTATTTTATGCAGTTGTCAACACTGTTGAAATAGATTGCACATTGCAATGATGATAATTTTGATGCTGACAGTCGTGCAAATTATAGAGAAAACCCTTGATCTGTCCCTGCTGTAGCAAAATAACCCAGTATTTCGGAGGGCACATTTTGACAATGAGCCACAGAGGAAATCAGAACAGATTTGGTCAAAAGTTTAGTCAAACGTTTAGGTTTTAAATGACATATTAAAGGTGTAATAAGAGACCTTGAGAAGTAGAGAGATTTAATGAGGGAATTCCAGAGCCAATGGTGTTTGTAATGTTTTCAAGATTGCATTGGGACTCAGAAAACATATCTAAAGGAGATTAAGGTTTATTTTTAAGCCACCAGTTTAACAAATTACATGTTGTGACTTTAGGACTTGCAGCAAACTGCATCTTTCAGACTGTTACACTGTTTGAGATGGAGCCACATCAGGTGTTTCTGGTGTCCAATACAATCACCACATAAACACACGAATTGA
Source organism: Leucoraja erinaceus (assembly GCF_028641065.1). Classification (NCBI taxonomy): domain Eukaryota; kingdom Metazoa; phylum Chordata; class Chondrichthyes; order Rajiformes; family Rajidae; genus Leucoraja; species Leucoraja erinaceus. The sequence continues at coordinate 30,196,996 of NC_073387.1, read as the reverse complement.
CAGAACACTGCATGTTTGAAGATACATTAATGTTTTAGGAGGATTGGAAAGATGTTTAAATTAAGGCAGTTATTTAATCTACAATAACATGCACAACTGATGAGGAGATAACTGATTAGATTAATAGTTTTTAAAAACAAAACAGAATAAAATAGCCCATGTATTCAAGTTATTGGCAAGCTGCCTATGTTTACAACGGACCTTTTTGTTGCCAGCTAACTATAATCTTGTGTGGAGCCCACAGCAAGTCAGTGTCTTTAAACTGTAATTAAATAACACCATTTTTTTTCAATTGTTCAACAACCATTGTTTAAAATAGCAATTTAACAGATAATTATTAATGGTTCTGTTTCATGTAATATACATTTTCTCAATAACTAATGTACAATAAATGTATATAAAAAACAACTAAAATGTTGATATGTGAATATATCCTATGACAATTGAATTTCTTCTCATTAAATACCATAACTTGCACTCTATTGTGCACACCAAATTGCTAAGTGACAATATCTTATTAACTGGAATTACATTAACAGGAACATTCATTTTAAGTTGTCTTTATCTCAGCTCAGTTATGTGATGAAAAAATTAAAAAGTTAATGCAATATCAAATAATTGCTAGTGGCCTGTAACTCAAGAGAAAACATCTAGATAAAAGTGTTATTCCAGATAAATGTTTTAAATCCAAATCGACCCCTAAAATAAGTACTTAGTGATAGACACCTGAGAAAATTGGAACTATTGATGTATCCTCTAACTATAGACAAAATAGGTTGAACTGCATTAGGGAAATGAATGACAAACCATTATTAAATTATCCCTTTAACAAAGCTTTGAGGATCTACACCTAAAGGTCAGTAGCTAGCATGGAAACTTCTTATTGAAAGAAGTACCTGGCCTTGTTGTTAATTCATTATAACTAAAATGAATCAGCACCACCACATAAAGAATTAACCTTAAATAGGAATGCCCATATTGCATTCTGCAAAATAAGATATGGCCACTGGAGTACATTCAATTGACTTGTATTCTAAAAGTATTCTTTCAGTAGTTGATGTATGAACGGTTCTTTGTTATAAATCAACTACGTTGACTTGCAGTTTATACATGTGGCCATTGCAAATTTAACAATAAATAATCCAGTTCAACTTATTAGGACAAGAAATGGAAAATATTAAAATCACTGCCTCTCTCACTGGAAACCACACTTGACGAGTATGCATAGGCAGCTTAAGCAGGTGGGTGAAAAAAATATCCATGGCAATGAGAAGATTGTTCATTTTCTTTCACGACTTTATAATGTTATTTACCCAACTGGACACTATCTTGGCCTGTCTCCAGCCTTGAAAACTTGTCAGTATATATTAGCAAAGTGCAGAGAGATTTGAAAGTGGCAGAGAAAAAAAAAACAAATAGTAGGATTAAGCAAAGATTTGTTTAAAACGGTCAATAGAAATTGGATACAATTTTATCTTATTCTCCAAAAAGAAACTCCAAGCAAAGTAAAGGATTATTTTCTAACAAAAGATAGGGAAACAGAAAGAACTGTTCATGAGTAGTCATTCCATAAGCCCAAAAACCCACCAAAACATGTATGATATGAGCAGGCAGCATTTGATACACAGGATTAGACAATCATCCCCTAAGAATTAGGCTTCTTTGATTCTTAAATTTATATTGATAGCAGTTCCATTCTTAAACATTTAGTAATGAGTATGCTTACCCTCAGTGTAATTATCAAGAATCCTCAGGAAACCCATTTCACATAATTTTCATAGTTATATTGCATGGTGGTATGCAATATCCAGATTAAAATCCATAAAATTAACCCATGTTCCAAGTGCAGATGTTAGAGGTAGAAAATAAATAAAGATAATGCAGGAACACAAAAACAGATGGATGAATCGGAAAAGCCTTCAGGGAATCATGGTGTTTAAAGGAATCAAAATGACAAAGTCCAGCTGCCATCAAAAAATAAATAAATTGAGCACTGAATCATATAAAAAAAACCCTTCAGAATTGCCACTGCTGATTATTTATTGTGTAAGATTAACCAGCCACTGATTGGCGATATCTGATGCCTGGATATGTGATACCCGGAACAGTCGTACATTTCTGGGAATAAACACTACAAGAAACATGTAGACTCAAGAAACTGCATTTGCTGATTTACTAAAAACAACACTAAGTGCTGGAGTAACTCAACGGGTCAGGCAGCTTCTCTGGAGAACATGGATAGATGTTATTTTGGGTCGGGACCTTGCTTCAGACTCTTGGTGGGGGGAGAAAGGGGGGGCGGGGGGGTGAGAAAGCTGGAAGAGAGGTGGGGGCTTTTAATTGGTAGATGGTTGAACAAAGGCCAGAGATGAAAAGACAAAATTGGTGAGATGAAGACAGAATATGTGTGAATTGTGAAGCTAGAGGAAGGAATATAGGTGGAAGGGGACAGCCAGAGAAAGGAATGTAGGTGGAAAGCAGGTTTGCAAAGTGAAGAAAAGGCAAACACAATCAGGGGGAGAGGAACCATTCACAATCAGGGGGAGAGGAATGTGAAATATTATGAGATAGCAGAATGAGGAGGTATCAGTAAAAGCTTTAAAGATATGATATCCAGAAAGCATTGAAAAACTGACATGGTGGTGAGTTTTTGGAATATTTTGCCTAAAAATGTTTAAGGGTGAACTGGTCATATATTCAAAACCAAATTGATACTGTGAAGATAAACACAAATGCTTTCTTCAATTTTTAAATCATTTTTCAACTCATGCCTATAAATACAGTTAAAATCCTCGAAAATAATGCAAACCTGTGTATTGAAAAACAGACATTTTTATAGGTTTGTTAGCATTTCCATCAGCACATAAGCCTGGCTAATGTCTCTCACTGACCTCAACTGGCCAAAATATGTTACTGCAAATCTGAACAAAATAAGGTTAGTGAAAATGCTTTGAAAATATTCGTTTAGTTTTTGGTTTTGTGTTCAGGTTAGTTTCATTGTTGAGTGAGCAGCTGTGAGGAGGAGCAGCGCAGTAGATTTAAAAAGCAGCCGTTAGCATCCCAGAGTACGTGGTGTATGAAAGGAAGAGTGGTACTAGTGGAGCTGTCTTTTGGTAGTAGCTGTGTTGGAAGAGGCAGTTGGTTGAGGAGCAAGTGCTTTGGTGAGAGTGAGAGTAAGAGATGAGGCTTTGGCGTGTGAAGCTTTGCAGGGTGAGGTTTTAGCAATGAGGAGGAATGGAAGGTGACAGCCAGATAAGGTAAGGTGTTCTTTTTGTTTTAACTCTTCATTGGACGGTGCAGTAGAGATGGCAGGATGTTGGAAGTCAGGGAGATGTCCCGTGTTCCTAACGACTACCCGTCCAGCTGTGGCTCCTGACTGACTGACCAAGTGAGGGAACTGGAGTTATGGCTGAATGAAATCAGGATCTTCCAGGAGTATGAGAGGGTCATACATAAGAGTTATACTGAGGTGCTGGCAGAAGGAAAATGGGTGACCACCAGGAATGGTAATGCAATTCCCCGTGACCATTCCCTTCAAAAATAAGTCTACACTTTTGGATGCTGTGGTGGGGGTTGCAGTGGCGGGAATGATCAGTGCAGAGGAGAGCAGCAGCAGCAGCAGCAGCAGTCAGGTCTGTGGCATTAGGTCTGGTTCTGAGGCACCAAGGTGGTCAGAAATGGATATAATAAGAAAAAACTAATTAGCTAGAGAGACAGACAGTTGTTTCTGTGACAGCAAATGTGACTCCAGGATGGTTTAACACGATTAGTTTAGAGATACAGCATGGAAACAGGCCCACCGAGTCCATACTGACCAGTGGTCACCCTAGGCTAGTTCTATCCTACCACTGTGGACAATTTACAGAAGCCAATTAATCTACAAACGTGCACGTCTTTGGAATGTGGGAGGAAACCAGAGCACCCAGAGGAAACCCACGCGGTTACAGGAACAACGTACAAACTCCATACTGACAGCACTCCTAGTTATGATCAAACCTGGGTCTCTGGCACTGTAAGGCAGCAACTCTACTGCTGTGCCAGTGTGTTACCCATGTGCATCGGTCCAGGATGCTTTGGAGAACATTCTCATGGAGGAGGGAGAACAGCCAGATGTCATTGTGCACATTGGCACAAATGGCATTGGGTAGGAAAAAGGATGAGGTACTGCATAGTGAATACAATTCAGTAGGACGTTATATAGCAGGACCTTGAAGGTAGTGATCTTCAGATTAGTACCGGCGCCATGTGCTAGTAAATGTAAGAATATAAGAGATGTAAAAGGGGAATGATAACCTTTTTGGAATTGCACTTTAGGGTCTCAAAGGAACTGCCAAAGATCCAAAGCATACCACCTCATCTGTGAAACACGGTGGTGGGGGTGTTATAGCCTGGGCATGTATGGCTGCTAAAGGTACTGGCTCACTTATCTTTATTGATGATACAAATGCTGATAGTAGTGACATAATGAATTCTGAAGTGTATAGACACATCCTATCTGCTCAAGTTCAAACAAATGCCTCAACTCATTGGCTGGCGGTCCATTCTACAGTAAGACAATGATCCCAAACATACTGGGGGGGGGGGGGGGGAGAGAGAGGGGGGGGCAGAGAGAGGGGAGGCAGAGAGGGGGGGGGGGGAGAGGGGGGGGGGGGGACAGGGGGGGACAGGGGGGGGGGGGGGGGGGGGGAGCAGGGGGGGGGCGGGGGAAGAGGGGGGGACAGAGGGGGGGGGGGGGGGAACAGAGGGGGGGGTGCAGAGGGGGGGGCAGAGAGGGGGGGCAGAGAGGAGGGGGCAGAGAGGGGGGGTCCTCTTCTCCCCATTCCACCCTTCCATCTCCACCTCTCTCCCTCCCTCCACCTCACTAGAGAGGGAGGGGGTAGAGGCAGGACCTGCCCAAGTCGTAGAGCACAAGCCTCCCCATCAGGCGTCGGGCCCAAGCTAGGCTGCGACCGTCGTGGACCAGAGCGAGGCCCGTAACGCTTTGAGGACGGTGAAAAACAGTGGAGGGCCTGCCGATCGTGGCTTACGTGAGGGCAAGCACTCCCACTAGCGAGACAGGCGATCATGCTGGGGAGACGGAGAGGAGGTCGCCCCCGGTGATGGGCCAGGTGAGATCGGGATCACCAGCGAGGAAAAGGCATCACGAATTCCCACGTCCCTGCGATCAATAGAGGAATCGCAGGTCTCAATAGACGGCCTCTCCCAGAGGGAGTAACGGCCACCAGGGCCACTTTCACATCACGCTGCCCTGCGCCCGTGCGACGATAACGGCCGCCGCTGTAATGTTCTAGAACCCGAGACAAAGCGTGAGCGGACTTCATTAGCGGTTGGGCTGTGGGCGGGGCTGGGCGCTGCAGGATCAGAGGCATGAGCATACTTAGTGTTGAGCCACTAGGCTGCCGGCGGGGCTGGGCGCTGCGGTAAATCACTACCGGAATATGTAAAGATTTCCCCGTTTCGGCGTCGGGTTTCCGAGATGTGAATCAAAGGCGAAATCACACACGCACGGTTTTAATAAGTACTAGATCAAGTGCAGACTCGTTGGGTCTGTTCCCCCAACGTTGCGGGGAGGAGGGGGATGGGGTGGGGAGGGCGGCATGCGGCATCTCATACACTAACTACCCCCCCCCCCCACACACGCTAACTACCCCCATTGATATTATATTAATATTATTCATTTGCTCCTTTTACCCCATAACCACCCTAGCCACTGACGCATAGTCCCCAACTTGCAGGCACATCTGGAGAGGGAGGAGGGGTAGAGAGTGAGGGCAGAGAGAGAATGGGGAATGGGAGAGAAGGGGGCGGAGACAGAAGGGCAAGAGACAAGGGGAGAGGGGGGTGGAGGGGAGTAGGAGAGGGAGGGTGGGTGGGTGAGGGGGAGAGAGGGGGGAGAGAGAGGGGGGGAGGAGAGGGGGGAAGGGAAGGGGGAAGAGGGGAGGGGGAAGGGGGGGAGGAGGGAGGCAAGGGGGGGGAGGGAGGCAAGGGGGGAGAGAAAGGGGAAGGGGGAGGGGGGAAGGAAGGGGGGGAGGGAAGGGAAGGGGAGAGGAGAGATGGGGGGGAAGGAAGGGGGGTAAGGGGGTTTAGGCGAGGGTGGGGGCGAGGGGAGAGAGAGATGGGGAGAGAGGTGGGAGAGACAGAGAGCGAAATTGAACCGTGCGTCACGTGTTCAGCACACACACGCATGCACACGTTTTAGCTTATTGGATTTTAACATCTCAGAGCGGGCAATCCATTGAGCAGGGGTTGGCCTTTGGTGCTCCAGCCTGCGAGAGCTGCGAACTTTAACATCATGAAGCAGACTTTAACATCATGAAGGATTTCAGGAACTCCAAGCCGCAGGGGTTTTCGACTGCTCCGATGCGGGAGCTTATACCGCCCAAACGTGGGAGCTCGATCGCCGGCTGAGGATAGTTCCACTTTATTGCATTCCATCACAGTGGGGAATGTGGAGTGTCGCTGTGGAGGATGTTTATGGCAAATTTTTATGTAATTGTGTCTCTTGTTGCTTTTTTAGTATGACTGTGACAAACCGAATTCCTCGCATGTTGCAAAATATACTTGCCTAATAAATTACAATTATGATTATGAAAATGAATTGACGAATAATTATAAATTGTTCTAAGCTTCCCTCTTCTAGTTTCAGTCGAAAACCACTGAATCAAGCACTTGCGCAACTAATCTTTATTTTGACAAAACACAATTACAATTCAATTATTATACCTAACCACCGTGGGTTCAATCCTCGTATCTGCCTGATCAAGCCCTCTAGGCCTCGCTGAGACACTCCAGAATGTCACGTAGTCCCAAGCGTTCTCCCAGAAGATTGACGCAGGACCTCATGGCAGCGGACTTTTATAGGTCCCCGGACTTCGAGGGGCCGAACGAGGGGTGGTCTCTTTACATCCAATTACAGATATCGATTAACCCCATACATAACAGACATTTCTCTAACCCAATATTACAGTGTCTAATACATTGTATTCAAACAGTGTTTCTCAGAGGAAGCAAACATCGCAACATTTACCCTGATATACAAGAAAACCAGACAAGGCTCAATACCTCATCCAATCAACATTCAGTAAAGTAAAGCTTTACAACATTATTTACAATTACTTACAAGGTGTATGTCTGGTTTGCAGTCATCCAATCCATTCTATGCATTGTGCACCTAATTGACAGGGCCCGCAGAAGTTCCCATTCCCTTCCTGCAGCTTGGATCTAGGCTCTAGACAAACTGGCACCACTCTGCAGCTTGTCCCAGTTCCACTTTCAAATTGACCAAATATCCCAGCAGTCGTGAAGCCTTTACCCAGTATTAGACTCCTAGCCTCTCCAATCTGGCCAGGATTGACATATTCACGGAGAAAGTGGAACTGAGAGACAATAGGGCACCTCAAAAACCACGTCATTTATGTCTTGAGCTGCTGGAGATGGGCAAGGTCTTCAATTAACATTCCTCCTCCGTTTTTATTACAGAAAAATACAAGAATTATAGGAAACTTGGGAAAGTCAATGGAGATGTCTTGAGGACAGTTATATTACTGTTGAGAAGGTGCTGGATGTCCTAAGATATATGAAGGTAGATAAATCTCCTGGGCCTGATCATATATATCCAAGGACACTTAGGGAAGCTAGAGAAGAAATTGCAGGAGTCCTTCAATATACAGGCAAGATGGACATCCTGTGAAGATCCAAAAGGTGGCATGTTCAACATATGCTAACTTTATTGCTGAACAAAAATCAACATGTGATAGTTAAAGCATTACATAAACTTAATAATTCAAAGCTATGTGTGATCTTATCTATACCACCTACATAACAATGAAATATTTTCAACCATTATTATCTAGTGCTGCACCTAACTTTCAGAGCAGCATTTCGTCATTACTTTAATCTTAAGGTTTCCTTTTTCCAAAGATTTCAAATTTAAATTCTTCATCCTTCTCTTCTGGCCACAGCTAACAGGGGATTTGTAAGTTACACCAATAGTGATCAAAACTGCTCATGATAAAGATGTTTAATGAGAATGGAAGCAGTGAGGACCAGAACAGATGCAAAGGGATAAGACAGGATATGAGAAGAAAAATTGTGGCAGAGAAAAGCAAACATTGAAATGTGAAATTATCAATTTTGGAGAGAAAATAATAAAGCTGATTCAATTTTTCAAAGGTGAGAGAAAATATTGACAGCTCTATTCCAATACATAAGTTATAAGTATACACAAGATGTCAATAGGTATTGCAAGTGATAGTGAAGGTAAATTATATTTTAGTACAAATGGCTTGGAATATATGAACAAGATATCTTCATGCAGAATAAGCAGGGCTCGAAATTCACGGTTGCCTGGGTGCCAATGACCACTCAAACTGCCGCCGGGCAACCTAAACGGCGAGTCATTTTGCCCGGCTTGGCAACTTGGTTTATACCGAAGATAGACACACAAAAACTGGAGTAACTCTGCGGGTCCGGCAGCATCTCTGGAGAAAAAGGAACGTGACGTTTTGTGTCGGCGATGGTTGTGGGAAAGATGCTAAGTGTGGCGTGACGGAGGGTCGGAGCTAAAGACGGGCCCCGCACAACAGCAGCAGCAGCAGCAACAGCTCCATCTCCATCTCCTCCTACCGCACCCCGCCCCTCCCGGCTTGTTAGTGGCAGCTGCTGCCACTCCGCCAACGGCTCTTTCAAAACAGACCCTTGGAGGAGGGAGGTGTTGGTCAGAGGCGGAAGTAGAGTAGGGGGAGGGGGGGGTGATTGGAGGAGGGAGACGAACCAAAATCTCGGCAGACCTGCACCGCAGCCAGGATCGATCCCGGTCTCCGGCGCTGCAATCGCTGGACCATCCCCGTCCCCACCCGAGAGCCTCCACACGCCCGGGGATGGCCAGAGGCGTCGGGAGTCAGACAGGTGCGGCGCCCCCAGGCCCACAGCCAGTGCAAAACCCAGCTCAGCTCTGCCTGTCCCGCCAGGTTAACCAGCAGCCGTGTCTGGATTGAGACGGGGCTGTAGGTGAGACAGGCAGCTGAGATGCATTTAGCGCTGGATTGAGCTGAAATTACTGTTCCTCCGAAGCCGCGTGCGTGTGTGTGTGTGTGTGTGTGTGTGTGTGTGTGTGTGTGTGTGTGTGTGTGTGTGTGTGTGTGTGTGTGTGTGTGTGTGTGTGTGTGTGTGTGTGTGTGCGCGCGCGGCGGCCACCAAGATATTCTGTCCGCGGTCCCCTCCATATTTTGGTTGCGATTTTCGTGCCTGATAGGTGTCGTCCGAGGAGCGCTGGCCTTCCTTCCCACCTCCTCTGCCCCTTCCTCTCTCTCTCTCATATGCCCTCCTCCACTCCCCTTATCCTGAGAGCCCTCCTCTTCATCCTGCACTGATCCCCATTTCCTGTATCTATTCAGTCCTCACTGACATCCCCAGTGGACTACCCCCCCCCCCCCCCCCCCCCCCCCCATCATTTATCCTGCACTGATCTCCCATAGCCACCTCGCATTGAATCTCCTGCCCCATCAATCCTACACTGGTCCCCCAATTCATCCTGCACTGCTCACCCCTTCATCCTGCACTGCTCCCCCCATCCATCCTGCACAGATCCCCCCCCCATTCAACCCCACTGACATTCCCCGCGCTCTCCCCTCATAAATTTACCTACTCCAACCAACACTCACTAATTCCCCTGCCTCAATCCATCCAATCCACACCGAGTTATACACCACCACCACCCACCACCCCCCCCCCCCCCCCCCCCCCCCCCCCCCCCAACCCAACCCTTGTGGCTGGAAATGTCTTCAGAGCTAACATTGACTATGTTTGATAACGGAATGCAATCAAATGTTTTAATTCCCAATGTTATTATTTGTTTTAATCCATAAAGATGGATTAATTAAATTTTGAACACGTGAAATATTAAAACCGCAGTGTTCGATTGTCACTGACACGTTATTACAGAATTCATTTTAATGGCAAATCAATGCTGTTAATATGGAGTATCAGTACTGTAGTTATTTAATGAGCAACATTCACAACTATACGTTGAATTTATCCAGGTTTTACTTCTACAGTCAGTCATATACATCACAAATTTTGTCAGGATATTTCAGTTGAAATTTTAACGTTAATTCTGAAGTGGGACTGATGGAAAAAGCGTTTATCAACAATTTTTTTTTAAAATGGTGCTTACAAACTGGGTATCTTCATTGCCACATACATCTAATCTGAATGTCTGGTAATGTGGCGTCTTGACACCTTTAAATATATTACCAAACATTTGCTGCATTTATGTCCTTTGGCCATCTCTTGTTAGTTAGTGTAATGTCAGATGGGTATAGTCAGTTTTGTCAGCTATTATCATAAAATGCCTTTAGAAAATTCCTTGCAACCTGTATATTTTGTTGTGGATAAATTATGTGGGAAGTGAGAGTGTTTCTGTACCAATAGCAATAACGACCTATGTTATGGCCATGTCACGATAATGTTCGGTCCTTCACCGAAAACATGCTTGTAGTGTGCATGGTTAAGCATATATGTATCAAGGTCCAGGATTTATTGACACAGGTTGATCATACGCTGAATAATCCAACCACATTTTTGTTTGGAAGTGGAAAGAAATAATAAAAATTGCATTAACTGCAATGTGTAAAAAGAGTTGAGATACCGTATTATAATTTTGCTGCATGTCATTGTGGTATATATCATGTCTTGATTGGTGAATATGTTAGTTTGTGACTTTATTTGAAGCAGAAATAATATGTGAATGCATAATTCCGACTGGTAACTGCGCACTTCGTCCGAGCGCGCGTCATGCAAGCCATCTTAAATGACCACCTAAAATGTAATTTGGCAACCTAAAAGCTGCCAAGGTTGCCCGGCTAGCAACAGGGAAAAAAAGTTAAGCGAGAGCCCTGATAAGGCCGTGATAACAGGGGCATTGTGGACTGTTGTGTCTCCATACCGACGGAGGAGAAAAGTTGCTTTAGAGCAAGCACAAGTCACACTATTCACATTTCTGGCATGGAGGGATTCTTCCATGAGGAAAGCTTGAGTACAGCAAGTCTACATTCTGCGGAGTTTAGAAGAACAGTACATAGACTTATTGAAATAATATTGCGAAAGAACTTGACACAGGAAACTTTCCATTGGCTGTGGAGTACAAGATTTTTTGTTGTTGTTTTCGACCTTGTGAACCTCCCCTTCACATTCAAAATGCATACGAAGAGATCAGCATTAACACTGAGAGAACAGATGTGTGGGGAAAGGGTTAAATGGTAATGTAAAGGCCGCAATAAGATTGATTAGTGTACTTCCATTAAATACTTCCATAATCACGCAAAACCAAGTATTAAAACAGAATGCATCACATGTGCTCAATTTTTAATTTCTTGCTGCATTCTTGGACATTATTAATGTAATGAAAGGAAATAATTAGCATATTGCATGATACATTTTTAGGACTTGAAAAATCTTCTTGTGGGCTGCAAACTCTGCCAAGAACATTTTACATCAAGGACAATATTGCGCACAATGAATAGAAATTCAAGAGAAATTACACTTGAATCATTTTCTGAGAATTCAGATCATTTCAAAAGCTAGTTTTACATAGAACAGAAAGAAGACATTGGTATATTGTGTCTACCTTTGTGATGGGGGTGATCCAGTTAATCTTATTCTCCCAATCCTCTCCCATTGACTTGTATATACTTCTGGTAATTATCCAATTATATTTTGAAGTTTGCTACTAAAGGAGGTTGCATCATTCGTTAGGCAGTGCAGTCCACACCAAAGTAATTAGCCAATTAAAAATGTTTCCTGTCTCCTTTGGTTCTTTTGTTAATCAACCTAAATCTGTGTCCTCTGGTTACTGACAGTTCTGCCACTGGAAACAGTTTATTCTTTATTTCCAAAACATTGCCTATTCTGAATAATCTACTCGTTTTATTTTAATCTTACCCATCCAGAGAAACTATGTCAGCATCACTGAAAAATTGGTCACCCATTCCTAGTGCAATTTAATTACATTTCTCCTGCCCCCGCCCCCCCCCCACCCCCCCCCCCACTTGGTGAAAAATCTGGTCCATCTTGATTTCCAATGTTCTAGCTGAGAGTGATCAGCACTTTACAGAGGTTTACATTTTGCTTATGAATTCTATTTCGCAAGCACAAAATGCGTTACAATTTTGCCACCTTTCAAGAATTTTGTACACAACTCATTTAACATTCAGCTAATCAGTTCATATTGCCTCACATTACCAACCAAAATATTTAACTTTATGTTTTTCTACATGAAATTTCATCTGCTCTATATTGCTTATTTTACCAGTCCGTGTTCCTTAAGTCTGTTACTGTCTTCTTCATTTAAGCTTGCAAATTTGAAATTAAACCCGTTGTTCCCAAATTCACATCCCTAATGTATATCAGTGGTCCCAATACTGCAATCTTCGATCCAGGGTGAAAAACAATTGTCTTCTGCTTTCCGTGTCATGCTTCCACAGACCCTTAAATCCACTAGGATTAAATGCTATTGTTAACAACTTTATTAAGTGGCACTTTGTTAAACTTTGAAAGTTAAAATGCAAATCAACAGTATCCAAATCATCAATGATATTCACTGCTTTCTCAACAAAATCTCTCAACTTAATAAAACATAATTAGCCTTCAACACATCTATACTGACTTTCTTTTTTCAAAAAAATGGCTTCAATTCTCCTCAAACATGAGACCTATTTCACACATCCACCACTAATGCATATGCCAAGATGCACAAAGTAAATTCAGGGTTGGGGTATATTATCTTGTAAACTTCAGATGCATCAGTCATTCCTGTCAGCTGGCTAAGCATCATAGCATTGTGGGATTTGTTCTTCATTGCTCCATGTCTACTTCTATAATTAAGTAACTTGGGAGGCATAACAAAGTGTCCCATTATGTACCATACCAGACATATGGGCATTTAGCACATGTTTTTTCGATCTCTTCAATGGAACCCTTAGTGGCTAGATATGAATCGTAAGCTGTTTAATTCCACACTAACTCAGCCATTGAGATCACACTCATTTAATTCAAACCAGTACAGGCAACAGTCAGTAATGCAAAATTATGTACACATCATCCTTTTCCAAATCAATGAGTCATTACAAGTCAAACAAGATGACTTCCAAATATCCTCCAGCAGTTCTAACCTGTTAACCAGTGCAATACTGAAGAAATGCCACAATGTCAGAGGTGTCATGTTTTAGATGAAATATAAAACCATGTTATATCTGGTGGACCCACATAGTCCCATGACACCATGTTAAAAAAAATAGGGGTATTAGCCACACTTATCTTACTAACATTTATTCAATCTATAGTTCTCAATCAGAGTATATGGTCCCTACCAACTTTTTGTTACATTAAGTTGGCAATGTGGCTACATTAAAATTGGCTGGCAAATTGCTTATTACACGTCAGAAGTCTGGCATTGGCTATAAAACATGTTGGGATGTCATGAAAGGGATACAATGGGTGCTACTTATTTCATTAAGTGTCTTTTTTGTGTGTAAGCTTTTGATTAAGAGCCTTCTTTCCAAATTCCGCGAGTGCTGTCTGTTGAGTTTGTACATTCTCCCCATGACTTGCATTAATTTTCTCAGGAATCTCTGGTTTCCTCCCACACTCCAAAGACGTACAAGTTTGTAGGTTAATTAGCTTGGTGTAATTGTAAATTGTCCCTAGTGTGTAGGATAGTTGATGTGCGGGGATCGCTGTTCGGCATAGACTTGGTGGGCCGAAGAGCCTGTTTTCACGCTGTATCTCTGAACTAAACTAAAAAAGTGAAAAACTTAACATGGATAACAATGGGTTTTTAGTATTCGAACTATGAATCATTTGATTATTATGACTTTCATATAGCCAAGCATTTTAAGTCAGTCATCCAATGACTAACCAACTGTGGAATTAAATACATTTAAAATATCTATGTCCCAAAAGCACAAATTTGTGACCAAGAGAATACATCTTTCACCTTCGGGGAAAGAAAAATCACAAAGTGCTAGAGTAACTCAGCGGTCAGGCAGCATCCCTGGAGAACATGAATAGCTGACTATCCGGGTCAGGCCCCTTCTTCAGACTGATTGGTGGTGGTGGTGGTGGGAGGGGGGGTGAATAGAAAGAGCTAAAAGAGATGAGAGTCTAGACAAAGTAGGGCAGGTAAGCATAGGCGAGGGAGGGGGGGAGGGTTAGTTTTCAGATAGTTGGACAAAGGCTAGAGATGAAAAAAAAACCCTCAAAGAGATGTGAATCGTGACAAAATGCTGGAGAAACTCAGCGGATGAGGCAGCATCTATGGAGAGAAGGAATTGACAGCATTTCGGGTCGAGACCCTTCTTTAGACTGATGTGCTTTCCAGAAGTAGTGTGAATTGTCTATAAGGTCTATGGAAGAGGCGGTTTTGCATGATAAATTGGACAATTGAGTAATTTTAGAGAATAGCTAAAATACAAATGACAATACTTTCATATTTCATACAGCATATTAAATTGTACTTATGGTATACTCCCAATGGTTAGAATTGTCAAGAATGAAAACTGGAATTATATTTATCTAACACGCACAGAGGAAAACTGGAAATCATATATTTTTATTTATTTTCTTACGCCTTGATTAGATTTCCGACATGCCAAATGGTCCAATTTATTGGAATTTAGACATCCCAAAGCAACACTAGGTGTTGCGTTAATACATTGCTTGTCTTATAATGGGGCGCTCACCTTGTCCAGATTCAATGTGAAATGCAAGTAATGATAGAATGCAAGCTTTAGTCTCAAGACTTCCATTTATTACCCATCCCCTGATTACCCTGGAGGTGGTGGTGGCACATCGCCGTCTTCCCTCATTAAAATAGTAGTCATACAGTTTGCCTGGCTATTTGCAGCTAATCACGTTAAGTAATCACATTGCTGCAGGATAGTTTTATATAAAGGCAGTGCTGATGCAGCTTCATTCCTACATCAGTGAACCAGCTTTTGAACAATAATTTAGTTTCATGGTCACGATTATTGAAACTAGACAAATTGTTAAAATATAATTAATCAAACTGAAATTCAAAATGAGATTTGAACTTTTATTTTCAGGACATTAGACTAGGCACTGGTGTGTTCATTTAATCACCAAACCACCATTTCCAGAGTCTATTTTTTTTAAACTCTTGGTACAGATATAAAGCAACAGCTAACCGATATGATCTACGTTTAAGGCTTATTTTAAAAATTACCAGTATGTTGTATATAATTAACAAGAACACACAATTCTCAACTTTCTGTAAACTTTTATTTGGTACAAATGATTTTTTTTTTACATTGCTCAATTTTATTGAAATTACCAAAAAGTTATATTTGCGCTCTTAAAGTATAACAATAAACAAACATCACATTTTGGTATCTTTTGCACAATAGATTGTTGATTAGGTTTATTTTTTTTAAATAAGACAATTGAATTTCACAGTACTCCATTTCAGTGTCAATACTAGATTATTTTAGCCACAAGTTAAGGAAATAAATTTTGACTAAAGAGTAAAGTAGTAGAGATTTTGTAATAAATTCTGTGCATCAACTCCTTTCAAAGTTACCACACTGACATTTCTAAATTCTACTACCCGTAGGAAACAGTGAATCTAGATTTCAGTTGAACCCTATCTAGAGTGAAGTGAACTCAGTCAGAAACATGGCTTTTAACAGTTTTAGCAGCTAAATGCAGAAAATTTAGAGGTAAGCTATTGCAGCAAAGTCACAAGGGCATTAAAAGACCATTTGTAAAATTAACAACAAAATCATGTAGGTCAACTTGATCCAATTTAATTTGCATTATAATGTAACCATAACTACTATATGACAGAATAAATGGTACTTATCTGTGCACTCTTAACAACAAAGCTGTGTAATCATGCATTTACAGGGGACCAGCCCTACAATTTGATCGCAGAACCAATAATTCAGCTCCATTTGTAACTTCTATAAAATGTACCCTGTTGACCTTAATCTGGATGAAATGATACTTATGATTTCCCGTAACAAAAGGACTACAGTATTCACTATAATCTTGGTAATCCAGTGATTCAACAAATTCTTGGACGCACTAGCACTAAAATGTATCTAACCTAGTCACAGTGGAATACTTTTTTTAAATTCAAATAATCCAGAGTTTGATGAAAATGATCTCTTCATCATTAAGAATATAACATAAAATGGCACAAATTATAAATTGGCCATGAATCAAATACACATTGAAAAAAATGTGAAAAGACCCAGACAATTTAAGATTTTACTCTCCCATATCCTATTTCACATCAGAAGTTCTGGTGTTCAGAGAAATCAAGACCTGTGTCTGAAAATAAATTAACTTCTCAAATTATGTGATTAACAAAATATGGAATGCTACAAAACAAAATGCACACAATGAATGTCACATATTTAGGCTGTCCACAAGTTTTATGTTACTGGCCATAACCATTCTTATGTTTCAGCCCGAGTTGCTATTACCAACCTGTGGTTATTTTGTACGATAAAGCCGCCAAATATGCAAGCCACAAGACAAGAAATAGCTGTGCTCTTTTACGGGTTAGTATTGAACTAGACCCAATCCCTTCATTAATTATTAGGAAAGCTATTTTAAATAACTGCGCTTATTTTTAAGTCATTATCTTTCCAAGTCAATACTGAAATATTGAACATTTCAAATATTGACTTCAAATTCCAGTCACCTGAAATCAGACACCCAACATAAAAGAGCAAAATATTGAATCCTACATTTCACTTAATGTTCCACCAGAGCACACATTACCTTTTTAAATTTTTTATAAATGGAAAATATTTTCTGAAATTCAAACCAAAACCTGCCAAAACAAAAAAGGTACAACAGCCAAAACATGGTCATTCACACCTTCTTCAGATGGTTATTTTCTGAAGAAATCAGATAGTATTGTTTAATGTGACGAATAAAACTGATTGTATTGAACGTGTAGAATTCTCAGAAAATATGTGAACATACATTTCATTACCTTTGGAAGGGGGTGGGTAGGGGGAGGGAACTGTTCTGTCTAGGGAGGTTTTCAAGATTAATCTTCAAAATTATCCTGCAAAACAAACCAAAACAAAGAATCGCATTTAAAAAAAATAACTCAAAACTTTTTAAATCTATTCCAATATATAACTGCGCTTTACACAAATCACATCAAGATAGCTTTTACTGGCGAATGGAAAATGTGTGACCATGAAAGCAAATAGTTCTAATTGGTCAAAAAATGAAACAACATAGTCCATTTTCATTCATTTTTAATGTAAGCATTCTTGTAAATGCCTGGAGCACAAACCCTACCAATATAAACCTTGGAAGCTTTGAAGGTAATTGGCATGCCCCATCCTGAAGAAGATTCAAGTTACCATAGATAAGAAATCAAACTTGAAATGCTTTTGTTAACTTGTCCTCATGTCAGAATTCTAAATTGACAAAAATTGTGTTAAGTCAGAGAGCTAATTCAAATGCCATTATTGGAGCTGGAAGTAAATGAGTGCGCAAATAAAAATGACAAGGGTGTATAATAGTCTTATCTCCAATATCTCATAGTGGCTTCGAGTTCTGTTTTGTGGAATAGTGGAACATTATAATCATAGTGTACAATTGTATGCCCAACTGCTGCAAGACTGATTTATGGATGTGAGCCATCAGTTCTTGTCTATGGAGCCGATTGTGGACTTTATTTTGGAATATTATACACATATCAATGTAAACAAAAGCATGCATAGTTGTGCAATCTCATAACTGGCTGGCATTGGGAGGGATAGTGTAATTTAAAAACTTAAATTTCCAGGCATAATCATTCTGAACAAGTGCGTACCAACATAAGCTCGGTCACAGAATAGCTGTATTTTCACTACAGTGTAGAATGAGAAATTAGAGAAACATCTCGCAATGCTCCTTCACAACCAGAAATCAGGATTACAGTGATGAGTTGTCTCAAAATATGCAATGATAGTCCCCCCCTTTGATTAACCTCTAAAAACCAAGACATTTCTGAATAGGACCAAATAGGCAGAAAGTGTGTCACTTGAAATAATAGAACATCTTCTACTTTATCCACAATGGAAGATTTTTGTGAAAATGCGAAACACAGGAAAAACTCCCTATATAATGCTGGGCGACCATGCAGCCGAGGACCCAACTACTTTTCAACATTTAATGAACTAAAATACAAGTGATGTTAGAAACTCAGCTGCATCAATCCTTCAAAGATAGTATCTTTAAATACAGACAGTCAAAAGCAACTTTCACCTGAACGTCTTATACAGGGTCAACCCTTTTGGATTTATATTGCAGATATTAAATGACTGAAAATTAGTGTCTAAAAATTGGTACCTCAAAACAAGCACGAAATGTTTTAAAGATGACAAAAAAACCACAGATGTTTTTATTTACAGCATTGTTTGAACCCATTAATAAAAGTCTCGTTGTGTTTGGTATAATAGAACACAATCAAAGGATTACATGCACAATATGCTCTTAGAAACAGGAACTACCTTTTGGGCAGTTGGGTATTACTCTTCTTTTTTTTTTGTTTATAATCTTCAGTACAGGTCCTCCTTCAATGGAAGCCAGAATTCTTCCAGAGCTTTTTCTTCATTTACTCTAATAGTCTAAATTTCTCTTCAAAATTTCAGGCATTGAAAATTGTCTCAGCATCTGTTCTTACAGAATCTCCAAATTGAGATCCATCAAATTACACTTTCTTCATTGCTCAGTTCTTATTTCATAAAAAGCATTCAGCAATGTTAATGTAAACTATAAACAACATGTCTTGATTAATCCTAGATAAGCAACTTTGTCCCATAGTCAAAATATATTCTCGACTGATTGTGCAGTTACAGTTGTAGGTAGAAAATGTTCAGTCATGCTGGTGCTAGAGCATTTGAAGTGTTACCTGTAAGACAAAACAGAAATCAAAGCTAAACGTGCAGACAGATTTTAAGTGAACTATATTTTAACAAACTCATGTAGAAGATAGTACAATTTCTTACATTCAGATTAATCAAGATGAGCATAGCAAATGTAACCACAGATCACCTGTAAGCAACAGGCTATATACACACAGCAAGGCATACATCTCCAACTAGAGGCAGACGAGGGAAAATAGTAAACAACTAAATAAAAAGCCTTGTTCTGGATGAACGTAGCATTTATAAGATGGTGAATAAAAGGCAAATAAATAAATGAATATAACCTAACAGGCATATATAGGGTGGACAGTCAGAATCTTTCACCCCAGGGTGGAAATGTCAAAGACTAGAGGGTGGTGGTTGAGGCATACAATAGTGGCATTTAAGAGTCTTTCTTCTTCTTCTTCTTCTTCTTGCGTATGGCGTGCACAGCATAAAGTTGTTGGACAACTTGTTCTATTTGATCTTATTTGATTGTGCACACCGGGTTGATTGCATTTGTCGAAACAGGGCGGACCAAGTGAAGGTTGCAATCTCCCAACCCGAAGAGGCTTTCGGATAGGCACATGGATATGCAGATAATGGTGGATATAGATCACACGACAGAGTAGATTAATTTAACGGCGTTATTTTTAGCAGAAACATTGTGGGACAACAGAGCTGTTCCTGTACTGCATCGTTCTATGTTTACAATGTCATAAGGAATGACAAATACATGTTGTGGCATGGTGGAAATGGTTTTAACAAAGGATTATATACCTACATCCAACCAAACTTGTTGGACAAAAAAAGGAATCACGTTTACTGGATGAAGTAGATTAAACAGAGAGAAATCGATGAACCTACCCCTGGTTTGGTATCAATTAACAATAACACAGGGTTAATAAACCATTCCTTCTTTCCAGAGACGCTGCCTGTCCCGCTGAGTTACTCCAGCATTTTGTGTCTACCACCGGGTTAATAAAGATGTTCAAAGATAAATGTTTAGTGGATAGATGTTCCATTGGGACATGCTCTTCTACTGTCTGCAATTGAATGCATTACACCATAATTTGTACCCGACTGAATTTAGTTGATGGAACACTGGGAACATGAAGTGGACACAAGTTAAATGGCCTCCACTAATGCAATACAGAAAACAGAATAATTTATGTAATCAAGCCAGACCACATGATGTCAGAATTACTTGTCCCCTTGTTTTGGATGAACTCAAATAGAAAAAAACTGCTCATTGTATTCAAATATTAAGTGCACTTCTTAAATGGATTTTAATGATTTTACAGTGTAAAAGTGAGGCATTATGAAATCAAAGCAATAAATGAATGCAGAAATAGAAAAGTAAAAAGATGTTACAAGACCTCAGGGTGTACCTGAAGCTGGAGCAGATAGCTCCTGTTTTTCAGGTTCCTGTGGTGGATTTGGTACAGCTTCCTCATTCATTTCTGTGGCCATAAATTCATGAACTGCCTTCTCTATCTGCGGTTTGAATATGTGATACAGCTTCGGATCCACGACCTGAGAAATAATTCTGTCCACACCAGATTCCAACATTCCTGATCTGGGAGATGCAAACATAATAATTTAGTATATTTATCAAATAAACTTTGTTCATTACTTTTTCATTTGCAATAGGGATAATATTTCCATGTCTCAAATGACAATGCCCAACATTTCTATTTCACTCAAAATACAGAACTGAGACCATTGTTACTAGAACTTCGTGTAACTCCAAAGGGTTTCTACAGCTATATTAATAGCAAAAGGATAACGAGGGATAAAATTGGTCCATTGGAGAGACAGAGTGGGAAGCTATCTCCAGAGCCAAAAGAGATGGGGGAGATATTGAACAATTTATTTTCTTCGGTATTCACCAAGGAGAAGGATATTGAATTATGTGAGGTAAGGGAAACTAGTAGAGTAGCTATGGATACTATGAGTTTCAAAGTAAAAGAAGTACTGACACTTTTGAAAAATATAAAAGTGGATAAGTCTCCAGGTCCTGACAGGATATTCCCTAGGACATTGAGGGAAGTTAGTGTAGAAATAGCCAGGGCTATGACAGAAATATTTCAAATGTCATTAGAAACGGGAATAGTCCCCGAGGATTAGCGTACTGCGCATGTTGTTCCATTGTTTAAAAAGGTAAGAGTAAACCTAGCAATTATAGACCTGTTAGTTTGACTTCAGTGGTGGGCAAATTAATGGAAAAAGATACTTAGAGATAATATATATAAGCATCTGGATAAACAGGGTCTGATTAGGAACAGTCAACATGGAGTTGTGCCTGGAAGGTCATGTTTGACTAATCTTCTTGAATTTTTTGAAGAGGTTACTAGGGAAATTGACGAGGGTAAAGCAGTGGACGTTGTCTATATGGACTTTAGTAAGGCCTTTGACAAGGTTCCTCATGGAAGGTTGGTTAAGAAGGTTAAACTGTTGGGTATAAATGCCAGAATAGCAAGATGGATTCAACAGTGGCTGAATGGGAGAAGCCAGAGGGTAATGGTGGATGGCTGTTTGTCGGGTTGGAGGCAGGTGACTAGTGGGGTGCCTCAGGGATCTGTGTTGGGTCCTTTGTTGTTTGTCATTTACATCAATGATCTGGATGAAGGGGTGGTAAATTGGATTAGTAAGTATGTAGATGATACCAAGATAGGGGGTGTTGGGGATAATGAAGAGGATTTCCAAAGTCTAGAGTGATTTAGGCCATTTGGAAAAATGGGCTGAAAGATGGCAGATGGAGTTTAATGCTGATAAATGTGAGGTGCTACACCTTGGCAGGACAAATCAAAATAGGACGTACACGGTAAATGGTAGGGAATTGAAGAATACAGTTGAACAGAGGGATCTGGGAATAACCGTGCATAGTTCCTTGAAGGTGGAATCTCATATAGATAGGGTGGTAAAGAAAGCTTTTGGTATGCTCGCCTTTATAAATCAGAGCATTGAGTATAGAAGCTGGGATGTAATGTTAAAATTGTACAAGGCATTGGTGAGACCAAATCTGGAGTATGGTGTACAATTTTGGTCGCCCAATTATAGGAAGGATGTCAACAAAATAGAGAGAGTACAGAGGAGATTTACTAGAATGTTGCCTGGGTTTCAACAACTAAGTTACAGAGATAGGTTGAATAAGTTAGGTCTTTATTCTCTGGAGCGCAGAAGGTTAAGGGGGGACTTGATAGAGGTCTTTAAAATGATGAGAGGGATAGACAGAGTTGATGTGGACAAGCTTTTCCCTTTGAGAATAGGGAAGATTCAAACAAGAGGACATGATTTCAGAATTAAGGGACAGAAGTTTAGGGGTAACATGAGGGGGAACTTCTTTACTCAGACAGTGGTAGCTGTGTGGAATGAGCTTCCAGTGGAAGTGGTGTCGGCAGGTTCATTGGTATAATTTAAAAATAAATTGGATAGGCATATGGATGAGAAGGGAATGGAGGGTTATGGTATGAGTGCAGGCAGGTGGGACTAAGGGAAAAAAGTTGTTCGGCACGGACTTGTAGGGCCGAGATGGCCTGCTTCCGTGCTGTAATTGTTATATGGTTATATGGTTAACTGTGAATAGCTTGGCAAAAATGAACCCACAGTAAAAGCGTATTGGAAACTAAGAGCAATCACCTGTCTAACTATTGAGCAGAAGTTTACTACTGGAGATCCACTGTACCAAAAGCTGTTATATAAAATAGAAATGAATGTAATAAAGTGAATTTTGTGAATAAAGTTTTCAGTTTTTGCAGAAAGGTTTAGGGTACGAGTTCGTAAATGGAATTGTCCAGTTTAAATTTATACTCTGAAACCCGATGAAAAATAAACAGTTTCTCTTTCATCATGAAAGGGGAGAAAATTTGACGTTAGTCAAAAGTACGTGGAATGTGAAATATTTCCATACACAACCTGTTAACCAGACAAAGTTAACTAAAGGTATAAGATTCTATAGAAAGAAAACAGACATAGAAATTAGGTGCAGGATTAGGCCATTCGGCCCTTCGAGCCTGCACCGCCATTCAATATGATCATGGCTGATCATCCAACTCAGTATCCTGTACCTGCCTTCTCTCCATACCCCTGATCCCTTTAGCCACAAGGGCCACATCTAACTCCCTCTTAAATATAGCCAATGAACTGGCCTCAACTACCTTCTGTGGCAGAGAATTCCAGAGATTCACCACTCTGTGTGTGAAAAATGTTTTTCTCATCTCGGTCCTAAAAGATTTCCCCCTTATCCTTAAACTGTGACCCCTTGTTCTGGACTTCCCCAACATCGGGAACAATCTTCCTGCATCTAGCCTGTCAAACCCCTTAAGAATTTTGTAAGTTTCTATAAGATCCCCCCTCAATCCTCTAAATTCTAGTGAGTACAAGCCGAGTCTATCCAGTCTTTCTTCATATGAAAGTCCTGACATCCCAGGAATCAGTATGGTGAACCTTCTCTGTACTCCCTCTATGGCAAGAATGTCTTTCCTTAGATTAGGAGACCAAAACTGTATGCAATACTCCAGGTGTGGTCTCACCAAGACCCTGTACAACTGCAGTAGAACCTCCCTGCTCCTATACTCAAATCCTTTTGCTATGAATGCTAACATACCATTCACTTTCTGCTGCACCTGCATGCCTACTTTCAATGACTGGTGTACCATGACACCCAGATCTCGTTGCATCTCCCCTTTTCCTAATCGGCCACCATTCAGATAATAGTCTACTTCCCTGTTTTTGCCACCAAAGTGGATAACCTCACATTTATCCACATTTATACTGCATCTGCCATGCATTTGCCCAGTCACCCAGCCTATCCAAGTCACCTTGCAGCCTCCTAGCTGCAACATACATTTAATTCAGTCAAAACATTTTTGTTAAAGGTCTAATAGTTTTTACGTGTCTATGTTCTCCACTCCTTTCGTCAAGTTGACTTTTCTTCAGGTAATTAGCAAGCTCAAAAAGATGTAGAGGCAGCATAACAGTTTAAGTAGCAACACGAAAAGAAAGTGGGGAAATTAAAAAATAAAATGCCAGTGTGATGTGTGATATTGGAGCAAATAAAAAAAATCCAATGTTACAAAAAACAAAAAAAGAAAATGTTGGAGGAACAAGGAGCATTTCGGATGACCAGTTCTTCATGCTTAAGATTACTTTTGAATGGGCAAGAAATATGTTTTGTAAAAAAAACCACGATATTTTGCATGTTAATATTGAAAATTAAATTATTTGAATTTAGCAAAATTTACACCAATCTATTTTTCCCATTACCCCAGAAAATGGTTTATTGCTATTTAACCATAGATACGATAAGAAAATTGGTCTGCCAACAGTCACAAAACATAAGGTACACAAAAAACTTGAAATTAAAAGTGAAAACAAAAATAAATAGACAAGCAACTGCTGGCTGGCTGCCGTGTGCACAGTGCCTTCACCAGAACAAATGAGCAAACACAGACTTTTCTAAATTAGTGCCCCCCCCCCCTCCTCCTCCACACCGGGTCCCCCTTTGTACTCCCATTGTCCCTCACTGCAGTCTCCCCACGCCATGTCCTCCATTGTTCTTTGTGGAGGTTCCCCGACGCTGAGTCCTCCATTGTTCTTCACGACACTCCCCCGTGAAGAACAATGGTGGCCTTCTTGGTATCTTTGATTAGACATAATTGTAAGTTTGCTAATGAGCCAGAGTAAAAGCATAACTTGTAATATAAGTAATATTTTATGATTGCAAGATTGGTCAAAACGTTTTACTTAAGAAATGAACATTTCTATGGAGTTTAATTAATGTACTCACTTACAGACCCTTTGTCGAAGTTCATTACGCAGCTGATTTTTGTTAAGAGTTGGATTCCACTCATGATTAGCCAAGTGGTTGGACACAAAATTATCAACTCTCTGTCTGAGATTCTGATAGGCTGGCTACACAAAAGAAAATGGATGAAATCAAGCCAACAATTACTCACATTTACCTTTCATGCACAAACATGTTTCCCCTTTACATGCCTCATCCCAGGTGACAAAAGAAAACCAATCTAAATCCTCTCCACGCTTCCTGGCATAGTTAGTAGATTCTCCAACCTTGTGGGTTTTCACAGGGTGCTGGGCACTTTGTGTCCTCCCACCTTTTAAAGATGTCCAGGTTAATAGACCAATTGGCCACTGTAAACTGCCTCAAGTGGGTAATTCGGTAAAATAACCTGGAGGGAACTGTACGGAAAGCTGGGAAAATAGAAATTGTGCTAGTGTAGGATTTATGCGAGTTAGCTTGGTTTGCACATTCGACCCGATTCTCTGCTCCATCGCTCTGTCATAGGCTATCCTACAGATGATTAGACGGGGAAAGGGAAAAAAAAACAGGATAAAAACCAATAATGACTTATTCCAGATCAGAAGTTAAGTTTCCTGTTATACATCATGTTGATATTCACAAGCACATGAACAAATATGTGTTTTCACATTTCAGTTTCATCGGAATGAATATTTTGCATGGGCATCTTTACTATATGCAAGTTACTTATCAAAGATATTTTTCCATAACATTCAAGCATTTCACAAGGTCTAATGAAGTTCTCTATTTTCAAAAGGATTTAATTTGCTTCCGTGACATTTTACATGGCTTCCCCAAACAAAGAGCATATTTTTATCTTTGTTAATAGTGTATAAAAAAAGTATCTTTAAGAACAACTGAGGAAAGCACAGGAATTATCCAGCAAGATTTGGAATTCTATTCCAAGAAAAGAATATATGAACTGACTTAGAGGACATTTTGTACTCTGTAGATATGCTTCTAGTTTGTTTTTTCACTCAATCATTTTTCCAAAAAAAAAATCAAACTTGATCTAAAAAAAAGTAGCTCAGCTCCAGGCAGCATCTCTGGAGAACATGGGTTGGTGACATTTCGGGTCAGGAACCTTTTACAGACTGATGATGGTGAGGGAAGATGGAGGGTGATGGAAGGTAGAAAGCTACGATGGGGGCAGAACAGAGCATGGCAAATTAAGGGGGAGGGGAGCAGTAGGCAATGGGCAAATAAAATAACTGGCAAATGGTTGGACAAAGGCCAGAGACAAACACTCCCCAAGTAGAATAAGAGGAGCTGTTTATCCAGTTTGTGTGCGTCCTTCCTCACTCTCGCAATGGAGGTTGTCCAAGGCAGAAAGGTCAGTACGGAAATGGGAAGAGGAGTTAAAATGGTTAACAAAATGGAGAGCCTGCAGGCCTTGATGGACTGAGCATAAGTGTTTAGCGAAACAGTCACCTAGTCGGTCCCTCTGATGTAAAGGCGGCTACATCAGGAACAGCAAATGCAGTACATGAGGTGCACGTGAACCTCCGTCTCACCTGGAAGGACTGCAGGGGCCCCTGGATGGAGGTGAGAGAGGATGCATATGGACAGATGTTACTTCTGAGGTTGCAGGGCAATGTATCTGGGGTAGGGGTGGTTTGGTGCAGGGTAAGGGATGAGTGAACCTTGCAGAGGGAGTAGTCTTTGCAGAAGGCAGAAAGAGGTGGAGATGGGAAAAATTTGCCTGGTGGTGGGACCACGTTGAAGGTGGCAGAAATACAGGAGAATAATGTATTGGATGTGGAAGCTGGTAGGATGAAAGGTTAAGGACCAGGAGAACACTATTCTTGTTTCGTTTAGGGCAAGCAGAGCATAACCATGGGACAGAGGAGACACAGATGAAGGATCCATCTTACAATAGCATGGGGGGGGGGGGGATGAATCATGTTCGCTAAAGAAAGAGGGCCTCTCGGATGTCGTAGAATGGAAAGCCTCATCTTGGGACCAGAAACGGCGGAGTTGGAGAAAATGAGAGTAGAGGAACACGTCTTTGCAAGAGGCATAGTGGGAAAAGGTGTAGACCAAACAACTGTGTAGTAGAAGGTACACAGAAATGCTGGTGAAACTCAGCGGGTGCAGCAGCATCTATGGAGCGTTAAGGAAGGGGAGAAGACAGCAAGGGCTAGCAAAACTGGGAGAATTCAACGTTCATGCCATCCGGACGCAAGCAACCCAGGCGGAATATGAAGTGCTGTTCCTCAATTTCCGGTGTTGCTCACTCTGGCAATGGAGGAGACCCAACCCCAGGACAGAGAGGTCGGATTGGGAATGGGAGGGGGAGTTGAAGTGCTGAGCCACCGGGAGTTCAGGTAGGTTATTGCGGACTGAGTGGAGGTGTTCGGCGAAACGATCGCCCAACCTCCGCTTAGTCTCCCCGATGTAAATCAGCTGACATCTAGAGAAGCGGATGCAGTAGATGAGGTTGGAGGAGATGCAGGTGAACCTTTGTCGCACCTGGAACGACTGCTTGGGTCATGGAATGGAGTCGAGGGGGGAGGTGAAGGGACAGGTGTTGCATTTCTTGCGGTTGCAACGGAAAGTGCCCGGGGAGGGGGTGGTACGGGAGGGAAGGGAAGAATTGACAAGGGAGTTGCGGAGGGAGCGGTCTTTGTGGAAGGCAGACATAGGGGGAGATGGGAAGATGTGGCGAGTGGTGGGGTCACGTTGGAGGTGGCGGAGGATTATTTGTTGTATTTGCCGGCTGGTGGGGTGAAAGGTGAGGACTAGGGGGACTCTGCCCTTGTTGCGAGTGCGGGGATGGGGAGAGAGAGGAGTGTTGCGGGGTATGGATGAGACCCTGGTGCGAGCCACATCTATGGTGGCGGAGGGGAATCCCCGTTCCCTGAAGAACGAGGACATTTCCGATGCCCTGGTGTGGAACGTCTCATCCTGGGAGCAGATGCGGCGTACGCGGAGGAATTGGGAGTAGGGGATGGAGTCTTTACAGGGGGCATGGTGGGAAGACGTGTAGTCCAGATACCCATGTGAGTCAGTTGGTTTGTAGTGTATGTCGGTCAGAAGTCTGTCCCCTGCGATGGAGATGGTGAGGTCAAGGAATAGTAGGGAAGTGTCGGAAATGGTCCAGGTGTATTGGAGTGCTGGATGGAAGTTGGTGGTGAAGTCAGTCAGTTGTGTGTGGGTGCAGGAGGTGGCCCCAAAGCAGTCGTCAATGTAACAGAGGTAAAGGTCGGGGATGGGGCCCTGGTACGTATTGAACAAGGATTGTTCAACGTACCCGACAAAGAGGCAGGTGTAGCTGTGTAGTAGACGTCAGTCGATCGTCTCCTCCTTTGTCAGAATCAGGCCACATACAATCTGGAGGAAAGGCATCTCGTGTTCTACTTGGGTAGCTAGCCACCTAATGGAACATTGTATTCTTCAATTTTAGGTAATTAACTTACAAACACCCTTCCCCCCCTGAGAAAACATTTAACTGTCATCCCTTACAAGCAAACCGAGGGGGTGAAAAGGGAATAGGAAACGAGGGATGCTACAAGATCTGATGGCAGCAGAGGCGGGTGTGGGGCAGACAGGGCGCAGAGAGCGCTGGTGTAGTTACCGGGCCGCGGTATGTGGAGGTTCGGAAGGTCTGGGAGCGGTCCAAGGCCTGGCGCAGAGGCCGAGGCCCGTTAACCATCCCTGCGCCGGGTGCGGGCACGCCGAGCGGCCCGATGGGGAACAACGTGGGCCCGGGCGGGGCAGTCACCCCTCACCTTCGTGTCGACATCGGCGAGGCAGTCTCTGCGGAACTCGTCGAACAGACCGCGGTTCTTCAGATGATCCACGATCTTGGCGATGACGTTGGGGTCTTCAGGCGGCAGGTTTTTGGCCATGGCTGGGGTGAGGGGGGGGTGGGGGAGGGGGGCGGATGGAAACCCGGGTTTAATGACAATGGCGGCGGTAACGGGGAGGGAGGAGTGAGTGTGAACCGTGAACCCTGCGCCGATTCGCCCGCCGTCCGTCAACTACTTCCGCCGGGTAGCGGGAAACACGCGGTGCCGTCTGGGAAGTGTAGTTTAATTTGGCTGACGTACGTTGAGATACTACAATACCCAGATGACACCGCGTCCCACAGCGCCTGCGCTCAGGTTGGAACCCAGAGGGAACATTTCATTCCATCTCACACCATGGGACTAGTTGACTCTCAAGCAAAGCAAAGCAAAGCCATTGAACAGGGAATAGTCTTGCAATATCCGTTTATTTTAAGTGAAAGCATGGATGAAGGTTAACAGTTTCGGCTTAACCGTTCAGAAACATAACTTTCCAGAGATTAAACATTTCAAACGCATACTCACCTTATTTAAGAGTCAAGAGAGTCAATTTAATTGTCATTTGGACCCCTGGAGGTCCAAACGAAATGCCGTTTCTGCAGCCATACATTACATTACACACAAATAGACCCCAGACACAACATAATTACATTTAACATAAACATCCATCACATAGCTGTGATGGAAGGCCAAATAAACTTCTCTCTCCACTGCACTCTCCCCCCCCCCCCCGATGTCAGAGTCAAAGTCATAGCCCCCGGCTGGCGATGGCGATTGTCCCGCGGCCATTAAAGCCACGCCGGGTGGTGCGAGGTCGCACACCGGGTCTTGGTGTTGGAGACCCCGGTGTGCGCTCGCAGAGTCCGCGGCCATTCCAGCCGCGCGGGGCAGTGGTGTCAGGCCCCGCTCCAGGAGCTCTTCGACCCCGCAACTCGGGCGGGAGAAGTCGCCGCCGCAAAAGCCCCGAAAAGCGGTCTCCCCCCAGGGAGCCGTGGGCTCCCGGCGCCGTCGTCCACAGACCTGTAGAGAGCCTCCGACTCTCCGGCAGCAGCAGCAGCAGCAGATTAATTAGATTTCGGTATTTCTCATTGATGTTATGAGGGAATATCCCCTTCGCTTTACTGTAATATGAAAGCTGACATCCTTGTAATAATCGACACAAAATGCTAACATAACTTTGCAGGACAGGTGGCATCTCTGGAGAAAAGGAATGGGTGATGTTTCAGGTTAAGTAAACCAGCATTTGCAGCAAAGATCCTCTTTTGCAGTTCCTTCCTACACACCCTTGTAATAATGTTGTTTAGTTCTAAAGCAACTTTTTCTAGGTCCGAAAATAAGCGTTTTCTGTTGACATTCTTTCTTTCATTGTCTAAAATTAGCAAAGGCGCTCAATCAATAATGTAATTTAATAAAGGCAAATGTTTGGAAGAAGACAGACAAAAAATGCTGAAGTAACTCAGCAGGACAGGCAGCATTTCTGGAGAGAAGGAATGGATGATGTTTTCAATGACGTGCGGTGAGGTCAATGGCTGGGGAGGCACTAGCTATTATCAGTGACCAGGCCCTCCCTGTATTGATCGCCACGTCTCCCCGGGGAGAGAGTGGTGGAGCTTGGGCTGTGCGTGTTAAGCAAGGCGACTGGAAGGGCGGGAGCGTTGCCCCGAGACCGTGAGGGAACAACCCACCTCCCCCCTTTCCATTCCCCCTCACACCCCCTTCCACATCTACCCCTTGCTTCCCCCTCCACCCCTCAACTCTCTTTCCCCCCTCCACCCGGGGTAGATCTACCCGAGCTGAGAGTACATTACTCCAGCGCGGGGCCCCCTAAGGCGCGGGGCCCAATTGGGAGCTCTTAGCGGCCCAGTGCCTCGGAATCGGCCAACCTACAAATACAAATCAACTAATCAACCTACCAGTCAGCGCCACCCGCGGCTTGAAAGTCAGCGCCGCCAGCGGTGGAATCCAGTGCGGCGCCGCCGCTGCTGCAGTTAGCTAGCGTGGAGGGAGAGTGAGGTAGCATCAATTACGTGGGCTGAACCTACGTAATTGACGCTCGCTCTCCCTCCACTGGGCTCAAGACACACCCCCTCAGTGAGGCAGATGTGATCGGTGCCTCCCCTGGTGCTTTTTCATTGCAGTTTTATGACGAGACCAGCGAGCCTAAATTTAATATATTTATATGTGAAATAAGGTACCTGGGCTATGGAAGACGAGGACATGTAATGAAGGGGTTTACAAATATTACATTGGTTCTTCTTCTTCGAGTCCATTGCAATCTCAGATGTCGTTCTGCCAGTATCTGGCGCAGGTCACAGCTGGTCGAGTCAGTTCAGCCAGGTCCTGGGGGCTGCACTGGGGAGCGTCGTCACACTCCAGTAGGTGGGACAGTGTCTGTACTGCTCCACAGCTGCATGTGTCTTCTGCCTGGTAGTTCCATGCTTTCATAAGTGCTTTGCACCTCCCCTGCTCCACTCGTAATCTGTTGAGGGTCTTCCAGGTTGGCCATGGGAGGTCGTGCCCGCTGGCGAGGCATTCAGTCGGAGTGATTCCTCTCTCCATCCAGTCGTGGGCTCATGTGTTGAGCTGGTTCCATTCATCTTTCCAGATGTTGGTCCTTGCTGTTTCTTTGGTTGTCTGGAGAGGTGGGACTGTCTGCAAGAAACTGGCTCTAGATTTCAGTCGGGGTGGAGGTGCTGTGTGTCCGTGCAGGGGGTGCCTGGTATCGATCTCCCTGTGCTCTCCACTCGTCTTGGGCAACGATGGATCATCTGATATGGGGGGGGGGGGGGGGGGGGGGAATACCAGCTAGGGCGTAGAGGCACGGGACTGGCGTTGTCTTTATGCATCCCGTGATAATGCGGCAGGTGTCGTTGAGGGCTGTGTCAAATAGTTTGGTGTGGTGGGAGCGGCTCCAGCTTGAGCACGCGTATTCAGCTGTGGAGAAGCACAGGGCTAGGGCAGTTGCACGGATGGTTGGTGGATCAGCGCCCCACTTTGAGTTTACCAGTTTGCGCAGGATGTTGTTGCGAGTGTTGACCTTGGCTTTGGTGTTCTGAAGGTGGGTTTTGAAAGAGAGTGTCCTGACGAGTGTGACTCCGAGGTACACAGGGTGGAAGTGGTTGGAGAGTTTGTGGCCATCCCATGATACGCTCAGTTGTTTTCCTGCATCTCGATTTTTAAGATGGAAGCTGCATAGTTGGGTTTTTGATGGGTTGTGGCTTCAGGTGGTTGTTATTGTAGTAGGTTGTCATCTCTTGGAGGGCGCTTTCCAGGACAGACTCGATCTTCTGGAAGTTCTCCTGTTGGGTGGTGATGCAGAGGTCATCAGCATAGATGAAGCAGCGGCATTGTGGGGGAAGTGGTTGGTCGTTGGTGTAGATGTTGAAGAGGAGGGGGGCCAGTACGCTGCCTTGTGGTAGGCCATTCTTTTGGGCTTTCCATTTGCTCTTCTTGTCGTTTAGTTGAAAGAAGAAACGCCTGTTGTTGAGAAGGCTTTTGATGACTTAGCACAGGTCGAGGTCACAAGTCATGGTGCCGTGCTGGACAGTGTCGTAGGCAGCGGTGAGATCTATGAAAGCTGCTCCGGTGATGAGTTTGCACTCAAAACTGTCCTCAATGTGTTGGGTGAGGTTCAGTAGCTGCCCGGCACAGGAGCGGCCAGGGCGGAAACCAGCTTGATCTTTAGTAAGCTTGGAGTCTATAATTGGCATAAGGCGTTGGAGTAGTAGCCTCTCGTAGAGCTTGTAGGTGATGCAGAGGCGGGAAATGGGCCTGTAGCTCTTTGGGGATGATGGGTCCTTTCCAGGTTTGGGAATTGCGACCGTCTTGGCCTTTATCCATACAGGTGGGGTTGTTTTCTGTGCCATGCATGAGTTCAGCATTGCTAGGAACCAGGTCTTTGCTTTAGGTCCAAGGTGCTGTATCATTTCCGTCAGTACATCATCGATTCCTGCTGCTTTCCCAGGTTTCAGCATGCTCATTGCAGCTTCGAGTTCTTCTAGGTCGAAGGGCTTGGTGAGGGCGCTGGCTGGTTGTAGGTGGTCTGTTACCGCTGTCCGGCGGTATTCTCCTGTGGGTCTGCGCCGATTTTGGCTACGACCGTTTGCCACCAGCTGTGCTGCAACTGAGTTTGCTGTGACTGTTGTGAGCGTGGGCGGTGTGGTATGGTCTTCACCGAGGCGGCGG
Source organism: Leucoraja erinaceus (assembly GCF_028641065.1). NCBI lineage: Eukaryota > Metazoa > Chordata > Chondrichthyes > Rajiformes > Rajidae > Leucoraja > Leucoraja erinaceus. Next base: position 30,164,264 of record NC_073387.1, on the reverse strand, counting down.
ATTGTGGCCCATGCCTTCCTGCTGTTATTGGTCATGTTGGTGTTTTCTATCAACTCCTTCCAGACTTGCCTTCGGTCCTCCCCAACTGTGTTCAACAGGATCTCTCCGAGTTCCATGGTGGTGGAGGAAAAAGAGTCCTCGTGATATGCCCTGTGGTAGGCTTTCAGTAGACCGCTGGATGTTTCCGACAGCCCAGGGATGTACTCGGTCTGGCATTCTCTTGGTATATGTCGCCTGGCTGACCTTTTCAGCAGTTCTGTGAACATGGTATAGTTGTTGGGGTGTGATGGAATACTGGGGATGGAGTCTTCGATCTCCTGTTGGAATGACAGCCAGTCGGCCTTCCGCAGATTGAACCTTCTGCGGAAGGGGACGGTTGTTGCTTGGAGAGCGGATCGGATGGTTATGGTGATTGGCCGGTGTTGCGTATGGGGGATAGGGTCCAGGACCTCTTTCACAGCTCTGGATGATAGTTCGCTGCTCACGCAAACAAGGTCTGGGTTATATCCTTGTTTCCATCTGGCACTGTGGAAAGATTTTGGTAGTTTGGCGTCATGGATCAGAGTCAGGTGTTTCGACTCGAGCCAGGTTTCGACTTCATCTCCATCTTGATTGTTCACTTCATAGCCCCACAGTGAGCTATGGGCATTGAAGTCCCCAATGCTAATGTGGTATTTCCTCTTGCGTCTGTCTGGCAGTTCAGAGTGGAGGAACGGACTTTGGGGGGGTTTATACACTGATGTGACAGATATGTTTGGGAGGGCAACTGTGATGGTTTCCATTTGCCCTTCGGTGGTGTACGTGCAGACCTCTTCGATCGCGAGGTTTGGTCTGCTGAATACAGCTGACCCATACTGTCTGTGTCGGATCTCGGCCACCAGCTTCATTCTAGGGATGGCTGGTCGGTGTTGTGTAGGGCCGATGTGGGTGTCCTGCATGCACACTATGTCGAAGCGTTTGGCTGCTGTCGCTAGTATGTCTGCCTTGCATCTGGAGAAGCCTTCAATATTGATTGAGGCGATTGACAGTGCAGGCCCCGAGGTGGGCGACTGTCTGTGGCGCTTCGGCATCGTCATCTAGTAGATTGCTTGGGTAAGTATACAGATATTGGCCTACTGGTGGTAATAATATCAGATTATACCATTCAGTGTTTCCCAGGCTGCACCACGGGGAGGTTTCTGTTTAGCAGCCTTACATTGGTGACATACAGAGAGATAGTAACAGGCACGCGCTTATGGCCCGCTTCACCCAGTTTCTGAGGGGTTGCGCAATCAGATGGGAGGCTCAGCTCGTCACTGCCTCACCTCTCATCTCTCCCTGTATTTGCAGTGGAGCTGCACATATTTAGCGATTTTGACTATAAAAAATGTTTAGATACATATAGAAATCACATTTATAACAGATCAGTGGAAAAATCTTTATATTTATTTTATTTTATTATTATTTTTCTTTACTTTTCTTAACAGCTATTTTCATTGGGAGTATGACAGATGGAGCTCTGCCTCCCCTGACCGCACGTCCCTGGACATTTTGGGTCGAGACGCTTTTCAGACTGAGAATCAGGAGAGAGGGAGTCTAGAGATATGGCGGGGTAAGGTGTGAGAATGGCAAATCAAAGCAGACGATGTTCAAGGAAATGTAGAATGGGTCATTGTTAGCTGAGGGGAAGATGACAACGAGGTATACAAAGTAAAATTAATCAGGAGAAAACTAGTCAGAGAACTAGGGTGGGGGAGGAACAGAAAAAGAGGGAAAACAAGGGTTACTTGAAGTTAGTAAAATCAATATTCATAATGCTCAGTCACAGTTGTAAGTTGCCAAACCAAAGTCTGAAGAAGGGTTTCGGCCCGAAACGTTACCTATTTCCTTCGCTCCATAGATGCTGCTGCACCCGCTGAGTTTCTCCAGCCTTTTTGTGTAACCTTCAATTCTCCAGCATCTGCAGTTCCTTCTTAAACAAAATATGAGGGACGTGTTTCAATCCTGGAAAAATATATGATGTACGTTTTAATTTTGTTGTCCACTTGGTGGCAGCAGACTATGTTCCGACTGACTCACTCACCATCCTAAATCATTCCATGATGCAGGAAATACAAAGAAACGAGGTAGGCCCATAAATCTGTTCAGTTTAGTTCTTCCCTGCAATTCAGATAAAAGACATTCCAAGGTCCCAACATCACAAATAAATATTTAAGTGAATGTATGATCATAATCAAGATAAGAGGTTCAGACCAAATTTAAATATAGAACGTGAATCTTTTCTCGACTACAGAAATGATCAGTGTCTAACGTGCAAATGATTGTTTTCTAATTTCCATACCTGCTCTCATTTTGGCTTTGTTATTAAACTGACAGTCACAAGTTGTAGACACTCTTCTATTTTAAAAGGCAGGATAAACATTGCAAGCAATGGAAATTTCCAGCATCTCTAGATGAGAAACAATTAACATGTTCAGCTCACTGACTCTTCAGAATAGGGGTTGGTACACAGTTATCTGGATAATCTCTCAATGTTGGCTGGAGATATTCCGACAGGTTTCATTACATGTCATTTTACCACCAGCTACCTTGTCCAGTCAAATAATAATTTGTTCCTATTTCCAACATTTTTATAATGAGTACCAGTATCCAAAGATTTTTTTTAGTAACATAAAGATCTGTAATTTTGATTTTAAATTGTTCACAGCAGAGTTCTGGGTATTATTTTTTGCTTTTAAGAACAAACCCACAGCCACCAGAAGAGGGCGTCTAGTAACCTACACCTATTTCAAACCAGAGGAGTGTTGCTACACATTTGTTCCTGTTTCTCTGCATGTAGTTATCTGAATGTTGCAATACATATACTTGAATACCTGCAACTAAATTTAATTTTGCCTTCACCCACTTTGTAGACACAGACAATTCTAGCAACAGTTAGTGGCAAACCTTGGTGAACTTTGGTAGATAAAAATGCTGGAGAAACTCAGCGGGTGAGGCACCATCTATGGAGTGAAGGGAATAGGCAACGTTTCGGGTCGAAACATTTCTTCAGGCTTCTTGGTGAACTTTGCCCTAGTTTTAGTCAGGCTTCTGACAGCTATTTCACGGCACTGCACCCATGAATGTTCCAGCTAATATCAGCTGACCTCTCACATTCTGGGAGGTTCCAAATCTGTTTGAACCACACCACACCACACCACACCACACCACGTGGTGCAATTGTACATTAAACTATTATTGTCACTTAGTCGACAGGGCAATGAAAACACAAATGTTATTAGTGGAATTTAACTAGCTCATTCAAAAGACATTAAGGGAATGCTAAAAGAAAAACAAAACATAACAAAATACTGATGTACTTTTACACAATGAGTGAAGAAATATTGAATATAAAGTAGCAGATAAAGTAGCAGTAAGTACTGTGAGGAACAATGGAGATAAAAAGACCAAGACCAACCGTCAGCTTATGTTTCTATGTTCAGTAAAAATATTATATAGTGATACGATACGATAAGGGAAATTGGTCTGTATGCAAGTTAGCAAGTATTTATTAGCTGAATTATTGGTGGTCTATACAGCAATGTCCAGGCAACCATTAGCTGCGAGATAAGAAAGTCAATTATTCACTGTTGATTATAACAGTTTTATTATGCCATCTATTATTGAGTGGATTATTTGAAGAGGAAGTCCTGTGCAGGAACCATATGTGATACCAGGCATACTAATAGGACATTTGCAAATTGCAACAGAATCACTCAAATGTTCAATGTGTCTGCCAGGGGATCAGTGCTAATATTGTGCCATTTTTACTCTGAATTCGCTTAGTTAATACTAGGAGTTTCTATAATTGCACCCTTAGTTTTTATAGATACAGAATGGAAACAGGCCCTTCGGCCTACCGAGTCTGTGCTTATCATCGATCCCAGATACTAGTTCTATGTTATCCCACTTTTGGGTAAGATGAATTAAAGCAGAATGGAGATGATAGGAAATGGGTCATTGTTATAGTTAATATGAATTTTCAGAAAGTATCACATTTTAATGTGGCTTTCACTGGAATGTTAAAATTCATGGCCCATAGGCTGGGGCTTCTTATTATTAAAAATAGACAACTTGCTGTAGTAACTCTGCAGGACAGGCAGCATCTCTGGAGAAAATGGATAGATGATGTTTTGGGTCAGTCTTCAGACTGATAGTGGAAAAGAGAGTGTGGGGGGGGGGGGGGGGGGGGAGGGAGAAGGAGGTAACAGATTACCTCAAGCAGGATGGTTCCCTGATAAACCAATTGTTGGGCAGGGACAGTGTGATCCCGAAAGGGATACATAGTTACAAACTATGGGGAGGCTAGGCCACAGCCTTCCCATTTTCACACATTAAAGATTTTAAAACAGCTCGAAAACTCAACCATTTCGGAAAAACCTCCCTGAGTTACGTCACAATGCACTCGCAAGGCAGGACGGCGCACTCCGGGAAGGAGGGGCACTCCAGCGCTTGCGTGGCGGCGGCTGCCGGTGACCGACTCATGACGGGTAGGGTGGTGCTGGAGCTGGAGAGAGGGCTGAGCCCGGGGCTTGGGATGGGGCCATGACCGAGGCCGAGAAAGAAGGCGCTGCTGGTACCAAGGACGAGCCTGGGTCCGTGGTCAGGGAGGAGCCCAGAAATGAAGTCATAGCCTGCACTATAGCCCATGGCGGCTGAGCTGATGGCTGGAGTCTACAGCCAGGGCCGGGCCGAGTACGAGAACCAAGTTCCAGGCCCTGGCGCTGCTCTACAACCTAGGTAGGTCCTGGGGCAAGGAATGGCAGTGAGGGGAGGAGGATGAGGGAAATGAGGAGGAGGGAGATGGGGTGGGAAGTGGGGTGGTGGAGGTAGATGGGGGGTTGTGGAGAAGAGAGATGGGGAGGGATGGAGGAGATGCACCCTTCCTATCTACCCTCACATCCACCCTCTTTTCCCCCTTCCCTCTCTACACCCCTCCCTCTCTACCCCCCTCCCTCCCTCGTCCTCTCCCTCTCTACCTTCACCCCACTCCACCCTCTCTCTATCTCTACCCCCTTCCTGTCTGCCCCTCCCTCTCAACCCCTCCCTCTCTACTCCCCTCCCTCTCCCTTACCCCCTCCCTCTCTACTCCCCTCCCTCTCTACTTCCCTCCCTCTCTACTCCCCTCCCTCTCTACCCCCCTCCCCCTCCCTCTCCCTCTCTAACCCCCTTCCTCACCCATCCCCCTCCCTCTCTACCGCCCTCTCTGCCCTCGTCCCTCTTTGCCCCCCCCTCTCTACGCCCCCTCCCTCTCAACCAGCTCTCCCTCTTCCCCCCCCCTCCCTCTCTATGCCCCCCACCCTCTCAACCACCCCTCCCTCTCTACCAGCCCTCCCTCTCCAGCGATTGAAGAGGGAGGGTGAAGAGGAGGAAGAGGGAGTGCTGGGCGATGAGGTGAAATGAGCCGCGCCTGCGCAGTTGGGGGCTATGCGTGAGTGATGCAATATTACGTTGGGGGAACGGGTGAGTGGTGGAATCTTGCGTTGGGAGCAGACCCAACGGTCTAGTCATCAATATAAATTCATTGGTCATTCATCAAATTCTTGTTTTTATTGTTCCTTTGTAAAACAACTTTGCTGCACTTCAAGAAATTTCAGTGAGATGTTTCAGATAGGCACAACGAAGGAATATGCAAGTTATTTCTTCATTTGCACTTGCCCTTTAATGGAAGCACTAGGAACTGCAGATGCTGGAATCTTCTGTAGAACACAGAGTGTTGGAGTAACTTAACAGGTCAAACAGCATCTGTGGAGGTCATGAATAGGTGGCATTACAGGTCAGGTCCCTTCTTCATTCTGAAACATCACCTTTCCATATCCTCCAGAGATGCTGCCAGACTTGCTGAGTTACACCAGAACTTTTTGTTCTACCCCTTTAATGGAAAAGGCTATATTGTTAAAAGGTTTGTGATTACATGACAGTTTAGAATAATAATGGAAAGATTTGGGGGCAATAAAATACAAGGAATTAAATGATGCTATAAATATTTCCATTACTGAAAAGATAAAAGTAAAACAGTTATTAAAAATAATGTCTTTCCTTAGAATTGTGGCATCAGGGAATGACACCACTCACAATAGGGTGAACTCACATGATTCATTTTAGTTACAGCGGTAAGGAATTCCAGGACTACATGGGGGTGCTGTCTCTCACAATCAGAGCACATGGGTAAATGACACTGGCAATCTCAGACTTGTTGCAGCAACTTCATCTTGATCTTCAAAGGAGGAGGCATGTGTCACAAGGGAACAGATTCAAGGATCTGACTTGTAAAACAGAGAAAAGGTACACTCGTCCATTAAGTTACAAATCAGTTTTATTAGCACGAGAGAGAATGACAATACTTGTCTCGGTATGTGCGGGGCCCGTTTTACAGCAGCACACCTCCCTCTGTCTCTGCCTCCGTCCGCGGCGCTGATCGCAACCCAGCCCGTCGATGAACCGCTCTCGTCAAGAACTACCATATGAGTTACCGGCGCCTGCCTTTAAACAGGCAGAAATAAGTCGTTGAAATAACTGCTAGTAAGTCCTGGTCAATAGCGCTGCTCCCAAATTCAAATTACAACCAATGGCCGGGACTGCATCCGAGCGAGACCCCCTCTCCACTTTGGAAACAAAGTGCTATCAGCCGCAGACTTGGCGAGCAAGGTAATACACACAGCGCTATCAGCTGTAGACTTGGTGCGTAGAGCAATACACATAGCACTACAGACTTGGCGCGCAAATGTAATACACACAGCGCTACAGACTTGGTGCGCAAAGGGTTAAACAGAGCGCTGTCAGCATAGTGCGTGGGGCATTAAACAAAGTACTGCTGATTGCAGTGATATGGTTCTAAATATAGTGCTACCGGCAACAGCGCTATGGTCTTTAAACATAGCACTATGGGTCTCAGACTGTTCGGGCAAAATTCCTGTATAACACAATGGCAATCTCAGGCTTCTTCCTGCAGTTCACCTTTGCTTCAAGAGGTGCTGACAGTACTGGTTTCTTCCTGGTGATTCAGCTTTGGGCTTGAAGAGGTAATGCTGGCAGTCTCTGGATTATCCTGGCAGCCAGTCATTGCCTGAGTGAATGGGCACAGTCCCTTTCAGTCTTCTCCCAGTATGTCTCTCTGGCTAAAGGGGTTTATAAGAGTAGGCTGACACAGTTCAAATGGCCAAGCAATCTCAGCTAATTACCAGCTCTTACTGGGGATGATGCTGAGGATTAGCCTCTTCTGGCCAGTCAGCCAGTTAAAGGGATCAGAGCGACATCCAAGGGAGAAGGTACTGTCACTGAATCCAGAATAATTTACGGCTGCCGTGGATTTTAAATTCAGTTAATAATCTGGAATGGACAACATTAAATCCACAAAACATTGTAATATCATAAATAAATATCTATTTATCTCATATTCTTCAGAGGATGAAATCTACCATCTTTACCATCTCTCCTATATGTGATTCCAGGCCTAGAGTGGTGTGATTGACTCTTATTTACTCTCTGTAATGAAAACACAGCCTCTAAATGCATCATAACCCCCTCTGTTAAAATGGAAAAGTGGATAAAACTGGATGCATCTCCTAGCCCAGTCAACTGTGCCAAGACTTCCTCATATTCATTCAGAGACCAGTGTCACAACTGGACGAGCTATCCCACAGACCAGTGAAACATCAGAATCATACCTTGCAGTAATGTGTCACATTCCTCCACAGCAATCCCTGGGTAGATGTGATCTCACTGATAGAACAGACCTACCAGGAGAAGCAATACAGAGAAAACAAGCTGCCCTGGAAATGCTCTGGATTGACTCCAAACTCGTGATGCCTTTCAGCATTGGGACAAGCATAGGTTACTACTCCTGCTTACCACACAGTGTCCTTCCCAGACTAATGATTATAAGCTCATTGACCAAGAATTGGAAGAAGCACTGAAAACACTAAGGAGAGTGATATAGCTGGAAGTTGGCATTCAATGGCTTGTAGCACCACAACTAAGCAAGCTTGTTGAGCCTTGAACGTCATGGCTACCAGAAAAGGAACTATGATGGGAAATGTAGATTGATTTATGCAAGAGAACCAATCATAGTAGAATAGCATCACTCACCCCATCCTACTGTACGATTTATACTAACACCCACTTCCTGCACTGGTCATTCTTGGAAGCGGTCATGATGTTCTAACAACTAACAACCTGCTGTACCGCTATAGTTTGAATACTGATTAAAGATGATCTTGGATTTTAGATTGTATTATTTAATAATTTACAGGAAGTGAATAGACATATACTGTAAAAAAGACCTGAAAATATACAGACATAGGCTGATGAGTGTCAAATAATATTTGTTCTATAAAAGTACCAGGCAATTATGGTATCCAACAAGAGAGAGACTAATCACGTACCTTTTGTGTTCAATTATATTATCATCACTCGGTTCCCTGCCATCAACGTGCTGGAAATGATGTTGACCATTCTGTGGCTGCAGGAGCAATGCAAAGACAAACTATGTTGTGACAAGTGATTCATTTCCTGATACAGAAAGCCTTCCAATTTTCTATAATACTCTTCACTTACCTAGAGGAGTACAGCTCTACAAACACCCAAAGGGCTCAGATTTATACGTCAAAGACATTCTGATTAACATCACATCCATCCACCGCAAGATATCTATCCCTCCGTTAATGTCGCAATGTTCCATCTACAAAATATACCAAATTTGCTCACCTAGGACATGTTAACACCCCTTCTCCCAATCTGTGGAAAATGGGATAATGGACAGCAGGTTCATGGGGAAAACCACAGCTTGCAGTTTCTCGTACATGTTGCAAACCATACTGACTTGAAAAACTAGAGCAGGTTAACATCCTGGAATTCCCTATCCAATAACATTATGGGGGGGGGGGGGGGGAGAGATTCATCTGATGTACTGCAGTGGTCCAAGAAAATATCTAATTACCAGCTTCATGAGGGAAATGAGGAAAGGACAAGAAATGCTGGTCTCGCCAATGTTGCCCACAACCCAAAATGTTACTAAAGTGTAACAGTGGAATTGGAATACTATATCACTCTGCTGATGCAGGATAACATTTGTGTTTCCTGCTGTAGATATCTATGTGGTGAGTGACGATTTCCGTGGACATTGTTTTAATATTTCCTTCTAGTTTCCATTGATTTGGTAGCGCAGTCGGGAATGAAACCAAACTACGGGTGTGTGAGGTGAGGGGGTGAAATTTGATTCCTGTATACATGCTTCCTCTCATTGGCACCATAGAATCACTTGTCTGCCAACCCGTGTAATTAAAAAGTCCATCTTGAAAAATGTCATGCTCTTTCAGATATTGAATGTCCCTTTATGGCATTTTCTGATTTTACATTTACAAGCAGAAATTAATTATTATTTCAAATGACTAACATTACTTAAAATTCATTTCATCAAAATCCTAATCATATTTCGACACATTGAAATCCCAGTTATACGCAGCAGGCTTATTGTAGGTGGGCTTGTGCTTTATTCAAGTAAAATAAAGCACTCACACTGTGCAGTGGCCATCACAGTTCCCATGGAAACTCTAATTGTTGCCAAGACAATCATGGACCTTACAATCAGTAGCAATAAGACAAAGAGGCTGCTGGATATTGAAATCCAATAATCTTTTAACATACATAAAGATGACAGAAATTAATTAGATACCTAAAATGGCTAAGTGCACCAAAATTGTTGAGGAAATATACATTTTCCCAACAAAAATAACAGATACTGTTTTATATTTATAACAATAGAGAAAATAACATAATTTATGAGTCATACATTTTCAGGAACTTTGACCAAAAGAATCAGCGCATCTTAAAATTGAAATAAGCAACTTGCTTTGGCAACGATACTACCATTAACGTTCTAATTCCAGAAAGGATTTCAGGACATATCTAAAGGGGAACGCTTCATATTGACCAAGTTATGAAGTGCGCAAGAGGTAAAGAATGAAAACCAATTAAGTATTAAGTCTGCTGTGTTCAAAATGGCTCTGTGGCCTAATCTTGCTGTATGGCTATAAGTTTCTGATTTTTATTTTGAGAATTTGGAAAAAAAATTAAAAACACATTGCAGCAAATTCTGTTGTCATCTGTAATGGAATTAAATTTTATTGTAATGCATTTCTTCATAAAATTGGCATATATAACCAGGAAAATGAGTAACGAGTTTGTTCCAAAGCAATGATGTATTGAAAATGTTTAGGTTTTGCCTAAAACTATTACAATAAAGCTCAAATGATTTATTACATTGAGAAATGTTACTGTCTTTAAACGTGCTTGTGTCTCTGTAACATTTACAATAGATTGGTGAGTTTCCTGCGGCTTATTTATCCTGTATCAGAATCTTTGAGTACTTGGTGACACTCCAAATCAAAGGAACATTACTTTTTATAAAATAACATTTAAAAATAAAAAAATACTTTAAGGAGGTTGGTTCCACATTGTGATATTTTCTTTTCTAAAGCCCTGTTCTCAGTGACTCAGTGCATTTGTTTCCAATAAAGAAAATGTGACAATAAAGGCAGCCGTTACACTAGCTTAGTACTCAGATTGACGTAATTATATTGCATACCTCGATGGCATATTAGGGGAAAATGTTCTTGTTACCACACATATGACTCAACAGAAATGCATATTAACTTAAATAAGTAGTTATGTAATAAGACAAATATATATGTTAAAGAAATGACACATATTTAGAGTCATGGACTCATAGCGCCATACAGCAAGGAAACAGAATCCTGGCGCAATTAATCTATACCAAGATGCCCTATCTCAGCTTGCCCCATATCCCTATAAACTTTCTAACCATGTACCCCCCCACCGCTGTGGATTAATGCAGCTGCTGTTAACGCGCATGCGCAGTTTTCCACGAGGTACGTTAGCTCACCCACCCCCTCCCCGTTCTTCAAAAGGCAGAAAGAACGAGAATGTTCTGCAGCAAGGACTCTATAGCTGTAGGATCTTTGTTCTGCAGATCCAAAGGTGAGGCTTCTTCTCACTGTCATCGCAGCTTGTGAAGCCCCGCACCTCCCATCCCCTGCGCGCTCATTCCAGCTGTGGGTTTCCAGAGAGTCAGAAGCCGCCCCCCCCTATGCAAACGCACATTGGGGGAACAGACCCAACTGCACTTAGTCTAGTATCTGTTAAAACTGTGTGTGTGTGTCCCACCCCCTGTCTTAGTGTGTGTGACGCCGGATGACGCCAGCCCCCCCCCCCCCCCCCCTTCCCCGCTACCACACGTTGGGGGAACAGACCCAATGGGTCTGCACTTAGTCTAGTTCATATTAAATCTGTCCCCCACTTTAAACCTATATTCTTGATTCCTCTACTCTGGGTAAAATACACTGTGCATTCACTTTATCAATTCTCCTCATGATTTTATACACCTCTGGAAGATCTTCCCTTAGCCTCCCGCGTTCCGTAGCATTAAGTCCAATGCTTACCCAACGTCTCCCTATATCTCAGGCAGCTGCCACAAGCAATGATGGTTCAATTCTACACGGCCATTGTAGAGTCTGTTCTCAGCTTCTCCATCATGGTCTGGTTTGGCTCAGCCACCAAGCACGACACCTGGAGGCTGCAGGGAATCGTCCAATCAGCAGAGAAGATTATTGGCTGAAACCTTCCCTCCATTGATGAACTGTACACTGCAAGGGCCAGGAAGCGAGCGGGCAAGATCATCTCTGACCCCTCTCACCCTGGCCACAAACTGTTTGAATCACTTCCCTCTGGAATGCGACTCCGGATTGTCAAAGCTGCCACAGCCAGACATAAAAACAGTTTTTATCCACGAGTAGTTGCTCTAATCAATAGTCAAAAATCTGTAGCCACCCTTTGATCTGGTATTTTGTTGGTTCACATGCTTGATTAATGGTGTTTTATCATTAATGTCTTATTATTATTAATGTTTAGTGTTTTCTGAGCCATTCATAACTGTCACTGTATGTCATGTTGTTACTTGTGGGTGGAGCACCAAGGCAAATTCCTTGTATGTGAATACATGGCCAATAAACTTTTTTACTTGAGTCTTTGCAACATCCTCGTAAATGTTCTCAGTACTGTTTCCAGCTTAATGTTATTCTTCCTATAAGAGGGTAACCAAATATGAACACAATACTCCAAATGCAGCCTCACCAGTGTCTTGTACAACTGTAACAAAATTTCCCAACTTTTATACTCAATACCCTGACTCCTGGAGGCCAATGTAAAGATTGGTAAAGACTGCCATATCTTTACCATATCTACCTGTGATGCCACTTTTGGTGAACTATGTATCTGTACTCCTGGATTCTCTGCTCTACAACACTCCCCAGGACCCTACCATATACTGTGAATATCTTCCTCTGGGTCGGCTTCCCAAAATGCAACACCTCACACTTATCTGCCTTAAACACTATTACACATTCTCAACCCACTTGCCTTATTGATCAAGATCTTGCTGTAACTTTCAATAACCATCTTCACCTTCTATGGTACTACCTACTTTGGTTCATCTGCAAACTTACTAATCATGCCTTGCATATTCTCAGCTAATTTGGTTTTCCAGGATCTAGTTAATTAAATTACTTTTTTTTCATTTCACAGTCACGAAAACAAGTGGTATTGTAACTATGTATTTTTCAGAGGTGTACACATTTTGTTTCTTACTTGTAGGCTTACATGTATGCAATTTTATATTAAATTGTAGCTTAGATCTGTTTGGTCCAACAACTCGCGTGCACTTTTTAAGCGCACATTTTGATTACTTTCCATTCTACCATAGAGATATAAAGTCTATAATAGACTTTATTTCTATTTCTATGATTCCTTGGCTGGGAAGCTAGGGCTCACCAAAATTGTTCCCAATTGGGCTCCGCACCTCTTAAGGCCGGCCCTGTGTGAGGTCATCGCTGGTCGGTGTGGACTCGGTGGACCGAAGGGCTTGTTCCCGTGCTGTATTTCTAAACTAAACTAAACTAAACTCCTGGGAGCTGGCATGGAGCATAACCAACTGAAAGTCTCCTACATTATTATATGTAAAATAAGGATACAGTATTTGAGGGAGCAATAAACAGATTTGTGTGCATACACTGAGAGATTACATCTGAAATTTCCACCATGTTTTGTGAAAATTTGCATAAATCCTTCCAGACAAAAGTAGCACTGTAGTTAGATTTCTTACTTGGGTCCTTCCCCGCTTAGGTATCCTCAGATCCTTTACAGCCCATTTTAATACCATTGACCCTGTCCACCTGGAATTCCAGATTAGGATCGGACATTATCAGTAGGCTATTATGCTGATTATGAATGATCATTTTCTTCACTCTTATGTAAATGTTTTGTTATTCTTTTTTTTTTAATTCTCCTATTGTTTTCCAGGTCAGATGAAATGTTATTGATTTACTTCTCTGTAATCGCTGACAGTCCTGTTGTGTATTTGCAACATTTCTGTTTTGACTTTAATTTTGTTCCTGTTCAGGCATTCATTCAGTTGCTGTCTAAAATATGCAATCACACTGGGTTTGGACCACATCCAGAGATCGGAAATATACATGATGTCTTTACTAGGTGCATCAACTTCCTGGTTGAGACATTTATCCAAGTGGGATTCATTGAAGGGCAGTAGTCAAAGGCAGCGGTTACAGGTATCCTGGCTGTGATTGTCTCACTGAGAGGCAATGTCACCACCTTAGAGGTTTAATGGCTTCATGTGGGCAGCTTTGGCCTTTTATTTCCACAAGTCTGATTCCGAGAAATAAATCCAAGTGTCTGGTTAACTAGACTGCTGATGCTGATGCATCAGAAATTGGCATTGTATTTATCCTGGCCACAGGAACCTGCTGCCACTGCAACATTACTCAACATTCAAGGCATGGGTTTAGCTGAAGCACTGAAACATGGAAATTATAGATCATCAAAGGAGAGCAAAACAACGTTCTGGGTTTAGAAATGCTCTAGCTGATGAAGACTTCAATCATGCCTTGACAACTTCATTTGAACAGCCCATATAGCAGGAGATCCAAGCAATTACTCACATTTCCTCTATTAAAACTATCACATTAAATTGGGTTAATGAAACTCTGGCTAAGGTTAGGCTTTCTTGCCTTCTGCCAATAATTTAACTTTATTTGCAAGATCTGTGACCCTCTTTTATTCCCCTCTGCCCCCTTCACCAGCATTCTCAATATATCCGCAGGCTGCATTTACATTTAAAGCAGCCTTCATAAAGTTGTTGGATTCCGCAAGCATTAAGGAGATCTCATATATACCCTGTTTAATGCTTAGTATGTGCATAACTGGACTATTCCAGAAATGTTATTTAGGTAATTACATTACATGTCATTACCAATCATCATTAACTGTAGTACATTTACAATTCAGAGTTACAGTTTAAGGCATTGAGATTTATTAACACAACCTTTTTACATGTTTCTCATGTTTGACCAGATGTATTTGACTGGATTTTAAACATCAACAATTTTTAATGTTATTTTAATTGACAGCACACACTCTTAGCAAGACTGCCGGGAAAAGAATATTATTGAACAATAAGCCGTCATACTAAAGAATGATAAGGCTGTGCCTGGGTCAGCCTCACAAATTTAATAAAAGAACATCAAAGTGCTCCCTGGCAGTTATCCCATTTAAAGAAGTATAATTTGAGAAGCAAGCTAGATGATTGGAACAGATAAAGAAAGAGAATACAGAAAGAAAGATAAAAGCAGATTGGAGGATTCTGCACATACATAAAGTGTAAGTGAATAGTAAAAATAAAGTTGATGCAATGAACCTGATATCAGCAGAGATAAACATAGTCAGTTAAACCCTCAAAATGGATGTCCATCCAGTGACAAATATATTTTTTAGAATTATAAACCTGCTCCTTGATCTAATCCATTGCAATGTGGCCATTCCCGTAAGTTGGAACAGGACCAGAGGAAGGTGAGAGTGGACAATCTGTTCGCAGAAGTTAGGTCACTCAATAAAAACGTTTTAAGGAATAAAGGCTCACATTTACATTATGTTTTTCTAACAACCTTAGTATCTCCCTTAGTATTGCATAGTCAATAAAGTTGTTCCTTTTAAAATACATTCCTTCCAATATAACAAAATTGATAGTCAATTTGTACACAGAAGCTCTCTAGTTAGCACGCAACAAAAGCTTTTCGCTGTACATCGGTACATGTGACAATAAACTAAACTCGACTCAACTCAAACTCACAACACCAGTTAAATACTTTTTAAAGTGAAGCCGTTGAGTGGTAAGTAGCTGACATGACACCAAGATAACTCCCCTACTCCTCTTGAAAGCAATGGTTGTGATTTTTTAACATAAAATAATTATTCATTTTAATTATTGAAAATTAGTATAAACATTAATGAGCATTTGAAGGCTTGATTCCGTGATTTTATTGCTGCATTTTTAACACGAGAGGCAAATTAAGTCTTGCCATGTATTTTTGTTCTTAACCTTTATATTTAAACTACTACAAAAGCAATCAGTATATTATGTCTGAGCAACTGCCTTGTTTCAAAAAGTCCCTTTAGTATTAATTTGTTTGGCAGATACAAATACATCCTTCAAGATCTTCTCACATTAAAAATCTGCCAGTCCTTGGGAACAAGGGTAAGAAGTCCCATACACCAATTTTAGCTCTGAATATATGCGCAATATCCAAATTTTCAGCTGATAATATGTAGTCAATATTAATTTATATGTTTGGTGGCAAGCAAAATTGTGGAAAAGTCTTTATAATTGGGGTAAGTTATGATAATTGTTTACATATTCATGAATCTTTGTGTTATTTAGGGCGGCACCATGGTGCAGATGTTGGAGCTCACAGTGCCAGAGACCTGGGTTCTAGTCTGACCTCGGGTGCCAACTCATCGTTTCACTCAGATCAACATGTGAAAAAATGCATTTTCCAGAATAAACAACACAGAAGCAAAGATGGAAATTACCCAAAGGTAATCTTTTTCCCCCCAAAATCTTTATTCAGAATAAAAAATATATACAGTGCAAAAACTCTTCGGCCAATCTCAGCGTCTATATATACATTAATTAGCGTTGTATTTGGTAGTATTCACTGAAATATCATTATACCCGGCACCCTGGCCACTCATATGATCCCCTGGGATGATATCCCTTCTCCGTTAGATGATCGGCAGTCATAAAATCATGCACTTTCAGCCCAATGTACTGCACGGTTGCATATGTTCAGCTGAGCATCATTGAGTCATGGTGGGACAAACAGTTTGAGTGGTTAAACATGGTTGAAATTTCCAGAGCAATTGGAATATGCCAACGAGTTTGACTTTATTAGCGTACAAACACTCTAGCTGACTTAGGAGTAACTATTGGCTCAAAATTTTACATCGGCAGCAAGCCACAGGCACTCGCTACTGATCTGTAGGGTTACTCTGCAGTTAACCCTACAGCACTCCCTGAATCAAATTTCTGCAAAGTGCTGACTATCATCATTAGTGAGGCCCTGTGTGGTGGCAGTGCCTTGCAGGCAGAAATGCTGTTATTGGAAGTGTCAGAAAAATATATAGTCTCCTAAAGAGTGGGAGTAGCTTTGACAGCTAGCTAATTCACATCACCTGCTGTCAATGAGGGCAGTCACTGTAAATGTTTCTAAATGTTAAAAATATACAATACATTTAAAATTGCAAAAGCTAAAACAAGTAGAATTTAAAAAAATGTTTCATTAAAATAAACCAAATGTTTAAAAACTATGTTTAACTAAATACAATTAATTAAAACATTTTAAATTGACTAATATTCTGGTTCCTTGTCATTATTCCACCCCAAACATATGAACAGATCTTCTGGTTCTGCACCAAATCCCAGGGGTTTCAGGTAGATCCCCCAGTGTAAGTAACCCAAGATAGCTTAGAAGCCCAGGTTCAGCAGTTTGAGGTTAACATTACAAGAGATGCTTTATATTTTGACCACCAGTTACCTGCTGAATTTGAACTCAATCTATCTACTTATTAACAGGGATACAAATACATAGGAATTAACTGTTTAATTCATTGATTAGTAGTTTAATATCAGAGCACAGTCAGGAGAAAGATGTCTAACAGTTGTCATCACCATAGAAACTTTTGTGTTCACATGCACATTAGCAGGAACACCAGACTTGAGCAATGGGGAACTGCTTGATGCTCTGTTTGAAACTTTGTTCCTGGATGAATTGACAGCAGAATGAATATACTACATGAGAATGTCATTTATCTCCTACAATCTTTAAGAAAGATGGTAGTTTTATTTTTGATCAGAGTAACACGACAGATATTTTATATCAATGCCAAAAACATGCAACAGTTCCTTCAATGGCAGGTCCGAATTCTGTATTAATGCAAGTGAAGCTGCGGAGGAGAATAGCAGTGAGATTTTACCATCTTCCTTTTATCTGGTGAACTCATTGTTGGACAGTGTCATTGCCTGTTTTCTAACCATTGAAAGTGAAAGCATTGATATAGAGATTTTTTAAATCTGCCTGTTTCTGCAATCATTTGAACTCACTAAGTCTCGTTTTATTATAGGGTCAAAAAGCCCTCTAAATGTATTTAGACAAGCAGCTCTTTTTGGTTGAGCAGCTGATAGTTGTTTATGCACAACAAGTGCTGGGAGCATGTATAACCATTAGAGGGCATCATAGGTCAGCTTGGTTTTAGTCTTTGCACTTGACGTTTCCCAGCTTGGGACACTGGAGTGGGAACGGATGAGATCCAAGCCCTGACATCATTCATGGCACCGCTGTATTTGCATAATGAAACAAGCTAATTAAACACATGGGGATGGACCAACTGGCTGTGTAGCACAGGGTCACATGGACAGTAGGAGGCCCCGTTAGCTGGAGAGTTTACCTTAAGGTTGCCTAGCCAAGTTCATGAAACATCTGTGTACTTATACATCCCATCTAACTGATCAGTGAACTGATCAGTTGATTTTCAGGTTGCAATATCCCTGACAATACATATATGGATTGAAGTTCAAATTTAGACGATGACTGTTGTTCAAAATATAACACATCTCTGAAAATGTTAACCCAATGTCGCTGACACATCTGGTCATTTACACTGCCCTCTTTCTACAGGTGTTGCTTGGCCGATTCACTATTTCCGGCATATTTTACAGGTGATTTTCCAGTGGACAGTAGCTGTTTACTGCCTCATTTTATCACAGTAATTAATACTTTAACCTAAAACTTCAGAGGTTACATTTTGAGCACCAACTTCATTGATGCGATTCACTAGTTTAAATTGCTGACGATTAAAATAAACAGATTTTGTGTTTCTTGCAGGACAATTCTGTTTGTCCAAAAATCTGTTCATTGAGATTTTCTGTGGTCATATATATATTTCTTCTCAGTACATTTGTGCATTCTCTCAAGCTTTATTAAGATATGCATCTAATCAAATAATAATTTGGTATTTGCATTCACGCATTTCAATGGTTAAATATATAATGGTACTTTATTGTCACATCCCTAGGCACAGTGAAATTCCTTTTTTGCATACATTTTAGTAAAAATCTTACCGTATATTTAAGTACACGCGTAGTAATGGTAGATTACACTGAAGAAGTATGCATGAGTCACCATGTTTCCTGCATGATCATGCATCCTTCAAGTTTTAAAGATTTTGGCTATGTTATATATGTTGACACAATGAACTGCAGATGCTGGTTTACAAAAAAACACACAAAGTGCTGGAGTAATTCAATGGATCAGGCAGCATCGCTGGAGAACATGGATAGGTAATATTTAAGATAGAGACCCTTCTTCAATCTGATTGTGGAGTGGGGGAAGAAAGTTGGAAGAGAGGAGGGGCAGGACAAATCCTGGTGAGTGATAGGTGGATACAGATGGGGGGGGGAGGTGTTTGATGGGCAGATGGTTGGACAAAGGTCAGAGATGAAAAGACAAAAGGTGTGAGATGAGGATAGAAGAAGTGTGAATTGTGAGGCCAGAGGAAAGATTTCAGGTGGAAGAAGCGGAAAGTACGAGTCCAGGAGTGGCACAGTGAAGCGGTGAAAGGGAAAGAAAGGAAGGGTTGCTTGTGAAGCGAAGGGATAGGATAGGAATGGGCATATGTCGATTATTTTGAAACAGACTATCCAAAAATGCTCTATGTTGGACAGCCGGAGGGAAATGTCAACAGGGTCATCAAGGGTGATATGGTGATGGACGGTGGAGAAAAGAGAAGATGTGTGGCTTGTAATCAAACAGACCACATGTCGGCAGCAATGATGCTATCATATTGAAGCCTCGTGTGTCATTTGAGACGCAAAGAGGATTGAATAAGTGAGTGATGTATATTGATTGTAAGTATATTGATTGTTTTAGCACGCGACTCTGATTTATATTTAATGTCCTCCAGCTGAATGACTGATTGTATAGCATGACACAGTATATAATCAAGTGAACTGACAGTTTAAAATTGAGAAGGTTAATTCTAGGATCATCCAGATCTGTGAAGATTCAATTATTCACATATAGTACTTGGTTGAAGGCTGAATGATCTATTTATGATATGGTTTTTATGATAGATATGATAGCAGGGGAAAAAATCAGCTCCATTAAATACAAAACTATGCCATTTCTGATGCTACCAATGTAAAAGAAAATGTGTGTGCCTGCTTCAAATACATCACCATCACCTAACTCTGCACAAAAAAACAGTTTCACCCCTTTGTATCAGGAAACCCTCTCATCACTCTTTCCTCCACAGTCCAGGATTCAATTTTCTGAGCTTAGTAGAATCTCTTCAATCAGATTTGAGTACCATAACATCCCTTACTAGAGCTAAGAAATGCATTCAGTCTCCTGCGAAAAAAAAAAATTCTCATACGTTTTAGGCTATTGACAGCCTTTCACACGAATGACAGCTTTATTTTTCATGAACATCTCTTTGCCATCATCTGCAAGGTATTGCATTCATCAGCTTCTGTTATCAAGAAAGGAGAGTAGCTGGAGGAACTCAGCAGGTCAAGCAGTTTTTGTGGAGGTAAACAAATAGTTGACTTTTTTGGTCAAGGCCCTCATCTATATAATCCAGATGAAGGGTCTAGATCAGAAACATTGACTGTCCATTTCCTTCCGTGAATGCTGCCTGACACACTGAGTAACTTAACGATAGACACAAAAGCTGGAGTTCTATGCCCCTGCCCCACTTAGGAAACCTGAACGGAAACGTCTGGAGACTTTGTGCCCCACCCAAGGTTTCCGTGCGGTTCCCGGAGGTTGCAGGTGGTTGCCGGAGGTTGCAGGTAGTGGAAGCAGGTAGGGAGACTGACAAAAACCTCCAGGAACCTCCGGGAACCGCACGGAAACCTTGGGTGAGGCGCAAAGTCTCCAGACGTTTCCGTTCAGGTTTCCTACATGGGACAGGGGCATAACTCAACGGGTCGGACAGCATCTCTGAAGAAAAGAAACAGGTGACGTTTCGGGTGTTGACCAGAAACGTCACCTATTCCTTTTCTCCAGAGATGCTGTCTGATCCGCTGAGTTACTCCAGCTTTTTGTGACTATCTTCAGTTTAAACTAGCATCTGCAGTTCCTTCCTACACGCTGAATTACTTCATCTGCACTCCATCTCTTGCTGCAGATTACAACATCTGCAGTCTCTTGTGCCAATAAGATTCTGTTATTAAATAGCCATACATACCTGACCATCACATGCAATGGCTTCCATTCCAACAATGCACTAATATATCTCACGCCCAATGATCTACCCTTGCCCTTATGCTAGTTCACAATTACATGCTGCACCTTGGTGACATCAGTTGTAAACTCAGTACCAAATATTTGCATCACCATTTTGATTCTCAACACCATCTCTAGACTGTCAGAGTGCTTGTGCACCACATGCTGCTTGAAAAGTAGAAAATTCCTTCAAATACAACACGTCTCTGATAAGATATAGACACAAGTTACTGCAGATGCTGGAATCTTGAGCAAAAAAAAACAAATTGCTGGAGAAACTCAGTGGGTGAGACAGCATTTGTGAGGGAATGGACAGACGATGTTTCAGGTCAGTTCCCTTCTTCAGTCTGACCTTTCTGACAAGATAGATGTACCACCCCTTAGGTTGTCTCTTTCCAATTCAGAAACATCTACCCAATCTAATCTGTTGTTAGTGTTACTTGGCCATGTTTTTATTAATTCTCAACTGAAGGTTCAAAGGTTTCAAAGGTTTCTTTATTAGTCACCTACACCAATTGGTGTAGTGAAATGCTTGTTGCCAATGCAGCACATAAAAAAAGAATACAAACATGACAATAATAAAGAAATTTAAACATAAAAAACATCCCCCCACAATGGTTTCCATTATGAGGGAAGGCACTAAGTCCAGTCCCATCCCCATGTCCACCCATAGTCGGGCCTATTGAGGTCTCCGCAGTCGCCGCTACGGAGGCCCGATGTTCCAGGCCGTTCTCGCCGGGTGATGGTGCTCTGGCGTTGGGAGAATCCTCTCAGCGGCATGGGACACCAGGAACGGCCGCCTCCTTACTCGAGATCGCGGCTTCCGAAGCCGACAGGCTGCGCTGGATGGAGCTCCACCACTGGCGATCTCGGCGAGAGATCCCAGGCTCCCGATGTTAAAGTCAGCAGCTGGCCACTCCACAGTCCCACAGCACCGCGATGTTTCATCGGCGGTCTCAGCTCACCGGATCTCCAGCGCGGCGACCTAGGCAAGGCATCGCCCGCTCCCCCCCCCCCCACATAAAAAAGACTAGAACTCCAGAACAAAACACTTTAACTAACTAAAAATTAAAAAAGAGATGAAAAAACGGACAGCTGCGGGCTGGGCAGTGATACCATACAGGACGGCGCCCCCTAGATGTAACTCCCACTTAGCTAATGTCATGTTTCACCCCCCCCCCCAAGAAACTTAAAGTCATGTAAAATGTTGCTTCTGGTGTCCTACATTTTTCAAATTCCATTCATCAATCATCTATGAATGTGTTGATCTATATGATATCCAGTTTTTTTTTAAATCACCTCAGCTTTAAAATTCTTACCCTTGTGTTTAGTTTGTTTTGTGATCACCTTGGATCTTCAATGTCTGTGCTTTCCTCCATCAGACCATTCCCCATTTTAATCACTCCACCAGAGACAGCCACACCTTCAGTTGTCAAGACGCTAAGCATTAGTACTGGTTTCTGCTTCACTAGTTCCTTACTAATTTAAGGCAAATTGTAAATCCTGGCTCAATGAATCGTTTGGTCATTAACCCTAATACTGCACATCGCTCCATATCAAAATTTTCTTTGAAAACACCACTGTGGTTGGTGACACTTGGTTGTTTAACTACAATATTATTGTTATATAATTGCAAGATGGTGTTGTTCCCAATCACCATCTTTTCTGCATACCAGTTTGATTTTTGTGAAAATTGACTTTTAAGATCCTTTCCACTGACATGATGAAAATTGAAAGGTCTGAATATCACACTCACAGACCACTCCTATCATTGCCGGCTCCCACAACGTACGTACTTCATCGTGTAATGTATGACGCAAGAAGAAAATTAATCAAGAATCAGCTCGAAAATAAAATGGGCTGATAAAATATTCATTTACATTTAATTTCTGTTTCATTCAGGGAATTTATTTATTTGTGTCATTCATTACAATAAGCTATAGCTGTCATAATAAAATTAAATCATACAGGCAGCAAGGCAGCTGGGGGTTGAAAATAGCTTAATATTTTGGTCATGTACCAGTCTGCTAGCTTGGCCAGGAACCAGCCCACAAGCTGCGCAGACTTGCAGATATGAATTGGAACACACTCAGCAAAGCTCTCTTTTTATTTTAAAAGGTGACAGAACAACATTAAAATGTATTCACTCAGCAAAAACGTTTATGTTGGTGGGACTCTGGGTGTCAGCAGATAACATGATAATTTGGGCTTAATATATAAGTCTGATTCATTTCTAAATGTGTTCTCGCTGTGTGTAGGTTAACTAATCTAAGTAACTGAACCAGTAATGAATTTCCATTAAAAAAAAATGTTTCTTGATATTTGAATACATTTCCCAGCACATAGACCCCAAGAAGTCTGTACCCACTGCAATGGCAATGTTGTACCAACTCCTACTTCAGTTTTCTCCTCCTTTTTGCTTTGCATTTCATTGCCATCTCGCTCCTCATTAGTCTCAATCATCCAGTTGAGCTCCTGATGGCACCCACTCCTCTCAATCACAATCCCAATCACTTTTTCTTAATTGCTCGACCTCTTTCAATCACCCCAATCCACTCAATCAAAAGCTTTGCAATAGATGTGTGGGCTCTTGTTTTATCTGTGCTTGGTGCTATGAATCTTAAGAATACCTAAGAATCACTGTGCCTCTAAATCACGTCCATCTTGTTTATTCCACTCTCTTTAATTACATTGAATGTGTGCATATATAGTACACATTCTTGTCAAATTGTTCTTGGTAAAGAAGAGAAGCCTATACCAGGTGCCAGTAATGGTGGCCTTCATGGCAGTTCATACACAGAGGACACTCTGCAGCTGCTGTTGGCTGGGAGTTGACAAGTTGCCTTGAAGTGCTGTTTAAGTAGAGGTATCTATGCAGAGTCCTTGAGACCTTTGATGTTGATTATCTCGTGGTAATGTTTTGATTGATGCTGGGGATTTGAGGCTAGGTTGATGGAGATATTGTTATATGGTTATATAATAGAGCAAACGAGCCAGCGATCAGTCCAAAGACCATCCGTACCTCACGGTACCTGTTGCTGTCTTTGCGGCCTTTTTTAAACTGTACAACGTGTAAGAAACGTTTGGACAGGTACATGGATAGGACAATTTTAGAGGGATATGGGCCAAATGTAGGTAGGTGGGACGAGTGTAGATGGGACATGTTGGCTGGTATGAGCAAGTTGGGCCGAAGGGCCTGTTTGCACGCTGTGAGACTTTGTGACTCTCATTCAATAAGGGAAGAAGGTTGAGCTTTTTTTGCCTTCCATCACAGTGAGGAATGTGGGGGAATCGCTGTGGTGGACGTTTGTGTTATTTGGGTGTCTTGTTGCTTTTTATTGGTATGACTGTATGGCAAATCAAATTCCTCGTATATGTTCCAAAACATACTTGGCTAATCAAGTACTATTATGATTATGATTCAGTGATATAAGCAAGCAGGTTTTGGTACCTGAACTGTATGACAATTGTCTCTCCAATAAAATAAGATGTATTGATGAGGCAGTGCTCCAAGTACATTCTTTTGTGTTAATTTAACAATTTCCAAGTTCAGTCTTTCTCTTTTTCCACAAGATCACTTTATTTATTTTTCTGAAGTCCAGCTGTCAAGCAGAAGAAAAACATAAGACAGAGACTGAACCTATCTTTTGAATATTTTCTTTGGACAAAGATAGGATGATTTTAATTCTATTTATTTCAATTTATAGAATCTCATCTCTTGTCAATGGGTTATGGGTTTGAGTCCTGCTCCAGGGTCTTCAGCTCATAAATTATCTGTATTTGCAGAGCAAAACTGAAGAATTGTAGAATTATTAGTCCTGTTCATCAAATACGATACTGTACTAAGTCTATCTGCCTTTTCTGAGCATGAAAATGGCTGTGAAAGGTGAGAACACACAATAGTCATTCACCTCTGAATCATTCCGGCGAAGGATCTTCGACCTGAAAGGTAAATCTTATTCTCTTGTACACATGCTAGCTGACTTGCTCGGTGTTTACAGCTTTTTCTGTCATTTTCAGCCATTCATCTCACTGCTGTTTACGAGAAATTTACTTCTGCAAAATGTCTGCCTTTGCACATATAACCACAATGATTGCAATTAAAAATACTTCACAGTGGTATTTTGTCCATTTGGAAGATAATTCTGAGAGAGTGATATGTCCAACTCTCTGTAAGCCTATGAATGGCAGATTGTTTGAAAAAAGGTAATTTTGATATTTATTCTAATTACTTTTCCATATGGTAAGCCATTATTGCAAACATTTAGTTCAGGACACCAAGAAAAATATTATTGATGTGAACTTTCTTTTTTTATAGTGTAATCTCTTAATTGCTACAAAATGTCATGTAATTACATTGGAATTAAATTAATTACTTAAATTAAGTCCACACAGTTCTTCGTCATTATCTATAAAATATTTCTCATCATCTTCTATAGAGTTATGGGGCATAGTGACCACCATTATATAACCAGACAATTAATCAGGCTCTTACCACTACATAATTTATAGTGGGCCTTAGATGGGAAGGACTCTCGTGACAATGATAATATAAATCATTTTGTCAGAGAAAATGCTTTAACAAAAGTTCAAGGTTTCCTGTCCTTGATGACACTAATTAAAATCGGTGCCCATTTTTATTTCAGTGAGCCAGAGAACCAAAGGCTGCAGGGTGCAAATGAAGGTCAGCTTGAATGAGGGCCATGTTTAATATCCTGTAAATGTTATCAATTGCTATGGACTCCATTTAAAGAGGAACCGAGGTCATACACCAGTCCAGCAGCTGTTAGCTAGAGTCTAAATTGTTACCATCATGGCCACTGAGAGAAAAATCAAAGCAGGACAACTGATTTGATGATCAAATATTTAATACCTATCAGCTGTCAATACAAAAATAAAGTGTTGTGATTTTTCTCATTGCATCCTGTTTATCTAGTTCAGAGGTCACAGGATTTATTTTGTTCTGCCACTCTTCAGGGTTTTTTTCAGCCCTTCCCTCCACCTATGTTCTTTACACAATTATTAAATTAGAAGCCGAATAAAAATTATCATACTGCCAGCATCTCCTGTTTTACCAAGATCACTTCCAGCAGCTTTTCTCTTCCCTGACCAGATCAAAAACATCAGGTCAAAAACAAAGGGTTTGGTTAATAAATATCTTTCCTTCCTCTGAACATGCTGGATCCAACATCACATGGTTCTATCATATATATCAATATATATGTTGTAGACATCTCAATAATATCTAACAGATATTTTAACAACATGCAAGAGCAGCTGTGGAAAGGTTTTCCTGTTTTACTTTGAAACAAGTTTTGTTTGATAATGCTCCTGTGAAATGTCTTGTGATGTTAATTTTACAGATACTATAGAAATTCAATTTAGAATTATTATTGCTAATTTTCATTTCCAAAGCAGTGTTGAAGAGAGCTTCCAATATTCCCACTTTCAAACCAATCTGTCTGTCCTCTGCCTTCTCCATTGCTGTGGTGAGGCTAATCGCAGAGTGGAAGAACATGATCTCATATTTTGCTTGACAGCCTTTCCACACAATGGTACAAACATTGACATTTCTAATTTCAGGTCACCTACACTCCTGGTGTACTCCACCCACTCACTCCACCTGGCTTTCTTCTTCCTTTGATCACCTTTCCCATCCTACTCACCCCCACCCCCCCTCCCAAATCTGCTTCCAATTATCATCTCTGTTCGTCCCTTTTCTACCAGTCGCAAGCTTTCTTCTTCTCTCTCAGACCTGATGCAGGGTCTCCATGCAAAATGAGTTTTGCCAGCTTTCTGTTTTTTTGTTTTTGGTTAAAGATAAGGAGTTTCACATGGAGTCAAAGGATGTAAGGAGTCATTTGGTGAATTCTAGATCATACGCTTCACAGATTCAATGGTATTTTCTAAAACACCAGGCAGAGTTGGCTATTAATGGTGGGCTGTGGAGAATTTGTGGAGCTATGGTGATGGAGGGAGGGGTTGGGACAGGTTGCAGATTGCAACCCTGAGCTGAAAGAATATGGAGATTGCTGTTTAGGAGGTATTTCAAGGACACGTGACATAGCTGGACACTGTAAGACACTATTCCACAAACGATTTGATGGAAGGGACTTGGCAGAGTAAATAAAATGAAGAAAGACATGATTGCCAGAGTGCACAGATATGAGAAAATTGGTGAAAAAAACAGAATGAAGATGGGAATTATTATGTATAGAGAGCTCACTGGCTGGAAAGGTGTTAAACACAGATTCAATAGAAACTTCCAGTGAGAATATATATACACTAGGAAAGAGAAAACTAAATCCATTTCTCCTGAGGAAGAAGGGTGATGTGACTGGCCTTTCAAAGATCTGGCACATTCATTATGGCTGAATGGCATTTTTCAGAGTAACACATTTTTTCATCAGGGAAGGAAATAATATTTTGGATGAAATAATTAGCTAATACCTGTTTGCATCTATAGGTTCAACTGTAATTTGATAAAATGACATAAACATAAAACCTACCTTGTGAAATAAAATGTGATAATAATCATAAAATTACTGGAATAACTATCTGGAAAAATATATTCAAATCTCAACATGGGATCATCAGAATCTAAGAATTCATTAATTTTTTTAAAGAAACTAAATTTTCTTTTACAGATCCTCTCTGTAATGATGAAAGCAGCTGATTGTGAGCCAGTAGCCTATTTTAATTTCCACTGAAGCTAGGCAGCCACAGTCTGATCCCAGTGTGAAGTACAGGAACTTTAGAAAGGCATCATTGAGCCACTCTTGGTTATGTAACCCAGTCAGAGTCAGCACTCTTAAGAACTAAAAGAGAAATGAAAGAAGGAAGACAAAAGTTGGAAAAGATTATCAGAAATGCTTACATTTCCCTTTATTTTTCAGTGGACTCTGCAATTACTTTAATCTCTTTCCACCATTCCTTCCTCTCGAATTTATACACTGCAGCAAACACAACATCACCTGCCTGATAAAAAAAAGTTGTTTGCTTTCTGAATCGCATGTTTGCAATTGATTGATTAATGATGGTCACAGCTGGTGTGAGGATAATCAAGGTCACAAACAAAAGCTTTCTATACTTCTGGAGAATCAAGGAAGGACAGTGGGGGCATATTTCATGGTTGATGAGTTTGATCCTGATGGTTTCAAGTGTGTGAGTGGGGTCATAACATTGGGCACAGAACTTATTTGCACAATCCCAGCTGAATTTAAGGTGATAGTTTAACCTTGGCAGATTCCTTAATCACTCACATCTGCTTCCAGTACACACAGTGTGCACACAATGTTGGAAACAGTGTGATAACCTCTTCTTACTGAACCTAGCCTCAAACAGAGGATGGTCTGGAATGGCACACAATGTAATTTGGCCACAACCGGTTGTCTCTGAGGAAGGACACGGTGGAGATTTACTGAGGGATGAGAAGCAGGGATTGTTCTCCTGGAACAGAAAAAGTTAAGAGGCCTGATGGAATCTAGATAAAATAGAAAGAGAGAATGTTCCAATTGGGGGAAAGATCAAGAACCATGGAAGACGATCATTTGCAAAAGAACCAAAAGTGATATGAAGTTTTTGTTTTGCACAGTAGATGCATATAATCTGCAGTTTATCCGCTGGGAGGGGAAGATACATTAGGTTGGTACTGGAGGCAAATTCATTTGTATTATTCAAAAAGGAACTTGAAAGAAAGTATGTGGTCATGTGTAGAGGGCTGGAGAGTGGGACTAACCGTTTTTATTTTATTTTTTTGCATAGAGCCAGCAGTTGTTAATGAGCCAAATAGCCTTGTTAGAAACTTGCTGTAATTCTGTGAAAAACATCTCATGCCACTAATGAAGTAGTGATTTTTAGTTAAGTGCTAATCACTAAAAGTCATTTGTTTCATTCTTAATTAGAAATGCTGCATGATTGAACTGACGCATAAATTGTTGACATTACCAGAAACTTGGACACTTTGTACTAGAACTTCCTGTGAAAAATAACGGAAAGGCTAACAATGCCTATTGTTGTTTATGTGCAAATCAAACAGCAACTCTCTACAAGTGGAGATGTTATTAAATGTGAGATTTCAGAACTTGCTGTCCAGAATGTGCCAATTCTTCATTTATGTGAGAATAGCAATGCATCGTATGACTTTGTTCGTGTGCACTGAATTACAGTTATATCAAGTCTATGACGCAGAATGAGGTCATTCATCCATACTGGATAGAAAAACAACGAACTCGCCTAAATCCTACCATCAGTTCAATGTTCGAGGCTTTGGGTTCACAGCCCTACAAGTACACGTCCAAGTCTGACTAGTGGTTTTGCTTCTACCACCCATTCAGTAAGTGAGATCCAGCCAACTTCCATCTTCTGGGTGAAGGAATCGAACCTTACCTCTGCTATAAACCTGCTATCTTCCAATAATTTTAAACCTGTAACATGTGCTGGGGGAAATAGTTTTTGTTCTATTTAAGCCTTTTATCACGCTATATACCAGTTAAATCTGTTAACTGACCAGGTCCTACATCTTTCTGAAGATTAAAGCTATCTTACTGCAAAAAAAAACAAAACAGACTGCTGGAGAAACTCAAGGAACATTGCCATCCTTTTGGCCCGAGTGGCTTCCAGCTGTTTCCAGGCCTCCCAGTTTAGCCCCCTAGTGTTGCCTGACCCGTTGTGTTCCAGTAGTTCTTTTTTTGCACAAGATTCTGGTATTTTTTATTTATTTCAAAATATACGTTATTTGAAAAATAAATATATACAATACTTGTTCCTTACAAAACTCCATCTGAGATGCTCAGAGGCTATTGTGAGGGGCATCTCCACCACACCCTGCCTTGGCGTTGGCTGCACCAAGCTTCAGTGCGTCCCTCAGCACATACGTCTGCAGTGGGCCAGTCAGCAACATTCCCCGACGGACATCACCTTCTGCTGGGAGGTCAACAAAGCTCAGGCAGACCAAAGAGCGTCTTTACCGAGTTGATGACCTTCCAGCAGCACTTGATGTCAGTCTCTGAATCCGTCCCTGGGAACAATCCATAAATCACAGAATCCTCTGTGACGAAACTGTTCGGAATAAATTGTAACAGGGACCCTTACAAACCTCTCCAGACTCTCTTTGCAAATCCACACTCTGCGAAGAGGTGGGCAACCGTCTCCTCTCCATAGCAGCCATCCCGAGGGCAGCTTGCGCTGGTAGTGAGAATCTGACGGTGCGGAAGGATCAGACTGGTAGGGCTGCCCTCACCGCCAGCCAAGCCAGGTCTTGGTGCTTGTTGGTGAGTTCTGGCGATGAGGCATTTCTCCAGACAAGCTGGGCAGTCTGCTCTGGGAACCGCACCACAGGATCCATGGAGTCATTTCCCTGCAGTGCCTGAAGGATGTTCCTTGCTGACCACTGCCTGATGGACTTGTGGTCAGTTGCTGGTCTGGAAGAACCTTTCCATGAATGACAGATAGTGCGGCAATGTCCAGCTGACTGGCACATTGCGTGGCATCTGCGCCTGGCCCATCCATCGCAACACTGGGGATAGGTAGAACCTCAGCGGTAGCGACACTTGGTGCCCACGTGTCTTGGCTCTTATGCTCTGCATGATGCAGCCACACACAAAGGTTGGCATCAGGATGAGGGCGACGTTGGGCACGCTTTTACCCCTGTTGTCTGACGACTTGTACATTGTGGCTCGTCGCACCCAGTCCATCCTCGACCCCCAGATGAAAAGGAAGCTGGCCCGTGTGATCCCTGTGGCGTAGGAGTGGGGGACAGGCCACACTTGCGACAATTACAGCAGCCTCGCGAGCACCTCACACCTGATGACCAAATCTTTTCCCATTATAGAGAGGGAGTGCTGCTTCCACAGCTCCAGTTTTTTCCCCGCCTTGGCTATCCGCTCCAGCCAATTCTTGTCACGCGCCCCTGCCCCCCCGAACCAGATCCCCAGCACCCTCAAGTAGTCAGGCTTGATGGTGAAGGGGACGGAAGATCGGTTGGGCCAGTTGCCAAAGAGCATGGCCTCATTCTTCCTGCGGTTCACCCTGGCTCCCATGGCCGACAAATTGGTTGCAGAAGACAGCGACATTGTTCATGTACAGGGAGGTTTTGACCTATGTGCCCCCACTGCCTGGCAATGTCACTCCTCTTATGCTCACATCCTTCCTGATGGACTCGGCAAAAGGTTCTATACAACAGACGAACAAGACAGGGGAGAGAGGGCAACCCTGCCTGACTTCAGACCTGATGGGGAAGCTATCTGATTTGCACTCATTGATTTGGACTGCACTGCAGATATCGGTGTAGAGCAGTTGGATCCAATTCTTGATTCCCTCCCCAAAGCTCATTTTGGAAAGCACGTCCCTCATGTACGTGTGCGATATCCTGAAAAGGCCTTCTCCTGGTCCAAGCTGACCAGGCAGGCAGGCATCCACCCATCTGTCTTGCACATAGGCAATGGTATCTCTCAGCAGCGCCAAGCTGTCTGAGATTTTCCTTCCAGGTACAGCACGGGTTTGGTCCGTGTGGATCACCCGTCCTAGAGCAGACTTGACCCGGTTGGTGATGGCTTTAGACTGGATGTTGTAATCTACATGCAACAATGTGATGGATCTCCAATTCCTTATATCCTTCATCTTCCCCTTCTGCTTGCCGATTAGGGTGATACTGCCCTTCCTCATCGAGTCTGGCATGCTGCCGGCAAGAAGCATGTCATTGTACACTTCCAGCAGGTCCGGTCCCACCCAGTCCCACAGAGCCGAGTACAACTCGGCCGGTAAGCCATAGCTTCCGGGTGTTTTATTCGAGTAAAAGGAATGGATGGAGCCAGTCAGCTCCTCTAGGGTCAGTGGTTGATCCAGACTCTCCTGCTTGCTGTACTCCAAGACCTCCGTGATAGAGGATAGGAATTTCAGGGAGGCGGTGCTGTCTGTGACCTTTCTGTCATA
Organism: Leucoraja erinaceus; assembly: GCF_028641065.1. Classification (NCBI taxonomy): domain Eukaryota; kingdom Metazoa; phylum Chordata; class Chondrichthyes; order Rajiformes; family Rajidae; genus Leucoraja; species Leucoraja erinaceus. Next base: position 30,132,603 of record NC_073387.1, on the reverse strand, counting down.
CAAACCTGTATAAAATCATCTGCAGATCCTCAGCATGTCCGTCTGCAAGGATGTTACTGAGCCGTCCCCCTCTCTAAGGCTGTTGATCACAGAACTCCCCCTGTGAACCTTATGGAAGAAGAAGCATCAGCACGCCTCATCCTGCATCATGAGGTGAACCCTGGATCGCAAGATGATCTTGGAGGATTCTGAGGTAAAGAGCCGAGCTTGCCGACCCTTCAACTCTCTAAGTTCCTCCCTAATTCTGGCATCTGCAGCCACATTTGCCTCCAGACTTTTTTCCTCATTGACAATTTCAGAGCCAAATTTGGTATCAACATCAAACTTCTTTATCGTGCCCTCTGAATTAGCCTAAATCAATAATACATACACCAAGATCAAAGGCACTGTGGAATCCCACTGATAACAGCTTTTCAGACACAAAGTGCCCTTCAGTCACTTCCTTTGCTTCCTGTCACAGCTAGCATTGCCATTTCCTCTTGGGTCCTTCAAGCTTTTACCTTTATGAGCCACCTGCCATATAGAGCTTCTAAAAAGCTTTTCTAAAATCCACATGGAGCATGTCTAATGCAATGTCCTCAAACACCCAACTTGTCAATTCTTTAAAAATAAAAAAAAATCATGTTAATCAGATATAACCTCCCCTTAGCAAATCCATGCTGTTCTAAGTGAAGATTTATGCTACGCCCAGAAATTATTACAATATATTTTCCCATCATCAAAATCAAAGTAATTGGCTTGTAATTACTTGTTATATCACTATTTAAGTCTGAAGAAAGGTCTCGATCCAAAAGTCACCCATTCCTTCTCTCCAGAGATGCTGCCTGTCCTGCTGAGTTACTCCAGCATTTTGTGTCTACCCACTATTTAAATGTTAGCAGCCAAGCAGTCCCATGGCCAGGGTGGATTAAAAATTATTGACCAAAGCCTCAGCAGTTCCCTTTCTTACTTCTTTTAAACCCTAGAATATATTTCATCTTGGCTTTGTGTTTAATCCATTTTTGAAGATAACTAACACTTTTACACTTCCGCCCTTTTTATATTTATCTCCTTCAGCATCTCAGAATCCTACCCCTTAACTGCTACATCGGGATTAATCCACTCTCTCTGAAGATAGTTTATTCATTCTCTTTAGTTCTACTTCCACACATAGGTTACCCTCGTGGCATTAACAGGTGCAACTCCTTCTCCAGTCCTTTAGCTCTTTGTGTAGTTACAACATATCTTTGGAATGTCCTTGATTTTTATTTGTCAGTATTGCAAGAATTGAAAGGCTCCTGGAATGATATTGTGGACAAAGGCCTTGGCATAGAAACATGAAGCTTGTGCATTTCACTCAAATATATCCGTCGTAATGGTATTGATGGTGTTAACAATTGAGAATCTTTTTGGTTCTGCACAATTCACTTTCACAAGTATAGACTCTCCAATCATCTGATTTTATTTGTTAGATATCCTGTTTTACTATACAAAGTAGTTTATCTTTCTCTCTGTTTTATCTCCCTTTTAATCAATTCTTTCTTTCCCCTCCCCCATGTTATTTTGCTTCCACATCTGATTTGACAACAAATTTACTATTCTCAGTTACACTTCCTGCTTCAGACTCTTAGCTTCTCATTAATAACATTGCAGTCCAAGTACTTAAAGAGATTGAGTATGCTATTCACATAGGTCCAAAATATCCTTCAAAGGACAATATGTCAGTTTGAACTCTCATCTAATTTCTGATTCAAAAGATCAAAGAAATTAAATGAGCGAAGATCTTTAATAAAGGACACATATTTGTCCTCTGGGTAAAAGTAAATTCTATTCCTTTTTTGGGAACTGATTGGGGTTGGGAACAGAAATATCAACAACAAATTAATGTATCATAGCTGTGACTGATCAGGATTTATTCTCTCTGTTCTCCTATTCCTTTTGGATTTAAGAAATTAATTCAACTTGCAAATATTCTACTAAAACTTAATGTGATAAATGTATTATGAGTGATTCAAAGATCAATGTGATGGTGCAAAAGACCTACATGCCAACATCAATGATTTATGGCACCTCGGGGTACATTTATTTAATAGCGCTGTTGCCAATGGCAGGTCCAACTATGTATGTCAGTGATGGAATTAAATGGACTTGCAACCTCCAAGAGAACCAAGCCCAGCTACAGATATAATGTTTGCAGATACAACACCTGATAGAAGTACATAAAATGATGAGAGCCATAGATAGATGTCAGAACCTTTCTCCCAGGGTGGAGAACATGGCTTTAAGGTGAGAGGGGCAAAGTTTAAAAGAGATATGCATGGCAAATGTTTTACATGGAGTGTGGTGGATGCCTGGAATGCTCTGACATGGGTGGAGGTGAGGGCAGATACAACAGTGGTGTTAAAGAGGCTTTTAGATCAGCACATGGATATGCAAGGAATGGGGGGGATACGGATCATGTGCAAGCACATGAGATTAGTTTATCTTGGCTTCATGTTTGGCACAGACATTGTGGGCTGAAGAGCTTGTTTCTGTGCTACAGTATACCTATCTATGTTCTATGTAATCAGAGGCAACAAAGACAATGCAAAAATATTTTAGGCAACCTGTCACAATTTCTAATTACATGTGGGTTATGTCTGGAATTGTAAGTGGTGTGAGTTGCTCCGTTCATGCCCAGTGATGTTCACTACGGGAAAATGTGACCTGATTCCCACAGCAAAAAAGGAGGGTTGGATGGAAAGCAATGTAATTAGATAAGTATCTAATGTGGGAAATGAATCAACCATGCTAATGCAATTCCCAACAGGAAGATGTCTATTGAATTTCTGAAGTGGTGGAAAATGACCTTTGTTTCACCCATGTAATTGTAAGTTCAATTCCCTGACACTGAAGTGACAGCGTTAGGTTTGTTTCATTTTTCACGTGTACTGAGGTACAGTGAAAAGCTTTTTTGTTGCATGCTGTGCAGTCAGTGGAAAGACTATACATGATTACAATCAAGCCACCCACTGTGTACATATGCAGGATAAAAAGAATAACGTTTATTGCAAGATAAAACCGAGATAAAAATCACATTAAATATAGTCCGAGGGTCTCCAATGAGGTAGATTGTAGCTCAGGATCACTCTTCAGATGGTGATAGGATGGTTCAGTTATCTGATAACTGCTGGAAAGAAACTGACCCTGAATTTCGAGGTATGTGCTTTCAGACTTCTGTACCTCTTGCCTGGTGAGAGAGGGGATAAGGGGAAGTGTGACGTCCTTGATTATGCTGTGGCCTTGCTGAGCCAGCATGGGGTGTCAATGGAAAGAAGGTTGGTTTGTGTAATGGTCTGGGCTGCGTCCGCAATTCTCCTGTGGTCTCGGATGGAGCTGTTCCCAAACCATGCTGTGATGCATCCCGATAAAATACTTCAACGGTGCATCTGTAAAAGTTAATGAGAGTTGTTGGACATGCTGAACTTCCTAAGTCTTCCCAGGAAGTAGAGGTGTTGATGTGCCTTCTTGGCCATTGCTTCGATATGGTTAGTCCAGGAAGTTGCTGGTGATAGTTACTCCTGGGAACTCAAAGCATTCAACCATCTCTACTTCAGCACTGTCAATGTGTACCATATGTTTCTGAATTCAATCACTTTCGCCTTTGTCTTACTGACATTGAGAGAAAGGTTGTTGTTTTGACGCCAGGTTACGAGGTTCTCAATCTCCTTCCCGTACTCCTTCTCATCATTATTTGGTATCCAGCCCACTATGGTGGTGCCGTCCGTGAATTTGTTGAACGATTGATTATTTTTCAGGCAGAGATAGAATTCTGGATACGCCTAGTGGTGAAAGATTACCAGTTGCAGTTACATTGGGATTGGCTTTGATTTTACAGAACGGCGGGTAGGGTCAAGGGGGAGAGAGGGAGAGGGGGATGGGTGGAGATGGGAGGGAGAGAGGGAGAAACATAGAAACATAGAAAATAGGTGCAGGAGTAGGCCATTTGGCCCTTCGAGCCTGCACCGCCATTCAACATGATCATGGCTGATCGGGATGAATCACAACATGGAGAGGAAGAAGGAGAGATAGGGAGAGAGGGAGGAAAAGAGAGAGGGAGGGCTGGAGGGAGGGAGAGAGAGAAGAAGGATGGAGCGAGGTAGGGAGAGGGAGGCTTCCAAAATGGCTTCTACATCATCATCTGGTGCTAAAAGCAGGAAATAGCTGTTCAAACAGCAGTATACAAAGAGATGGCAATGAATGCACTGTCAAGTAAGGTGCGTAGAAGACATGTCAATTGGTAGCAAAGTTATGCATTCTTGTCCTCTCACTTGGGTATGACCACACATTAAAAAAAAATCATCAAAATGGCACCGCATAAAAATACTGATTTCCTCAGCAAAATATTGATTTTCAGGTACTAGAATACTGAAATGCTTTGACAAAACTTGGCAGCTCTGATACCGCTGGGGTGCAAACTACCCAAACAAAATATGAGGTGCTGTCCCTCCAATTTGCGCTGGTAATATTTATCATTAGTCTGTCAAGCTTTCCCTGACCCTTTAAGAACAATCTTTCCTGCCCAATCTCCCTAAAGTTAAAACATAATTTCGCTCATTGGCAACACACCTCTGGAGCTTGAAGAGTGTTTCTTGTTTGGTGGGTAACATTTCACGAGTTGGACGGAAAGATTGCATCAGTGGATTTTTGTTGTGAGAACTGTGAGAACCTGAAAACTTTAAATAGGGAATGCCTGCTGAAAATGACACTGTTATTTTCAGTGCAATGTTACACAGGAGAGCCTGACAATGGAATCCTGTGAGCCTGGAATGTGAACATGTTGTTGATTTTTGTGACTTTCACAAACAGTAATGCTGTTTTAGCCACCCCCCCCCCCCCCCCCAACATGCTGCAGGCAATCTGCAGGCCCACGGTTATTCAGCAAGATATCTCTCTGATAACCATCAGCCGAGTCAGCTTTCAGAGCCAGCAAACTCATTGAATATGCAACACTTCAACAGGCCTGCCAAGCATTTCCTGTGTTTAGAATTAAGATCTTAGCCTATGCAGATGCTGGAAGTGTACAGAGAGCTGTTCCCGACTGCATCTGGATTTCCCCCTGACTGGTAAACTATTGGGGTGGGGGGAGTGTTGAGCTGCATGTGAGCGGGACTCACCCTTGGTTATCATTACATCTTCGATCCAACTAAGAACAGTCTGTAGCCTGTACAGCAGTGGGAAGAGGCACCAGTAGAAAATCAATCAAGTGATTGTCCATTTGAACATCTTCATCCTTGGCTCAACATAATCTTTATTTTTGATTTTAGCTTTGTGCAATGTCTTGGGATGCTTATTTTAAATGCATTGTGCGAATTCAAAGTGCTGTAATCTTGTGCATGGAAAAGCAGTGTTGCCTGAGCTAAGATCGGTACCAGCAAAGGATACAAAATGCTGGTGAAACTCAGCGGGTCAGGCAGCATCTCTGGAGAACATGGATAGGTGACATTTCCCACACTTTTTGTCTTTTCAATTCGGGCCTTTTGCCAATTAAAACCATCCTCTCCTGTATCCACCTATCACTTGCGTGCTTTGTCTTGCCCCCGCCACTCTTTCCTCATAGGCTGAAGAAAGGCCACATCCGAAACATCACCTATCCATGTTCTTCAGAGATGCTGCCTGATGCGCCCAGTTACTCCAGCACTGCGACTTTTTTGCATAGCAGCACCTGCAGTTCCATGCATCTGTATCAGCAAAAAGAACAGTTTATCTCAGTCTATTATTTATAACAGTTTATCATTTCCTTTTATTGGTACAATGAAGCCAATGTCCTTTGTACGATACAATGAAGCCAATGAATTCTAACGCTTAGCCACTGACACTGTGCTATCTGGCAAATGTTTGATGCTAAAACAGATCATTTGAACCTTTACTTTATATTTGACCTCAGGTTGAGCTTCTAGCTATGTGTCAATGTTGTCTTAAAATTTACTGTCACCATCCTGGCCCAGCCACTGCCCCAACCATAGATCATTAGTTGCTGTAACCCACATCTTTGTCCTTTTTATTCTCTAAAGAGTAGATATCACAAATATTTAAATGGACCTAAAGCACTTTGTGATGTCTTTGGGTCATGAAATGTGCTGTATAAATACAAATATTGATTAATTGAATCAACTCACCATTTTCTTATCAATTCACACACACATACACATACACACACGCTCGCAAACGCATGCACACACACCTGTTAATTTCCTCCAGAACTTTGTTTGTTGCTCCAGATTGCGGCATCTGCAGTCTTTTGCATCTCCATTTTACTACTTTAGCAATAACTAGGACTGGATGTGGACCAGAGCTTTGTTCTACTTGTTTAGTGTGTCTCAATAGGATATGGGGCAGCACCTTTTCAGAGAAATCTAAAATCAAATCCTGTGCTTTTAAAAGTGGAAGCTTTGTGCCATATGCCATTTTAGCATCTCTGAGATTTAAGTTTATATACTTTGTTGAAAACCTACCACAATGACCTTAAGATTAACATCAGATTGCTTGAAACAGATCCAACCACAGTCTGTTAGGGTCAATAACCTCACCTCCTCCACTATAACACTGAACACCGGAGTGCCACAGGGCTGTGTGCTCAGCCCTCTCCTCTACTCCCTCTTCACCCACGACTGCATCCCAAAGCACGGATCCAACGCCATTATTAAGTTTGCTGACGATACCACGGTAGTAGGACTGATCAGCGACAACGATGAGTCAGCCTACAGGGATGAGATCCAGCACCTGACCACCTGGTGTGCCGACAATAACCTCATCCTTAACTCCAAAAAGACGAAGGAGATTATTGTCGACTTCAGGCAGACCAGAGGAGGCAGTTATACACCCATCCATATAAACGGGACTGAGGTGGAGCGCGTCTCCAGCTATAAATTCCTCGGAGTGCATATCTCGGAGGACTTGTCCTGGTCCCTCAACACCTCCAAGCTGATCAAAATGGGCACAGCAGCGCCTTTACTTCCTTAGGAGGCTCAGAAAGCCCACCTGTCCCCCCAGATCCTAACCAACTTTTACCGCTGTACCATAGAGGAGTAACATTGACCACCTGAAACACGGTATGGTACAGCAGCTGCACTGCTGCGAACAGGAAAGCACTGTGGGTGGTGAAAACCGCGCAGCACATCATCGGTCCCCCGCTCCCTGCCATGGATGCCCTCCACCGAAAAGTATGTGTCTGAGACGGGCTGGGAAGATCATCAAAGACCCCTCACACCCCAACCATGGACTGTTTGCCCTCCTCCCATCAGGGAGGCGGTACAGGAGCCTCAGGTCACGTACCAGCAGGATGAGGAAAAGCTTCTATAACAACACAATCACACTGCTGAACTCGGAGTCCCGACGATAGACTTCTCTGGTCCCTCCGTCCCCCTTTTGTTTAATCATTCTGTATTTCCTGATTATTCTGTATCTTCTCTCTTTCTATTTTTTTCTTGTCTTTTCTCTTTATGTACAACTACTACGGTCTGACGCAAAACTGCATTTCGTTGTACTGATACTTGTATTTGTGCGATGACATTAAAGTTGAATTGAATTGAATTGAATTGACATAGACCACAGGCAGCATATCGGTCCCTAGAAACACCGGTGTCCATAAAACAGGATTGTGTTGTCTTGTTCTTCTGTAAATAATTAAAATGTTATCCTTCAAATAGGAACGAGCTGTATATTCATGGCATAAAATAGGCTGACACAGGAAGGCCTGGGTAAATTACACCAGGGTAGCATAAATATTGGATTAAATCCTTTGTGCAGCTCCATTTCCTTTGCTTTTCCACATTTCTCTCTGATACCACTGCTGTGCTCTATATGTACATTTTTATATGCTTCAGCCAAACAATTGGAGTGTGTTTGACCTTGAGTGTGATAGTGCGGATCAAGTGATTGCTGGTCATTTTACTTATCTCCTAATTTTTATCCCCATTGAAGATATAAAATGGTTATCACCCATTTTACACAATTGTACCCATTCCAAATTCATCACTGTGCTAATGGCATCACTGGATCTTAAAAGGGAGAAACATTGGCATGAAACACACTAGCAGGATTGTAATGTTGATGCCAATGTGGATGTTGTATCTGCTCAAGAGGTCTCTCGATGCTGAAGCTTAGGTCAACTGAAAGTATTATTTTGAAGAGGAGCCAACATTATGCTGTATCATTATATTTAGAATCATGAAATAATCAAACTATTTAATTTTCAAATGATTCTCAATCACATCTTTAATTGTGCGGCATTGTGGCGCAGCGCCAGAGACTGACTTTGTGGAGTTTGCACGTTCTCCCTGTGACCGCGTGGGTTTCCTTCTTGTGCTCTGGTTTCTTCCCACAATCCAAAGATTTGCAGATTTGTAGGTTAATTGACCTCTGTAAATTGCCCCCAATGTGTAGGTCAATGGTCGGCAAGGACTTGGTAGGACGAAGGACCTTTCCATACTGTATCTCTAAATTAAAGTAAACATTGATAGGAAGAGAGGATCCATGTTATCTCATGCGAGTTCCTTGGAAGTCAGCAGTCTTTTCATCATAGCATCTTTCTATCTGTATACCTGTATACCAAAACAATAATTCAGATATAACTGAACATTCTGTGAAGTGTTTTCGCACATCAGTGTGGAATTTAACTTTTACTCATTTATATTTTTCTTTCTATGTCTAATAATAAAGGATTAACTTGAATCCTGCCCCGAAATAACCTTGTCAATTCCATTTGATATCATGAGCTTATTTCAATGTTGGAAGTCTAGGTTTATCTAAGCTTGCCTCATGCCGCTTGACATCGAACACATTTTTTTTAAATGAAGTAAAAGAGAGACAGTATTAATCATTTAATTATGATTTAACTAAAAATTTGCATTTTCAAGTTGCTAATTTGTAAATTAGTCATTTGTAATTTGTCTCCTGCGAAACCAGTTCACGGGTAACTGTTCCAATGAAATCAGAGGAGTGAAAAGGTAATCAATTGAGATGGAGATTAAAATTATTTGTGAAATGACTGAGTCAACACAGTACAGGAGATGTGGGAGGAAAGTCATGTAATTATCCTTTTGCAAAGTTAGATGGGAGGTAGGGAAAAAAGATACTCGATGAGAAGTGAGAGGGATAGAACAAAGTGCCATTCTCAGAGGAGGAGAAAATCTCAAAGAAGAAGGCAAAGGTGTAATTTGGCGATGTTCACCGGAACACCATTGCATTGTTCGGTTTCTTTTAGGTCCTGGGTGGTGTAACCATGTGGGAGACTGCATTCTGGGTAAAAGATGATTAACGTTTACCCAGAATGCAGTCTGGGGCAGAAAACGCTAGTGGGAGTTGTGTACAGGCCACCTAACAGTAGTAGTGGAGTTGGGGATGGCATCAAACAGGAAATTAGAAATGCGTGCAACAAAGGTAAAACAGTTATAATGGGTGACTTCAATCTACATATAGATTGGGTGAATCAAATTGGTAAGGGTGCTGAGGAAGAGGATTTCTTGGAATGTATGCGGGGTAGTTTTCTAAACCAACATGTAGAGGAACCAACGAGAGAGCAGGCTATTCTAGGCTGGGTATCGAGTAATGAGGAAGGGTTAGTTAGCAGTCTTGTTGTGCGTGACCCCTTGGGCAAGAGTGACCGTAATATGGTTGAGTTCTTCATTAGGATGGAGAGTGACATTGTTAATTCAGAAACAAGGGTCCTGAACTTAAAGAAATGTAACTTTGAGGGTATGAGATGTGAATTGGCCAAGATAGACTGACAATTGATTCTTAAAGGGTTGATGGTGGATATGCAATGGAAGGCATTTAAAGACTGCATGGATGAGCTACAACAATTGTTCATCCCAGTTTGGCAAAATAATAAATCAGGGAAGGTAGTGCATCCGTGGATAACAAGGGAAATCAGGGATAGTATCAAAACAAACGATGAAGAATACAAATTAGCCAGAAAAAGCAGCCGACCAGAGGACTGGGAGACATTCAGAGTCCAGCAGAGGAGGACAAAGGGCTTAATTAGGAAAGGGAAAATAGATTATGAAAAAAAACTGGCAGGGAACATAAAAACTGACTGCAAAAGTTTTTATAGATATGTGAAGAGAAAAAGATTAGTTAAAACAAATGTAGGTCCCTTGCAGTCAGAAACAGGTGAATTGATCATGGGGAACAAGGACATGGCAGACCAATTGAATAATTACTTTGGTTCTGTCTTCACTAAGGAAGACATAAATAACCTGCCGGTAATAGCAGGGGACCGGGGGTCAAATGAGATGGAGGAATTGAGTGAAATCCAGGTTAGCCGGGAAGTGGTGTTGGGTAAATTGAATGGATTAAAGGCCGATAAATCTCCAGGGCCAGATAGGCTGCATCCCAGAGTACTTAAGGAAGTAGCCCCTGAAATAGTGGATGCATTAGTGATAATTTTTCAAAACTCTTTAGATTCTGGAGTAGTTCCTGAGGATTGGAGGGTGGCTAATGTAACCCCACTTTTCATAAAGGGAGGGAGAGAGAAAACGGGGAATTACAGACCAGTTAGTCTAACATCGGTAGTGGGGAAACTGCTAGAATCAGTTATTAAAGATGGGATAGCAGCACATTTGGAAAGTAGTGAAATCATTGGACAAAGTCAGCATGGATTTATGAAAGGTAAATCATGTCTGACGAATCTTACAGAATTTTTCAAGGATGTAACTAGTAGAATGGATAAGGGAGAACCAGTTATATCTGGACGTTCAAAAGGCTTTCGACAAGGTCCCACATAAGAGTTTAGTATGCAAACTTAAAGCACACGGTATTGGGGGGTTCAGTATTGATGTGGATAGAGAACTGACTGGCAGACAGGAAGCAAAGAGTAGGAGTAAACAAGTCCTTTTCAGAATGGCAGGCAGTGACTACTGGGGTACCGCAAGGCTCATTGCTGGGACCCCAGCTATTTAACCCACTACCTGCTCCCTCGACCCTCTCCCCACTCCCCTGCTGAAGTCCTGCCTCCCCGTTCTCTGCCCCTACCTCACTAATCTCTTCAACTCCTCATTGTCCCAAGGAATTGTCCCCTCCGCTTTTAAAACTGCTGCTGTCGCACCAATCTTAAAGATACCTGTTCTTGATCCCTCCTCTCTCATTAACTACCGCCCAATCTCAAACCTCCCCTTTCTTTCAAAAACCCTTGGAGCGTATCGTTGCGTCGCAACTTCATTCCCACCTCCTTGCGTATAACCTACTTGAACCCCTCCAATCTGGCTTTTGCCCCCTCCATAGCACAGAAACTGCTCTCCTCAAAGTCCTCAACGACCTCCTCACCTCTGCTGACACTGGTTCCCTCAACATCCTCATCCTCCTCGACCTGAGCGCAGCCTTCGATACAGTGAACCATAACATCCTGCTCACCAGACTCAAGGACCTCGGCATTGAAGGCTCTGCACTCAGCTGGCTCCATTCCTACCTTTCCAACAGATCCCACTTCATCTCTCTCCACAACCACACCTCTGCTACAGCCACAGTCACTCAAGGAGTTCCCCAAGGCTCCGTACTCGGCCCCCTCCTCTTCATCATCTACATCCTCCCCCTTGGTCACATACTCCGCCACTTCAACCTGGACTTCCACTGTTACGCCGATGACACCCAGATCTACCTCGGCACCAAATCCCCCCACACCCCCCCCCCCCTCTCCCATATCAACTCCTGTTTGTCAGCTATAAAAACCTGGATGCAACATAACTTCCTCAAACTCAACAGCGATAAGACAGGATTCCTCCTCATAGGCTCCAAAGCCACACTCAGCAAAATCAATAACCCCACTCTCACCATCGACGGCACCACTATCTCCCAATGCCCGCAACCTTAGCGTGATCTTTGATTCCACCCTCTCCCTTGAGCCTCACATCCGCCATGTCATTAAAACCTCCTTCTTTCATCTCCGCAACATCGCCAAACTCAGACCCTCTCTCACACCGCCCGCTGCTGAAAGACTCATCCATGCCTTCATCTCCTCCCGACTGGACTATTGCAACTCACTTCTCCTTGGCATCAGCTCCACCTACATCCACCGACTCCAACTGGTCCAGAACGGTGAGCCGCCCGACTCATCACCCACACCAAATCCTGGCATCACATCACTCCAGTCCTCAAACAACTTCACTGGTTTCCCATCTCCCACCGGATCACCTACAAAATCCTGATCCTCGCCTACAAAGCCCTCCACCATCTGGCCCCTCCCATATCTCACTGACCTCCTCTCCCCCTACCAACCCTCACGGACCCTCAGATCCACATCAGCCGGTCTCCTCTCCATCCACAAGTCCAACCTCTGCAGTTTTGGGGACAGAGCCTTCTCCAGGGCAGCTCCCAGGCTCTGGAACTCCCTCCCCCAACTGATCTGCAATTCCGTGTCCCTCACCATCTTCCAGTCCCGCCTCAAGACCAATCTCTTCACCTCTGCCTATCCTTAGCCCCACGTGCCGTCCCTTTTCATCTGTGCATTAATTGCCTCGTATTGTGTTTTGAATTGTATTCTGTCTTTACATTGTGTACTAGTCATGTCTCTACTATTTATTTCATTCCCCTTACATGTTTTTCCTCTATCTGCTAAATTTTTGTAAGGTGTCCTTGAGACTCTTGAAAGGCGCCCATAAATAAAATTTATTATTATTATTATTATTATTTACAATACATATTAATGATTTGGACGAGGGAATTGAATGCAACATCTCCAAGTTTGCAGATGACACGAAGCTGGGGGGCAGTGTTAGCTGTGAGGAGAATGCTAGGAGGCTGCAAGATGACTTGGATAGGCCAGGTGAGTGGGCAAATGCATGGCAGATGCAGTATAATGTGGATAAATGTGAGGTTATCCACTTTGGTGGCAAAAACAGGAAAGTAGACTATTAACTGAATGGTGGCCGATTAGGAAAGGGGGAGATGCAACGAGACCTGGGTGTCATGGTACACCAGTCATTGAAAGTAGGCATGCAGGTGCAGCAGGCAGTGAAGAAAACGAATGGTATGTTAGCATTCATAGCATAAAGGATTTGAGTATGGGAGCAGGGAGGTTCTACTGCAGTTGTACAGGGTCTTGGTGAGACCACACCTGGAGTATTGCGTACAGTTTTGGTCTCCTAATCTGAGGAAAGACATTCTTGCCATAGAGGGAGTACAAAGAAGGTTCACCAGACTGATTCCTGGGATGTCAGGACTTTCATATGAAGAAAGACTGGATAGACTCGGCTTGTACTTGCTAGATTTTAGAAGAATGAGGGGGGATCTTATAGAAACTTACAAAATTCTTAAGGGGTTGGACAGGCTAGATGCAGGAAGATTGTTCCCGATGTTGGGGAAGTCCAGAACAATTTACACAGTTTAAGGATAAGGGGGAAATCTTTTAGGACCGAGATGAGGAAAACATTTTTCACACAGAGAGTGGTGAATCTCTGGAATTCTCTGCCACAGAAGGTAGTTGAGGCCAGTTAATTGGTTATATTTAAGAGGGAGTTAGATGTGGCCCTTGTGGCTAAGGGGATCAGGGGGTATGGTGAGAAGGCAGGTACAGGATACTGAGTTGATCAGCCATGATCATATTGAATGGCGGTGCAGGCTCGAAGGGTCGAATGGCCTACTCCTGCACCTATTTTCTATGTTTCTATATAACTTCAGCCAAGTTTCCATTAAGGCCATGATACTGATGCAAACATTCATAGTAAGGTCCGAGACAGTAGATTGTAAGGAGATGCAGGATTGTATGTAATCAGTTGATGCCATGTCTGTGAACCATTTATCTAAACAATGCAGCGGGTTAATCAGGCAGCTCACTTTGGATCAGGGAAACAAGATACTGCAGATACTGGAAATTAAAAATAAAATTCTGGGTGTACTCAGCAAGTCAATTGGAATCTATGGTGAAAAAAACATAGTTAAAATTCAGGTTGATTAACTTTTTTGTCTGCTGAAAGGCCATTGACCTGAAATATTAATTTTGTTTCTGTCTGGTTGACCAGCGAAGTATCTTCAGCTTTCTGCTTTTAGTTCAGCTGTCTTTGTATGTGCACTCTTCCTTGCCTAATTTTCCTCTGCATGCTCTCTCCAAATTATCACCTACTCTATGTGGCAGAAGCGGAAGTGTTTGCTTGCAAATTCTAATTTACGACTAAATTATGTAATGTAATTAACTCACTTTCACCTCTGTAGATTTTCAGCTGACCACTTATTTAGATACTGAGGGAATCGTATGATGCGAGGTTCGGATATTGGTACTGTGGTAAAGGTGTAGTCGTGATGTTATTGTGTGACAGAGCATTCGTGAGTGGCTGAGTAGCCTAATCTTGCTTTTGTTCCTAACTTGACTAAGTGGGACCTGTTGGGTCCCATTCTCACACAGGAGGCCTGGACCCCCAATTCAATATTCCACCACTCGCCCATAGGCCCCAACTGCGCAGGCGCAGTTGAGGGGTCCCCGTCGTGACGCGTCTGATCCCCCCCCCCCCCATGCACCCACCCACTTCGCCATTATCATGCACTCACTCCCCCCCCCCCTCAACCCCCCCCCCCCCATCCACTCTTAACGGCTTTCCGGCATTGCACCCATTCCCGCCTATTGGGTTCCCATTGTCAAGACAAGAGAGGCAAGAGAGATTTATTGTCACATGTACCAATTGGTACAATGAAATGTGTGGTCGCCATACAGCCATACGAATAAAAAAGAGCACAGAACACGATAGTCTTTAACATAGACATCGCCACACAGCAGAATCAAAGTTTCCCACTGTGAGGGAAAGCACCAAAGTTCAGTCATCCTCCTCTGCTGTTCTCTGTTGTTCACCCTTGGTCGGGGGGCTCCCAAACCCTGGCTGTCGCTGCTATGGGCGGCCCGATGTTCAGGTCCGCTCACAGGATGATGGAACTCCGACGTCGGAACGGGAGAACATTCTCCGTGGCTTGGACTTCAGAATCGGCCACTTCCTACCAGAGACCGTGGCTCCTGAAGTCCACAGTCCGAGCTGGGGGGAGATTCATGCTGGCAGCCCTCGGCAAAAGGAGCCCAGTTCTCCGCGATGTTGAAGTCAGCGCCGCCCACGGTGGAAGCTCTGCAAACCACAGTTCCGCGATGTTGAAGCAGCAGGTCCAACGCTCCGGAGCTTCAAACGGCGATCCAGGTAAGGCATCGCCCGCTCCGCAGTGAATCCAGTGCTGCACTGCTGCTGAAGCTTTGGTCCGGTCCCCGGCAGGAAAGGCCGCGCCAATCCAGTTGGTAGTCCGCAAGGGGGGGCGAAGATGCGACTCGGAGAATAGTCACATCCTCGCCAGGAAGTGACTGAGAAACAGTTTCCCCCATACCCTACCCCCACTCCCCCACATAGAAATACAAAAAATCCTCCAAAACGTACTTTTTAAACAAACTAAAAATAAAAAAAAGATAGAAAACAGACAGACTGTAGGCAGAGGCTGCCATAAATGGGGTGCTCCTAGTGAGATTGAGATGTAGAACACGCAGGCATTACCGCAGGCACAGTTGATGGGCATGGCAAGTGGGAAATGTATTTATTAAAGCTTAAAATGTGAATAACTCTTATAATTTAATTACAATTTAAATGTTAAAGATGAGACTTATTCTGTTCAGTTCTTTCTTGTTGTATCTCTTGTTGCATTCTGCAGCCGGGGGAGGGGGACAGCTTCAGGCAGGGCTGTTGGGGGCCGCTGGGGAGAGGGTGAGCGCTGCCGTGGCTTACCGCTGCCAACCCTTGCCGCAGCCTGCCACTTCCATAGCCTATCCCTGCCACGGCCTACCCCTGCCTATCGCTGCTGCACCCCACTGGCTTCAGGCGGGGACCCGTTGGGAGCATCCTGCTGCTTGGGACGGCTTCAGGCGGGGACCGTTGGGAGGGGGGGGCATCCTTCAGGTAGGGACAGAACGGTTTAGGGCGAGGGCCAGTGGGGGTGTGCATCCTGCACCCGACAAACCCTTCTTCAGACGCTGTTGCCTCTCTCGCTGTTTAATTTTATTTCTGTTTTTAACCTCATTAAAATGATGAAGCGCCACGTTTAGGAGCAAAGGTTCAAAAATATCCTGGCTATCTCTATTTGCACAGTCATCTTTTGAACACACTGCTGGGAATTGTGGGATTTAAACCAAGTATTACAGTAGAGATTGGACAAAATACATTCAAAGCAAATGACAAACCAGAGAAGAGTTATAGTTAATTTCAAGGTTCTAGTTGCCAAGAGCAGAGTTGGGAAAGAGGAAGTATCACTAAGGGGCCCTTTTTTTAAAAAGGATTACACAATCTTTTCCAAGCTTGGTGACTGACACAAGTATATGCCACAATTTCGAACATCTGATCCTTGTTTTTAAAATCACCTTGTAGCTTCCCCTTTCTCAAACTGTATTCTCTACTCCAACATCTATTACTTTCTGGGATAAGAGGAGTCTTCTCATTGCAGTCTCTCCATCGGCTCCAAATGTAATACTGCACCACTGCCAAGTGTTTAAGCTTTGGAAATCCCTTCCTAAGCCTCTCCACTTCCCAATCACTCTTACCTTCTTTAACAATCTCCTTAAGGCTTTCCTCTTTAACTAACCATTTGGTCAGCTGCACTAACACCTTCCTCAAAATTACTTTTTTTTAAATGGGACTCAAAATTCTTTTTGTTCAGTTTAACGACACTCCTGCAAAAAAAATGAATTTATTTTATTTTCAAGCAGAGGCTGTTGTTTTGTTAATATTTGTTGTTGAAGTTGGCAAGCACAGAAATTTAAAAATAAAATCATTTTTGGGCAGTGGGTGTGTAACTGTTTATGTGTGGAACCCCAAATTGACAACTACAATCACAACTGAAGACCAATAACATAAAATATGTTTTATTTCAACAATACCCAAGTAGAAACTATTATTTTAGCTATGGACGTGAGGATACAAATTCCAATTTATGTTCAGATTGTTACCAAAAATCAACAAAAAACCCCAAAGTGAACTATAAGTAGCTGATTTTAGATTTGGCAACATAATCTTGTCAGCAGTCATTTCGAAATCTTGTTCCTCTTCTGCTGACTCCAGAGGAGTTACTTTTTCTACTGTTACTTCATTGTGGATTTTGAAATATATACTCTGAAACAAATTTAAAACTAATTTGAAAGACATACATGAAATCCAAAAACTGCAGAGTTCAAATAAAACAGCAATGGGAGGCCTGTGGAGAGTGATGGAGGGATTTTTTTTTCTGATTCGATGTCTGTCATTGGTGTTATAACATAGGGACTTCTTTGGACTGGACTAGCCCTTGCTGTCTCCTCCCCTTCCTTTACCCTCGAGCTGTATCCTCCCATCCCCCCCGCCCTCGGGATCCTCCTCCTCCCTTTTTCCTTCCTTCTTCCCCCCCCCCCCCCCCACCCCCCATCAGTCTGAAGAAGAGTTTCAGCCTGAAACTTTGCCTATTTCCTTCGCTCCATAGATGCTGCTGCACCCGTTGAGTTTCTCCAGCATTTTTGTGTACCTTCGATCTTCCAGCATATGCAGTTCCTTCTTGAACACTAGAACCTTTGCAGTTTGTGACTTGGATGTGAATGTAAGAGGTGCGATTTGTAAGTTATTAGTACTAATCGCAGAATCTTATCCCCAAATCATGTGAATAAAACTAGAGAACATGAACAAGGTGGAATAGATTTGAACGGGTTATGAGGGGAGCTTCTTCAATTCGCTGACAGAACTTAAAAAATGTGCAGATGAGACTTTACTCACCATGACATAGAGGACCTTGAACCTATTACTTGGAAATTAGGTTAGCCTGAAAGGGTGTCCTCTGGTTGGTGGGGACAATTTGGGCTGAATGACCTGTTCCATGCAGTGTGGTTCTGTAATTCTATGCAATTTGGGGATAGCAAACAAATTGGTGGTGTTGTCAATATGAAGAAAGGTTGTTTAAAACTACAGCAGAATATAGATCAGATGGAAAGTTGGGAGGAGCAAAGACATGTGGAATTTAATCCCAACAAGTACAGATTGGTAACACCTCCTCCTGACCATCAGCACAGGGGCACCTCAGAGCCATTTGCTTACTCCCCTGCTCTACTCTCTCTGTACGCATGAAAGTGTAGCCAGATAGCTCCAATGTCATCTCTGAATAATACCGATGATACCACCATCATTGGATGATGGCAAGTACTGGAGGGAGATCATTAAGGTTAAGTGGTGTCAGAACACCAATTTTGCCTTCAGCTTTAGCAAGATGTTAACTCTCTGCTTTCAGAACCGTACTTTTAGCATGTGGGTTACATATTAGACACTTCTGGTTTATGTATTCATGAATCTGGCTTGTTCAACCCAAGACAATTTTGAAATTCTTATCTTTGTTTTTAAATCTGATGGGCTATTAGTAATTCAGGTTATTAATGACTTTTCATGAGCAGTGAAACTTAAGAACTGAACTCCTGCACTAAAGATACCTAGAAACAAGATGCAAAGCCAAGGTACATGGAACAAAGGGTTTTCATGCAATCAAGATACCCTGCCTTTCTGACACGCATATAGTATCGAACTTAGCAGCAGGTGATAAATTTGAAATTGGTGAACTTTCATCCGTCATGGAAATAAAGATTTTAAAAGGTGTTACCAACTCCTGTAACAGAATGTGAACTGTGTACAGAGCACTGGCATATTTGTTGACATAATCACATGTATGCTTAGATTTTATTTATTTTATTTTTTTTAAAGCTCCCCTCAAAAAAATATCCATTTCACACAGCGACTTGAAGTTACCAAAGGAACCAGGCAGCACTATTTTCTGCGGAGTATATCAGAGCTGCTTCAGGAACTGGCAGTACTGCCAGATTTCCCACTGCAGTGACTGTGCCCTTTAAATATCCCACACTGCCTTTCAGACATGGTTTGCATCTTAAATAAAAAGGCAATAGGCTAGAAGTATTCAGCATGTCGTCTTTGTCTGAAAAAAAAGACTGCTTCGCGTTGCAGGCAAGATGCTTTAATTTGAATCTTTTTTCACTCATCTAAATTGTTAACCAAATTTTCCCTTTCCAAATTACTTTTCCAAAAATTATTGCCACCTTTCAATATTCCTGGATCCCCACTAATAATTTAGTTGAGCATATAGTTTGTGATCTGAAATCCTTTGCAGATATTTTAAAATGGAGGCTACCAAAATGATTAGTCAGCCAGCATCCATTTTCAAGTCGTAAAATAAATAGAACACAAGCTTGTGCTGTCGCTGCAAAATCTTAATACAAAATGCTCTCTGTCGCAGCACTGAAGTCCTTTAATCAGAGAGGTTGCCCATCACTAATGAGCACTAGAATTTCCAGCATTGCTTAGTCATTGCTGTTTCACTGTTTACATGAACTGAGTGGGTCCTGGTGATAAAGATTGATAACATTTGCTATTTAGTCTTCAGTGAACATTTATCACAATTTAACTGCACCCCAAAGACTGCAGTAAAAGAGAGGGGTTGGGGATATAGGTGACTGTTGGTGGAATTGCAGCAAGGGGAAACCGTATACTGGTGTGGCTAGTAGCGAAATATATAGATATGGATGGACAATCTGGCATTGACCTAGGCACTTAATTCAGACATGGCAAAGTCGATTCCAGTTCTGCCAATCCGGCATAGACCTCCACACAAACATCTGGAGATTGATATATAAATTTGGAGGATTAGAGACTGGTGAAACAACAGTCTGATATAGGTATACATAAAGAATGATATAATATAGCACTTGGAACACTACAGCACTGTATCTGCACTGAACATGATGCCAGGTTACCACAACATCTGTGCCGAACATGATGCCAAGTTAAACAAACCTTCTTTGCCTGCATGTGATCAATATCGCTCAATTCCGTGCATATCGATGTGCCTATCTAAAAGCCTCTTAAATGCCACTATCTACTTCCATTGCCGCTCCTGGTCTTCGAGGCATTCACCACCCACTGAGCAAAAAACATGCTCTGCACATCTCCTTTAAACTTTGGTCTTCTCAACTTAAAGCTATTGGTCCATTGGTCACAGACCTCCTGTCAGAAGAACCCCTTTCCAGCACTACCCTCTGTCTTCACTTGGTAAGCCAGTTCTGAATCAAAATGACAAAATCACTGTGGATCCCATGCATCTTAATTTTCTGAATTAAGCCATTTTGAGGTAATCAAATGCTTTATCAAACCCCATTTGGACAATATCCACTGCCCAACAATATCCTTCATCAATCGCAAAAACTTATTGAAGCTAGTAAACTTTCAAGTTAGTAAACTACTGCGAGCAAAACCATGTTGCCTATCCCTCATTATCCCATTCTCTTCCAAATATGATTATATCCTTTCCAGAAGAATCCTTTCCAATAGTTTCGCTACCACTGAATCATAATTTACGGACAATGTGCCAGATTATTCCGATAAAATCTGAATCAGATTGAGAATGAGAATGAGGGGAGAATGTGGGGAGAATAAAATATCGAATTAGTGTAGATGGCACAGACTCGGTGAGCCCAAGGAGCTGTTTCTGTGCTGTATGACTCTAATGAGCCTGTCCCACTTAGGAGATTTCAGTCGTATCAGATCGCCAAAAAAACGGCGACTGGACTCCCCCTAGGACAATGTCTACGACAACCTACCTCCTAGTCAACGTCAAGCTATGGCAAGCTACCGAGAACCGGCGACCATTAGGACATCCACTTATGACAACCTACGTCCACCAGCGACAAGCTACGACAAGGTAAGACAATTCAGTCGCCGGTACCTGTCGCTGGTTAATGTAGGTAGTCGCCAATGGAATTCACCTAAGTCAGCACCAGGGACAACCTACGTCATCCTGGCGACAACCTGTGTTAACCTGGCGACAACCTACCATAGAACCTACATCAGGAGAAGTCAAGATACGCTCATATGTATCAAACCCACTGATGCCGAAAAATGTTCAACATGTTGAAAATTTTGCGGCGACCAGAAAGAGGCTACGACTCTTTGCGCGACTGAGGAGACGACTCACGGCCATACAGGCGACATCATGGTGACCACCAGCGAACATGTGGTGACAGCCAAGTCGCCTGTAGTCACCTAAAAAAATTGCCTTAGTGGGACAGGTCCATAAGTCTCCCTAACATGGAGACACAAGGAACTGCAGATGCTGATTTACAATGACAAGCACTGGGGGCTGGAGGACACAGCGAGTCATGCAGCATATCTTGAGAACATGAAATCTCCAGATGCCTAACCTAAAACATCACCTATTCATGTTCTCCTGAGATGCTGCCTGACCCGCTGAGTTATTCCAGCATTTTGTGTCTAACTCTTACATTGTGATTTGTACGGGAGGAGAACATTGCGTGGGTGCTGCTCAAATCACTGCTGTTTAACCTCTCACACTTGACACAGGAAAGTCTACTGAAACAAGACTCCTGAGGTGAATTGTGACTGCAAATTAATAGTGGAACAGAGCTGCTCCAGTGACCTGGATTCAATCCTGACCTCTGGTGCTGTCTGTGTAGAATTGTACATTGTTCTTCTTGTGACTGAGTAAGATTCCTTCCCTCATCCAAAAGGTATGCAGGTTGGAAGGTTAACTGGCCTTTACAAATTGCCCCTAGTGGTGTTGGTTTATAGTTATCACATGTACCAAGAAACAGTGAAAAACGTTGTTTACATGCTACCCAGTCAAATCATACTGTCCATATACTAGTACCACAGGTAGTAAAAAGCAAAAAGGGAAAAATGGCAGGGCAGAATATACTATCAATGGTATAAAATTACATATACAGCAAAAGTGCAGATAAAAAAGTACAAGAGCCATAATGAGGTAGTTTTATGAGAGGGTTGTCTGACATTGTGTAATAGCAGCGGGGAAGAAGCTGTTCCTGAATCTGGCAGTACGCGATTTCGACCTTTTGAATCAGCCCAAGATAGCGGAATGAACAGGGTTTTTGATTATTGTCTACTTTCCTGAGGCAGTGTGAAATGTAAATGGAGTCGATGGGGAAGAGGCTGGTTTGTGTGCTGGACTGGATTGGACATCCACAACTCTCTGCAATTTGCTGTGGTCTTAGGCAGAGTTGCAACGCTGCATCTGTAGAAATTATTAAGTGTCATTGGAGACATGCCAAACTTTCTCTTGTCTGAGAAGGTTTCCTGAAGTCAATAACTAGTTCCTTCATCTTACGACCATTGAGGAAGAGGTTGTTTTCTTGACACCACATTACTAAGCTTTCCATCTTCTGCCTGTTTATGAAAATTTAATCATTCAAATTTAACCCATCAGTCTGAAGAAGGGTCTCGACCCGGAACATCATCCATCCAGAGATGCTGAGTTACTCCAACATTTTGAACCTACCTTCGATTTAAACCAGCATCTGCAGTTCTTTCCTGCACATGAAAATGTAATCACATGTTAGTGCCTCTACTGCACTCCTGGTCAATCATCCTACTCCATCTCCCATACATTTACACCAATAAACAAAAATGGTGAAAGAAAGTGAACACCACGGTGAATGTCTGTAAATGCTTCAATGGATTTCTTCTGGTTTACATAGCAGGTCATGCATGCATTTATTCAGAATTCTCTACATCTGAACACCTGGAACAGTCTTCTTGAAAGGGGAGAGGACATTATGAGTGGATATCCTCAAATTCCATGATATCATTGATCCATAGTCAAGAAGTGGGCCAGGGATTGGAAAAGAGCACAAAACACTAATGTAGCAAAAATTACTGTATGTCAATATTTGTTCTATTTAAGCACAATTACAGAGCTATTGCAGCAATTTAAATTTGCAGAGAGAAAGGAAAATCTCTTGGAATAATATCCTGGGGTTTTTTTAAGCAGTTTGTGAGATTAGTGATCAGATTGTCCTCTGTACTATTGATTTTTTTTTAAATGATCTTTGGTTAAAACAGGAGGAATTAATTACATCATCAGAGAATTTGATTGTGAAACGTTAGTCACTCTGATCATGTCAGCAAGGAACATCAAGACAGCTGGAGCACTTTGAATGATGACATCAAATGAAGATATCTCAACTCGCTCAAACTGCTAGATTCTTTAACCATTTGGGGCCTATCTGTCTTAAAGAAGGCAACAGAACTTACTGCTTAAATAAAATAAAGTGAGATAAAATCCATAGAAGCAAATGTAAGATTAAGTGTTTCTGTTAATCCAAATAGAATTGTGCACAAGAGGCCCATTTGACATAGTTTGGCTATGCTGTCTTTTTGGATGAAGTTGGCCAATTCCTCTTTCAGTCTTTACCCTGTAGAGCTCAACATTTCTTCCTCTTTATTCTCAGAACTAATAGGTTTCGACGAATCAGAAAAATTAGGTGCATTTGGGACGCACTCTAAATATTCTAATCTCCGATATTGTTTCGTCTACTTAATACTTTGTAAATAAATACATTTTGTTCCAGACTAGCAGTGTATTTTCCATGCTCCCACTACTAAAGACAATGGCATCAGTGTGACATGGGATATTTTGCATATTTTAAGCGCTGATGGTTTTAGAGCCTGCAGCCTTGGTGAGCCACTTGGGAAACCATTTATAATCAAAGTGCAATCTGCAAACCAAAGAGGAGATGCAGAAAATACCAGGCTCTCCAGAGAATTAGAATAATAAGCGTATTCCTTATATGTTTCATTATCATTAAGATCGTATTAGCTCAACAGTTGGCCATAATTATATCTGTAATTATTGTGCATTATCTTTGCATAAGACAGGAACCTAACACAAAGCCATTGTATTGCAATTTGAAAATCATGACACTATACTTCTCATCTTTTCTAACAAAATATAACTAAGGAATATGCTGCACAATCTGATATTTACTGTATATCTTCCCAATTGCAGGTTGCTATGTTATTTATTAGAGCACCTAAGTCACACTTGATTTATAATTAGGGCCTGGATGCTTTGAAATTCAGTGCCTTCAGGAGATGAATCACATGCAACACTTCTTGGCATACCATTCTTCAGTGCTTCAGTGTATTTCTAACTGCTTCTTTGAATTTTATTCAAGAAACATGTTTTTTTATTTATTTTCCATATCAAACTACGTTTAAAGACAATTCAATATCTAATGCTAGTACATGTTAGATCTCATTCGCATAAAGCACATCTGATTATGAAATCATTGCACCTTGAATCAAAAGCATTTTTACTATTGTTAATATTTAAATATACCTTACATTCACTATAAATTAGTTGCATTTGAGATCTAACCCAAGGCGTTTGCAGAGGACATGAAGAATTTAAAGCAAAGAAAGCTTTTGCAGCACTTGAAGATATCATTTTCTAAGAAATTATGAAAAAAAAATGTAATGTCTGTTGCTAGCTGGTGAATAATATTTCAAACAGTGATCAACCATAGTTTCTTATAACCTACTCTGGTGAAACTAAAGCTCATATGAGTGCTATGATAATGCCTATCTAGCAAATAAAATGTCAGCAATATTGTTCCTTGTTATATTATCAATTGTTAAACTACACCACAACCAAAGAAATAAGGTGGTTTAAACTGGATTATAGCCATTAATTCAGTTTCTCATTGTCTAATAAAATGAAATAAAATAAATTCTTTGAAGTCCCTTTCATCACTTCAAACTTCAATGACAACATGAAAATAATTGCAACTGTTCCAAGAGCTGTGTGTGTAGACTGGTGTGTAATGGTTCCAAGGACTGCAAAAGTAATACACTTATAAATCACAGTTAGCATCCCTGTTCCTGAACTTGCTATCCCATCACTATCCAGCGCAAGGACATTTATTGCCTGTGTATTTAAGGATGTTAGCAATCTGGTCAACCTTTGGCATTGGCCCAGCAAAGAGATGTAGTCAATGGTGAAGGAGCAGTGCCTGTGCCAAAGATAGAATGCTGGCAGCATGTTAAGTCACATCTGGAAAGCATGGTTTAGTTTAGCTTAGTTTAGAGATACAGCGCGGAAACAAGCCCTTTGGCCCACCGAGTCTGCGCCGACCAACCATCAACCTGCACACTAACATTGTCCTGCACACTAGGGACAATTTACAATTTTTACAGAAGCCAATTAACCTACAAATCTGCGTGTCTTTGGAATATGGGAGGAAAACGGAGCACCTGGAGAAAACCCAAGCAGTCACGGGGAGAACGTACAAACTCTGTACAGACAGCACCCATGGTCAGGATCAAACCCAGGTCCCTGGCCCTGTAAGGCAGCAACTCTACCACTGTGCCACCCATGATGATGCAGCACATAGTGCTCCTGCTTCATGGTTCTAGTGACCTGGGTTTGTTGCTGATGTCCAATACAGCCTGTACATAGGCTGCACATTCTTCCATAGTAGAAACCTCAAATACTCTGGTTTCTTTCCAAATTCCAGAATGTGCTGGTTAATTGATTAAATGACCACGGTGTGTTACTGCTAGTGAAGGTGAGTAGAAACATTGAAACTTAGAAAGTAGGTGCTGGAGTAGGCGATTTGGTTCTTTGAGCCAATACCGTCATTCAATATGATCATGGCTGATCATCCACAAGCAGTACCCTGTTCATGTTTTTTCCCCATATCCCTTGATTCTGTTAGCCCTAAGAGCTAAATCTAACTCTCTCTTGAAAACATCCAATGAATTGGCCTTCACTGCCTTCTATTCACAGATTCACAACTCTGGGTGAAAATGTCTTTCCTCATCTCAGTCCTAAATGGCCTACCCCTTATTATTAAACTGTGACCCCTGGTTCTGGGCTCCCCCAACATCGGGTACGTTTTTCCTGCACCTAGCCTGTCCAATCCCTTAAGAATTTAATATATTTCTATAAGATGCCTTATGACCCTTCTAAATTCCAGTGAATATAAGCCTAATCGATCCATTCTTTCATATGTCATATGTCAGTCCGCCATCCCGGGAATTAACCCAGTGAACCTACACTGCACTCCCTCAAAAGCAAGAAAGTCCTTCCTCAAATTAGGAGACCAAAACTGCGGACAATACTCCAGGTGTAGTCTCACCAGGACCCTGTACAACTGCAGTTGGACCTTCTTGCTCCTACACTCAAATCCTCTCGTTATGAAGGGCAACATGCCATTTGCTTTCTTCACTGCCTGCTGTACACGCATGCTTACTTTCAGTGACTGATGTATAAAGACACCCAGGTTCCCTTGCACCTCTCATTTTCCTAATCTGACACTATTCAGATACTCTCTGGAGTAACTCAGTGGGACTGGCATCATCTTTGGAGAGAAGGAATGGGTGACGTTTTGGCATGAGACCCTTCTTCAGACTGGTTAGCGATAAGAGAAACAAGAGATATAGATGGTGATGTGGAAAGATAAAGAACAATGAATGAAAGATATCTAAAAAAGTAACGATGATAAAGGAAACAGGCCATTATATGTTTGTAGGGTGAAAATGAGAAGCTAGTGCGATGTGGGTGGGGGAGGGATAGGGAGAGAGAGGGAATGCTGGGGCTACCTAGTGAGAGAAATCAAATTTCATACCACTGGGCTGTAACCTGCACAAGCGAAATATGAGATGCTGTTCCTCCAATTTGCGTTTAGCCTCACTCTGACAATGGAGGAGACGGAGCACAGAAAGATCTGTGTAGGAATGGGAAGAAGAATTAAAGTGTCCAGCAACCGGGAGATCAGGTTGGTTCATGCGGGCTGAACGAAGGTGTTCCGTAAAACGATCGCCCAGTCTGCGTTTGGTCTCACCGATATAAGAGTCCACATCTTGAACAATGGATACAGTAGATGAGTTTGGAGGAGGTGCAAGTGAACCTCTGCCTAACCTGAAAGGACTGTCAGGGTTCTTGGACAGCCGAGGGAGGAGGTACAGTGACAGGTGTTGCATCTTCTGCGGTTGCAAGAGAAGGTACCTGGGGAGGGGGTGGTTTGGGTGGGAAGGGATGAGTTAACCAGGGAGTTGCAGAGGGAACGGTCTCTTCGGAAGGCAGAAAGGGGTGGAGATGGAAAAATGTGGCTAGTGGTGGGGCTTCGGGGTATGCGACGGCTGATGAGGTGGAAGGTAAGGATATGCAATGACTGATGGGGTGAAAGGTAAGGATAGGCGACGGCTGATGGGGTGGAAAAGACCTTTCCCTCCGCAACTCCCTGGTTAACATCCCTTCCCACCCAAACCACCCCTCCCCAGGTACCTTCCCCTGCAACCGCAGAAGATGCAACACCTGTCGCTATACCTGGACCCTCCCATTCCAACACAGACCTTTCTGTCCTCGGTCTCCTCCATTGTCAGAGTGAGGCTACACGCAAATTGGAGGAACAGCGTCTACTATTTTGCGTGGGCAGCTTACAGCCCAGTGGTATGAAATTTTGATTTCTCTCACTTCAGGTAGCCCTGGCATTCCCTCTCTCTCTATCCCTCCCCCACCCAAGTGGCTTCTCATTTTCACCCTACAAACTGCTTACAATGGCCTTTTTACCTTTATCATCGTTACTTTTTTTTCAAATATTTCATTCATTGTTCTTTATCTCTCTACATCACCATCTATATCTCTCATTTCCCTTATCCCTAACCAGTCTGAAGAAGGGTCTCGACCCGAAACGTCACTCATTCCTTCTCTCCAGAGATGCTGCCTGTCCTGCTGAGTTACTCCAGTTTTTTGTGTCTATCTTCGGTTTAAACCAGCATCTGCAGTTCCTTCTTACACCATTCAGATAATAATCTGCCTTCTTGTTCTTGCCACCAAAGTGGATAACCTCACATTCATCCACATTATACTGCATCTTCCATGCATCTGCCCACTCACCCAACCTATCCAAATCACCTTGCAGCCTCACAGCATCCTCTTCGCAGCTCACACTGCCTCCCAGCTTTGTGTCATCCGCAAACATGGAGAGTAGTTGGAGAATCTGGAGTGGGCTGATGGACATTGTGAGTGAATAAATCACAGTGAAATAAATGGTGAGATGATGGGGTGCTTTCAGCCAACTCCATGGGCCGAATAGCCTCATGTTAAAAGAAAATGAATAAATTACCAGAACACTCTTAATGTCTGTGGAATTACAATATTCTGTGAGATGAATAGCAATTACATTGCTCACATATTAGATAATTCTTTGAACTGTAGATGCCAGAAATCTGAAATCAAACTTCTGATAAACGGTCATTGACCTGAAATGTTAACGATGTTTTCTCATCACAGAAGCTGCCTGATTTATTGACTATTCTTAGCATGTTCGGTTTTTTCTTGCATTGGATTTGCTGGGTTTAAGGAGCAATAACCAGCTGTCGGCATGATCTGTGACCGCTGTTCATTGCTGACTCAGGCAGAATTAAAGTCTGCTTGTTTCTAAACATGAACTGCTCAATTTCATGCTCTAACATCCAATTACGAACAAATTAAAGAGAAAACAATACAAGCAGGACTCTGACTTGCTAGAGAACCCAAATGGAAAATATATAAACATAGCTTATTTTTAAACATGTATAAATATGATAAGTAATTTTTTTTTTAAATCCAAGAGCTTCATTAAACACTAATCTGCTGTGATCTTGAACTGCTCATGTTGGGAAGTGGTGGGAGTGAAGGCAAGTCCTTAATTAGAATTTGTCCTTCAATTTAAACTGTGTACCCTGTGACATTAACACATTGCACAACTATTTACAGTTAAAGGAATGTTTTAATATGTGGGCCATGTGATCTTTATTTCATTTAGCCTGAGGGTTCTAACGCAGACTCCAAAATGAAACTATTCCACTCCTCGATATTAAAGCTCCATCAACTTCATCAGTGGAAGGTCACCCATTCATTCCCAATAAAGAGGCATTGTTATTTTTTTTTTAAAAGAATGAATATGAAAAGTCATAAACAGTCGGGATTCATCCTGGCACTAACATTGCCTTTGCATAATCTTTTACCGAAGGCTAAAGCATAAACTGCCAGGAACAACCAGTCAGTATGTGTCAGCTGTGGATGGATGCTCTCAAAAAAACAATTCAGGTTTTCTCCACCTACTTATAAGCAAAACCTTTTGCAAGACTGAAAAATGCAACAAAATTTAAGATTCTATTGGGGCGTTAAGTAGACAACGGAATAGGTTGGCTCATTTAACTTGGCTGCTTCATTGAGAATTCACTGATTGCTGACAAGAGAACTGCAGGTGTTCTGTGGGATATTTATAGACAGCTTATTCACTTGCCTGTTTAACTTTAACATTTCATTTATGTTTCTTTATGAACACAAACATCCCAGAGCATGTTCGAGGGGAGTGAAACTATTCTCCTTTGAGTGCCAGCTCAACATTTAAGGCACATAGGGAAATAATGTCATTTTGCAGTAATAATGAAAATAACCATGCTTTTCAGACAGAATGCCAAATCAAACTAAATCATTATTGTTTTGGTGGAGCAGTAGACCAACTAACTTGCTTGAGGGGTATTCAGATTTAAGGCAGTGTGACATGGCTAAAAATGGCATCCTCTGTATATCTCTTCCAACCTACTAGTGTTCCCACTGGCTGATTGTGCACACTGATGCACGGAAACGTGAAGCATTTCTTTTGTATCGAAGATAGACACAATATGGTGGAGTAACTCAGCGGGTCAGGCAGCATCTCTGGTGAAAAGGAATAAGCGATGTTTTGGGTCGAGACCCTTCTTCAGACTGAGACACAGTTTAAGGTTGGAGGCTGTGGAGGGCAGACAACTGGAAGTGATAAAATCATAGCCGGTCTGAGAGATACTTTATTTTGTATTACATTCAAGCAGTGCCTCAGAACGGGGAGCTGGGTGTGTGGGCAGGGAGGGGTTGTAGGGGGGGGAGGGGCTGGGGGGGGGGGGGGGGGGGGGGTTGTGGTGGGAGAGGGTTGGGGGGAGGGGTTGTGAGGGGAGGGGCTGTGGGGGGAGGGGTTGTGGGGGGGGAGAGGTTGTGGGGGGGGAGGGGTTGTGGGGGGGGGGAGGGGTTGTGGGGGGAGGTATGTGTGGGGGGGGGGGTTGGCGGGGGGGGGGGGGGGGGAGTGGGGGGGTGTGTGTGGGAGAGGGGGTTTGGGGGCAGGGGAAGGGTCGTGAGGGGGTGTATGGAAGGGAGGGTTGTGTGGAGGGATGGTTGGCGTGTGGGGGGGAGGGGTGTGGGGGCAGGGGGGGGAGAGAGCTTGGAGAAAAGATGGGGAAGAGCCATGGGGAGAGTGCGGTATTACAGGGGATGGTGGCAGAGCCAGCGAGGGGGACCAGAGGGGAAGGGGTTGGGGATGCAATGGGGACTCACAGCGGGGCGCTCGTCACTTAGCTGGCCGCTTCGCTGGGCGTTCTCTGCCTGGGGCCTCCGCTTTCCGTTTGGCAACATCAGCGCCATCTCTGACTCCGCATTGGCTGGGTTGGGTCGGGCCAGACCGGGTCGGGCCATCCAGAGCCTCCCGCAGCTGCAGTAAAGATGCAAGGGGGGGAGAGAGCTCGGTGTGTGTGTGGGCAGGGGGAGGGTTGCGAGGGGTGTGTGGGAGGGGTGTGTGTGGGAGGGAGTGTGTGTGGGGGGGGGGGTGGGGTTGGGGTGCAGGGGGGGGGAGGGTTGTGGGGGTAGGGGGGGAGAGGGCTCGGAGAAAAGACTGGGAAGAACCATGGGGGAGTGTACAGTATTACGGGGAGGGAGGGAGGAGCCAGCGAGGGGCACCAGAGGGGAAGGGGTTGGGGGTGCGATGGGAACTCACAGCAGGCGTTGGTCACTTCGCTGGCCACTTCGCTGATCGTTCTCCTCCGCACGCCTTGCGGACTCACTCACTCAATCAGCACGGCTTGTGGACTCAG
Organism: Leucoraja erinaceus; assembly: GCF_028641065.1. NCBI lineage: Eukaryota > Metazoa > Chordata > Chondrichthyes > Rajiformes > Rajidae > Leucoraja > Leucoraja erinaceus. The sequence continues at coordinate 30,101,911 of NC_073387.1, read as the reverse complement.
CCCCACCTCCGGGTCTTTATTCACCTCGCCCCACCCGGTGATTATCACATCTGGTGCCGGAAAGGGCGTTACCTTCATGGTGACTGACAGCCGAGAAGACCAATCTGCTGATCTCACGATTTATTAAATCTTCAGAACTTTTGTAATATTCCACCAATTGGAACAAAACTTGGTGCACTTGGAGCAGAGGAGAACGGTGAGTAAGGTGGCGAAAAAAGTCCTTGCAATATAGGGTACCGTTTTTGCGAAAAAATTAAAAAATACAAACCGGAAGAGGACAAGATGAGAGTTTTAGTAATAGTATAGATAGAAGATAGATAGATAGATATAGATAGATAGAAGATAGAAGATAGATAGATATAGATAGATGATAGATAGATTAATCACTACCAGCAAGCCAGAGCAGCAAATAACTCCACCCTGCTGAACAGCAATGAAGAACCTCAACAGCACCTCGCAAAGCCAGCTAGGACCATAACCATTGGCTTACATTGAGGACTCCTTCCAAAGGTGGTACCAGCACAACCTAAGGCAGGAGACCAATCGTCCTGAAAAGCAGAGAATTCCAGACTCTAAAGGGGCCTGTAAATGACCGCAAGCATAACGGATAATATTTGGGACTCAGACACTATACTTTAGAGCTTAAGTTAAGGTAAGGGAGTGTGTGTGTGGCTGTGTATTGTATTGTACATTATTGTCACGTGGACTGAGATACAGTGAAAAGATTTAATCAATTCATACTATGCATGAGTGCAATCGAGGCACACATAGCTACAAGAGAAAACTACCAGAGAGCATTTGTGTGCGTGTGTGAGTGTGTGCGTGTGTGAGTGTGTGTTTGCGTGTGTGCGTGTATGTGTATGTGTGCGAGTGTGTCCCTGCGTGCATGCGGGTGTGTGTTGTGTGAGTGTGCATGCGTACATGTGTATGCGTGTGTGTAAAAGGATTATTTTGCTTGCCTCAGGAATATAAAGCATTTGTGTAAACCACACTTAAACGGATATTAGTCAAAGTGGTCAGAAAAGGGAGGAGCAATAGTATAGTGCCAGATGTAGTGAATTTTCTATCAATAACATACACATATTTCTGCCTGATCATTCACTGACTATGGTTTCAGCCAAGAAAGCAGCATATAAACAAATTGTTTAAATGGACAATCAAAATATAACTATTCCTAAATTATGACGTGAAATACCTCAGACTAATCAAAGGGCAACATTTCAAATATCTTCTGAGGTTTCACGCATTTAATGTATTTCAGAAATATTCACAAGGTTGGACTGATATAAAAAAAGTCAGCTTCAAATTGATGCAACAAAACTTTTCACTGAACCTCAGTACACGTGCAAATAAGTTAAACTCAAATTCAAACTGAAACAAGGTGATCACTGCACATTTCGAACAGAACCCCAATCCTTTCTGAAATTCCATTAATACGAGCATGGATATATCTACAATCATGGTTTAGATTTGGTGTCTTATTAATATTTGGGCATTTTACTCAGTTCTAATCAAACTTGGCTGGGGACTTGTGTAACCTACTCTCTGAAGCATTTGCTCTTCTGCTGCATGATACCAATACAGCTGTAACAGTGCATTATTGCCAACATCGTGATTGTACACAGGGAAGAGAAAAATACCATTTGTTAACTTGTTCAAATATCTCTGACTCAGATGCAAGAGTTACATCAGAACCTTGTGAACATACAGTCATGCACAAAGCAATAACATAAAAATCACTTTGTAAGAAAAAAGATTTATATCGTGAAACAAGCTATTTAGTGTGCTATGACAATTTTGTAAAAGGTTTACTGATCCACAAAACAATGTTATAAATGACTATGTGATAATATATAACATTCTGCCTAAGGCCAATATCATAATGAGCATTGCCACTCTTATTTCTATTTCACAGTGCAATACATCACTGTAAATAGACTACAATATCACACTGTACAGGTTCGCAGGGGTGAATACAACCAAGTGATTATAATGAAGGTAGACAAAAGTGCTGGCGAAACTCAGCGGGTGCAGCAGTATCTATGGAGCGAAGGAAATAGGCAACGTTTCGGGCCGAAACCCTTCTTCATACTGATGTAAGGTGGGGGAGGCGGGGAGAAGAAAGGAGAAAGGAAGAAGAGGAGCCCGAGGGCTGAGGGAGAGCTGAGAAGTGGAGGAGACAGCAAGGGCTACCGGAAATTGGAGAAGTCAATGTTTATGCTGCTAGGGTGCAAACTGCCCAAGCGGAATATGAGGTGCTGCTCCTCCAATTTCCAGTGGTGCTCACTCTGGCCATGGAGGAGGCCCAGGACAGAAAGGTCGGATTCGGAATGGGAGGGGGAGTTGAAGTGCTGAGCCACAGGGAGATCAGGTTGGTTAACGCGGACAGAGCGGTGGTGTTCGGCGAAAAGATCGCCAAGCCGATGCTTGGTCTCACCGATGTAGATCAGCTGACATCTAGAGCAGTTCTGACCTGAAAAATCAAAATTTTCTCTCTCCACAGAATGGCAAGCTGAGAATGTTCTAAATGGTTCTAAAATATTTGTAACCCTGGGTTGCTGACCTAATATAACGCAATTCAAACAGGCATCATTATATAAAGTGAACCAGCAAGTTGGTTGGGAGAAGCATATCAGCAAGAATGCAGGAACACCAACATGCATTAATGTGGAATGCATGGTTATTTACCACCCTTGTTTCTGTCAGGTTGGTTTAAAACCTGGAAATATATTGGTTTCAGTCGCTGATTAAAGGGGTTCTTGTGACAAAAGAATTCTCACCCTTAGCTCCATGTAAATTCTTTCCACTCACTTTTGTTATGTGTTTGCACATCCATGGGCTCATTCTCCTCACAATGTATCTTGGTATCTCAGATTCTACTTTCTAATCCATGCTTCTACACCATTTCTGTGCCTCAGTTACTTCCCTTTCTCCTAGTATCCCCTGTTTTTAATATTTAGAACTGTTGCCCTTTATCTGCAATTCTTATTTCTCTTTTGCCTTACAGATCCATCCACATCCTTCCCATTTAGTCTCCCCTTCCTCATCTCTTCATCTTTATCACTTTCCCCGGTTATCCTCCAACTCACTCCTTTGATACCATCTTGGTTTGCTTTGTTTCCTACTCACACTATTCATTAATCCACTCTCAGCTTTATTATATTTGGCAATATCAATGTTTTATTACAAGTTTATAATCATTGCCTCAGTTTAAAATTACACCAAAATACAGCCTGCCCATAAAAAGTCCAGGTTTTCAATTACAGTGCCCTCCATAATGTTTGAAACAAAGACCCATCATTTATTTATTTGCCTCTGTACTCCACTATTTGAGATTTGTAATAGAAAATGTTTCTATTACAAAATGGCCTTTATTATGTCAGATTTTAATAAAGGCCATTTTTATACATTTTGGTTTCACCATGTAGAAATTACAGCAGTGTTTATACACAGTTCACTCATTTCAGGGCACCATAATGTTTGGGACACATGGCTTCAGAGGTGTTTATAATTGTTCACATGTTTAATTGTCTCCTTAATGCAGGTATAAGAGAGCTCTCAGCACCTAGTCTTTCCTTCACCTTTGGAAACTTTTATTGCTGTTTATCAACATGAGGACCAAAGTTGTGCCAATGAAAGTCAAAGAAGCCATTATGAGACTGAGAAACAAGAATACAATGGTAAGAGACATCAACCAAACCTTGGGCATACCAAAATCAACTTTTGGAACATCATTAAGAAGTAAGAGAGCACAGGTGAGCTTACTAATCGCAAAGGGCCTGGCAGGCCAAGGAAGAGCTCCACAGCTGATGAGAGAAGAATTCTCTCTACAATAAAGAAAAGTCCCCAAATACCTGTCCGACAGATCAGGAACACTCTTCAGGAGTCAGATGTGGATTTATCAATGACTGCTGTCCACAGAAGACTTCATGAACAGAAATACAGAGGCTACACTGCAAGATGCAAACTACTGGTTAGCCACAAAAATAGGATGGCCAGATTACAGTTTGCCAAGACGTCCTTAAAAGATCAACCACAGTTCTGGAAAAAGGTCTTGTGGATGAGACGAAGATTAACTTATATCAGAGTGATGGCAAGTGCAAAGTATGGAGGAGAGCAGGAACTGCCCAAGATCCAAAGCATACCATCTCATCTGTGAAACACGGTGGTGGGGGTGTTATGGCCTGGGCATGTGTGACTGCTAAATGTACTAGTTCACTTATCGTCATTGATGATATAACTGCTGATGGTAGTAGCATAATTAATTCTGAAGTGTATAGACACATCCTATCTGCTCAAGTTCAAACAAATGCCTCAAAACTCATTGGCCGGTGGTTCATTCTACAGCAAGACAATGATCCCAAACATACTGCGAAAGCAACAAAGGGTTTTTTCCAAGCTAAAAAATGGTCAATTATTGAGTGTCCAAGTCAATCACCCAATTTGAACCCAATTGAGCATGCCTTTTATGTGCTGAAGAGAAAACTGAAGGGGACTAGCCCCCAAAAGTACCATAAGCTAAAGATGGCTGCAATACAGGCCTGGCAGAGCATCATCAGAGAAGATACCCAGCAACTGGTGACGTCCATGAATCTCAGACTTCAAGCAGTCATTGCATGTGAAGGATGTGCAACAAAATACTGAACATGACTACTTTCATTTACATGACATTTCTGTGTCCCTAACATTATTGTGCCCTAAAATGGGGGGAACTATGTATAAACACTGCTGTAATTTCTACATGGTGAAACCAAAATGTATAAAAATTGCCTTTATTAAAGTCTGACAATGTGTACTTTAACCACATGTGATTTTTTTTTCTATTACAAATCACAAATTGTGGAGTACAGAGGCAAATAAATAAATAAATGATGGGTCTTTGTCTCAAACATTATGGACGGCACTGTAGCCTTTCAAATTATCTTTGAATTTCGATTCTCATCCAGTACACAAACAGTATTGATTGTCACTTACCATGTTGCAGGTGAGAATTCTCTAAATCTCTTCCTTAGTTGAAGGAATTGTTCAATGTTTGGCAAATTTTATTATGTCTAACCGCTTCAAGTTAGCATTGTAAGACATATCGCAAGATTTATCTAGGCTGGAACAGCTTATAGAAAACAGGTGATGTCTTGGAATTGATGTTGATTCAACATGAATGTTTCTTGTCTGTGCACAAAGAATATAATGTACATCCATGTGAGTTTTATAATTATATCATCACACTTGAATCATTAGCTTTAATCAGTTACCACTAATAGTGCTCTAAGGGTCCACATTGACATTTGAAGTAACTTTGCTATATGGCAATAACTTTATTCATAATAGACAGTATATAATTTTGTGTTTTTTTAATTTCAGGAGCATAAAATGGTTATCGTCTTATTAAAGCATTTATCTTATACCAGCGGGACTCGGTACACATGCAAAATACCAAAGTATACCAAAGTGTTATTTATCCCTTGGTATACAAACAGTAGAAATCAACGGTAGAAATTGAATCCATTCAAATCACTAAAGGGGCTGTCCCACTGCGGCGACCTAATCTGCGAGTTTAGATGAGTTTGCCCTCGACTCAAACTCGCAGGATGGTCGACACGTGGTCCTAGGAGTTCCTATGAGGCCACTGGAACCCTCCTCCATGCTCTAGGGAAGTTCCCGAATACTCGCGGCCGTGGTGCTCGTGCCCACGAGCTTCAAGGTTGAAGACACTCTTCTTAAATCGCGGATTAGGTCGCTGCAGTGGGACAGCCTCTTAACGCTTTCACACAACATAAGAAACAGAAGCTTTCACCTTTCTTGGTATATTGGATGCCCTCTGGTGTGGTAGTGAACAAAGATTGGAATAATTGGTGTATATTTTCCTGCGGTTACTAATTTCAGTAGAAATATTAATACAAATAGCTTTATGAAATCTCAGACATATCTGGTTCTTTTTTATGTTATTTAATCAAAGTAGACTAATGTGGTTAATTCGTCCTTAAAAAAAGAGTTAGACTTAACTGCTGATTAAAACTACACACTAAACAGTACGGAAAGGACCAAATGACAATTTTTAGGCTGTCTGGTTCCTGCATTGACATTTTTGACAGCATTTTTAAGTTAATTAAATCACATTTATAAGCTAATTACACCAGAAATAACTTCTCGTCCTTGAAATGTTAATGTATGCAAGGCTGCCAGCTGGGATGGAAGACCAAACTCATTATCTTTGATTGATGAACCATCCAAGGAGGTTCGCGCCAGTCAAATTTACAGCATGCATTTTTTAGGCCATGCCGAGGCATCCAAACAACAAACAAAATCATGGTTACACCTGAGTAACTTAGGTTGCATAAATGATGAAAACTCAGATTATTCGGCTTTCGAGAAATAAACTGTATTGCTCAGAATTTGCATCCGTTTCAGGCAACTGAAGGACAATCTGAATCGGAATCACAGGGGATTTCATACCTAGCTTTCTCTCTCTGCTTCCAGCAGTGATGACCTGGATATATGACATAGGCGACATTTGCAGTTTATTCTTTAAATAATTGGTTTAAATATGCTGTTAACATCTGCCTAGGTTTTGAATACTTTCTTCAATATTCCGTTGCTTAAATATTGTCTAAATCATGCCATTGTCTACCTATTAATTTTGAGTATGATTAACTAATTTCTAATTAAACAAAATGGTTGCTTTTAACCTACTTATTTGTTTAAGTTACTAAATAAATTAAACAAATGCAACAGAAATATTGACCAGGGTAAATGATTTGTATGGTGCTTATTTCATATTTTCTGAAGCATATAGACTTGTGGCATGTCATTCCATGTATAAGACTGCATTTCGCAGGAGGCATGGAACTGCTCATAGATTTATAACATAAATATAGTGTAATGAGAGAAACTGGTTCTTTTATAAGAAATAATATAACTCTTAGAGGGCAGTTTTATAAACATTTTTTCCCCAAATATATTCAAGAATTTGGCACATTATTATCAGACAACGTGGCATGAAATAACGTGTAGGAAAGAACTGCAGATGCTGTTTTAAATTGAAGATAGACACAAAATGCTGGAGTAACTCAGGGGGATAGGCAGAATCTCTGGAGAGAAGGAATGGGTGACGTTCGAGACACAAAATGTCACCATTCCTTCTCTCCAGAGATGTTGACTGTCCCACTGAGTTACTCCAGCATTTTCTGTCTATCTGTGGCATGAAATTACTTCTGTTGGCAAATTTTGCATATAACTCAGCACAAATTTGGAAATCCTTTTTTGCACTCGTGTTGATATTTTCAACAAGGTTATTAATCAGAAGAATGTTACCTTATGCATGTAATAGTACCATCAAATCTTGCCTAACACTTGAGTAGGAAACATCCAGATACTGTAGAAATGCGAGCATTTGGAAATTAGCTTTTCTTCTCCACATCTATGCTAGTGTGTTGTGTAGTATCTAGCTGAACACAACTTGAAACCAAGGCAGATTCATTTTACCAAGGGGAGAAAGTACAATTTATGTATTATAAATCATACTGAACTGTTTGAAGGAGCTAATCCAGCCTAACGGTAATGTTACTGAAAGTCCTTGAATAATCCTTGCCTGTCAGGTAACTGTGATTCTATGTATATCCAGCTGGCTGGCTGTAATGTAACTGCATTTTTTTCCTTAGGGCAAACAATGACTAAGGATTCAAGACAGCTGATTAGCACAATCATAAAGCCTCGCACACCAACTTGAAGTCTGCACTACCTTTGAAACATCAAATTGAAAGTAACATTCATGTGATTATTTGAACAGTACATCCCAAGGATACATTTCCCCCTTCTTTAGGTCCTCAATTTGAAGGTCAAGAATAATAATCACAATTTTCTAAAGCTGATTAAGGATAATCAATTGATAAAATGCCCTGCAGTATGGCAATATGCAATTTTGGTTCAGACCAAATCAAGTTATTTTCTTTACTTAAATAAAATTATTCCTTCATAATAAATTTGACTGCAGTAATATCCCAGATTTTCCTCTGCGCAGCAACCTTTTCCAAATTAAAAGGAATTATGAGCACCTCAATGAAATGAGCCAGGAAACTCTTTCAGAAGGACTCTTTTCGAAACAGCTGAAATTTGTTCCCTAACCCCCTAAGGTGGAAATATAAATCTAAATGCATTTGACCCTTTAAATGCTAAGAGTTGTTTTTTTGTCTGTTTCTATGGTGGGTATAGCATTTCCCCACAAAGATATTCAAGTGACTGAATCCTATATGTTTGAAGTAAAGAGAGAACATTCTGACAAGCTAATCACTATGCATTAGAGGACAATGTGATAAACAGTTAATGTTTCCAGTACAACTTTCTGACCATGTATTTTCATCCTTGCTTTAATGCGTGGGGATTTATCAAATAATGAGCATTTTTGATCTGAAATGCACCACACTATTAACCTGCAGAGTCTGGTGAGCATCAAATGGAAAAGTGATGTTGTTCTGATTACTTTACTGGCAGGCGACTCCTAACCAATCTTCTGATACAGTTGCTGCCAGCAGGGGCTTGAGAACAATGAAGAGGCCAATAGGAGATGTGCAGCTTATCAAGAAAACAACTTATTTATTAAATACCTACCTACAAAGTAAGAAAAGATCCCAAAGTGCTCCAGAGAAGTATAAGTTTGCAGAAATTGACAATGTCATATAAGGGAGGGTTGAATTAAAGTGGTCATGGATGTTGTTTTTAAAGAGGGTTTTATCAGAACAAACACACAGTAGTATAGCTGTATAGCTAAAACTGCCTCATAAGAACATTATTATACAAAAGGTTGATAAAAGAAACACATACATTTTAAGGCAGATGACTTAATACTTGGTCAAAGAAGTAGGTTTGAAGGATACTCTTAAAGGAAGGAGAAGGAAGATATAGAAATGTTGGCATTTAGCGAGAGAACTTCAGATCTTATAGTCTGGATGCCAATGATAAGGATTGGAGATTGCAGTAAAGTTTATGGAAGATAGAAAATCAAACACAGAGGAGTGGCATAGGTACAAAGGTTTGTGGTTTCCATAGTGGAAAAAGTATATGGACGAAACTAAAGGCTGCGACTAACTTGATAGTTTGACCAGGTGCGGATGGTATTGAAGAGCAATCACCAACTAAAATAATAATTCCATTTTAACCCAAAAACTTTCTGGCATGTTATTACAGGGAAATTTCCCTAATTACATTTTTGAACATTATTTCTCACGCTTCTACTTCCTTAGATGGTATAGAAAGTTTGGCACCCCAACTTGCTGAACTCTCACCAACTTCTACACATGTGCCATAGAAACATTTTATCGGGATGCATCATAGCATGTTTTTGGAACAGCTTCGTCCATTACAGAAAAATTGCACAGAATTGCCGATGCAGCCCAGACCATCACACAAACCAACCTCCCTTCCATTGACTCCATCGACACTTCATACAGCCTCGGCAAGGCCACCAGCATAATCAAGGATGAGTCAAACCCCTGACATTCCCTCTTCTCCCCTCTCCCATCAGGCAAGAGGTACAGAAATTTGAAAACACATACTTCCAGTTTCAGGGACAGTTTCTTCACAGCTGTAATCAGACAACCAAACCATCCTATCACTTAGACAGTGGTCCTGAGCTACCATCATATTCATTGGAGGCTCTCGGACTACCTTTAATCGAACCTTATTGGACATTATGTTGCACTAAACTTTATTCCCTTTATCCTGTATCTGTACATTGTGGACGGTTTGATTGTAATCATGGATAGTCTTTCCACTGACTGGATAGCTTTGCAACAATAAGGCATTTGACTGAAAAGTGCTGCACATGACAATAAATTAAACTAAACTAAACTAATCTAAACTAAACTATGCATCGTTGCGGGTTCATGCTATTATTTCTTTCAAGGCTTTTGGGTTTTTGATATTGTATTCCCAAACTGCATTAAAAGCATATTTATCAACTCTACATTAATTATTAGTCACCACAGTTCCATCGGTTTTGTTATATTCTTTATGATTGTATTGCCTGCATATTGCTTATATTTTAAATAATTCACTTGCTTTTCTGCACTTTTTGCATAACAGCCAAATACTTTTGTCAACCTCTCAATAGAGATGTATAGGATCATGAGAGGAATAGATTAGGTAGATGCACAGATGAATCGAGGACCAGAGGACATAGGTTTAAGATGAAGGGGAAAAGACTTAATAGGAATCTGAAGAGTAACATTTTCACACAAAGGGTGGTGGATGTGTGGAACAAGCTGTCAGAGGAGATAGTTGAGGCAGGGACTATCCCAACAGTTAAGAAGCAGTTAGAAAGGTACATGGATATGACAGGTTTGGAGGGATATGGATCAAGCGCAGGCAGGTCAAGTCTAGTCAAGTTTATTCGTCGCATACACATACGAGATGTGCAGTGAAAAGTGGCAATGCTCGCGGACTTTGTGCAAAAAGACAAACAAACAAACAACCAAACAAACTACAAACAGAATGGAACAGAATCACATATTATTTTACATATTAAATATGGTGGGCGGAAGGAAAAAGGGAAAAAAACAGCAATTTAAAAAAAAGCAGTAGAGTGGTACAGTAAACGTTAGTCCCTGGTGAGATAGGAGTTTACAGTCCTAATGGCCTTTGGGTTGAAACTCCTTCTCAACCTCTCCGTTCTCACAGCATGGCAACAGAGATGTTTGCCTGACCGTAGCAGCTAGAACAGTCCATTGCAGGGGTGGAAGGTGTCTCCCATGATCTTATTGACTCTGGAGTTGCACCTCCTGATGTATAGTTCCTGCAGGGGGGCGATTGAAGTTCCCATAGTGCGTTCGGCCGAACGCACTACTCACTGCAGAGCCTTCTTGTCCTGGGCAGAGCAATTCCCAAACCAGATTGTAATATTTCCGGACAAGATGCTTTCCACAGCCGCTGAGTAAAAGCACTGGAGGATCCTCGGAGACACTCTGAATTTCCTCAATTGCCTGAGGTGGTAAAGGCGCTGCCTTGCCTTACTCACGAGTGCTGCGACGTGTGATGTCCATGTCATGTCCATGTCAGCTCACCCTATCCACAGTATCCCCATTAATCCTCAGTGGTGTGTACGTCCTCGGATGATGTGCCCTCCTAAAGTCCACGATTAGCTCATTAGTTTTTTTGATGTTCAAGAGGAGGCTGTTGTCCTGACACCAGAGTGCCAGATCAGCCACCTTCCCCCCAGTGGGCCTTCTCATCGTTGTCTGAGATCAGGCCTACCACCACAGTGTCATCAGCAAACTTGATTATTGAGTTGGAGCTGAACCTAGCCACACAGTCATGTGTGTACAGGGAGTACAATAAGGGGCTGAGGACGCAACCCTTGGGCGATCCTGTGCTCAGGGTGAGGGACTTCGATGTATTCCCTCCCATCTTGACTACCTGGGGCCTGGCGGTGAGAAAGTCCAGGGCCCAGGCACACAGGGGGGTGTTGAGCCCTAATTCCAGTAGCTTCTCGGCCAGTCTGGTGGGGACTATCGTGTTGAAGGCTGAACTGAAGTCTATGAACAGCATCCTCTAGTGTGGGCCTGTTTCCATCCTATATCACTCTATGACTCTATATATGGTTCACTCTATTTTCCTTTTTCTATTGGGATACTGATACGCCAGAGGGAATTTTATGACAATATATTTATTTCATGTCCACCATTACCAGTTCTGTATTCAGTTTGTTTAAATTAACTGAATTTAAATGTTTAAGCTGGTATTGTAGCATTTGAACTCATACCTTGTCGCTGCTGTTTCTGGATTACAGTACTGTAATGTCACCTGGGCTACTGAATTGTTGGGGAGAATTTATTTTCCTATCCCATACAATATGCTATATCAATTTAGAATCAGTTATGTGAAACCTCAATTTCAGTGTTGAAATACCAATGAGAAAGTGAGGCTACCAAGAAAGAAACTAAAAGGTTCTTTACTCCTTTCATCTTCTGATGTTACAACTTTGCTTTAAAGATTTGAAATTATCTTCAATTGCAGGAAAAGGCGTTGTATAATGATTGCAAGCAACATGATAAAGGGTAGCTTTATGGGAATGGGACAATTGGAAGAAGATTAAAGGACTGCAAGTAGTAAACTAACTACAAAACAGGAATAGAGAACAGTTATTAGCACAAATTCTCAGAATTTCATACGTGGAATCTATATTCCACAGATTACAGGTGATTCAAATGAGAATAGCCAGTGCATTATCAAAAACTCCAAATTATACCAAATTGTTTGTGACGATGGGATGGCAAGTGGACCCTGTTCACAAAAAAATTAGGATGAACCTGATTACTGTCCAGTCTATTCTGAATCATTCCTAAAGCAGTAGGCACCGTATCATTGAAATTAATGTGATGTGTACTCGGAATCAGGAACCGATTGCTCAGTTTGGGCTTTGGTCAGAGAACTTGGATTGTTTTCTCCGGAACGCTGGAGGTTGAAAGAAGACCAGACAGAAGTATATAAGATTCTGAGGAGCACAAATAGGGTAGGCCATCAGAACCTTATTTCCAGGTTGGAAATATCAAATACTAGTGGGCATAGCTTTAAGGCAAGAGGAGCAAAGCTTAAAGGAGATTAGACCAAGTGGGACCCATTGGGTTCCTGTCACACGGGAGGCTTGGTGCCCCAACGCAACACATTTCCCAACGCAATATTCCACCACTCACCCATAGCCGACAACTGCGCAGTGGCTGCTCATTTCGCCTTATGCACCCTCCCTCATTTTTAAACTTAAAAAAAAATGCAATTGCACTTGCTAACTAGCAGAACTCAATGTACTGTGACTTTAAAAAAAATGCATTTGCACTTGCTAGGGCTAGTAGAACTCAATGTACTGTGACTTTAAAAAAAATGCATTTGCACTTGCTAGGGCTAGCAGAACTCAGTGTGCTTGGATTGCAACAATGTTGCAAGCAGGGCTACAATCCCATTGTGACATCCCAGCTGTAAGCCCAGGGAATTAGCAGTTTTTTTTTCCAAGTTTCGTCAGATATTTGAACATTTTGATTAATAACAAGAAATAATGCATGAATTTTTCAGATAAGGCGATTTTTCACGGGATAAAACTCTACAGGAATATGTAAACATTTTATTGTTAGAGCATCGTTTTTTCGAGCAGTATGATTACACACACACACACACACACACCACACACACACACACACACACACACACACACACACACACACACACACACACACACACACACACACACACACACACCATCCAAGATCAGAGTTTTAATAGTTACTATACCAAGTGCAGACCCGTTGGGTCGGCTCCCCCAACGCAGCCATTCCCTACGTGGTCCTCCAACTCAAGCGCCTCAGGAATCAGCAGTGCGGCTGTTTTTAAATGGCGTCTTTGAGGCGAGATGCGGGCGCCAGCAGCCGTTATGGTCGCTGGCCAGCAGGAGGCAACAACATTCACCAGGGGCTGGGGCTGGAGCTGTGAGTGAGAAGCAGTGTTTTTTGAAATATTGGGAGAGGGAGAAGGATTTGATTAAAAATGTGTACATAAACACGACAAAATTTAATGAGTAGTGGATACTTGGAATGAAAAGTGAAATCTCTACCGAAATGGAAAAAAAGTCGGCGTTTCTGGGTCTGACGTTGGCGTAGCAACGAATTTATGGCTGGCAGCCACGTCAGAAACACACACATCCAGCCAGCCAGCAGCCACACAGTTTTAACATTATATAGAAGATAGATAGATATAAGATATAAGATGTATGGGGTAAGTTTTTTAAACAGAGGGAAGTGAGAGTCTGGAACGCACTGCCAGGGTTGGTGGTGGTGGCAGATACAATAGTGGTAACTTAGAGATTTTTGGATAGGTACATGGATATGCAGGGAACGGAGTGAAATTATGTGCAGGCAAATAAGAGTTGGTCTTGGCATCATGTTCGACACAAGCATTATAGGACAAAGGGCATTTCTCTGCCCATTTCTGTAGCTGATCTATATCCCGCTATATAATTTGACAGCCTTCCTCACAGTCTGCGACCCCAACAATCTTGGTATCATCTGCGAACTTACTAACCAAACCATCTATGCATACGTCCAAAGATAGACACAAAATCCTGGAGTAACTCAGCGGGACAGGCAGCATCTCTGGTGAGAAGAAATGGGTGGCGTTTCGGGTTGAGACCCTTCTTCAGACTTCTTGTTTATATCCAAGTCATTTATATTTATCACAAACAATAGATGTCGCAGAACAGATCCCTGTCATTGCTACACGGGTGGGTTTAAACAAATTATTGGGAGGAGGAGACAAATTGGAAATACAAGGATGGAGTTAATGGGAAAGAGAGTATAGGAAATCTTAAGAAAGACACCAGAATTAATGGGGAAGAAGGCTCATGAAGGGATAGGGGAGTATGGCCAAGTGAAATAGGAATCGATGTGAAAGGTGAGGTGAGTAATGGATTAAAACTAATATATAGATGCACAACATATAAGAAGTAAAGTGAATGAGCTTGAGGCTCAGTTAGAGCTTGGTAGATATGACATTGTGGGGATTACAGAGACATGGCTGCAGGAGGATCAGGACGGTGAACTGAATATTCAGGGTTATACATCCTATAGAAAGGACAGGCAGGTGGGCAGAGAGGTGGGGTAGCTCTGTTGGTGAGGGATGAAATTCAGTCCCTTGCGAGGTGTGACATAGGGACTGACGATGTAGAGTCGCTGTGGATGGAATTGAGGATTTGCAAAGGTAAGAAGACACTAATGGGTGTTATCTACAGGCCCCCAAACAGTAGCCTCGATATTGGGTGCAAGTTGCAGCAGGAGTTAAAATTGGCATGTAACGAAGGTAATGCCACTGTGGATATGGGAGATTTTAATATGCAGTTAGACTTGGAAAATCAGGTTGGTTCTGGACCCCAAGAAAGGGAGTGTACTGGAGCCTAATAGAGAGAAGGCAATTCTGGATTTAGTGTTGTCTAATGAGCCAAATTTAATAAGGGAACAAGGTAAAGAAACCGCTAGGAGGTAGCGACATAATATGAGTTTTAATTTGCAATTTGAGAGGGAGAAGGTTAAAACAGAAGTGTCAGTGTTGCAGTTGAACAAAGGGAACTATGAAGGCATGAGAGAGGACCTGACCAAGGTCAACTGGAAAAGGATCCTAGCAGGAATGACGGTGGAACAGCAATGGCAAGAATTTCTGGGCATAACCCAGAAGATGCAGGATCATATCATTCCCAAGAGGACGAAAGATTCTAAGGGGAGTAAGAGGCAAGAAGGGAAGTTAGGGATGGAATAAAACTAAAAGAAAAGTTGTATAACATAGCAAAGAGTAGAGGGAAGCCAGAGGATTGGGAAATTTTCAAAGGACAACAGATGGTAACATAAAGGACAATATGGTGTAAAAAAATGAAGTACAAGGGCAAGCTGGCCAAGAATATAAAGAAGAATAGTAAAAGCATCTTTAGGTATGTTAAGAGAACAAGATTAGTAAAGACAAATTTGGGTCCCTAGAAGGCAGAAACAGGTGAAATTATTATGGGGAACAATGAAATAGCAGAAGAGTTGAACAGGTACTTTGGTTCTGTCTTCAATTAGGAAGGCACAAACAATCTCCCAGATCTACTAGAGGACAGAGGATCTAGGGAGACAGAGGAACTGAAAGAGATTTGCATTAGGTGAGAAATAGTATTGGGTAGACTGATGGGACTGTAGGCTGATAAATCCGCAGGGCCTGATGGTTTGCATCCCAGGGTACTCAAGGAGGTGGCTCTAGAAATTGTGGAAGCATTGGTGATCATTTTCCAATGTTCTATAGATTTAGGATCAGTTCCTGTGGATTGGAGGGTAGCTAATGTTATCCCACTTTTCAAGAAAGGCGTGAGAGAGAAAATGAGGAATTATAGACAGGTTAGCCTGACATCGGTGGTGAGGAAGATGCTGGAGTCAATTATTAAAGAAATAATAATGGCGCATTTGGTTAGCAGTAAAAGGATTGGTCCAAGTCAGCATGGATTTATGAAGGGGAAATCCCGTTTGACAAATCTTCTGGAATTTTTTTAGGATAATTTTTTTAATTGGATGAAGGAGAGGCAGTGGATGTAGTGTATCTGGTCTTTCGGAAAGCCTTTGATAAGGTCCCGCACAGGAGACTAGTGGGCAAAATTAGATCACATGGTATAGGGGGTAGGGTATTGACATGGATAGAGAATTGGTTGGAAGACAGGAAACTAAGAGTAGGAATAAACGGGTCCTTGTCAGAATGGCAGGTAGTGGCAAGTGGAGTGCCGCAAGGCTCGGTGCTGGGCTGCAACTATTTACAATATATATTAATGATTTAGATGTAATGATATAACACTAGCAAATTTGTTGATGACACAAAGCTGGGTGACAGTGTGAACTGCGAAGAGGATGCTAGGAGGTTGCAGGGTGACTTGGACAGGGTGAGTGAGTGGGCAGATGCATGGCAGATGAGGTAAAATGTAGATAAATGTGAGGTTATCCACTTTGGCGGCAAGAATAAGGAGGCAGATTATTATCTCAATGGTGTCAGATTAGGAAAAAGGGAAGTGCAACGAGACCTTGGTGTCCTTGTACACCAGTCACTGAAAGTAAACATGCAGGGAGAGCAGGCAGTGAAGAAAGCTAATGGCATGTTGGCCTTCATAACAAGATGATTTGAGTATAGGAGTAAGGAGGTCCTTCTGCAGTTGTACAAGGCCCTGGTGAGACCACATCTGGAGTGTTGTGTGCAGTTTTGGGCTCCTAATTTGAGGAAGGACAACCTTACTATTGAGGCAGTGCAGCGTAGGTTGACAAGGTTAATCCCAGGGATGGCAGGACTGTCATATGAGGAAAGATTGAAAAGAGTGGGCTTGTATTCACTGGAATTTAGAAGGATGTGAGGGGATCTTATAGAAATGTATAAAATTATAAAAGGACTGGACAAGCTAGATGCAGGAAAGATGTTCCCAATGATGGGGGAATCCAGAACCAGGGGCCACAATATAAGAATAAAGGGGAGGCCAACTGTGATGAGAATAAACTTTTTCACCCAGAGAGTTGTGGTTTTTGTGGAATTCTCTGCCACAGAAGGCAGTAGAGGCCAATTCACTGGATGAATTTAAAAGAGAGTTAGATGGAGCTCTAAGGAATCATGGGGAAAAGGCAGGCACGGGTTATTGATTGTGGATGTAAGTAAGTAAGTAAGTAAGTTTTATTTATATAGCACGTTTTAAGTCAACTCGCATTGACACCAAAGTGCTTTACATAAGATAGGTAGGCGGCGCGACTCTCGTCAGCAGCGGCCTCTGCAGCCCGTCTGCGTTTTTATTATTTTTTTGTCTATGTTTTTATGTAGTTTTTGTTATTTTTTGTTGGGGGTATGTGTGGGGGGGGGGGGTGGGGGTGGGGTGGGAGGGAGGGGGGTAACTTTTAAATCTCTCCCTGCACGGGAGACCCGACCTTTTCTTTGTCGGGTTTCCGTTGTCGTTGGGGCTGCAACGAGGAGCGGCCTCCAACAGGAAGAGACCGGGGGCTCTGGTGCCGACTACTCACCTCACCGTCACGGAGCTGGCTGAGTCCAGAGCGGGTGGAGTGGTGGTGGAGCGCTGCTGCGGCCCGACCTCCGGAGATTCGGAGGCTTCAACTGCAGGTCTGGCGGACGGCGGCACCGGGGGCCCGCGGGTCCCTGGAGGGAGACCGCTTTTCAGGGCTCCCGCAATGGCGACTTCCCCCGCCCAAGTTGCGGGGTCGAAGAGCTCCTGGAGCGGGGCCTTACAGCACCGCCCCGCGCGGCTTGGAATGGGACTCTGCGAGCGCACGCCGGGGGCTCTAACATCAAGAACCCGGTGTGCGACCTTGCATCACCCGGCGTGGCTTTAATGGCTGCAGGACAATCACCATCGCCAGCCGGGGGCTTTGACTTTGACTCTGACGGGGGGGGGGGGGGGGGGGGGGGGGGGGGGGGGGGGGGGAGTGCAGTGGAGATATAAGTTTTTTTGGCCTTCCATCACAGCGATGTGATGGATGTTTATGTAAATTATGTTGTGTCTCGGGTCTATTTGTTTGTAATGTATGGCTGCAGAAACGTCATTTTGTTTGGACCTCAAGGGGTCCAAATGACAAATAAATTGTATCTTGTATCTTGTATCTTGTATCTCTATCTTGTAAATAATAAGTTTCCATACAAACCATAGAAAAAGGTTTAACATTTTTTTTTTTAAATGGACACAACACATTATAGAGTTCAACACAAACGTCCCCCCACAGCAGAATTAAAAATTTCCACTGTGGGCAAAGGCACCAGAAAGTTAAGTCCTCTTCCTCTGTAAAACACCCGAGGTCAGTGCCCATTTGTGGCCTTGCAGCCAGTCTGATAATTTTCAGGGCCCTCTTGCTGTGAAGATGGAACTCCGGCGTCAGGTGAAACATTCCTCAGCGGCTTGGAAAGTCTGGAGCGGCTGCCTCCTCCCCGGAGACCGGGGCACTCGTAGTCCTCAGGCAGCGCCGGTTGGAGCTCCGTCCCCGGCGAACTCGACCCCAGGCTCCGCGGCGCTCCAAATCCAGCGCCGCCCAAGGCCGGACGCCCGCAGCCACAGCTGCGCGATGTTGGGAGTCGGCAGCCACAGCGCTCTGGAGCTTACCGCACGGCGACCCGGTAAGGCTAGAATTTAGAAGATTGAGGGAGGGATCTTATAGAAACTTACAAAATTCTTAAGGGGTTGGACAGGCTAGATGCAGGAAGATTATTCCCGATGTTGGGGAAGTCCAGAACTAGGGGTCACAGTTTAAGGATAAGAGGGAAGTCTTTTAGGACCGAGATGAGAAAATCATTTTTTACACAGAGAGCGGTGAATCTGTGGAATTCTCTGCCACAGAAGGTAGTTGAGGCCAGTTCATTGGCTATATTTAAGAGGGAGTTAGATGTGGCCCTTGTGGCTAAAGGGATCAGGGGGTATGGAGAGAAGGCAGGGATGGGATACTGAGTTGGATGATCAGCCATGATCATATCGAATGGCGGTGCAGGCTCGAAGGTGCCGAATGGCCTACTCCTGCACCTATTTTCTATGTTTCTATGTTTCTATGATGGTGTCCCAGCGCTGCGCCGCCGCCATAGTTCCGGCCGGTCCCGACAGGAAACACCGCTCCATTCTCGATGGTAGGCCGCGAGGACGGGGCGAAGAAGCAGCTCGGAGGGATGCTGCCTCTCCGACCAGGTAGGGGACTAAGAAATAAAGTTTCCTCCTTCCCCATCCCCACCCACCACATAAAAGACCTCCAACTAACATTTTTTGACAGGACGTAAAATTTAAAAAAAGGTGAAGAGACGGACTGCGGGCAGGCTGCCATACACAGACGGCGCCCACTCCTGCAAATCCGCCATCTTGAAAAAACCCATGATCACAATAAATGGCGGTGCAGGCTCGAAGGGCCAAATGGTCTCCTCCTGCACCTATTTTCTATGTTTTCTATATTTCTATGTTAACTCCATTGGTCACAGACCTCCAGCCTGAATATTGTTCTTCCATCACAACCTGCTGCCTCCCATCAGTAAGCCAGATCTGAATCCATACAACCATTCTGTGCATCGTAGTCTTCTGGATCAGCTGACCAAGAGCGATTTTATCAAGTGTCTTACTAAAATTCATGTAGAAAATATCCACCACCCTACCCTCATCAATCATCTTTGTCACCTCAAATATTCAATCGTTAGTAAGACTCCAACCCGCTGCTTACAAAGCCTTTATCTTCCAAATGGTAGTAAATCCTATCCTGATTCATTCCCTCAAATAGCTTCCCTAATGATCATATCCCAAAGGTTTGTGGACAATGACTACTCATGGAGTCATTGTCTTCCCGAACCACCTCCTCCTCAGGTACTTTCTCTTGCTACCACAGGAGCTGCAACATCTGCTCTAGGTGTGGACTCCTGGATATTGGCAGGACCAAGCACAGTCCGCCTTGGCCTACACAACCTCCTGGTTGCCAAACACTTTAACTCCCCCTCCCATTCCCATACTGACCTTTCTTTCCTGGGCCTCTTCCACTGTCAGAGTGAGGCCAAATGCAAATTGGCAATTTCACCTCGGCAGCTTACAAGCTAGCGGTATGAATATATATTTTGCTAATTTCAAGGAACCCTTGCATTCCCTCTCACTCTGTCCCTCCCCCACCCTAGTTGTCCTACTGTTGTCCTGATTATTTTCACTGTTGGTATCTATTTGTTTTCACCTTTTCCACAGCCAACAATGGACCATTGTGGGCTCTACCTTTCATTGATCATTATTGCTGGCTTTGATTGGGTCTTTTCATACCTTTCATTCATTTGTTCTTTTTACCTTTTCATACCTCTAGTTTCCCTCTTCCCTGACTGGCAGTCTTAAAAAGGTCTCAACCTAAAACATCACCTATTCCTTTCCTCCAGAGATGCTGCCTGACTCGCTGAGTTACTCCAGCATTTTGTGTCTATCTTCGAGTCAAATATACTACTGGATCTGTAATTGCATAAAGGCTAGAGCAGATACACTCGCAGATATCATTATCTGAGAGGCATTGATCAACCAAAAGACATTTCCATCAATTGTTTTTCATAGCTGTTACCACTAATACAGTTCGTTAATTATATATTTTACTGATTTTAAATTATTCATCTGACATGGGTTTGAACTCAACATTCTGGTTGATTAGTCCAGACCACTTGACTATTAGTCTGAAAACTTCCTTAAAGTAGCGATTATAATCCAGTGTGTGAGATCAGACCTCACCACAGCAGGTGGGGACAATAAATTTAATTAACTAGATAAACAAAAGCAGTTTGCAAAATTGAGATAAACTAATTAAAGAAGAATTAAAGCTGCAATAAAAAAAGCTGGTGTCAGTAATGGCAATCCTGACGGTTATAAAAAGCTAACGGGTTCATGTATGTTGTTTGGAGAAGGAGAGCAGCCATCTTTACCCAGCCTGGCTCCAATGCAGCACTAAATGACTGCCTTCTGAAATGAGCACAGTATACCATTTAGGTGTATTCAAACAAAATCTCCCCGTGGGGACTGGACGGGTATAAAAAGGAATTCCATCATCTTGCGAGCAATTAAGATTGAGCAACAAATACTTGCCATTCCAGTCATTCCGTTGTACCTTGAATGAATGTGCCACAAAATTTCAGCAATTGATGTGGCATGCCACAGTCTGAGTCCGTCGGGATTGAATTGAAAGAATCTCTGGCAGTGAGAGAGCCAAGTGTTACAAGGTAGTCCATCTGCTGGTGTTAAAAATTTAATAATCACTGCTATGAATAAGAATCATTAATGCATTCAATTGATTGCAAGTAATGATTCTTCGGGGTATCGTTTGAAGATCTCAGAAGGCCATCTCTTTATTGACACATGGTCTCCAACCCATTCTAACTGTTTGACAGCAACCTTCTTTCAAGGTTCAAAAGAAGTGATGCCTTCACTAGAGTACTCTACTGGCTACACGCCATGCAATAGTTATCCTTCACAGTAACATGCTGGTTTATGTCACTGATTTTACTCTAGATTTAAAAACGTGACTATAGATTAAATCTACGGTGTTCAATGGTTCTTTATTGTTATGTATCAGGGCACAGTGAAAATCTTTTTTAACATAATTTAGTAAATTATCACTATACATAAACGCAATCCCAGATTTAATACTTAGTGTATAGAAATAATCCGCTGAGTTTATACACAAGAGTCACCAGGTTTTCAAAGTCCAAATTGATTTAAGTGCAACTGGCCATAAAGGCCCATTATCCTGGCAGCGTTGCACGGTCGGCCTGGCCAAGCAAAGTTGTAAGCGTCTTCCACAACTGCTCCACTGCTGCAGGCCACGTTCGGTCTGTGCGCGCGATCTCCTGGAGCGGGGCCAGATCCAGTCGAGCCCCAGGCTGCTGCAGGGCCTTCACCCGTTGTCTTGATCCAGATCGTCCCTCTCCTTGCCCAGCCATTATTCAGCCTTTGTGCTACAGAGGCTCCTCCCGCAGCCAACCCTGAGAGCATGGTAGGTAACTCCCGGTTTCCCTTACTGGCTCTTTGTTCTTGCATCCACCACCGCAGGAAATGCATGTGAAATGCATTGTCTATGTCACTCCGGCCCTCGGCATTAAAGCGGGCCCATTAATTATCAAGGCAAACTGGTGTCAAAAGGACCATTGCTGAATGAGATCATGAGATGGTCACACATAAGGTGCATGCAGAACAAGTGTGTAGGCAAAGAGTGCAGGAATCCCCTGTGTCCCATCCCCTTGAAAGCAGGTTTACACTTTTGGATACTGTTGGGGGGGGGGGGGGGGGGGGGGGGGGGGGGGGGGGGGGGGGGGTTGGAGTGATGATTATTCAGGGGGGAGCAGCAGCAGCAGCAGCAGCAGTCAGGTCAGTGGTGGCTGGGGGGTGACAGGGGGGACCCATCCCCTCCATGTATTGAGGGGTGGGGAACAATCCTCCCCATGTTTTGTAATCCGGATTTTTAAATTCATATAACAATATAATAACCATATAACAATTACAGCACGGAAACAGGCCATCTCGACCCTTCTAGTCCGTGCCGAACACATAATCTCCCCTAGTCCCATATACCTGCGCTCAGACCATAACCCTCCATTCCCTTCCCATCCATATAACTATCCAATTTATTTTTAAATGATAAAAACGAACCTGCCTCCACCACCTTCACTGGAAGCTCATTCCACACAGCTACCACTCTCTGAGTAAAGAAGTTCCCCCTCATGTTACCCCTAAACTTCAGTCCCTTAATTCTCATGTCATGTCCCCTTGTTTGAATCTTCCCTACTCTCAGTGGGAAAAGCTTTTCCACTGTGAAAGTGAAAAGAAAAGTGAAAAGAAATCTATTCAAAATCTCCGCTTTCCTCGAGACAGTGGGGGTGCTACTGATGATCGAGGGCGTCGATTGGACGAGAGAGATGTCGGTCAGCAGGCAGTGGGTGGTGGGGACATGATGATTCAGTGCGATGATTGGAGGAGGGAGGTGTCAGTCAGAGGCGGAAGTAAGGGGGTGGGACTGTGGATAGAGCACGGTGATTGGAGGAGGGAGACGTCCTGGTGGAGCAAAGATCATAGAGCGGAGCTTGAATCGGCCCGTTCGCGGTCAAATTGCTGCGTCTAGGGGATCGAGGCTCCCGATGTTGTAGCCCCACCGGGCGATGGAAGATCCCGTGGCCAGTTTTAATCCACGCCGGGCGATGAAAGGCCCTGCGAACGGGCCAATTAAAGCCCCACGATTCGGGGCAGACAAAGCTGCTGTTGCTGAAGTTCGGAGTTGGTCACCAACCAGGCCAGCTCCTGATGTTACCGTCCACAGGGCCCAAGGCCGAAGCCTCCGAAGTCTCACATGTGTGTGTGTCTGCGGCCGCCAAGGAATTGTGTCCCCCCCATGTTTTGATAGCGAATTCCGCCCCTGAGTGGCACCATGCCTGTTAATGAGATGCAGTGGGAAAGGGTGAAAGCAGACAGAGTGAAGGTGTTAGGAGATTCAGGGGACAGGCTCGGGATTCTGCGGCATAAAAGGGACCTGCAGGATGGTGCGTTACTTCCCTGGTACCTGGAGAGAGGTTATGTTGGGTCGGCTTCGTCGTGCATGTTGACACAAATGATATGGGTAGGAAAAGAGATGCAGAGTGCAAGTTACGCAAAATTATAAAAAGCAGAACCATGAGGGTAATAATCTCAATGCTAGCGAGGGTAAGATTGATGAATGCGTAACTGAGAAGGTGGTGCAGAGAGCAGAGATTCAGATTTTTGGACCATTGTGATCTCTTCTGATCTCCAGATGACCTGCACATGGAGGCTTTAGCGAGGATGAAAAAGATGCATACTAGGAGAGGTTGGACAAACTAGGGTTGTTCTCAGGAAGATCGGAGATTGAGAGGAGACCTGATAGACGTACAAAATAACGGGACATAGATATGATAGGCAATCAGAACTTTCTTCGCAGGGCTGAAAGGTCAAAGGCTGAGGAGGAGCTTAGCATTAAGGTGAGGGGGTACAGTTTAAACGAGGTGTTCCATGTCCCATGTTTTATTTTCTTTGTCCCAAATATAAAGTTGCAGAGTTTAACCAGCAAGAGAATATCTAGATGATAAAATATGTGTTGCCAGAGTGGGTCTCCTTTCATTACCTTTGCCCTCCATCCTCCTCCTCCATCTTTATCTCCTCCGTCTGTTCCTCCCTCTTCACTCTACTGTTTCTCACTCAAACTTCCTCAAACGCCATCTCCTGGATCCCCCACACAGAGAGGCTGAGGAACATGCAGTGGCCAATAAGGTCTCCGTCCCTGTCTCGGGAATACTGCAGATTGCTTCCAGAACAATACATTCACTGGAATCCTATGTTGAAGAGCCCAGTGGAATACTTTGCTCGGCCTGTGGTCTTCCTGCGGCTGACATCTTAAGAGTGCTCGGTTGCATTAGCCAGAGCACAGGAGTCAGGAAGAGCCAAGAAAAGTGCTCTTGTCCTCAAGATCTACCCCCCAGTCTGGTGCTGCAGCCGAAATGCACAGCAACTGACTTAAGAATTAATGTGGGTTCCTTGGAGACATACCATTAACCATGAGAAATGTATTTTTGTGGATTCAGATCAGTTGGATGTTGAAGTAGCAGCAGCTTTTGTGATTTATGTGGAGCTGTGGTTTGTTAAAGGGACCCTGAAGCACGGCATGCATGTTGCCTTTCATTTCCTGAAAGTTCGGAAAGGCTGTAGGGGTTGCAAATCTGCATGTCCCTTCCAACCAATAGCCCCCACTGAAGGAAAAGCATCCTATGCTCTGAGTGTTTAAGAAGGAACTGCAGATGCTGGAAAATCGAACGTACACAAAAATGCTGGAGAAACTCAGCGGGTGCTGCTGCACCCGCTGAGTTTCTCCAGCGTTTTTATGTACCTCCTATGCTCTGAGTAATGTGTACCGGAGCTTCCGTCTGCTACATTGAGCAGCAACGTTAGTTTTTATTTTGCCAGATATCATTCATCATCATCGAGAATGATCTGTGGCCTTCTAAGTTCAGAGACAATGACTGCGGCTGCCCAAGGCAAAGTATTTCAGGCATTGTTGCAGGCTGCAATTTGTTCCTGACAAAGGTAATGCATTTCTGTTCCTGGAAATTCATAATCCAACCAGAGCCCTCCATTAACCCTCTCATTCACTGGGCAGAACTTGTTCCTACCCGCCAACACTTCTATCACTTCAATTCTATCAACTTTCTGCAAGTCATAGGGCGCAGCCATGGGCCCAGCTGCACCTGTCTGTTCATTGGCTCCGTGGAACAGTACTCATTATCACCTTCTCCACAGCCAACAATAGACAATAGACTATTTCCGACACTTCCCTACCATTCCTTGGCCTCACCATCTCCATCGCAGGGGACAGACTTCTGACCGACATACACTACAAACCAACTGGCTCACATGGCTATCTGGACTACACGTCTTCCCACCCTGCCCCCTGTAAAGACTCCATCCCCTGCTCCCAATTCCTCCGCATACGCCGCATCTGCTCCCAGGATGAGATGTTCCACACCAGGGCATCGGAAAATTCTTCAGGGAACGGGGATTCCCCTCCACCACCATAGATGAGGCTCGCATCAGGGTCTCATCCATACCACGCAACACTGCTCTCTCTCCCCATCCCCGCACTCGCAACAAGGACAGAGTCCCCCTAGTCCTCACCTTTCACCCCACTAGCCGGCAAATACAACAAATAATCCTCCGCCATTTCCGCCACCTCCAACGTAACCCCACCACTCGCCACATCTTCCCATCTCCCCCTATGTCTGCCTTCCGCAAAGACCGCTCCATCCGCAACTCCCTTGTCAATTCTTCCCTTCCCTCCCGTACCACCCCCTCCCCGGGCACTTTCCGTTGCAACCGCAAGAAATGCAACACCTGTCCCTTCACCTCCCCCCTCGACTCCATTCAAGGACCCAAGCAGTCATTCCAGGTGCGACAAAGGTTCACCTGTATCTCCTCCAACCTCATCTACTGCATCCGCTGCTCTAGATGTCAGTTAATTTACATCGGGGAGACTAAGCGGAGGTTGGGCGATCGTTTCGCCAAACACCTCCGCTCAGTCCGCAATAACCTACCTGAAATCCCGGTGGCTCAGCACTTCAACTCCCCCTCCCATTCCCAATCCGACCTCTCTGTCCTGGGTCTCCTCCATTGCCAGAGTGAGCAACACCGGAAATTGGAGGAACAGCACCTCATATTCTGCCTGGGTTGCTTGCGTCCGGATGGCATGAACGTTGAATTCTCCCAGTTTTGCTAGCCCTTGCTGTCTCCTCCCCTTCCTTAACCCTCGAGCTGTCTCCTCCCATCCCCCCGCCCTCGGGCTCCTCCTCCTCCCTTTTTCCTTCCTTCTCCCCCCCACCCCCCATCAGTCTGAAGAAGGGTTTCAGCCCGAAATGTCGCCTATTTCCTTCACTCCATAGATGCTGCTGCACTTGTGCGGGAGTCAAGAATTTTATCTCCTTTGCCATTCATTTCCACCCTACCCTCACTTTCACTTCCGACTCTTTTCTCTCTTTTCTGGAGTTCTCTTTCTCCATCTCAGGACACAAGCCAATATCTGCTATATCCCACAGCTGCCTTGAATCGACCTCCTCCCATCCTGCTATCTACGCGGATGCCAACTCTTTCTCGCTGTTTCTCCGTTTCAGCCGCAATCCGTTCTCAAAATGAGGCTCTATATCCTAGAATTTCTGAAATGTCTTCCTTCTGGGAAAATGGCTATCTCTCTACTGTAGTTGACGGAGCCATCTCTCACGTTTCCTCCAATTTCCAGGCATCGGCTCGCATGCTCTCATTATGCACACTCACCTCCTGCCTCTCCACCCCCCACCCCCCTCTGTTGAGAGAACAGTGATAGGGTTCCCCTGGCCTTCACCTCTCCCTCCACCCAGCACATCATCCTTCATCCTGTCAGCAATGACAGGATCCATTCCAGCAATCAACTTTCCACTCCCACCCCCACCCCCATTCTCGAGAAACCATATCTTTGCCTCCTGCAATACAGCCTGACCCACTGAGTTCCTCCAGCAGTCTATTTGTTGCTCCAGATTCCAGCATCTGCAGTCTTTTGAGTCTCTCTGAATTTCTGGCACCATTGACTGAAAAATGTATCTTCTGGAATCTCTCCACCTCAGAGAGCCATGAGTAATTGTGCTTGTTCTTTTGGGATAGGGTAAATGAAAATGAGTCCTGGATTCCCCTCCTTTCTCGAAGATTCTTGCCAGTCAGCCCTCACTCTGGTGATTGTCCTGTAGCTCCAGCTAGTGCATCATATCCCAGTGACAACACACAGACACACCATGGGATAATGGCTAGATAATGAAGTGATAATGGTTGGAGAAATGACTGTGCTCCTCATCCAATGTCACAGCCTTTGAATTGCCTGCATGCGCAAGGCTGCCTCCAATGTGCTGTGTGATAATGAATGGTGGCCAAAGTCGTTTAGAGAGTGCAGTTACTGTAAAGGCGGTGCTGTGAAAGCCTGGGTCCCCATAATGATCCTACTTTCAGCTGCGAATACTCCCAATGAGTTTTCCACAATGAATTATGTCATTTCCTCAGTGTCAAACATAATAAATATCATACGTGTGCTCATGCATACTGCCAATGTGAGGATAACTAAATCCCTACATTTCGAAGGAGCCAGCTGGAGAGATGATAGCAGAAAATGTACAAATATGCTTTATAATTATTTAAAGTATGTAACTATTGATGTGCCTTGGGCAAATTTCAGGACTCAGGCATAGTGCTTAAGAATAAAAACCTGATCAGGCTGATCAAGAAATATTTCTGTTGAATTGCTGAAATTTTGCTCCCACAATTCTCAATATTTTACAAGGAAGCAACAGTAACGTCAGATCTCTTGTTTCAAGTGAAATTCACTTGAATCTAGTTAGGCCCACTGGATAACAGCATTCCATCTGCGTTATAGGAAGACGTCAATAAACTAATGACAGGCAGAGCTTCTTCTACAGATCATCAAACCAAGGATGTGCGGGCTGGTGATTCACCTAAAGCCGCAGAAGAGGCCATTATTAGCATGGACACTAAACTACGCCCAATAAAACGTTCGTCAAACTTCAAATGCTGAGAAGCTCTAACCATTTAAATGTCATCTCTGCAATGCAGTGAATTCTGCGCTGAAAGGAAACAATAATACACTGGCCACAAGAATGAACAAAAACATGTTCTGTACATAGATTGGGTGTCAGTGACAAACATTATTATTAATAGCTGGAAAAGTACTGGATGAATCAAAAAGGACATTGATATTTTTTTCTCCATTGGCTTTCAGGGAAATAATTGACGTGGGTTATGCTCAATTCTGTGAGACATCTGAACGATTCCTTTTTACTGGGGTGGCAAAGTTTAAAATGTACTGCATCAAACAATGTAACATTGTTCCTGAAGTATTTGTGAAAGAAATTCTGCAAATCATAGCAACTATCCCCTCTGGCACAGATAGGGTAGACTGTCAGAAAATGTTTCCCAGGCTGGAAATGTCCAACACCAGAGGGCTTGGCTATCAGGTGAAAGGGGGGAATTTTAATGGAGACTAGTCCAAGTGGGACCTGTTGGGCCCCGTCCCCCCCAACACAACCCGTTTCCATCACTCACCCATAGCCCCAATGGGAGGCCTGGTCCCCCAATGCAACCTATTCCCCAACATAAGATTCCACCACTCCCCTGCCTTCCCCAGCACTGGATTAAAAAAAAATCCAATTGCACTTCCCCTGCCTCCCCCAGCATTTCCAATTCCACTTTTCCTGGCCCCTCCCCCTCCTGTTCAATCACTTGCTGCCAGGACTGTGACCAAAGATCCTAGAGGAGCAAGATAGACCACTCCTCCGAAATCCAATGGACTGACGTGTAGTACGTGACGGAACGTCACGGCCGCCATTTCTTAATGCGACACGCGACTTCCGGTATGCCACCCGCTGTGATCCAAAGCAATTATTATAGAGCTCCTCTATAATCTTTGATCCAAAGCAAAGATCCTCGAGTATCTTGTAGCGGGAACAGCCCCCTCCTTTGCGTAGTTTCCCTTGTATTGCTTTAACACACACTCACAAAATTAAATTTAACGTATACATATTTTATATATTTATATGAATGTGTCTGTGTGTGAGAGGCAAGTTAGAGATAATTAAGTTTATTCTCATGGATCAGAAGCAACTTTGATTTAAATAATCACTATTAATTTATTTGTCTTGTAAGATGATGTGCATGAACCATAAAGGCAATTATATATATAATTATATAGTAATAATATATATATGCATATATATATATATATTTATACACACATATATACACACATACATATATATACATACATATACACATATACATGCATATATACACGTACATGCATATATACACATACATATATATTTATACATATGATCATTTTCCAACGATCAATAGATTTATGATCAGTTCCTGTGGATTGGAGGATAGCTAATGCTATCCCACTTTTCAAGAAAGGAGCGAGAGAGAAAACGGGGAATTACAGACCAGTTAGCCTGACTTTGGTGGTGTGAAAGATGCTGGAGTCAATTATTAAAGATGTAATAATGGGGCATTTGGATAGCAGTAAAAGGATTAGTCCAAGTCAACATGGATTTATGATTTTACAATGCATTTAACCCTCTTCCATTTTTATGAGATGCATTCCTGGAATATGTAGGAAGTTTATTGTAACCTAGTGCTACATGCCTGAACAATGGATGATATATCACTTAAATGCAATTGTTTTCAGTTGTGTGGAGAGACCTGTATATTGAAGATGCTTTTTGCCTCTAATATGTCAATTTACCTTAAATGTAGAAGAGCTTATTAAAATCTTCTTACAAAGACTATTAAGTATTTTCTTTCTATCCTCTTTTGGACCCAAGGCATAGCAGAGCTGCCAACTCTCACGAAGAGGTAAGGGAGGGAGAGATGGAAGGGAGGGAGAGAGGGAAGGGAGGGAGATCGAGAGAAGAGACGGGGAGAGAGAGAGAGAGAGAGATCGAGAGAAGAGAGGGCGAGATGGAGAGATGGAGTGAAGAGAGGGGAGAGAGAGATCGAGATCGAGAGGGGAGTGAGATATCGAGAGGAAGGGAGAGAGAGATCAATAGAAGAGAGGGAGAAGGGGGGGAGGAGGGAGGAAAGGGGGAGAGCTCCGTCGGAGAAGGTGGGGGAGGGAGAAGTTAAAATCTTCTTAAAAGGGGGGAGAGGGAGAAGGGTGGGAGGGAGAAGGGGAGGGAGAAGGGGGACAGGGAGAAGGGGGAGAGGGAGAAGGGGGAGAAGGAGAAGGGGAAAAGGGGGGAGAGGGAGAAGGGGGACAGGGAGAAGGGGGAGAGGGATAGTGGAACGATAGCACATTATAATGCGCAGCCGTCCCATTCCGACCAAAGATTATAGAGCAGAGCTCCTCTAGTATTTTTGATTGCGGCCGCCGCCACCGAACCCCCCGGATTGCGGCCGCCGCCACCGAACCCCCCGACCCACCATTGCACCCAAAGATGATAGAGCAGAGTTGTATAATATTTGATTGCACCCTTCTTCACGGCGGGCTTGTGATCTTTGCTTGTGATGCCTTGACAATTCGAGGGATATAATGGGTAACAGCCGCCCATTCTCGGACTTGAATCTGAGCTCGAAAAATCTCCTGGTCACTGGACCTGATGTGTCCGCGGGCTATATTGTGGAGACCAATCCCTTACAAGAACAAAACCAAAAACGTACAGAAGTGTTAAAATTGTCTTTATTATTATGGTAAGAAAAGATCTATTAAAAATAAGTCTAATAACTTTCTAATGTACCGACAAACCTAGTTTCCCAATGGCCGTTGATGGGAGAACAGAAAATAACATTTTCACGACAGAATATCGACTGAAAATAATAAAAATATTTTCTCACCTTTCTTTTTTATTGGGGAACCTAAGGAATGACAGGTCGGGTCGTTTAGATTTACGATTAGAATAATTGATAGCAGAGCAGTGAGATGAAATTTAGATAAGGACGCCATGACAGTGTGGGGGAAGCCCAATAAAATGCCTGAAAAAATGGCGTCCACAATCACACATGTGATACTACCCGTTTTTCGAGGAGTGGTCTATCTTGCTCCTCTATAATCTTTGACTGTGACTAAGTGTTCTATGATGGCAACATTATTGCAAATGTCGGGTGGAGGACTGTGAGATCCCATTGTGACTTCATAGCTGCAACTGCCAGCACTGAAGTTTTGAAGTGATTAATCAAAGTGGATTTAATAGAAACATAGAAACATAGAAATTAGGTGCAGGAGTAGGCCATTCGGCCCTTCGAGCCTGCACCGCCATTCAATATGATCATGGCTGATCATCCAACTCAGTATCCCGTACCTGCCTTCTCTCCATACCCCCTGATTCCCTTAGCCACAAGGGCCACATCTAACTCCCTCTTAAATATAGCCAATGAACTGGCCTCAACTACCCTCTGTGACAGAGAGTTCCAGAGATTCACCACTCTCTGTGTGAAAAAAGCTCTTCTCATCTCGGTTTTAAAGGATTTCCCCCTTATCCTTAAGCTGTGACCCCTTGTCCTGAACTTCCCTAACATCGGGAACAATCTTCCTGCATCTAGCCTGTCAAACCCCTTAAGAATTTTGTACGTTTCTATAAGATCCCCTCTCAATCTTCTAAATTCTAGAGAGTATGAACCAAGTATATCCAGTCTTTCTTCATAAGACAGTCCTGACATCCCAGGAATCAGTCTGGTGAACCTTCTCTGCACTCCCTCTATGGCAATAATGTCCTTCCTCAGATTTGGAGACCAAAACTGTACGCAATACTCCCGATGTGGTCTCACCAAGACCCTGTACAACTGCAGTAGAACCTCCCTGCTCCTATACTCAAATCCTTTTGCAATGAAAGCTAACATACCATTCGCTTTCTTTACTGCCTGCTGCACCTGCATGCCTACCTTCAATGACTGGTGTACCATGACACCCAGGTCTCGCTGCATCTCCCCCTTTCCCAATCGGCCACCATTTAGATAATAAACTTAAAAATATGATAACTTGTGAAATATAACATCAATCTGAATGAAACCTGTTACAAACAACCACAGGTCAATGGTAAGTAAGGAGGTGCAAACATTTTTGCGCTATTGTGTACCATTTTGGCGTAGTTCCTTGAGATCGCACGCACGCAGACGGATTGATGTCCAAACAAGACAAGACTTTGAGTAATATATAGATAGATGTGTGGGGCAAATTTTCAACACGGAGAGCGGTGGGGGCCTGGAACACATTGCTAGGGATGATGGTGGAGGCAGATACAATAGTAGCGTATAAGAGGCTTTTAGATAGGCACATGGAATAGAGGGCAGATGAGATCATTTTAATGGCATCATGTTCGGTACAAACATGTCTGGAAATTAGATATCCACACGATGAGCCCCCATTATGATCGGACCTATTCTTCGAAATTATAATCCACTCCAACAGAAGATCCCACTGGATAATAAAGCCACCCCTCTATTTCTCGGCCTTTCATAATTTTGAACCCCAGCCAGCAGCCTACAACCCACCTGATTTACTTGCTCCCTGAACTCCCCAATGACAGGCAAGCTGAGAACAGATCGAAATGCAATTGAACCTTGCATGGCATAATCTATTACACAAAATACCTTAGCCTCACGCACAGCTCAATATATGAAATCATGCATAAAATCAACGTTGATCCATCCTGATCATTTTCCAGTGCATTCCTAGAGAAAAGTGCCTTTTGAGTTGGAACAATATTGCACTGATAGTATATAAGGTAGGACTAAAGTCAAGAGAAGTACCTCGGTGAGAGGCCAGCAAAGTGGCGTTGTGGTATAGTTGTTGCCTTCCAGTGCCAGAGACTGCGGTTTGACCCTGACTATGAGTGCTATCTGTATGGAGTTTTACTTTCTCCCTGTGACCATGGGGGCTTTCTCCGGGTGTTCTAGTTTCCTCTCACACTCCAAAAACATATAGGTTTGTAGGCGATTTGGCTTCTGTAAAAATTGTAAATTGTCTCTAGTGTGCAGTAGTGTGCTAGTGTATGGGGTGATCATTATTCGGCATGGACTCAGTGGGCCGAATGGCCTGTTTCCACGTTGTACCTTTAAAGTCTAAAGATGTAGATGTGACAATGAACAGCATATAAATGGGATATGAAAAATAGGTGGCCTGGATCTACTTAAAGGGATCATCATTTGGTTAACTATACCAGGGTTTCCAACAGGAAGGCTGAAACTGAGCATCTGGCATTTGCAAAGTGCCTGCATTCAGCAGCACCATGGTAGTATCCTCAGAGCTTCTGTAAAATGCGCAGGGAAAACAGGATGGCTACAACGTGTCGTTATTTTTGGAAAAAGAAGTATATCACATCCTCTTAACCTTCAGCCTCAGATTGCTTTAATCTTAGAGTGAATGAGAATTTGGAAAAACTTACATGTTCCAGGAGGAGAATAAAGATTGCACAAATTAATAAAGGCAGCCTGAATAATGCAGTCTCTGAAAACTATATACATAGGATGGAACCGTCATTTATAACCGATTAATAAAAGTGTGACGAAGAGCTGCCTGAGGCAGTGGTGGAAACAGATACAATAGGTGTGTTTAAGGGGCTTTTAGATAGGCACATGGATATGCAGGGAATTGTGGGGTGTGGATCTCATGCAGGCAGAGGAGATTAAGTTTAACTTGGCATCATGTTCAGCTGAATCATTGTGAGCTGAAAGGACTGTGTCCATGCGTACTGCTCTCTTTTTCATGTTCTAAGAGAGTGCAGAGCAGATTCTTCAGGATATTGCCATTTTTTGAATATTTCAGGTTTAAAGAGAGAATGAACAAGTTGGGTTTATTTGGACAAAGAGTGGTAGATACAGTGGATGTTAGAACATGTTACCCATAGAAGGAGTGTCTTAGACAAAAATGCATAGGATAAGGGTGGGAGTATGAGACTTTTCCACATAGAGAATGGCTGGAATCCGAAATGCATTTCCTGTGGTGTTGAAGGCATAAACTCACATAATATTAAACAACTATCTAGACCAGCATTTGACTCACCAAGGCATAGAAGCTAGGGACCTAAAGTGAGTAAAAGAGATTTGTCTACATGGGCGCAATGTTTGGCTCAGACATATTGAATGACGGTGCTGGCTCGAAGGTCCAAATGGCCTACTCCTGCATCTATTTTCTATGTTTCTATGGCATGGTGGAATGAGAGGCTTGCTTTGTGCTGTCAGACTCTGTGACTATAATTCCATGAACGGTATTTAGGCTAATCATAGTTCCTAATTCACAGTCCACAGATTTGTAGGTTACCGTATTTCACATGCTCATCGGGCACTTTTTAATATTTTCAATTCAATCACTTTGTCAGGCAATGGATTTCAGATCTTCATCTTTTGATTCAATTTTCTTTATCCTCCATTTCGCATCAGTACCTCCCCTTCAAATCGTTGCCCAATAATACTGACATTTTTGCCAGGGGGAATAGGTTCTTCCCGTTCACTGTCTAGACTTCTCATAATTCAATTAAAATTCTCTTCAGCCTTTGTTCCAAAGAAAACAAACCTAGCCAAGAGAGCCTCAACGTCCCCACAAGCCTCTGCATCCTCCCTAGTTCCGAAAGTATGGTGAAATCAGCGCTTAGATAACTGTCCTGCACTCTGCAAAAGCTGACAGAAAAGTCATAAATGGTAATTAAGTTGGGAAGATTAAATGCAGTAACTAATTGGTAAATCTTTGACACTTACTACTCAAATGGCCATCCTCTAAATTCAAATCACCCAGAGTAAGAGCCTCAAGACAATAATACAACTGTAAATGTCAGGGATAAATAGGGATTATCCTGATTACTTTTTATTCCCCAAGTACTTTTAAACTTCAACTTTCCTTTTTTCAAATTGAGTATCAGTGGAAGCTGCCTCTCTACAAAGTACTGGGAGATATTGCTTGCTTCTTCAGAAATATTTAAGTGGAAATCCATGAGATCTGTAACCAACAATATGAGTCTTTCATCCTGAATTTTGCTTTCTAAGATATTGATTTTTTTGTTGGGTGAAATTAAAGGTTGTAGTTTGGGTCTGAAGAAATCTGGCCAAATCCAAGTGGGAGCTTACAGACAGCAGCACCTGGCAGCTGGAAAATAAAGAGTTTGGCCTTTCGATTATATTGAAATAAGGATGAGCCACAGGTGGTCACTAACCAGAGGATTTAAACATGAGGTAATTAGAAACTAACTAAAGACAAATTGAGGAAGCAGTTTACATCCCACGCAGTGAATTAATGGGCCGAGTTACTCTGTCCCCTGCCCACTGTCTGAATGCTGCTCAGGGTACTGGATGATCTGATTCGCAGTATCCGGAAGCCTGGCATAGCAGGCTCCGTATTTGACCAAGCCTCAGGATGTAGATCCCAAAGCCCCATCCTCAGAGAACCTTGGCCACCACAAAGAGAGTGAATCTTGGGCTCTCTGCCACAGAGGGTAGTTGAGGCCAGTTCGAAGATATATTTAAGAGGGAGTTAGATGTGGCCCTTGTGGCTGGGATCAGGGGGTCAGCAGAGACAGGCAACATCTGAGTTGGATGAGCCATGACGGGTGATTGAATGGCGTCGAGCCCTTCTTCAGGCTGGAGCCTACTCCTGCACCTTCCGACTATTTTTAATAGCTATGCCACTGTAGCCGTAAATAGAAAAAAGCTGGAGTAACTCAGCAGGAAAGGCAACATCTCTGGAAAGCAGGAAAAAAATCATTTGAAGGCTAATTTTCCTTTCCCCAATTTTCCTTTCCCCAAATGGTCAGCAATCCCATTCAAATGGACTGCATCTCTGTTTATATCCCAGCCAGCTCTGATATAAAGCCAGGATGAATGAAAAGTGATATAAAGCCAAGCTGAATGAAAAGTGCACTGGCATCTGATCTCCAGTTCATCTCACACCCACATCCAACCTCCCTTACACGGAAGTCCGAGGCACACAGAGGCATGGACTGCAGATAGTTGGCTGCTCGCCACAGAGCTGCTGGTTGGCAGTCAGGGCCACTGCAATCTGGAATGCATTGCCTTAAAGGGTGATGAAACAGCATCCAACTGTAACTGAAAGTAATCAGATAAACACTGGTAATGGAGGACAGTTACTGGGCTATGGGGAAAGAACAGGGGATTAATTGGATTACTGTATCAAAAATCTGACAGTCGCAATGAGCCCAGTGCCCTCTTCTTTATTATGTTATTACTTTGATGCTAGCATAGAATCTGGAGTGAGGTTAATTAGAAACAGTTTATGCCCTTTTCTTTTGTAATGTATGCTTAATTTTATGCTCTGCTGAGTTGATTTTTACCATACCCGTTCTATAGCATCCAACCCACTCAAAAAGGAATAAGCTGTCAAATTGCAAGAACTAGTTGACAGATGGGATTTGTGCACTAACGCATTCTATTTACATTTGATTAGTTTACTCTTGTTTTTCACATCACATGTTGTACTGTACTCATAAAGGTTGTGGATTTTTTCTTTATTTTCTGCCTGCACTTTTTTTTTTGAAAGTTTCCTCTGTTCCATTCAATTAGAGTGAAAATCCTGCAGTCCTTGTAAAAGCAGCAGGGTGGGGTGAGGGAGGGGCAGCACTGGTTTTGCGTAAGATCTCCAGCAACATAATTTAGTTATGCATGAGACCCAGCTCGTTGTGTAAATGAGTCTTTTCCTCTGACTCTGCTGTTAGCTCCCGGTACAATGTGGATCATGAAGAAAGTTAGCAAGGCAATTGGACTTAGGGTGAATGGGGCTAGTCTCGGGGGGCCAATAGCATCAGAGGTAACAGGGACGGTGGTATGAGGCTTCTGTGGGGTCACTGGTGTCATGGGTTTGGGGTTAGCGTAGGTTTAAGGTTAGATTAGGACAACTGAAGTCTTCCAAGCCATGAAACCTCTTCTATTCTATTTTACTGCTTTAGCCAAAACTGTAGGGAAGTATATAGTTGTTCCTGAACCTGGTGGTGTGCAAATTCAGGCTTCTATACCTCTTGCCCGACAATGGCAGAGAGAAGAAGCGATTTGAATTACATTTCAAAATGACTTTGTTGACTGTGTGGAATGGTATTGTAATGTTTTGGATTCTCTTCAAAGGCAGGTTTTTATTTCACTCTATGAATGATTACGTGATTTCAACTCACTGAGAGAGGTAAGAATATAAGAATGATTAGATAATAATAGGAATAGGGGCCACTGAACTAACGTTCTGATCTTCTGGTCATCACACAACACAGCTTCTGATTAAAGACAACAAGAATTTCTATCAGCTAACTACAACTGCCTCATGCCCCAAGGTAATCACCAAACAGAGGGCTTTAAAACCCTGAGTTTCAATACATATATTTTTATCAAGCATGCTGCACATTAAACATTAAGTTAAAAAATAGGATCAATGCAGTATTTATCTAAACGAATGATTGGCGATTGGCACGGACTCGATGGACCTAAGGGCCTCTTTCCATGCAGTACCTCATCATGACCCTAGGACTATAATTGATGTGGTATATATTGATATATCATATCAATAAATGAGTATTGCATGACCTGTCACTCACACAATACTCATACTGTATATATCTCAAATTGCTATTTGTTTTCAAAGAAAAATACATGGTTCTTGTCTCCACAGCTTCCAGAGTGTGATTCCAGCTTGAAATTGTCTGTTTCTCTGCAGTGAGTAGTGGGCACGGTACTTGGGTTGCAAAGTAAGTCTTATCGTATCTCATGGAGATTAATTATGAATTCCATCCACCTATTCTCTACAGCTTAACTTTGGTCCATTAAGATTTTGAAATTAGTTCTTTTAAGGCTAAACATTGTGCCTGTGTCAATTATTTTCTTCTTCCTTTGTCCAATGAATATGCCTGAATTATCAGCTCACACACATACGTAGTATCCTACATACACTATGATTTCTATGTAGCCTCCTTGATTCCACATTCTTTTGCAACTTGACATTGTCCAAAAACCTTTACCAATTTGCACGGCATCTCCAAATCCAAGCAACTGATGTCATAGAAACAAAGATAGTAGTAGGAGTAGGCCATTTGACCCTTCGAGCCTGCACCGCCATTCAATATGATCATGGCTGATCATCCAACTCAGTATCCTGTACCTGCTTTCTCTCCATACCGCCTGATACCTTCAGCCACAAGGACCACATCTAACTCCCTCTTACATATAGCAAATGAACTGGCCTCAACTACCTTCTGTGGCAGGGAATTCCAGAGATTCACCACTCTCTGTGTGAAAAATATTTTTCTCATCTCGGTCCTAAAAGATTTCCCCCTTATCCTTAAACTATGAACCCTTGTTCTGGACTTCCCCAACATCGGGAACAATCTTCCTGCATCTAGCCTGTCCAACCCCTTAAGAATTTTGTAAGTTTCTATAAGATCCCCCCTCAATCTTCTAAATTCTAGTGAGTACAAGCCAAGTCTATCCAGTCCTTCTTCATATGAAAGTCCTGACATCCCAGGAATCAGTCTGGTGAACCTTCTCTGTACTCCCTCTATGGCAAGAATGTCTTTCCTCAGATTAGGAGACCAAAACTGTACACAATACTCCAGGTGTGGTCTCACCAAGACCCTGTTCAACTGCAGTAGAACCTCCCTGCTCCTATACTCAAATCCTTTTGCTATGAATGCTAACATACCATTTGCTTTCTTCACTACCTGCTGTACCTGCATGCCTACTTTCAACGACTGGTGTACCATGACACCCAGGTCTCGTTGCATCTCCCCTTTTCCTAATCGGCCACCATTCAGATAATAGTCTACTTTCCTGTTTTTGCCACCAAAGTGGATAACCTCACATTTATCCACATTGTACTGCAACTGCCATGCTCACTCACCCAGCCAATCCAAGTCACCTTGCAGCCTCCTAGCAACCTCCTCACAGCTAACACTGCCCCCCAGCTTTGTGTCATCAGCAAACATGGAAATGTTGCATTCAATTCCCTCGTCCAAATCATTACTATATATTGTAAATAGCTGGGGTCCAGCACTGAGCCTTGCGGTACCCCACTATTCACTGCCTGCCATTCTGAAAAGGACCCATTTACTCCTACTCTTTGCTTCCTGTCCGCCAGCCAGTTCTCTATTCACATCAATACTGAACCCCCAATACCACGTGCTTTAAGTTGAACCCCCAATACCATGTGCTTTAAGGATTGTCATTGAGGCAACACCAATAGTCCAAGTGCTGAGCCCTGGAACAATTCACAGCACCATGCCCTCGTCTTCCCATCCTCACATCAGCATGACTATTATAACAAGCATTCATTATTCCCTACCCTTCTCCCAATTTCTATTCCACTCCTGAAGTGCATGCTCAAGCATCCGCTATATAGAAGTGTTGAAGGGCCGGGACTGTGTGTTGTCATTGTACATGTAGAAATTTCTTTCAGATGAGCTAATTCCAGCTGTTATCAGACAACTGAACTGTCCTCTCACCAGAGAACGGTCCTGACCTCCCATCAACCTCAATGTAGACCTTTGATTTATCTTTAATCTATCTTTAACTGGATTTTACTGGACTATCTTGCACTAAACATTTTACCCTATATCTAGTATCTGTGCACTGTCGACAGTTTGATTTTTTTCATGTATAGTCTTTACACTGACTGGATAGCTTGCAACAAGATAGCTTTTCACTGTGCCGTGATACATAAACCACATTAAACTAACCTAAATCTAGTCTAAACAGCTGCCATGTCCAATTCTTGGGCTGTGGTCACAGCCTCATTTCTCAATGATACAATTTACAGACTAATGAGAGCAATTCAATTTGAAGAGGCAATTTAGAATTACAGATCATCAAAAATATGTGGAATATTGGCAAATTAAACTAGCTATGATCAAGCTGAATCAGTGGCACATAGAATTGTAAAGAAGGACTTAGTGACCAGAATTAAAATACATGAAGAAAAATCTGGAAATTCTCTTGGTGTTTCAATGACTCCACTGCTAACAGTGTTCAATCAAAAATGGCTATGAAAGTGTTCAATCAGAGTAGTTAGGCCAATCACTCCATCAGCACAATATCCATCAACACTCAAGTTTGAAATTTAATCCCTGGCATTTTAATGAGACATGAGGCTAAATGCAAAAGGACAGCACACCCAGATTTATGCATCAGGAAATGTAAGAAGGTTAATACACCTGATTCACAATTTGCAGAAACTTTATTCCAGCAATTTTAAAAGGATGCAAACACTATACGAACCAATACAACTTCCTGATATGGGTTTTTGATCAAGGTCAAGGCCAGCACCACTTCATAAAATTCACTGTTGATGAGTTGGAACTGTGAAATTGTTGCACATGAATCTGCTTTTGATGATGTTGCTGAGCTACTGTCTCCAAAGGAGACATAGGAAGGGCACATGGAGTAAACAATGGGAAGCCATTGATTGACTGGCTGCGACTGGATAGATGGGAATGGAATGGAATACTTTATTGTCACATGTGACAAGGCACAGTGAAATTATTTGCTTGCATACCCAAGGTATGCAAATAGTCGCCACATACCACGCTGGCAAAGTTATAAAGTATTCGCGCCAGGTCCCCCTTTGTTCTTCTCCCCTCCTGGCAGTCCCCCCACACCGGGTCCTCCATTGTTCTTCAGCCGCAGGTCGATCAGCGAGGCTCCACTGCCACCACTGAGGCTCCACGACTGCCGCTGAGGCTCCATTGGCCCAGGCAGGCTTCGCCGCCCGGCTTCTCCACGGCCTCCAGGACGGCCTCCTGGGCGGCATCTACCACCGCGGCCTCCTGCGAGGCCTGTGGGGGAGAGTCGGGCCTTCCGGGCGGTTCCCAGTCCAGCAGTTCTTCCGCGGATGAGTCGGGCCTTCCGGGTGGTCGGGCGGGCGACTCCTCGCTCTCTAAGGAGAAGAACCAGACAAGTGTAACTTCACTCAGCTGGATGAGAATGAGTGGACATTGGAGGAAGCTATGTGATTAACTCTACCATGCTGCAGTCAGGTGGCATAGAACAACTACTTGGAATGTAATTTGTGACTGGCTGCTTCAGTGCCATGCACTTACCACCCTCTTGTTTATAATTCTGTCCACACCTGCGTTCCTGTACTCACGCACTCTATCACTGTCCCCTAAAACTTGCCTCTCTCTTTCTTCCTACAAAATATTTCTTGGATCTTGCCTTTCTGTTTCAATGTTTCCCATGGACCAATGTTACATTTTGTCTGATAATGTTCCTAAAAGATGTTACAGTGAAGGTACTGAATAAATGCAATTTACGGTTGTTGACCATCACTGGAGAATGAGTGCACAGGAAGAAAGCTCAGTGGGTGTTGCAGTAAAAGAGGAACCAGAGGCCCAACAAAGCCAAAAGCAACTGTTCACGATGTGTGTGGGGGGATCCTAAAACATTCTTGTGGGACAGTAAATTTTTCATATTCCAGTTTGTATTATTTCTGTAATTGGAAACCAGATAAACGTCAGATCAAATATTGTACCCAGTATTCTTTAATTCACCCACCAATCATTTATGCCCTTCATTCAATATTTTTCAGCTTGCACTCCACGGAGTTTGGCAGGCTCATCTTTCTTCATCCAGCTGCCTGAATACCACCATTCACAATCAAAGTAAAAATTACAGTCTGTTAGTCACCCATACAACTGAGGTCCATGCACGTTCATCAGCAAGCATAAAATGTAACTCAATGCAGCTCATAATTTAGAAACAAACTCCAAATCTCAGGTGTGACATTCTTGTTGAAAGATTGAACGTTCTTAGTCCCACTCCAGTGATAAAATTTATGACGAGTGCTCAATGCAATATCTTAATGTAGCAAAACTGAAGGCCATTGTTCAGGTGAAATGCTAATCCAAGTCTGCCCTCTCAGATCAATGTAAACAAATCCACAACATTACTTTGAAGAATAATAATATTGCTTAAATCCTGAGCAATATTTACCTCTCAACCAACACCTAAAGGAAGAAACTGTAGATGCTGGTTTACTCCGAAGATAGACGCAAAATGTAACTCAGCAGGACAGGCAGCATCTCCGGAGAGAAGGAATCGGTGCCGTTTCAGACTGAGAGTCAGGGTAGAGGGGCTAGAGATATGGAAGGGTCTGGTGTGAAAATGATAGAACAAGGCAGATGATGATAAGGAAATGTAGACTGGTTCATTGTTTGCTGAGGAGAAGGTGACAATGGGGCATAAAATCTGTAAATTGTAATTGAGGACAGTGAAACTCATCGGATAACTAGGATTGGGGAGGGATAGAGAGAGAGGGAAAGCAAGTGTTACTTGAAGTTAGAGAAATCAATATTCATACTGCTGGGTTGTAAGCTGTCCAAGTGAAATAACCTAAAATAACATTTTTTTTTTCTAATCATTTTCTCATTGCTGATTGTGTGAAATGTCTGTAAAATTTGGCTCCCTTTTTGCCCCATTACAATAGTTGCTACATTGTTTTAAAAGTACTTCAAAGCTGTAAATTACTTCGGATTAACCTGGAGTCATGAAAGCCACTGAATAAATCCATGCTCCCCCACCACCTCACCTCCTCTTTAACCTATGACTCGGAATTTCAATTAGCTGAAAGCTATGTTATGTGAATGTGAATAAGCTTGTCATTTTGTCCAGGAGGTTTGGTGATTTTGTCGATGCAGGGTAACAGAGTGGATACCGGCTCTTAAACATTGCTGACATTTGTGTTGGGGAAGGATGTAGCATCTTATTATCTTTAAGGACAGTTTAAATTACAGTATCTGGACTGTCATTGGTTTTATCACACCTCTTCTGGCATCCCACTCCCCCAATCTAAGTGAGAGCACGTAAGCAACTCTCTCTCTTTATTGTCTCCTGTGAGTATTGCAAGGAATTCCGTCTCACTGATCGTGATGGGTTATGACTAATATTTTCCTCAGTTGTGGAAGTCTGATGCCTGCTGATATGGTGAAGCCAAACCTTCCTATTTACTGGAGCCATCAGTTCCTCCTTGAAGTGCAGCTTGACATCAGTTCAGCAACAAACCACAAGGCAGATCTTAAAGGGCATCTGAAGCTGGAAAAATAAACAGCAGTAGCAAAGCAGTAGGGTGCCAAATGGTTTGGAAAACAGCAGCTGTACATGTCAGTGTGCAGATATATTTAAGGATACATATCCAGTAAAAGCCCGCGGCCCATGCATCTTTCTAACTATCTGCCAGAATTGATTTGTATTCATATTGATAGCAGACTCTTGGGAACACAGCTCCCCTTTAACTTCCTTCAGCGAACAGGCCACTTCATTCCCTGTAAGATGATTATCCTTTCGAACACAAAAAAAAATATGCGGTTGCTATTGATGGTCTTTAAATTCCAGACTAAATCCTTGAACCTCTAATATGAGGGACAAGCACAACCTTGTTGGAGTAATTTGAGGCAGAGGTTAAACATCAAACTAAGCGTCACTGAATCCTTTTACTGTGAATCCCTGTGCAACTTCACAAACATCAAGGATAGGAAGAAAAGGAGAACACCACTGGAAAGAGTGTGAACCCAACAGTCCAGAAAGCTAAAATATCTCAACTAAAAGGTGCCTGCTGGAATGAACGAGGGGGCAGATGTATCAATCAGTTGCAGAATTGGGGAAGTGACACTCCCTGTAACACGTAACGGAATATAACACCCCGTAAACCTCATAGAGCTCCGAAGACAGTTAAAAACAAGCTAACAAAATGTAAAGGCAGGAACTCACTAAATATTATGGTGGTAAATTTTCAGAGCATTAGGAATAAAACCTCTGAAGTAAAGGTACTTTTGGATCAGTATAATCCTGATATTGTGCAAGGGACAGAAACTTGGCTTTCACAGGACATTAATAGTAATGAGATTTTCCCGGAT
Organism: Leucoraja erinaceus; assembly: GCF_028641065.1. Lineage (NCBI taxonomy): Eukaryota > Metazoa > Chordata > Chondrichthyes > Rajiformes > Rajidae > Leucoraja > Leucoraja erinaceus. The sequence continues at coordinate 30,057,988 of NC_073387.1, read as the reverse complement.
GCATATGATGTCTATCGAAGAGACAGACGGGATGGAATTCATGGTGGCATCTTAATAGCATGTAAAAAAAATATTATTATGATTCGTAAAGAAGAGTTTGAAATAGATAATTAATGTGGAACCAAATTGAATTGAATGTACGACATTCACTTTTAATAGGTACTGCTTATAAGCCCAGACATGATGATAAACATTTTGTAAGTGAACTCGAGAATTCATTTGAGAAAATATGCAATAAAGGCAAGGGATACAATATAGTACTTTCAGGCGACTTTAATCAGCCTAATATTAATTGGGTAGACTCAACAATAGTGCAGGATCAATCTGCATCCAAGGACATAGTTGAACTACTATTGAAGGCTGTAATGGGTTTTGGACTGAACCAACAGGTTAATAAACCAAGAAGAAGAAGTAACGTTTTAGACTTAGTATTCACAAATAACAACAGTCTTGTTCAGGGTACTAAGGTGGAAGCAGATGGAAGTGACCATGACATAGTTATAGTTGACCTGGATCAGACAGCCAAGTGGAAACGACAACCCAGAAGGAAATAACCATATAATAACCATATAACAATTACAGCACGGAAACAGGCCATCTCGACCCTTCTAGTCCGTGCCGAACACATATTCTCCCCTAGTCCCATATACCTGCACTCAGACCATAACCTTCCATTCCCTTCCCGTCCATATAACTATCCAATTTATTTTTAAATGATAAAAACGAACCTGCCTCCACCACCTTCACTGGAAGCTCATTCCATACAGCCACCACTCTCTGAGTAAAGAAGTTCCCCCTCATGTTACCCCTAAACTTCAGTCCCTTAATTCTCAAGTCATGTCCCCTTGTTTGAATCTTCCCTACTCTCAGTGGGAAAAGCTTTTCCACGTCAACTCTGTCTATCCCTCTCATCATTTTAAAAACCTCTATCGTCCCCCCTTAACCTTCTGTGCTCCAAAGAATAAAGCCCTAACTTGTTCAACCTTTCTCTGTAACTTAGTTGCTGAAACCCAGGCAACATTCTAGTAAATCTCCTCTGTACTCTCTCTATTTTGTTGACATCCTTCCTATAATTAGGCGACCAAAATTGTACACCATACTCCAGAATTGGCCTCACCAATGCCTTGTACAATTTTAACATTACATCCCAACTTCTATACTCAATGCTCTGATTTATAAAGGCCAGCACACCAAAAGCTTTCTTTACCACCCTATCTACATGAGATTCCACTTTCAGGGAACTGTGCACAGTTATTCCCAGATCCCTCTGTTCACCTACATTCTTCAATTCCCTACCATTTACCATGTACGTCCTATTTTGATTTGTCCTGCCAAGATGTAGCACCTCACACTTATCAGAATTAAACTCCATCTGCCATCTTTCAGCCCACTCTTCCAACTGGCATAAATCTCTCTGTAGACTTTGAAACTCTACTTCATTACCCACAACCCCACCTATCTTAGTATCATCTGCATACTTACTAATCCAATTTACCACACCATCATCCAGATCATTGATGTACATGACAAACAACAGTGGACCCAACACAGATCCCTGTGGCACCCCACTCGTCACTGGCCTCCAACCTGACAAACAACCATCCACCATTACTCTCTGGCATCTCCCATTCAGCCACTGTTGAATCCATCTTGCTACTCCACCATTAATACCCAACCATTGAACCTTCTTAACCAACCTTCCATGAGGAACCTTGTCAAAGGCCTTACTGAAGTCCATATACACAACATCCCTGCTTTACCCTCATCAATTTCCCGAGTAACATCTTCAAAAAATTCAAGAAGATTAGTCAAACATGACCTTCCAGGCACAAATCCGTGTTGACTGTTCCTAATCAGACCCTGTTTATCCAGATGCTTATATATATTATCTCTAAGTATTCTTTCCATTAATTTGCCCACCACTGATGTCAAACTAACAGGTCTATAATTGCAGTACAGAGGAGAGCAGCACCCTTTTGCATCGGGAACTACAATAGAGGTAACAGTGTCACCCAGATGCTGTCTGACCTGGAGATGCTGTCCGACGTGAAACGCTGGAAACAAGAAGGGCAAGGAAGTCTAGCCATGTTGTATAAGATTCAAAAGGCGATCGTGGGCATAACTGCAGATAGATACATAACATACTCAACAAAAAGGAGAACAAGAAAGTAATGATATGCAAATAGAAACCCCATTCTCCAGGACAGATATTTATAAAAACTCATTCTTTGTAAGAACCTTAAGGGAATGGAATAAACTAGACATCAATATAGTCAAATCACCTTTACTAGATATTTTCAAGGGGGCACTAACAGCACGTTAGTATGCACAATACATCCAAGTTGGCGATATGCAGAGTACTGCCCTGCTGACTACAAATTCAGAAGGTTCACTGAACCTGCTCTTACTGAGACCAATCAAATGTTAGAAATGGGATTCCCATGGGTCCTTAATCAACCACTCTGTATATGTAAAGAACTTAAACGTGTAATATGTGCAGCTTCTGGTGTGCATTACATTGTTTGAATACCAACGGTCATCGGTTTGAGCTACAGGATAGGATATCTGTAGAGCGCACTCATATACCCAAGGACTGACCTGTTCAACCATCTTTTTTCACTGCTGAAGGCTAAAATCAGCCCCTTTTTGTTAAAAGAATGGTGGAAGGAAAGAGAGTTCAAATATCTTCTTGTGCCCAGGGTCAAAGTAAGAACCCCAGACAACATTTCAATTACACTTTGGACTTTAGAGATGCAGTGCGAAAACAGGTCCTTTGGCCTTCCATGCCCACACCGACCAACGATCACCCCGTACACTAACACTATCTTACACACTAGGGAAAATTCTACAATTTTACGGAAGCCAATTAACCTACATAACTGCACGCATTTGAAATGTGTGAGGAAACCGGATAACCCGGAGAAAACCCCCGCGGTCACATGCAGAATGTACAAAATTTGTGTAGACAGCACCCGTCCAAGAGATAAGGTATCCTTTTTGGTTCTAGTTTAGAGATACAGCATAGAAACAGTTGCTTCAGACCACCGAATCCTCGCCAACCACTGATCACTCCATACACTAGTTCAATCCTAGTACACACCAGGGCCTATTTACAGAAGCCAATTAACCTACATAACTGGACATCTTTGGGATGTGGGAAGTATCCAGAGCACCCAGAGAAAACACATGCAGTCACAGGAAGAACCTGCAAACTCCATAAAGACAGAACCTATAGTCAGGATTACAGTTTGGCAAAAGAATAAATCAGGGAAGGTAGTACATCCATGGATAACAAGGGAAATCAGGGATAGTATCAAAGCGAAGGATGATGCGTACAAATTAGCCAGAAAAAGCAGCATACCGGAGGACTGGGAGAAATTCAAAGACCAGCAGAGGAGGACAAAGGGCTTAATTAGGAAAGGAAAAATAGATTATGAAAGAAAACTGGCAGGGAACATAAAAAACTGACTGCAAAACTTTTTATAGATATGTGAAAAGAAAGAGATTAGTTAAAACAAATGTAGGTCCCTTGCAGTCAGAAACAGGTGAGTTGATCATGGGGAACAAGGATATGGCGGACCAATTGAATAACTACTTTGGTTCCGTCTTCACTAAGGAAGACATAAATAATTTGCCGGAAATAGCAGGGGACCGCGGGTCAAAGGAGTTGGAGGAATTGAGTGAAATCCAGGTTAGCCGGGAAGTGGTGTTGGGTAAATTGAATGGATTAAAGGCCGATAAATCCCCAGGGCCAGATAGGCTGCATCCCAGAGTACTTAAGGAAGTAGCTCCAGAAATAGTGGATGCATTAGTAATAATCTTTCAAAACTCTTTAGATTCTGGAGTAGTTCCTGAAGATTGGCGGGTAGCAAATGTAACCCCACTTTTTAAGAAGGGAGGGAGAGAGAAAATGGGGAATTACAGACCAGTTAGTCTAACATCGGTAGTGGGGAAACTGCTAGAGTCAGTTATTAAAGATGGGATAACAGCACATTTGGAAAGTGGTGAAATCATTGGACAAAGTCAACATGGATTTACGAAAGGTAAATCATGTCTGACGAATCTTATAGAATTTTTCGAGGATGTAACTAGTAGCGTGGATAGGGGAGAACCAGTGGATGTGGTGTATCTGGACTTCCAGAAGGCTTTCGACAAGGTCCCACATAAGAGATTAGTATACAAACTTAAAGCACAAGGCATTGGGGGTTCAGTATTGATGTGGATAGAGAACTGGCTGGCAAACAGGAAGCAAAGAGTAGGAGTAAACGGGTCCTTTTCACAATGGCAGGCAGTGACTAGTGGGGTACCGCAAGGCTCAGTGCTGGGACCCCAGCTATTTACAATATATATTAATGATCTGGATGAGGGAATTGAAGGCAATATCTCCAAGTTTGCGGATGACACTAAGCTGGGGGGCAGTGTTAGCTGTGAGGAGGATGCTAGGAGACTGCAAGGTGACTTGGATAGGCTGGGTGAGTGGGCAAATGTTTGGCAGATGCAGTATAATGTGGATAAATGTGAGGTTATCCATTTTGGTGGCAAAAACGGGAAAGCAGACTATTATCTAAATGGTGGCCGATTGGGAAAGGGGGAGATGCAGCGAGACCTGGGTGTCATGGTACACCAGTCATTGAAGGTAGGCATGCAGGTGCAGCAGGCAGTAAAGAAAGCGAATGGTATGTTAGCTTTCATAGCAAAAGGATTTGAGTATAGGAGCAGGGAGGTTCTACTGCAGTTGTACAGGGTCTTGGTGAGACCACACCTGGAGTATTGCGTACAGTTTTGGTCTCCAAATCTGAGGAAGGACATTATTGCCATAGAGGGAGTGCAGAGACGGTTCACGAGACTGATTCCTGGGATGTCAGGACTGTCTTATGAAGAAAGACTGGATAGACTTGGTTTATACTCTCTAGAATTTAGAAGATTGAGAGGGGATCTTATAGAAACTTACAAAATTCTTAAGGGGTTGGACAGGCTAGATGCAGGAAGATTGTTCCCGATGTTAGGGAAATCCAGGACAAGGGGTCACAGCTTAAGGATAAGGGGGAAATCCTTTAAAAACCGAGATGAGAAAGAACTTTTTTTTCACACAGAGAGTGGTGAATCTCTGGAACTCTCTGCCACAGAGGGTAGTTGAGGCCAGTTCATTGGCTATATTTAAGAGGGAGTTAGATGTGGCCCTTGTGGCTAAGGGGATCAGGGGGTATGGAGAGAAGGCAGGTACGGGATACTGAGTTGGATGATCAGCCATGATCATATTGAATGGCGGTGCAGGCTCGAAGGGTCGAATGGCCTACTCCTGCACCTAATTTCTATGTTTCTATGTTTCTAGGATTGAATTTGGATCTGCGCTGTTAGGCAACGACTCTACCTCTGTGCCACTGTGCAATTAAAAAACCCTGTGCACAGTAATATCTTTTGATTTACTACAGAGTTGAATGCATATGAGAACCTCAAATCTGGAAGGCAACAGGAACAATTCCTCCAATTTCTTCTTTAATTGATGGATGGTCAACTTGGCTTGGAAATCCATTCTCTGCAGTGCACAGAACCATGACCAGCATTGTTGCATACATAATCAGCAGAGAGGACTCTAGTTCTGCTAAATATGTATATTTCTTCTTCTTCCACAGATGCTACCTGACTTGCTAATCATTTCCAGTATTTTACACATTTGCTGATGTTTTGCAATTTAATACGAGTTGAAACTTTATAGCCTTATTAGTTTGACATTCATATATCATTTTCCTCATTCCATTTAATGCAATGATTTAGATTCACAATTCCCATTATCTAATTATCTTGTTAGTTCATTAAGATTTAGGGACTTACATTAGAACAACCTATTATAAAAAAATTTGCAATGTGCTAAAACTGCAATGGTGCACTGGCTCCAACATATCGACAATAATTCCTTCCACAGACATTCTGCCCAGACATTAGCTAAACTAATACCCTCCTGAGCTCACTTCTGTGGGTATTTGCCACCAGCTTTCACTAACCGGAACCTCTGGGCTGCTGACACTGCTTGGCCTGGAGGAAGTGAGTGCAACAGGTTATCTGCTTGGTAAGCTGGTAATCAGGTCAAGCCCTCAAAATAGCTTTTCTCCCACTGAGAGGAATCACAAGCCATTCCCTCACTTTCTGATCATAGAATGATTATTTACTCCCTCTGCAAGGGCAGATCATTTCAAGGCTGAATAGACCATATTTCCTTTGAACTTTTCTCATAACCAAAATCTTGACACGGGAAAGCAACCTTGTGTATCTCGTCTGCACTCTTCCAATGGTGAAGTTTCCCTCATGTTTAAGTGACCAGAATGGGTCAGAGTGCTCAAGTTGATCGTTGAGCAGTTGTTATAGAGTCATGGACTTTAAACCTATTCAAACTTAAACCTATTGATCAGTCTGAAGAAGGGTCTCGACCCGAAATGTTACCCATTCCTTCTCTCCATAAATGCTGAGTTTCCGCTGAGTTTCTCCAGCATTTTTGTCTACCTTTGATTTTTCCAATATCTGTCGTTATTTCTTAAACATTAAACCTATTCAATTTTTTTTTCTATTCCCCTACCCTGGGAAACAAAAATTACATTTGCATTTTGTAATTTTGTTTTTTGTAGCAGACTCATTTAGCAGGACTATTAATACACAAAAAACCCTGTCAGTTTTATACCTAGTTATTTTTTAAATTATTTCTGAGTTATGCACATCATGAATTTTTCTTTCCAGCATGCAGGATATTCAAAAAGTTGGAGACACGTTGCAAAACAGCTTAACAAACTTATGCTATTTCTACTTCTAAAGTGATGCTATTCAAAACGTAACATTTGAACAGTAAAATGAAGGAAAAGTGTTTCTTTGCTATTTGGTTCCTGGAATGGAAAGATGACATGGCTGGGATTTTTGATAGACTAAATCAAACGGGCTTCTCCATCTAAGTCTATTCTGTGTAGCTCTCATTCATGTTCATCATGAAAGATTTGTGTTTGATTAGTGTTGCAGGACTAGGTGTTGGGCTACCTGCTGTTAGGGCTATACAGCATGGAAAAAAATCCCTTCAACCCAATTCGTCCATGGATATATTGAACAATGATCTTAAAATAAATCGCTGGTAATGAGTAAATATTAGAAAATAATGTCCATATAAACTGTCTTTTTTATGATTAACGACAGTTGATTATATTTCTCGATCTCTTCGTTTCTCATTGTTTTAACCACAACTTTTCAGAACATTTAAATACTTAAGAATTTAAAACATCATCCCAGCAATTATACTCTGACTCAATATTCTGATTCTTTGAACCTACGTTGAATACGTGATATTCCAACCACATGGCAGCTGTCAAAATATTCACTGATCTTTTCAGCTTAAGACATCAACTGTTCAGTGTTGATTTTTTGTTACATTATGTTTACTTTTACATGTCCATGATCAGAAAATTCAATTTTCCCACTGATACAACATGGAACATTGACAGCTGCTTCCACTCTGTCAGAGATCACTGTTTGCCTTTGTTAAACAGGAGCTCACTCCAGCTGGATAATGTACCTCTATTCTTCACTAAGTGAAGATTGGGCATGTTAGACGTATGAACTTAACTGACCATATCCAAAATGGACTGCAGATGAGGTTGCAATTATCTATTTTATGGGCTCTGCAACTGCAAGAGATGTAACACCTGTTCCTGTACCTCCTCCCTCACCTCCATACAGGGAACCCAGTAGTGCTTCCAGGTTCACATGCACCTCCTCTCACCTCATTCACTGCATCTGGTGTTCCCAATGTGGCCTCCTGTACATCGGCGAGACCCAAGCATAGACTGAACACTTACACTCCACCAAGGCCAGCAGGATCTCCCGGTTGCTATCTATTTTAACACTTCTTCCCATTTCCACACTGTCCTTTCCGCCCTGGGCCTCCTCCGTAGCCAGAGTGAGACCACACACAAACTGGAGGAACAGCACCTCATATTCTGCTAACAACCCACAGTCTGAACATAGACTTCTCCAATGTTAGGTAACTACTCAACCCTCCCCCTCTCCCTTCTTCCCCCATATAATGCCTCTCCACCCTTCTGCCCACCCCCACCCCCCATCCCTCCCCTGTGCCTCACCTGGATTTGCATATATGTCTTCCCCTCCCCCTCCATTTCCACCTACATGCCTTCCACTAGCTTCACAATTTCCTACTCTTTAATCCTTCTGTCTCACACATTGTCTTTTTTTTAAATCTCTGGCCTGTATCCAATCATCTGAATATTGAATAGCCCTTCTCACTTGCATCAGCTTTTTAATGGCCAGTCTTTGTCCTGGCCCTCCTTTCTTGCAGCTCTCTCCTCCCCCCCCCCCCCCACCCCTATACCATATCAGACAGAAACATTGTCCCAACCCAATGTTTGCCTATCCATGTTTCCATGTTTTCCTGAGATGCTGCCTGACCCGCTGAGCTATTCCAGCACGTTGTGTCTTCTTTTGTAAAGCAGCATCTCCTTCAATTTAAGGGAATTATTTCTCATCAAAAAGTTGAATAGAATATAAATGCCAAAGTTACACCTGAGAGATCTTGTGTGATTAAAGAACAAGAATATGGGATAGAAAGGGAAATTGAAAAAGTCTAAATGAAATTAATGTATTTTATTTGCTCTTGATTATTATAAAGTGGCAGCACTGGTGATATGTGATATAACTAATGTTTGGAGAATGTCTTGATTTGCAATTGAGCAGCCAATTTGGAAATGAAAGTCTACATTGATTAATACAGAATATTTATATAGGTTGTGAAATTATTACTTTGTAAATGTAAAGTAAACCCAATTCCACAGAAATACTTCACAATATATTTAAATATCATTTGCAAGTTCTAAAATAACACATCAAAAACAATGAACACATAAAAATGTGCAGAATATTTACGTGAAATGTCTAGTAATATTACTAATGATGCACAATCATTTACCTGAAATGAACTGCAAGTATTTAAGGTTCATAAACCTATAATCAACATTTTTCATGCCCCTTTCTATTGCTGTGATGTCCTCTAACCCCAACCATCAACAATCTCTGAGTACCACAGTCCTTATTGTGCATCCAATAGGTCATTTCGTTAGTTAGTGCTTCTTTCTATTATTTGCAACATTAATTGCACCATGAAAATAGCTTGATGGGCTATTTCAGAAGCCAATAAAATATCAACTGCATTACTTTGCAGTTTGGAGTCATTTGTACATCAGACTGGGTAGAGAGAACAGATGTCCATCTCAATTTCATACTCATTGATCCTGATATGGTTTGTTATGATAATTAATTGGCTTCATCATTACTGATACAATCTTTTTTTTTAAATTCCAGGAGAATTTAATTAACTTTATTAATAAAGATTTGGTTATTTGACTTTCAATACAAAACTGACAAAAATGAAGATAGAGCAGAGATTACAGATGAGGCGTGGAACTGTAATAAAGATACAGATTTTAAATTATTTCAAGCTTCTCATTGAGCTTTGTGTGTCTCTTTCACTGAATGTTAGTTCTGTACTAGGCTCAGGTAGTCACTATGCAGGGTAAATGACAGAGGGTAAATCAATTGAAGCTTTAAATCTGTTGATAGACTTTGGGGGCTGGAAGAGTGTAATTGTGTGTCTTTAGTGTTGTCATTTCCTTCCAGTTTAAGTAGAAAAAGCCTTTTGAAAAACATTGCCTTTATAATCAATCGTCTTACTCGATGCACTGGCAGAACACCACAAAAGATTGGATTAGAGACAAGTATATTTCCTAGAAGGCTAAAACAAAGTCATACAGTTTATTTCATTCAACACAAGTTTCTGCTAATTTAAAATTTAGTCCACAATACAATACAATGAACTTTATTTTTCCGTTAGGAACTTGGGTTTCTGCAGCCATACAACAAAAAGAAACAATTATACAAGACACACAACCAACTCAATTCACACAGACATCCATCACAGTGAGTCTCTTCCTCACTGTGATGGAAGGCAAAGTCTTGTCTCTCCCCTGCTCTCCATCCTCTCCCGATGTTAAAGGCCCCGGCGGGCGATGGCAAGTCCCGCGGCCATTAAAGCCGCGCCGGGCGATGTCAGGCGCCGCGGGAGCTCCGAAAAGCGGTCTCCCACCAGGAACCCGCGAGCTCCCAATGTCACCGTTCCCAGGCCTGCAGCTGGAACCCCCGAAGCCCTGAAGACTGGTCGCAGCCGTGCACCACCACAGCTCCCCACGCTCCTAGGCCGGCCAGCCCCATGATGGCAAGTCCGCATGCTCCGCGACTGGAGCCCCCAGGTCGTTCCGTCTGGAGGCCGCTCCATGGTGCTAGACCCCAACGACAACAGAGACCCAACAGGTAAAAGGATGGGTCTCCCGTGCAGGGAAGAGATTCAAAAGTCCCCCCACCCTCCCACATATACACAGATAAAAACAATTAAAAAAAAATAATATAAAAACAACAGCAAACGGGAGAAAAATACATTTAAAAAAAAGGACAGACGAACTGCAGGGGCCGCACCATTACAGCGCTGCCACAGTGTTATTTATTTGTAACATTGGTTTAATTTAACCTCATTTTAGGATTAGTGTGATAGTGAGATTGGTTCTATATATGTATGGTTTATTTCTGATCTACATTTAATGTATTTTTTCTTCTTTTATTTAGAATTGTATCTTTTTTCCCAGTACTTTGTACCTTTCTCTGGTCGAATCACTTGATCAATACCAGTGCCATGAATTAATCTAAAAATAAAACATTTCAACAGGGAGATTTCATTTCCCTGTAACCAGCTGTGATAAACTGCAAGGGAATGGCTTCTGGACTTGACCTTTAGTTTTAAACAGAAGGTCATATTTCATCAGCAGAGAGCAACCAATAAAACTCAAGTTACAATTTGTGATCTCCCTGCCTCTGGTTACATGGCCATGGTTACAGTTGGCAAATAGTAGCCATGCTAATAATGTAAAGATTGTTGGTCGGACTATTATAGATATGGCACAGCCTAAAATAGACACAAAATGCTCGAGTAACTCAGCGGGACAGGCAGCATCTCTGGATAGAAGGAATGGGTGACGTTTTGGGTCAAGACCCTTCTTCAGACTGAGCCTGTTGCTTCCTACCAGATGTGTTGATCACCTCCAGGAATTGTATTGCACCTGTCGCAGGAATGCCACCAAGTTATCGTTCTGGAGGGGAAGCATTTAATGCAGCTTCACATTGCAACCACAGTAGATTTAAGCACACATAACTGGTCTACATAAACCCAAGTTTGTCTTTGTCTTCACAATATAGTCAGTGTAAATTATAAAGTATCCATGTGCAAATAATTTCATCTTTCAGCTCTGAACAGGACGCCGATATCGCTCTTTAATATCAGCAAGAATTATTAATTCTATCTTCCTCACCCTTCATCTCCGAGTAGTTTTCTGGCTTGCATTTACAGTGCCCTCCATAATGTTTGGGACAAAGACCCTTCATTTATTTATTTGCCTCTGCACTCCACAATTTAAGATTTGTAATAGAAAAAAAATCACATGTGATTAAAGTGCATATTGTCAGATTTTAATAAAGGTAATTTTTATACATTTTGGTTTCATCATGTAGAAATTACAGCAGTGTTTATATATAGTTCCCCCATTTCAGGGTACCATTATGTTTGGGACACAGCAATGTCATGTAAATGAAAGTAGTCATGTTTAGTATTTTATTGCATATCCTTTGCATGCAATGACTGCTTGAAGTCTACGATTCATGGACATCACCCGTTGCTGGTTGTCTTCTCTGGTGATGCTCTGCCAGGCCTGTATTGCAGCCATCTTTAGCTTATATTTCTTTTGGGGATAGTTCCTTCAGTTTTCTCTTCAGCATATAAAAGGGTTCAGCATGCTTAATTGGGTTCAGATTGGGCGATTGACTTGGCCACTCAAGAATTGACCATTTTTTAGCTTTGAAGAACTCCTTTGTTGCCTTAGCAGTGTGTTTGGGATCATGTTTGGGAATGAACCGCCGGCCAATTAACTTTGAGGCATTTGTTTGAACTTGAGTAGATAGGATGTGTCTATACACTTCAGAATTCATTATGCTACTACCATCAGCGGTTGTAACATCAATGAAGATGAGCCAGTATCTTCAGCAGCCATACATGACCAGGCTATAACAACCCCACCACCGTGTTTCACAGATGAGGTGATATGCTTTGGATCTTGGGCAGTTCCTTCTCTCCTCCATACTTTGCTCTTGCCATCACTCTGATATATGTTAATCTTCATCTCATCTGTCCACAAGACCTTTTTCCAGAACTGTGGTTGCTCTTTTAAGTACTTCTTGGCAAACTGTAATCTGGCCATCCTAATTTTGCAGCTAACCAGTGGTATGCATCTTGCCGTGTAGCCTCTGTATTTCTGTTCATGAAGTCTTCTGTGGACAGTGATCATTGACAAATCCACACCTGAACAGTTTCTGATCTGTCGAACGGGTGTTTGGGGATGTTTCTTTGTTAAAGAGAGAATTCTTCTGTCATCAGCTGCGGAGGTCTTCCTTGGCCTGCCAGACCCTCTGCGATTAGTATGCTCACCAGTGCTCTCTTTCTTCTAACTTATGTTTCAAACAGTTGATTTCGGTAAGCCTGTTTGGCTGATGTCTCTAACAGTTTTATTCTTGTTTCTCAGTCTCATAATGGCTTCTTTGACTTTCATTGGCACAACTTTTGTCCTCATGTTGATAAACAGTAATAAATGTATCCAAAGGTGATGGAAAGACTTGAGGAAAGTCTAGGTGCTTATACCTGCATTAAGGAGACAATTAAACACACGTCAGCAATTACAAACACCTCTGAAGCCATGTGTCCCAAACATTATGGTGCCCTGAAATGGAGGAACTATGTGTAAACACAGCTGTAATTTCTACATGTTGAAACCAAAATGTATAAAAATGGTCATTAATAAAATCTGACAATGTGCCCTTTAACCACATGTGATTTTTTTAAATACAAATCTCAAATTGTGGAGTACAGAGGCAAATAAATAAATGATGGATCTTTGTTCCAAACATTCTGGAGGGCACTGGTAGCTCGTGCCTGCATCAGCATGCCCGCTATCACAACTGCAGTGCAGTTAGGAGAGGTCCAGTCTACATCCTACCTCCACTTTCTGCACTATCCGTAACAATCACTATTCAATGTAAGATGGTGCCTGATGAAGCTGGGCTTAAAAATATTTAAGGATTTAATCGTGAAATTAATTTTATCAGGAGGTAACGGGACCTTCCTTTAATACCAGTCCTACACTATATTTCATAGACACTTTACCATTAACTTCTACCCTGGCCTCAAATTCACTTGAACCATCTCTGGCATTTTTGTCCCCTTTCTTGATCTCTCTGTCTCCTTCACAGGGGTCAGACTATTGACTGATGTCTATTACAAACCTACCGATCCACACAGATATCTGGACTACACTCCCTCCCACTCTGCCTCCTGCCTATTCCCCGCTCTCAATTTCTCCATCTCCGCCGCATCGGCTCCCAAGATGAGGTGTCCCATTCTAGGACATGCAAGATGTCCTTATTCTTTAGTAAATGTGGTTTCCCCCTTCTGTCATAGAGGTATCCCTCACTCGTTCCTCCTCTGTTTATTGTAGTTCTGGTCACGCTCCCCTCCCCTCCCAGGCACAAAAAGGATAGAATTCCCCTGGTCCTGATCTTTCATCCCACCAGTCTCTGCATCAAGCAATCATCCTCTGACATTTCCCAAACCTCCAGCGTGATCCCACCACCAGTCATATCTTCCCATTATTCACCCATTTCTGCCTTTGGCAGAAACCATTCGCTCCACAACTCTCCCAAGTACTTTCCTCCATCTCCCAGGTACTTTCCCCTACAACCACGTAAGATGTAACACCTGTCCCTCTATCTCCTTCCTCACCTCCATCCAGGGACTCCAGACAGAGGATCATGTGTACCTCCTATAACCTCATCTACTGCATCCTGTGGCCTCCTGTACATCAGCGAGACCGAGTGTATACTTGGCAACCGTTTCACCAAACATTCACGCTTGGTCAACCAAGGCTTGCAGGATCTCCCAGTTGCTATAAATGTTTAAGTCCTCTTCCCAATCTCATACTGGTCTTTCTGTCCTGGGCCTCCTCCATTGCCAGAGTGAGGCCACATGGAACTGGAGGAATAACACCTTACATTCCACTTGGGTAGCTTTCAAACCAATGGTATGAACACTGAGTTCTCAAATTTTATATAACTACATAACCCTCCCCCTTCTACCCACATACAACCCCCCCCCCCCTCCCCCCTTTGCCTCCTCCCCTGTGTCTCACTGGATTTCACTCCAGTTTCTCCCCTCCCCCTCCCAACTACATCCTTTCCTCTAGTTTCACAATTCATCACTCTTCAATCTTTTGTCACACACCTTCTGTCTTTTCCTCTCTAGCCTTTGTCCAACCATTTGCCTATCAAACAATCCTTCTCACCACTGATGGCCTATATTTCCTGTCAGGCTTTGTCCTGCACCTCCCATCTTCCACCCCCCCCCCCCCCCCCCCCCCCCCCCCCCCCCCCCCCACCCCCACCACCCACCACCACCATGATCAGTCTGAGAAGGGTTCTTATCAGAAAAATTGCCTATCCATGTTCTCCTGAAACTCTGCCCGACCCACCGAGTTACACCAGCACTATTGTGCTGCTACTTCATCGGTCTACAATGGTTACAAAATCTCCTGGTGGTTTCTGATACTGGAAGTTCCTTAACGTGCTGAAGACTTCTCTGTTTAACTATTTGTCAGGATATTTGCCAAGAACATCCGCCTTGTTGCGAGAAGCAAATGTATTGTGTATTATGTTATGTAATGAATGATTTACTGGCTTTGCTGTGCTCCAAATGCCCTTCAACATTCCAGTTCTGAAAGATACACCAGCACTGGTGGAATTTGAACACTAATGTTGCAGTCACTGATGTAGCCCAGCCTGAAAATGTCACAGCATGAACTGTAAATGCTGGCCTGAATTGAATTAATTGAATTGAATTGAATTTATTTGTCATTCAAAAAAATTTGAACAAAATGTCATCACCATACAGTCATAACAATAAAAAGCAAACAAAACACACACTTACATAAATTTAACATAAACATCCATCACAGTGACTCTCCTCCAGGCACCTCCTCACTGTGATGGAAGGTAAAAATCTCTTCCTTGTTTTTCTCCTGCAGTCACAAATGACACAAAAAAAGTTTCATGCCCAGATGGTGCCTTCATCCTGCTCACCAGGATCTACAGCTGGCAGTTACACCATCGGGTTCTTATAACATTCCCGGATGTAGCTGGTGTGATTTAAATAACTCCAGACTGAATGTGTGCCTAACAGTCATATTGATTTTTTAAAAACCTGCTCTTCAAGTCCGCTATCAGAGTTCAGGTCAATTCCTTCATTCTCTTGCCATCCTCCAGGTGGAGCAGGGCACCAGGGTGAACAACCTTCCTTTCCACCCACCCACCCCAGTCGTTCCATTGCCCTGCCACTTGATTTACCATAGCTGCGAGTAACTGTAGGGGAGTTCATAATATGTTCCCCTGCCTTTGCCCCAGAAATGATCTTGAGGTTAGTTGCCACAAAAGGGAAGTCAGATAAAATGTAAAGAAAACAGCAGCGATTGGCCTCTGGGCATGAAGATGTCCATGCCAGCCGACCCTATCAAAACAGACTCAGGATTCATTTGAAATCATGTAATTATTTAGCGCGTGATCAAATATTGCAAAATTATTTTACTACCGAAAGGAAAGTTATATACTAATATTATTTGCTGATGGCTGCAATATGTGATGAAGTGGATTATTGGAATGAGCGACAGAGGCCAAATTGAAACACAGGTCAATAACTGAGTGCTTTAATCAACTGCAACTTGCTGATTGCAGAACAGAACCTCGCCAGGTCACATAATCCTGACAGTAACTGACACTCTCACAGAATGGCATTTCAATTCAGCAACTGGTAGACAGTTTGTTCTTTTAGTTCCTCAACATTTAGCTGATCTGAACATTTGAAAGACTTCCTTTGTTTGGTTTCTGCTTTTTAGGACCTTGGTATATGTACAGGAATGTAACGTAATTTACTGGCCATTTTGGTAGGGGCTCTAAAGGATGTTCTGCTTCAAGTTAATGACTGTTAGGCAAAGCAATAACTTTTTACCGAGACACAATCAAAAAGACTTTCCATTCAAGAATGTAAGTAAAAATCTGCAATAAGTTCAAGAAAATCAATTTTGGCAATTCTCAGGTCAGGCAGCAAAGGAATTCAAAATTGGTACTAATTAACTAACTGCTTATTAACCAAGGCACACTACTTATGGAATGAGAATCTGAGGCCCCCATCTAATGGAAATGGGGCAGTGTGTTTCTAAAATGAAGGCTGTGATTTAACACATTGTTCCCACTGTTGTTGAAAGCTTCTTCTCCATGCTGATGCTGCACAGTTACAGTACCAGCCTGGTCAGATAATCAGCATATGTACACTCATCCCCTTCTGCCATTTCAGATCAAAGGGAGCATGCACTCCCATTCTATATCCACAGTAAGGTTTGTGGTGCTATTGCAGGGGAAAGGAGGAGTAAGTATATTCCCTCAAGTTCTGCAAAAGTATGCCTGGTCATAACCAACTCGAGATTGAAGCCACTAATGGGCCTAATGTGCTCTGATACAAAGCACAGGAGTCTCACATCAGTGAGTTAGTGCAGAGACATTTTACTCTATTTGGGTTGATTACCACCCTCAACCTTATCCATTAAAGTACTTGGTAGGAAATGACCTAAAGTTTAAAGAGGCTTTGGTGACCAATTATATTGGTTATTGGAGAGGCTGCAAGTGACTCTGCTCGTTAAGCAATGTGATTGATGCTCCCTCCCAATAGCAAACAGAAGAATAACAAATAACAGTGACATTAGACAAGGTTTGTCCAAGGTTTGCAAGTACTACAAAGCTGTGTTCAACTTTCCCTTTTCCCTTAGTGTGAAACCAGGTCCTTTGGCCCAACTGCAATGTTGTCATCTGCAACACACAGCAATGGGCCCAGCACTGAACACAGAGGCACACCACTAGTCACAGACCTCCAGTCCGAAAAACATCGTTCCACCATCACTCTCTGCTTCCTTCCATGAAGCCAATTTTCTATTCATTCAACTATCTCTCCTTGAATCCCATGCGATCTAACCTTCCAGAGCAGTCTACCATGCAAACCTTTTGACTGGAGAGGAAATCTCATGCAAATTGGGAGCTGGGGTATTGTGATTGGAGGGTCCAGGAGGAGTGGCAGAGAGTCCCAAGTGAATGTCCCCCACCCAGAGTGCAGTCACCGCTATCTTACGGAGATCTGATTCTGGGAAATGTTTTCCCCTCCCATGAACATCAAATCAAAGCCCACCAATGCCACCACCACTTCATTATTATCACCGCTCTGTTTAGAGCAAAATCTTTCAACCAGGACATTAAAAGCAATAAACAATGCTCACTAAAGTTAAACAAGTGGTGTCAGCCTTGAATGGCTCTAATGGCTGTCCTAATACACTGACGCATGTGTGAATTACAATTCTAACAGCACCAGAACATGTGGCTGCAGCTGGTAAAATTCTGAGGTGATATATTTTCCACTCTTCTCTTCCCAAACATGAGAGCATAAACATACAGTAGAAACATAGAAACATAGAAAATAGGTGCAGGAGGAGGCCATTAGGCCCTTAGAGCCAGCACCGCCATTCAATATGATCATGGCTGATCATCCAGAATCAGTAGCCCGTTCTTGCCTTCTCCCCATATTTCTTGATTCCATTAGCCCTAAGAGCTCAATCTAACTCTCTCTTGAATAGATAAGTCCCACATCGTTCTGCTGTAAACTCGGCTTTGGCAGTCAGGGCCCCAGCTGGTCGTTGGACAATAACACGCATAAGGAGAAAGAATATGGGATCTGGAGACATGCCAGTAGATTCCTGCTCCATGTTTCATTCCCACACCTCTACGTCAGGGAGGCCCACCCAGCCAGCCCACTTCACCAGCCCACTTCACCAGCCCACTTCACCAGCCCACTTCACCCAGCCCACTGATCAATGAGTGACCACACACTGTCACCCTTGAACCTCTTTCCATACAACGAGCTCAGAACCTCCTGGCAACTACCTGTATTTTCATGAGAGAAGACAACAGCACTGCAGAAGGTTTTAGGGATTAAGTTGAAGTGCATTGTGACACTGTACACCATTTTCTATTGCACTGAAGATGCTAAACTCCAGTCATTAGAGACTGTGAACTCCACAACTCACTCGCCAGTGTTCTAGAAAGTATAGGCACCAAATTCTGCATCAACCACAAGCTAACCCGAAACCAGCATCCGACCTCCTCCCACCACAGCCCCTCCCTCTCCCAGAATCAATAGCAGCTTCTTCTTCGATGTTATCAGACTCTTGCAGACTTCTCTTACTAAGTGTGTAAGAAGGAACTGCAGATGCTGGTTTAAACCGAAGATAAACACAAAAAACTGGAGAAGGGTCTCGACCCGAAACGTCACCCATTCCTTCTCTCCAGAGATGCTGCCTGTCCCGCTAAGTTACTCCAGCTTTTTGTGTCTATTTACTCTTATACTAAGGATATATTCCCAATCTCCCAATCTACCTCGTAGCTGATCAGACATTTTTTTAAAATCTGCACCTTCCCTGTAGATGTCACACTATATTCTTCAATCTTGAGCAAAATTCAAAATACTGGGTAACTCAGCAGGTCAGGTAGTATCTGTGCAGGGAATGGATAGGCGATAGGTTTTTCAATGTATCTCCGTACATGCATTTGTTAATTAATATCAACACAATGGCATGGAGAAGGTTCCTGTATGTCCTCCCCTAGTGCATTTCAAAACACCTTTGAGACCTTTCCCTCAATCCCTCAAAAAACATGGAGACAAGCTCCAGTGTATGAATCACTGGACTCCACACTCTTACTGGAAGTGTATGCAGGAAATTTGCTTTTCAGCAGCACTTAAATGATAAATGAGCATGCCTCCCATTTAGCACTTCCGGACTCATTTAAATCATGATTATCAACAATTAGTCATTAAATCCTTGGTTAAAGTACGCATTAAAACAGGCATGTCTTATTAGCACAGCACACACCTTTGTGCCTTTTTGCACCCTGTCCTCGACACAACCCTAGGAGGCTTTAAAACGCAATTTGCAAAAATCCACAATGTAGCACAGAGGATATGAGAAATTCTGGATGACAGAACACTTACAGTGGTACTAGTGAAATACTCTAAATATCCGTCACATTATTACTGTCAATGTGTTTCCCTTGTTGGGTTATCCTTTGCCTGAATAGCTGCTGGTGTGCTTTTGTCTGTGTTGCTAGGCATTTCTTCCCTACAGTGCAAAATGGAAAATCTACGAGTTAAAAAAAATAAAAGATACTTGCAAACAAGAAAGCTACTTAAAAATCACAAAATTGGTTTAAGGTGCATTTTTTTGTACCTGAATGATTATAATAAAATAGTCCCAGGTTCAATCTAAGATATTTTTCAACCATTTATATTCTATTGTGCATCATCATGTAGCAAACCTGATATGTGTATGATCAGTCACAGGGCATATGTTTGGAACATGTTTCACCATCAGTACATTGCATATTGCAATAGACTCAACTAAAATGTAATCACCGTATCTTCCTAATATTGTGGAGGAATATTTCTCCTTAGGTAATACTGTATGTGATCTTCTTCCAGTAAATCTGTGAGGTGGATGATTTTGTGAATATCTTTCAACAATTATTTAGAAGCATAATTTTCATACATGCCAATATTAATACACTTCAATTGTACTCAATTTAACTTGATCCTTCATTGACATAATGGCCAATTATTGTCCAGCCTAGGTTCAATTTTCTTAGACAGTTCAGATGCCTACATTATCAGTTAGTTGTATTACAGTTGACAGCAATCTTCTGAGACAGTTAATGAGAGCACATCTTTATAGAAGGGGACATTTTCTTCGGGATCAATTGATTTGCAGCACGTTTAAATAGAAATAGTTGATGAGTCTTTAAGATATTTTAGATCAGGTTTGTCAGCTGGACCATTTGAATAGGTTTGCAGGTTTTACTCTAATAGGTATTGGCATCATTGTGCTTGTTGTTAATGGTTTTGAATGATAAGCAAAGACATGTCCAAATTTCTTCACCAACGGCTGAGAAATGCTAACTCTAGGTTGTGAATATAAAGCTACCAAACTGATAAAATATTCCATGATGTAAGAGACAACAGTGTTGGGTCACTGGGCCCTCTGCACAGGTGCTACTAGAATGATTTTTATTTGTATAATGATCATCAAGCCTGTATTCTGCAGGTAAACATTAGACCAAGCTCTCATTTGCCAAGAAGTTGAACACAACAACGATAGTGTACAAGAGTAATAATGAGCATGTACCCTGCACAGACAGTCATTCCCCAAGGAGTCTAGTAAATTTAATTTCCACCCAGCATCTCCAAAGAAAAAGAAACAAAAATAACTATAACTTCAGGCAGATTTTTGAAGACCATTTGGTATATCTGCATAGTTTAGTATACGGTAAAGTGAGTGACTAATAAACAGCATAGGGAATTAATTTGAACAAATCTTTCAGACATAATGCAAAGATCACCATCAATTCCAAAGATTTTTGCTGGACGTGCTTTTCAGCTAAAACACATTGCATCAAATCTTAATTTGAAAAGAAAAGCCAAAACCCTACTCACCACCACAAAGTTTCTGCATGTATTTATTATGCTTGTAATTATACATAACACAGTAAAAAAATATTTATGGCAATAAATATCACAGCATAATAAATCTCAGTCAGAATTACTTATCAGCCAAAAGGAGACCGATCAAGGAATGCATGGTAAAAATACTTTGCAAATTAGAATACTCCCAGATTAGGTTTATGGTGGGAACAGCCTTCACTGCTGTGCCAACTTTTATCTAACTCGATACAGTGTGCCTGGATTGTCGGTAAAGTATGAGTTTCTGAATACAAATATCACAAAACACAATCCACTGATGTTTAATTGAATCACTAAAATTGTAGCAATCCAATATTCTCACTAAAGCCAAGAATAAAGCAGTGCTTGCTGCCAGTAGTTTATAAACATTCAGCTGCATCATCAAGCTTCCCTTGCATCTGTTACTCCTGTTCATAATCGCAATTGCTGTGTTGCCAGGCAGCTGAGCACTGGCTTCAATGCCCAACAGACACCAATTATGCAAATATCACCAGGGACAAGATTATTCATATTCAGCTGTTGATGCTTCAGTCACATCTGCTCATCGATTTTGCAAATTTATGCTGATTCAGTTATAGCCTTTTGAGTCATTAGTACGCCTGAAATCCTATCTAACTGGCATGCTCTCCATTTTCACTCCTGTCACGTACGCTTATGAAATAAGGGAAGCTTTGACAAGTAGAACAATAATTGCATTCTGTGAAGGTATGACTGGATCAAAATCCTTCTGAAGCATTTTCCTTGACCTTCTCCTCAGTTGATTCACCTATTATAACATAGGGTGATTCAGCAATGCAGGGATAGAGTGGGTGGATGCAAGGCTGAGACAAACTCTCCTCACACCAGCAGCTATTGCCCTGATTTCCTACCCTGGGTCTAATCTGCACAGCCTTGTGAGAGACTCCAGTTTGGTATTAAAACATCATTGAATCCCTACACTCAGGTACACCACTGCAAAGACCCAAAAAGCTGGAGTAACTCAGCGGGTCAGACAGCATCTCTGGAGAAAAGGAATAGACCCTTCTTCAGACCCGACCCAAATTCCTTTTCTCCAGAGATGCTGTCTGACCCACTGAGTTACTGCAGCTTTTTGTGTCTATCTTCAGTTTAAACCAGCATCTGCAGTTCTATCCCACACACTCCACTGCAAATATCGGATTGAGCTAATGGACATGAGAAAGGAGAAATCGCTATTTTCTTGCCGTATCTTAGAGGAACCTACCCGATCCAACCTGAGTCTTACAATTGACTTACATTTTTCAGCCTCAATTGGACTTGTCCTGCCCATCCTTGAAAAAGACATGGCAGGAAAGATTATGTATGTCCTCCATTAAGAAAACTGAATTAGCTATAATAAAGATATACTGTCATATGTTGGAAACACTCATCAAATCAAGATTGGATTAAAAGGCCCTTGTTCTTGTTTATGCCCTAAACAGCTTAGAAGAATGGAAAAACAAGATGGATCAATATAGAGACTTGAAACATTTTTTTTAATCTGGGTTATTATTTAACATAATTTTTTGAGGTACCAGCAGTCAAACATGCCTCGAGCATGACGGGTTTAAAATCTAGGTATGTTATGTGGTGGATGTCTGTGACTCTCCACATCTTACTAAAGGACAAAGTATTGTTATAAAACATAGAACATGAATCCAGGTTAAACTGATTTTATTTACCTGTACATGATCCATACCCTTCTATTCACTGAATTTTCATGTGCCTATATAAGTCTCTTAAACGTCACTATCATATCTGTCTTCACCACTGGCAATGCATTTCAGGCCCCCACTATTCTGTGTAAAAAACATGACCCGCACATCTCCATTAAACTTTCTCTCTCTCACCTTGTAGCTATGCCCTCTAATCTTTGACATTTCCACCCTGGAAAAAAGGTTCTGACCAGCTACTGTATCTATGCCGTTTATCATTTTATATACTTCTATCAAGTCTCCCCTTAACCTCCAACGTTCCAGAGAAAAAATACTGTAATTCAGTATCCCAGCCTGATTTTGATCCTTCTCATTTTGCATATTAGTGGCATAAAGGATGCTTGAGGTTTCTATTGTGTGGCTGGTGCAATCAACTTCTTTCATTTTTCAAATAAGGCATTCCTGATTATGGAATCTTGAAGAACAGCTGCCAAACAATGTTTTCTCTTCCAACCCAATCTCCAATCCACATTGCTGATGATTGTCATTTTCTATCTCAATGAGTTCTAGTCCGTCCTAAATTTTCACCCATGCCCATTCTCCTAAGTTGCTGCCTCTACCTCCCCATTGACCAGTGCAAGTGTCTCCTGGTCTGATTTCTTCAATCTCTCCACCCGCCCCCAACCCAAGGCTAACTTTAATAGTCATCCACTTTTCTCCTGCAGGTTGTTGTGCCGTTTGATTAAGGAGTTCTGGTCTTCCCTTCTTCCCCAGTACCCTGCCAGTTAATTCCCTTCTTCCCCAGTACACTGCCCAGTACCCTCCATAAACCAACAGACTGGAGGAACTCAACGGGCCAGGCGGCATCTGTGGAAGGAACGGGCAGACAACATTTCAGGTCGGGATAATCTGACTGTTGCTTTCTGCAGCTCAAATGTTTTTTTTAAATATATTTTAATTATTAGAAGCAAATGTACAAGAGTAGAACAAATAGCATATACAATTATACAGTTAATGTACAGCCTCAATTTTTGCTTTTTAGCTTTGAAATAAAGGAAAAGAAAAGAGAAAGAACAAGAGAGAGAAAAAGTGAGAGGTGCAAAGATAGCTCAAATGTTCAAAGGAAATGAGACACAAGGTATAATGAAGAATTTGCTTAAAGTAGCCCATTTTATATTCTGCAGTGAATACTCCTGAGACCTTCACGCATTGAAATTAGGCATGCCGCAATTTTTAGCCTCATAGGTTGTACCATGGACATGCTCCTACATGCATTCATATTTATTTGACAATTTTCTGTAGTATTTTTCTGTTATTTCAAGTAAGACACAACCAGATACAGACATAGATAAGTAACTGGACTAAAATAATGTACGAAGTTGCCAACTGTCAGTGTCTGTTATCTGAAAGATTTATCTGTTCTTGGGAAAGCCCAATGTCACACCCTTTAACCACAGCACCACAGAGGCTGCCATGTGGGGATAACACACGTCAACAAACCAGTGGGTGGACTTCAATGAGCAGTTGAAAAAGAAAGAATTAAACTGCAGCAGCAGTGAACTGTGTTGGGTAACAGCCATGGGAAATCAAGCTTGATATGTTTTTGAAATATACTGAATATTACAAATAAGATGGAAACATAAAAAAATACATTGCAGGGAAGAAACATATCGCCAGCAGAGTCCTAAATCAATGCCCTGATTTTGGAAAAAAATTCTGATCTTTGAATGTAAAAATTAAACCTTGAGCTTTTCTTGTCTCTGTAGTTCAGCTGAATAAGCTGTCTGAGTAATGCTGAGTGAAACCATTCATTGAGAAATACAGTGACAGGCATTCACTTCCACCTCCAGTCCCTGTCACTACTTTCAGCTGAAGTAACAGAGCTCTCCACTGCAATCTTGCAAACATACTGTAATATTTAAAGCAATATTTTGCCTATTTATTCTGTTGCTTTCCTGCTATTTTCCACGATCATGATGTGAGCTGTATTTTAGTGGAATAGAGTGGAACCTAGAGCCATTTATTATTGAGAATGATTCATAAAAGAAGTGGAGGCATAAGAGACCAAATGTACATGGCGCTAAAGAAAAAGCAGATAAAACATTGGGAATTCTGGAAAAAAAAGCGTGGAAGATGTTGGTGGTGGAATCTCAATAAAAGTGGTGGAAAATACATAAGAATAAATGTGCTAGTGTGGTGGTGGGGTGGAAGGTGAGGACATGGGTAACTTCATCCCTATGCTGGTCCAAAGCAGTGGGGGGGGGGGGGGGGGCGCAGAATCTACAAGCATTTGGATACGCATGGACTGGTTAGAGATAGTCAGCACGGCAATGGTAATCCTGACTCACAATTCTAATAGTTTTTTTGAAGAGGTCATTTAAAGGATTGATGAGGGCAGGGCAGTGAATGTTGTCCAAATGGACATAAGCAAGGCTGACAAGATCATGCATAGTAGGTTAGTCTGAAAGGTTAGAATGCATGGAATCCAAGGTGAGCTAGCCAAATGGATTCAAAATTGACTTGGAAGAAGTAGTGAAAGAGTAGTTGTGGAGGATTCTTTTTCTGATTGGAGTCTTGTGGCCAGTGGTGTTCTGCAGGGGTCAGTGACAGTGCAGAAGATCATCTCAGGTTACAACAGATCTAGATCAGTTGGGAAGATGGACCAAAAAATGGCTAATGGAATTAAATTCTGACAATTGTGAAGTGGTGGTCTTTGGTATGTGAAACCTGGACAGGGCTTACACTGTAAATGCTAGAGCTCTGGAGAGTGTTGCAGAACTGTGAGATCTGGGTGTACAGGTGCATAGTTTGCTAAAAAAATAAAGGCAAGTTAGGCAATCGTGAAGACCATGGTGAAGTAATTTGAGTGCTTGCCTACATGGGGAAAGAAAGAAATGTTGGGACAGCATGATGCAGTTGTCAGTGAGGTCACACTTGGGGTACTATGCATGCACTGTTGTCCCAACTAAAGAAGGATGTTATTAAGGTGGAAAGGGTACCAAAGAGATTCACCAGATGCTGGATGCTAGAGTAGCAAAATGCTGGAGTAGCTCAGAGGGACAGGCAGCATCTCTGGAGAGAAGAAATGGGTGACGTTTCAGGTCGAGACCTTTCTTCATCAGGATGTTACTTGGGCTTGTGAGCTTGAGTTATAGGGAGAGGTTGGACTTTTTCATTTGGAACATAGGAGGCTGTATTGATTGAGTGACTTTATTAAGGTGTGCAAGATCATGAGGGGCATGGATAAAGCGAAAGCTCACAATCTTTTTTCCAAGGATAGAGGATTCTAAAATTTGAGGGGAGAGATTAGGAGGGACCTAAGGGTCAAATCTTTCATGCAGAGTGTAGCCTTATTTGGAAAGAGCTGCAGGCGGAAGCTATGGAAGCAGATTCAGTTGTTTGCGTTGGATAAGTTTGCATTTGTTTCATCTTTCTAATATTTTCTTTTATTTCACATTCTTTTGGGTTTTATTTATTACATCTGGCTGGACACATTAAATAATTAAGCCAGGAACTGAAATAATGCTAGGGAAGTTGTCATAAGGGCATAAGGAATAGGAGTAGAATTAGGCCATTCGGCCCATCGTCTACTCCGTCTACATGGCTGATCTACCTCTCACTCCTAACCCAACTCTTGTCAGCACACTTTTAAAGGCATCCCTTTTTCAGGACACCTCTGTCGGAAAGAAAGAGGAGCACCTGGCAGTAACTCTCGCAAACATACTCCACACAGACAGCAACAGAGGTCATAATTAGTCCTGCGTCACTGGACCTGTGATAAAGCAGTCACTGTGCTACCCTATGCAACACAAACAACTGGATACTTTTGCCTAGAAATTAGATGCATCTGCATGTTTTTACAAAACTCACCACATTGAATGGTTTGCACCCATCCCCAGTGAAAGTTCCATTCACTAGGGGAAATTGGACAGTGCAATTTTCCACTCAGAGCCCTAACATTTTCCTTCCTCCATTATTTCACACACATGATGAGTGGGTCATTGTAATTATTATTTAAAGAAAGACATTGGATCAGAAAGTCACGACTTTGTGTCCTTTGTAACAAATTCACAAAGTAACATGCAAATCATCCTGAAATCATCATGATTTATAGTTTCCTCCAGATATCGACCCTATGTTCAATCGAATTCTAGCATGATAATTTTATTAAGAAAAAAAAATCAGTGTTGTAGGCCTGCGCAAAAGTCCAGGCCTGTGAGGGGTAACTTGCCTGGTCCACCTGAACCATACAAGCAGGTCTCAAAGCCCTTGATTTATGGCCATGTTTGCCAGCAAGGAGATATATGAGTTCTGAAGCCACCGGCCGCCCTTCATGTACAGCGGGCAGTAGAGAGATGTTCTCCCCTGAAAAATGTTTGAGCATTTAAAAAGATCTAAAGGCAAATTTTTAGACATCTGTTTTGCCCCTGTTACAGTCCTGGTCACCTTTTCTGTCAGAAATTCAACCACTTGATTTATTTGGACAGCGTTCAATTCTTTCAAAGGCTGCACCCTTCCTATTTCCTCTGCACCTTGGCATATCTATCTCAGCAGATAGGTTATCAAGCTTTCAGATTGCTCAGTAAATTGAACACTAGCTTACATCTTGCTGTTAATGTAAAATAACAGATATTGCCACACAAACTAGCTGTTAAAATATAAATCACCAAACAACAGCCTGCTATTATATGGCTCCTTAAACTAAAGAAATATCCCACAGCACTGTGCAGAGACAAATGTAAACAGATACTGGATTGAGGGGAAGGGAGTAATATCGTGGCTGGTGATTTAAGATGTGATTATAGATATAGGCTTTTAGACTTTAGGAATGGTGAAAAAATCAAAGATGGAGGGGTAGGGGGACACTACTAACAGATCTATGCTGAAATAGGAGACAAAGAAAGGAGGTGCATGATGTAGGAACAGCATGGGTAATATAGACAAAATTATTTGTGCATAAAATTTACAAATATGAATCATGATCATCAGTCATTACTAGACTTCAGAATCTATGAGGATACATGAGGAAAGACTGCTTCGAATAACTACCTTTAGTTAGAATGGCTTTTGATTGCTGTCAACATTTTTACCATGAGGAAAGAACGGCAGACGCTGGTTTAAATCGAAGGTAGACACACAATGCTGGAGTAACTCAGGCTGCATCTCTGGAGAATAGGAATGGGTGACATTTCGGCTCGAGACCCTTCTTCAGACTGATGTCAGGGGAATGGGCGGCACAGAAATAGAATGACAATCTCCGTCTATATCTCTGTCCCACCCACCCCCCTGACATCCGTCTGAAGAAAGGTCTTGACCCGAAACGTTGCCCATTCCTTCTCTCCAGAGATGCTGTCTGTCCTGCTGAGTTACTCCAGCATTTTGTGTCTACCAACATTTTCACCATGTTCTCAGACTCTCAACGTTATTTATTTTCAAACAGTCCATGATATTCCCTTAAATCATGAGTCACGTGAAGAGCGTTGATAGTTTTGGTGCTTTTCACGCTCTCTACTTTTAAGTTGCCAAAGCCAATACTTTTGATTTTATTTGGGGACAAATTCAGTAAAATGTTATATATTTAACTGTTGGCAATAGAAAATGGTAAATGTTTAGGCTGTTCTGTGAAAATCTAATTATCTTTCTTCTCAGAATCCACCATGTAAATGGAAAATAACACAATGTACTCAACCTGATCTTTCAGATGAAAGAAATTATATCGCAAATTACTTCAGGAGAACAAAACATATTTTATGTTTTGATCTAACACAATTTGATCTGTCCAATACAATGAAATGAACACTTAAAACTCTCCAACTATCCCCATGACTTCAATTTAAAATCTATGTCTGATACACATAAGTAGGATTTACTCGAGTAAAGTGTCTTTTGTTGGCCACTTCTCTTCTATTAGGGCTACAGTGGCCTTTGCAACTTCACAGCATGAACCAATAAGCACAGTACTCCATAACAGGAAACACATTATTCAACACAGTTATAAAGCATTATGTTCATTGGCCCATTTAGCACCATTTATAACAAATTTATTTATTTTCCCTTCGCTGAACTAACCTTATTTGTTTGTAAAACAATTGTGATGTTTTCTTGTACGTCTCAGTCTTAAGTCTCAAGTCTTATCTGGCCTGAAAAAGGGTCCCGACCCGAAATGCCACCCATCCATGTACTCCAGAGATGCTGCCGGACCACTGAATTACTCCAGCAGTTTGTGTCTTTTTTTGTAAACCAGCACCTGCAGTTCCTTGTTTCTTCTGTCTTAAGCTCCCTTTCAAGGGGTTTGATTTTTTTCCTCCATAAAGCACCAAAGATATCAGTAAAGCCTTGTTACTAAAAAGCAGATTGAACATTTGAAAAGGGATTGAGATTTCATCGTGTCTGTTTGCAATTTTCATTACAATATTAAAAAAAACATGGAAGGAATATTAGAAAAATAATACTTTGTCCTTAATCGAGCTTTGAGCATAAAACTTACCACTTTTAATATATTCCATTTTAATTTAACTTAGATGTAAAAATTGGTGTGTGATTATTCCAGTCATTGCAGTCATGTATTTTTGACAGATTTCATGACCACATGAGGTAATTCCCAGTCCCATCTTGAGAAAGATATAACGGTCCTGATGGGGGAGTGTGTGTGCATGCAGCTTAGCTGCTGCACGATTAGCTTGTGGGCATCTACTGGCACAACATCTGTCTCCCCTTCTGTTTAACAAATCTGCATTCTGTCACTCACAGCTCTGACTCATTCTGCTTGTGCGTTCGGAGATAATAAAGAAAACTGTGTGAGACTGTTATTTAGCGCTCTTACAAAAAGTTTAATTGACGTATGCTTTTAAGTTAGTTTGAACTGCTTTGGAAGGGTAAGGGCTGCAAAGGTTTTTTTTTAGTAGCTCGAATGAAAGGGAAGGATTGCATTTTTTTCTGGTCATTTTAAGATGATAGTAAGATTAAACGAGAACTTACCATTTGAAGTTTGATCTTGATTTTATGAGGAATTACGATGAGCGATTACGTGAAGAAGGGCCGTCCGTCTGCGTGCGCGTCAATCTTCAAAGCAGCGGTGTTAAATCACATATAAAAAGAAGACCTGAGAATAGTAAGATTGAAGAAACTAGAACTTCCATGTGACCTTGATAGTATGAGGGTGGGAGCGGTGGGCACGTAATCCCTCATCGTAACTCCTCATAAAATCAAGATCAAACTTCAAACTGGTAAGTTCTCGTTTAATCTTACTATTTTACTTCGGAGTCACGTGAGTGACTACGTGAAGATTTCAAAGCTCTGTGATTTTACGCCGGTTACGAATCCACGCGTCACACACTGAATGGATTTACCATGGATGCGTGTAATCATTAAAGCATTCAGACATTACGTAGTTAAGTAAAGACATTGATGCTTTAAATGAAAGAAAAGTTTTTAAAATCTAGTTACCCCTCCCAACCTTGGGGGTAAATTAAGGGACAGAACTTAAAATGGTATGTGCAAACACCCCCAGTCCGGTTATAGGCTAGTTATAAAACCGGTGGACCGTTATTTCATTCGTCCATCCTGCAGCCACTAGGATGTCGTCAAGAGGCACGTCCATTGCTCTTGCTGCCGATGTAGATGCAGCCCTGGTGGAGTGAGATTTAACCATATAAATGTTCATTCTGTTACCGCCATTACCCCCTTTGACCATCTGGAGATGGTTTGAGTTGACACCTTTTGGTGTAGTTTTTTTTTTTTTATGGCTGATGAGGACCGATTGTTCTGAGCCTCTGAGGTTCCCCGTAACTCTCAGATAGTGGTGTTAGTATGTTACCACACACACAACCGTAGGTCCTCTGGATATGCCAAGAACTGGACCTCCATCCCTGGCATTCCTGGCCTGCTATGTTTTATCAGGTTCCTGATTACGAATGTTATGTTGTTCACATTGGTGGTCATGTGGTCCAACCGTAGCTTTTGCAGTGTCTGGACTCTTTGTCAGCATACCACCTTCAGGTTAGTTACAGGCGGTCCCCACTGTCAAAGTAGGGTTTGTACCACGCTCACATCCCATGTGTCCGTGTACCTTGGTCTTAGAGGTATTAAATTGTAAATTCCCTTCATGAATTTTGTTGTAAAGGGGTGCGTTCCTATCGACCCGTGCCCTGCTTCCAGCATCAGATAGGACGAGAGTGCGCCTCTGGCACTATAGATTGCACTATAACTTTGTTTATAGTTATAGTACAGAGTTGATAGGAAACCAAGACATCTGTTATCCGAACTGTGTTGTATTTGTTCGGACAGTCCTATGCCTTGAAATGGCCTCCTCGGAATCTGCAGACCAACAAGTTAATACGTTAATATGATTACTCCCTGTAACTGGGTTCACTAGGAGGTCCCTGCTCTTGGGTACAGCCATAACTGGCTGGACTATAGTTCACAAAAATTTTGGGAACCAGGCTTGAGTAGGCCAATCTGGCACTACCAATATGCCTGTGGCTTAGTCTTGCTTGATTTTGGTCAAGCATCGGTTTGTGAGACAAATTTGCAGAAAGCATACATAAACAATCCTCCCCAATTGAGGGAGAAAGCATCCACTGCCTTTGCTCCTGGATCCTGCTTGCAGGCCACATATCTGGGTAACTGATGGTTTAGTCTAGATGCAAACAGATCAATATCTGGTATGCCAAATTGTGTAGTTATTTCGTTAAATACTGCCTGATTCAACATCCATTTTGTGTTGTTATTAAACATTCATGATCCAGCATCTGTCACCGTGTTATATCTACCTCGTAGATTTCCCAAATATTCCTCTTGATACACCAGTGCCAAATGAGGTTCAACAATCTGTCGTAAGATACAGATTTTACACCACCCTTGTTAATGGATATATGCCACCGCAGTGGTGTTATCAATCTGAATTTGAACAAGCACCGGTTGCATATTGCTACAGAAACCCTTGAGTCCAAATTGTGCCCCCAACAATTCTGGGTAATTGATTTCATGTGTTGGGGAATTACAGACTCCTGCTCATTCCATCGGGCCCCACAGCTCTAGACTGTGTTAGTGGCTCCCCATCCTTAGCCGCTTGCATAGGTCTGAAGAACCCTCGATGGCTTTCAAGCAAAATTTACCTTGAGCTTTCTCACGTTCGTTATCCACCATAGTTATTCAACAATGGCCTCTGCTGGCAATCCATAGTTTTGCCAATTTGGCCTGCATGTAATCTGAGTGTTCGTTCCTTTGCTCGCTGTAAATTCTGGTAATGCAAAGGCCCATACGTACTGCTGGAAATGCAGTTACTATTTGCCAATTACACTCGCTGTTTGCCTGATAGATGGCTGGTATTTGACTATCAGGTCATAGCAGGCTTGATTAATATAGTCGTTTGCCCCTAGGCAAAGTCACCAACATATTTACTGTTTTTGATAGTAAATTCTAGGTAATCAATTACCCTTGTAGGTGTCAATTTTGATTTAACTGGATGGATGAGGTAACCAATTCTATCAAACACGGTTTTGGTTTGCTTTGACTGATGCTTCTGCCAATTCTTGGTGACTACAAAATGAAATTGTCCAAATATGCCATTACTATGTGGATCTGAGACCTTTGTAGACCCAGAATTGGTTTCTGTAGTTTTGTCAATAGTCTAGAAGCTGATGTCAACCCATTTGGCAGATCCATGCCATCCAGTTAAACTTCAAATAGCTCCTGTTCTTAGTGAACAGACACCGAATAGTATGCATCTTTGAGGTCGATGCATGCCATGTGACCATTTTATAGGAAGCTCCTATAAAACAGTAGTTAGACCGTAACAAAAATTTACTGTTTCTAAAAGTCTGTACTGCACAAATGAGTTAAACCTGGATGAAGTGACATCTTCCATCTGTCACATGTCCTGAATGGCAATCCTGCCCAAAAATACTGGGCCTGCCTTGAAGACAACTCCAGTCCAAGTTCCAAGTCTGCTTGGAACCTATGTATGTTGTGCAGTAAAAATAATCACATGTTATTATCTGTTTTTTAAAACCAGTTCTGAAAATTCATGTTATTGTCATTTTGAAGAAGAACACAAGAGTAAATTATCAACATGTATCTGGTCCACAATCCCTTGTTTCAGTAAACCCAGACCCACCTACCTCCATGGCTACTGGTGGTCTTGTGGTAAGCCCAAAGGCCCCTGATGCGGATTCCTTTGAGTTTGGGAGTAGGACTGGTAGGGAGTGTGGATTCCCTGTTTCTCCTGACCTCTGCTTGGGTCTGGTCTGAAAACCTCATCATACTGAGCCTGCCTTGTAGGACAATTCTGGCCATTATTTTGAGTCTGCCTTGAAAGACGACTGATCATATTTCCGTGCCCAGCTTTCAAGCTACCACCGGCTTCAGTGAACCGCTTACCCCCTATGGAGGTGTGGGGTGTGTTGTCGCCTACTGACGATTTGCTTGTCGTTGGTACCTTGATTGGTCCGACAGTTTTTGCTTCCTTCTTCTGTTCTTAACTGAAGAGAGGATTCGGCGGCTGATAGCGCTCCCTTGCCGGCATTGTAGCGTGCGGATATTCTGCCAACTGCTGGCTCTTGTGGCCATATGCATGTGCTTCAGTATGTTCATACTTTAAATTCAAGATCAGTTACCTACTGATCACTCACACTCCCCTCCACTGAGAGTGAGATTCGTAGGCAGCCCTGAAAACAGGTGCTGCCGCAGGCCCCTGAGGATACCTGTGCTGACATGGCCCTTCCAATGGACCTAAATGAGGTTCTAGCTTTGGGTCAGACTGAAACGGACCATGAATGCTCCTCTCCTCAGAGCAGGAGACATTTGTGCAGCCTTGAAAACAGGTGCTGCTGCCTGCGGGTTCTCCATAATACCCGGGCTGTCAATAGCTAGATTCCATCCAGTGAAGCACCCAGTGGAACCTGGATGATTGCAGAAGTACTTATTTTCTGTTGTTTGTATGGAAGCTTATTATTCCTTTTATGTCAACATTTTGGTGTTGACTTAAACAGTGCAATATAAGTAAAACTTACTTACTTACTTTCTTTCTTCTGCTTGTCCCTGGGAAGGTTTCCCCCCTTCTTCTTTTGTACTCTGATTCAGAGTGGTTTCATCCATATGTAGATCCCCCTCCAATGGGGAAGACATTGGGCTGCCCCATGTGCGAGGCTCTCGGCACCGGCACTGCTGTAGGCCGAGCTGATACTGCTCCCTCCTTCGGGGCAGATCATTGTTGGAGCAACTTCTCCATAAGTTGCTCCATGTGGGAGAAGTCGTCCTCAGACGCTCTCCGTTGAGGGAGGGTTTGTTAGACTTGCGGGTGGTATTACGTCCCGCAGGACCACCATGGAGCTCCTCCACCCGCACAAAGTCTCCTGCCAATTCTGCTGTCGGCGCTAATGTCGGGAACAAGACCGTCGCCCGCTACTTGGAATGCTGCGGTCTTCGGCAGCCGACAGCCCCGCGGGCCGTCTCCTCGACATCTGGGCTCTGAAACTACAAAAAAGCTTCAAGCCCGAAAGAACGCAGGTAAGTAGTTCAACTTTCCTTACCTGCCCATCCCGACGGCTGGGAGGACACAGTGCCTGCCAGCCCGTCGTGCGTGTTGCGTTCAGACGTAATGACGCGCACGCAGACGGACGGCCCTTCTTCACGTAGTCACTCACATGACTCCGAAGTAAAATAGTATTTTCTCTATTAATCTAAGACATGCATATATAAGTTCATATTCATACCGTCCCAAATAGACACTGGACCAGGTTATGCTGCTGGATATAACTTTCCCACAGTGAGGGGAAATAGAATTAATGGGCCTCAGTCCCACTCTTTATGTGTTAAAGAGGGAACTGCAGATGCTGGAGAATCGAAGGTTACACAGAAAAGCTGGAGAAACTCAGCGGGTGCAGCAGTCTGAGCGAAGGAAATAGGCCACGCCCGAAACGTTGCCTATTTCCTTCGCTCCATAGATGCTGCTGCACCCGCTGAGTTTCTCCAGCTTTTCTGTGTAACCCACTCTTTATGTGGTTTGCTTACATGCAGCTCCAGTAGATGCCCGAAAAAAGGCTGTCTGTCTGCTTTTAAAGAGTTCAGTTTTCAAGAGTTAGATTTCGCTCTTAGGGCTAACAGAATCATGGGATATGAGGGAAAAGCAGGAACGGGGTACTGATTTTAGATTACCAGCCATGATCATATTGAATGGCGGTGCTGGCTCGAAATGCCAAATGGCCTACTCCTGCACCTATTTTCTATGTTCCTACTTTTCTATGTTTAAGGAGGGAGTGGGGTGAAGAGCGGAGGAAATGGATGCCCAAAGGTGAGGATAAAGATGCAAGGCTGAAGAACATAAAAAATCCTTTAATTATTGTCAAAAACTCTTGAATTGGGGCAGCAGAGCAGAAAATATGCAACACTATTCCAGCTACTATTATATGCACACATTTGATCTCAACATATTAATGTGAGAATTAATTCATGAATAGTAATTTATTTGCCTTCAGTAAAGCAGACACTTACTGAAACCAAGCAGTCCTGTGGTTTGCATTCTGCAGGCAGAATATTTATTTCCATAGTATGAAAATAGAGGAGATCTGTGGTAACACTTCAGTATAGATTGTGAGGCAGACAGGCTTGTGGCTGGCCTACACTGAATATGTAACAGATTAATCACAGCTTCAGGTGCTGTAGCCGACATCTTCGCTGAGTGAGATATGACCTTCCACTGCATCAAATATCTGCTTTGATTGATGAACATGAACTGGGCCTTGTCAGTGCCAGCAGAATAGTTTTACGATCCTCACTTTGTCCCTTGGCTTTTGATTAAATATTTCAGTTATAGGGATGCATATTAACGGTTCAATTGTCTGAATAAAATCAAGATGCATTCCAGGGAAAGGTGTAAGTAGACTAATGTTCAATACCAGGATAAATTATATGAGACTGTCTTCCCCCTTTCTGCTGCTTAGATGCAATTTTGTGCAATGGCCGTGGGCAAGTGTAATCCGAAGTAAGTACCTGTACTGTGTACAGTAAGTGTATTATGCACTAACTGACACCAATGAAAATGTGTGAGGGCCCTTGTGATTTATAGCTCGGTTTGCAGCTTTACTCACATCCAGGTGAAACAAACATAATAAAAATGGAACAAAAGAAAAAGTGATGGAGTCATTCAGCGGGTCAGGCTGCATCTGTGGAGGGGAATGATAGGTGACGTCTTGTTTTGGGACATTTCTACTGATTGACTGTAGTATAGGGGAAAATTTAGAAAAGGGTGGAGGGAGCAGGACAAAGGTGGTAATACTTACTGTAGGTGAGGTTGGTTTGAATGGCAGATTAAGTGACAAAGGCTAGATACAATACAATACAATAATACTTTATTAACCAAGTATGTTTT
The DNA here is from genome assembly GCF_028641065.1 of Leucoraja erinaceus. Taxonomy (NCBI): domain Eukaryota; kingdom Metazoa; phylum Chordata; class Chondrichthyes; order Rajiformes; family Rajidae; genus Leucoraja; species Leucoraja erinaceus. Next base: position 30,022,173 of record NC_073387.1, on the reverse strand, counting down.
GCAACATCCGAGGAATTTCATTTGCCAAGTCAGTCATACAAATAAAAAGCAACGGAACACACAAAATGAAAAAGAAACAAATGGTTTCAGTTAAGGAGAGAAGAGAGTGAAATGTAAAGCTTGAGGGGCGATATAGGTGAAAGGGGACAGGGGCAGGGACAGATAAGAGGGGTGGGATAGTGGGAGAAATGGGTGTACATTGGTGGGGGGAGGGTGTTCAAGTAAGAAGGAGGGGATGGAGAGAGGTATATTTTGATATAGGAAAATTCAATTATCATAACTACTGTTCCTCCAATTTGCCTGGCCTCACTCTGGCAATGGAGAAGGGCCAGGGTGGAAAGGTCAGTGTAGGAATGGGAAGGGCAATTAGGATTGCCAGCAAACAGGAGAACCAGCAAGCTTTGTCGGACAGAAAGCAAGTGTTCAGCAAATTGGTTACGTAGTCTACACTTTGTCTCGCCAAAGTAAAAGAGGCCACATCGGGAGCACCAAATGCAGTAGACGAGGTTTAAACAGGTGCAAGTGAACCTCTGTCTCACCTCAAAGGATAGCTGGGGTCCCTGGATGGAAGTGAGGAAGGAACAAAAAATATGTATAATAAAATAATTACCTAAATATGAGTGCATAGAAGTCTGAAGTCTTTAGTGAAACCAAAGACAGTCCATAGTTCATCGTTTAGTTAGTGTTTTATAGCATTCAAGAGTGTGATAGGGTCTAGAACACTGTAAAACATTATCTAAACTAGCTTTTGAACACCATAAAACAGTAAGTGGGAAAAAGATATACCTTCCACCCAATGGTAGAATTGAATTGAGAGCATGACCAGGGTGATGTGTGTCTTTGATGCTGGCTGCCTTTCTGAGATCCCTGTGATGGTGGGGAAGTCTGTCTCTGTGATGGATTAGGTAACAACCACTTTTTGTTGTTTATCCATTTCCCTGCACAGATCCACCTGACCCGCTGAGTTACTCCAGCACTTTGTGTTTTGCTCCACTGCGGTTCTGCCATTTCAGCATGAACCTCCATCTCATTGCGATGGTGCTCGGAGCTTCAAACTGGGCTTTGTGAAAGGTATAAGCTCTGATGCTGCAATTAAACCTGTCAGTGATGTTGTTACTTGGCAAACTGACTCAATCTTGTAAAGCTTCAGTAGCAGTTTGTGGACCTAGATTGACAATTCCACCATCATCACCAAATTGCTGTGTCTCAGATTGGTGCTTCAGATCAGGAGATCTTCCTCCTGGCCATTCCACTTAATTGTTCTCTGGTAACTTCCCTTTATCCAACTCTGTTATAAAGGTAATATTGGTTGAGAACTAGGATTGTTTTATTAAAGCTGTCATGTGGCTCATTGCTTGCCCTCTGGGTTGCAAAAATATTTTTTTTAATTGTTGTTACAACCCAGGCATAGTATACAAAGAGCCAGGCACACTTTGTTTAAGAAGGAACTGCAGATGCTGGAAAATCGAAGGTACACAAAAATGCTGGAGAAACTCAGCGGGTGCAGCCGCATCTATGGAGCGAAGGAAGTAGGCAATGTTTCGAGCCTAAACCCTTCTTCAGACTGATGGTCTTGCACTTTGATGTCCAATTGTGTTCATTCTGCAGTGAATTGCTTTAGAGGTTAAAAATCCAAAGAACATTCCCTGGTGACAATGATAGCAAATAACCTCAGCCATTAAACGTTGTTGAAGATATAGAGTGACTAAATGTGTTCAAGAAGGAACTGCAGATGCTGGAAGATCGAAGGTACACAAAAATGCTGGAGAAACTCAGCGGGTGCAGCAGCATCTATGGAGCAAAGGAAATGGGTGATGTTTCGGGCCGAAACCCTTCTTCAGACTGACTACATGCCCATGTTTGTAGGGTGGGTCTGTGGAAACTCATGGTCGACTGTTACAAGTTTAAGGCATGGACTTGACCACAAGGAACAAAAACATTTAACTTCTGCAAAATTGAATAAGGATAAATGGTCAAGCCCAGAACTGTTACAGTGGCAGGCATTACAAAATAGCAGACCACTCACAGTCTGGTTATTCCATAGGAATGTTTTTAATAGAGCAAACAACATTATTAAAACAAAGGCAAGGGCTTGATACTTAAGAGATGTTGGCAAATCTAGTTTCATTAGTCCTATTTAACACACTGATAGAAAAGTTTCAGCATCATTTCAACCCAATGTGATCAGAGATTGTAAAAAATTGAAATTTGGCCACATGACCAGAGGTCAGGAGGGCCGTCAGGAATACTTATGGGCCGTTCCCACTTAGGCGATTTTTCAGGCAATTGCCTGCGACTGTCAGAGTGGAACACACACAAACACACACACACACCGCTTCCTTCACCAACCCGTTATGCAGGTGGGAGACAGGGCAAGCGGGGGGAGCACTGTCTGAGTGAAATTCACACGGTGCAAAGCCACCGTGATACAGGCACACATTGCGATGAACAGGAAGGTTGGCGCTGTAATTAAGGCGGTAAGCACAGTGTGCGATAAGTCCTTTAAAAGAGGGGGGAGAGGGAGGGGGAGAAGGGGGGAGAAGGAGTGGTGACAACTTTTAAGAAGCCAGACAGCTTTTAAGAAGCCAGAGATACACGGCAGTGAAGCTCAGCGGACATTTAACATTACCGGTCGGTTATCCTTGGTTCTGAAAACTACTGCTTAGGTTTTTTTCCAAATGAGCCAATGAAATTCACTGGTCAGTAACAACCTACAAGAACCAACGAGAACCTTCGACCTCCTGGCAACCTACTAGGGCACGAGAATTCTTGCTACTCTCCATGTCTTAATTCATGTTGAAAAATTTGTGGCGACAATAATGAGGCCACGACTAGTTCCCAGAATGCGACCATGAAGGCGACTCCCCGGCAACCACCCCTGATCATGTGGCGACCATGTGGGGACGGCATAGCCCCTGCAGTCACCTAAAAAGTTGCCTAAATGGGACAGGCCCATTAGTTACTCAGAAAGATCTTTTCAAGCAACTCTCCAACAACAGGGATAATTTACAGTATTCCAGCATGTCTTTGAGATGTGGGAGTAAATTTGGAGCAACTGGGGGAAAGCCATACGATCACAGAAAGAATGTGCAGGCAGCATCGGAGAGATCAGGATTGAATTCAGATCAGTGGAGCTGTGAGGCAACGACACTACCTGCTGCGCCAGAGACACACTGGTAATACGCTTTTGTGGCTGTGCATATTTAGTTCAAGCTGTTTAATACTCAGAATGCAATGTTCAAATGGACATGTAAGATAGCTATTTCTATGGAAGTGGCGTTTACAAATGCACAGGAATTTCAACCTCTATTGACCATTAAATAATAGGATTAATGACCAGTAACATTTAGCTTATTATGGGCTTTCATGCGCTGTTGGCTGGGGCTCTAAAGCTAGCAGTGGGAAACAAACCAGTGGAGTTAGTGCTCATCTGCAATGAGCAGCTGATGACACCAATGTCAGCTTTGCTAATGGAAGGATGTTTTTAAATTCAGCTCAATTGGAGTATCTTTCTGAATCCCATTTGCTTCTGTGCTTTGCCTCATCAATCCCCTGGAATAAGAATAATTCTCATTTGCACGGATGTGCCAAGCGCTGACCTTCTTGGAAGGTGGCGCATTTCACGTGACGTGCACGGGTAGGCCTCTTGCCGTCTCTTCAGACCATACATGGTTTTCGATAAGAATCAACTGCAAAATAACATATCCGTCTCCCTTCCCTTTTAAATTCAACGGGATCAGCAGCGGAGCCAGTGAAACAGTATCTTACATTGTGTGTCTTCAGACAGCTTACATCTTAACATTTGGCACTCATGCACTGTTAATGGCTGAAACAACAGAACAAAACCTGCTCTGTTGTGTCCAATTGTAAAACAACGTTAAAATGCAAAGACTAATTTTATAGCCGAATGTTCTGGTCTCAGCGTAGAACAGTGTTGTGCAATCATCACCCAGCCTGCTCTAAAGCACTTCATGAGTGTCTCAGAGCAATCAGGTTATCCACCATGGATCGCTGTATTCGTTTCAACAAAATTGATATAATTGATATAATTTAATTGCCACACAACGAAGGTCGGTGGAATTTGGGTTGCCAGCAGCGGTACAGTAATAAAGAACACACAACCATAATAAAAATTTTACACAAACATCCACCACAGCATTCATCACTTTGGTGGAAGGCACAGAACTTGGCCAGTCCTCCAATTAATGCATGTTCTCCATTTATAGATACAATTCCCCGAAAAACATTGATTTACATTATATGAATATTCTCAAGCCAAAGAATTAAAGGCTTGGAAATTCAACTTGGCAGAAAAACAATTGTACATTGGTTAGAAGTGCATGTGTGCGTGGCTTTGTCCAACATTTGAAGTTGGTGCCAGCTCACCTTTACCGTAATTCGAGGGCAGCTGAGGTTGCCATCACTATGCACATTCGCTGCTTGGGAAATTTAACTTAAAGCCAAACAGTGAATCTAAAATAGGTGTCCTGGTTACACACCTTACATTCCCTTATCTATGTATCTCCGTCTCCCCTGACATCAGTCAGAAGAAGGGTCTCGACCCAAAACATCACCCATTCCTTCTCTTCAAAGATGCTGCCTGTCCCGCTGAGTTACTCCAGCTTGTTGTGTCCATCTTCGGTTTAAACCAGCATCTGCAGTCCCTTCCTACACTATCTAAAATGGGAGGCGTGCATGGCCCATTTCACGTGTGAAAATACAATTGCATGAACTTGAGAAATGGTCTGGGTGCGGTCAGGTGGAGGGAGATCTTGTTCCTTGAAGGGGCAGAAGGTCCTCCCAATCTATAGGCACTGCTTGTAAGATCTTTAGAATAGGTAGATAATTGCAGAGCCTGGCATTTGGTGATCTGTAATTAGGTTTAATATTAGATATAAGCGGAAAGGAATTGTTGAATTTGTTTTTATTCTGTTTTTGATATTGATATTCATTCTTGCAATGCGTTGTAGGTACGACTTCTAAAGCTGCACTGAAGCATAATCATTGGAGGTGCTATGACTGGTTGCCATTTTATGTACTTTACCGTACAGGGATCAAGTACACCTGACCAATGCTTGTGGATCCTTTACTGCATGTTTTTTCACCTGGGGCGCCACACGATTGACAGCCCCGCCAACAGTCTGTCTGTTTTTTCGTCTTTTAAAAAAAATTAGTGTGTGTTTAAAGTTTGTGTAAATGTTCTCTGGTTTGTTTTATGTAGGGGGAGGGGTGGGGGAAACCTTTTTTCAGTTTCTTACCTGCCTGAGATGCGATTACTTTCCGGATCGTGACTACGGTCACTCTGCAGCCTACCATCGATGGAGCTGGAGGCCTCCTTGGACTGACCTTGGGCCCCACCGCACGGCGTGGACTTAACATCGGAATCGGAATCCCTTGCCTGGGATTACTCCAACCGCGGCCTGCGGACTTTACATCGGGAGCTCACAGTCTTGGGAGAGGCCGTGGGTATCGGGAGCTCCAACGAACGCAGAGGCTCGACCAGCACCGAAGCGGGGTTCAATCGTCCAGCATGGGGGAGCTGACATCCCCCGATGTGAGAGCTGATCGCCCCGACGCGGAGGGTCAAAACGCCGCCGACTACGGGAGTCAAGAGTGTCCCGTCAATGGAGGCTCGAGGCCTCCAACCGCAGAAGAGCAAAGGGAAGAGATTGAACTTTTTTTCACCTTCCATGTGGAGGAGTCACTGTGATTGATGTTTATGTTAAAATGCGTTTTGTGTGTTCTATTGCTTTTTATTTGTATGACTGACTTGGCAAATGAAATTCCTCGTATGTTGCAAAACATACTTGGCTAACAAAGTTTTATTGTGATTGTGATTTTGATATATTCCATGTAGGGATGTGCACTTTGCAGGCTGAGTCGGCATTTAATTACCCATCCCTAGTTGCCCTTGAGAAGGTGCAATGAGCTACCTTGACATGCTGCAGTCCTTGAGATGTGCACATTGACTTGATCACATGTCAATCTAACCACACATTTACCTCTTCGGACTTAACAAAAAGCTGGAGTCATTTCATGTTGGACCACCTTACTTGCGAGGTAGATTAGATCCAGAAGATGCCCAAGATAATTAAGTTAAAAACATTTTTCACATGCTCCAGAAATGAAGAATGGAAGAATGATTCTAAGACTCACTTGATCTGAGCGAGTAGCTTCCTGTTGTCATGGCTACCATGCCACGTCTTACAGCACAGCAAGCAAAATGGAAAACTTCCCAATAACCCCAGTGGGTTTCAGACTCACATCATTGCACATTCACTCAACGGTGGCTCACAGTTGATATCAGAGTCATAGTTTTAATCCACAAAATCACTGATGGCAGATGTAGTAGGATAACTAGGCCAATAATAATTCCGCTTTTAAAGGTATACATATCTGTCTTACAGTAGTGTTATAATTTGCTTTCTAATTAGTGCTTGTCAACCACTGGCACATTCAGTTATGCGATTTGTAGAGACCTAATGACAAGGGGATCCATATTCTATAACATTCACAGGAAGCAGGTATTTCACTTCAACATTAAAACTATTTAAAAATGTGCCTGCCCGACTCCCAATGCAAAGGTTAAAGATAAGCAGGCTTCTAATCAAGATTGTCCATGTGTGAACAAAGGAGTGATGCACTGAAAAGTGACAATGCTGTAAATTGTCTGCAGGTCAGGCAGCATCTGTGGAGAGAGACAGAGTTAATCTTCCTTCATCAGAACTGGAAAAGAGAGAAAGTGAGCATAGCTAATTTGCAGAGGGGGATGAACTACAGACACCAAAACAAATGGCTGTGAAAGGATGGCAAACAAGGGTGCCCAGCTAACACAATTGCTTTTGATGCCATCTAATCAACGGGAGTGAATGTTTGTAAATCACAACTGATTTGTCTGGAGAGTGGTGGAAAGAGAGAGTTACATGAGAGCAATTATAGTGAAAGAAAATAACAATGCTGGAATTGTATGCTGTAGAACTCAAGGGTTTTCAGAAATCTGAAATAAGGGAGAATGCTACAAGAATTCCACAGATCTGGTAGCATCCGTAGACAGAAAAGGTTGGAATTATTTTACAAGTGGATGACCTCCGAGTCCAGTGTGTTTGGTTGTCATATATATTGACAATGGGCCAATTAAATTCATCCCAGCAGCTGCACAACAGGCCTGTAAACACAATTCCCATACGTAATATATAATAAACAATTTAGTCACTCAGGAGACTGCAGATGCTGGAACCTTGAGCACAAACAGAAGTGCTGAAGGTCAAGCAACATACAGGCAACAGAATATTTTCAAGCAAAGGGTGGTAGGTATATGGAACGAGCTGCCAGAGGAGGTAGTTGGGGCAGGGACTATTGCAACTTTTAAGAAACATTTAGATAGGACAGGTTTAGAGGGATATGGGCCAAATGCAGGCAGGTGGGACTAGTGTAGATGGGACATGTTGGCCAGTTTGGGCAAGTTGGGCCAAAGGGGCTGTTTCCACGCTGTAAGACTCTATGACTCTATATGTGGAGGGAAATAGACAGAAGGCATTTTAGGTTGAGACCCAACTTCAGACTGGGAATTGGCCATCGGATGGTTGAAGACTGATACATTAGAATTGGTTATTTCTGACACAAAATGATGATCTAAAATATTTGAACTGTGTGTTAAATCTCAGGGCTGTGACTTGCCTAATTTGAAGGGGGGCCTACTCTTTGAGCTGATATTACACTTCACTGGAACAGTGTAGGAGGCCAGAGGCAGAGAGGACCGAGTGGGATGGATAATTAAAGTGTCAGGTGACTGGACGTTCAGGGTCATCTGCATTGCCTCAATTTCTCTACCTGAAAAGATGGAGGATGGGGAAACCCTCACCCCATCGGAAAAAAAAAGTATCAGTTCAAGAAACATAATTTGCAAGGCTATGTGCAGAGAGCAGGAAAATGGGATTAACCTTGTACCAGTATGAACAAAATAATCCTTCACACAAATGATGCTAGGTCCAGACTTCTGGCTACGCAAAGGGCTGCGATTGTTGGAATACTGATGGAGAATGTGGGAGTACCTGCCTCCTCCACCACTCAGACTGCGCATCCCAAACCAACCATCCTTTGGGTAAAATAATTCCTCCTTAGTTGCCCTTGCAAACCTCTTACTCCTTATCCTCAACTTACTTCCCAAAGTATTAGACACCTCTGATTTTGGTAATATTTCCCACAATTTACCCTAGGTACGCACCTCACAATGCTAACATCATGGATAACTGAGAGGGAGAACAGAAGAGATAAAAAGAGCTGAAAAGAACAGGGATGTAGGATATTACAAAGCAGCTAGATCATGGAAGATTTTAAAGCAATTATTTTTTTTTTAAAAGAGTCTTGGGGCTAATATGCCATGTGTGTTGGGGCCTTAGTATGAGTTATGAATTGGGTGGCAGAAATGTTGATGCATTTGTGCTTAGTGAGGGTGATCTGTGATTGCTGGCTAGGACCACATTAGAATATCATCTATAGACATTACAGTGGCACACAAGCCATGCTTCGGGATATTAATTACTGTGAAAATAATTCATGGGTCACATTTGGAGAACCAGGTGCTCTGATGCAGAGAAAGGATAATATTCAAAACATAATAGAAATTTGTTTCTTACTGTTCATTTTTTAAAGCAGGTTGTCAACATAGTTTTCCTTTTAACAATGTACATCTCAAGGAGATTTTCAACACAACTATTGAATTACATTATCCTTTGCATCTTGATACGGCTCACCTGATTTATTGCAAATGTAATACCACAAACACTCCCACATAGAATTATTTCAATACTGTTGTGATTATATTCATGAGTTTTAAACACATTCGGTTATAGACAGCATAAATAGCTTAAAGCACTTTCCTTTTCATTTGCAAAATGAATTTGCAGAGTCATCAGTTTGATAATTGACATTGAAATGTCAGTTCAATATGTGGGATTTGTTCAGCGTGAAACCAGGTAGTGATACAATGTAGGATGAGATTTTGCTTTTGAAACAGCAATTCCCCAGTGAGATTCCTTTAATATTTAATTTAGAGAACAGCTCCCATATGAAAGCATTGTATGCAGATTTCTTTTCCAACATCTTCAACTGAAATATATTTAATGCAGCTCATTAGAATTGCTTTATAAAATTATATGTAGTCAAACATTTCTGTATTTTCATCGAAAATTACCATTGTATGCCTGAACATAAAGTTGAAATATGTGCAATTTTGTAGGAAAACAGTGATATTCTGACTCTCATTAGAACCAACCCGCACACTTGCAATGCATGTTTGAATGCTAACAGTCATGAATATACATTTGTATGAATAAATACAAATGAGATCAGCAATGATATGGCTTCTGCTGCTAAAGTGGTAGTTCAACCTCATCTGGAGCATAACATTAAACGGCCTGTGGCTGGTGATATGGGAAGGGAATCGAATCTTAGCCAGGCACCTCACTGAATCTTAGCCAGGCACCTAACAACACACTTACCTCAGGGTGTTTATTATGTTGTATTGGATGCCACAACACCGACATCAGGCAAATATGCTGTGTTTGCACAAATATGTCAGAATTCTATAAAAAGTGTTTCTTCGCACCATGAAGTAAAACCATCACCGAGCAACAAAACACAGCCAAAACACTCTTTTAGTTCAGACAACTAAAACACACCAACTAGACCACTTCGAAGCCCAGAGAGTGAAAAGTGCCTAAAGTTAGTACTCTGGTTCCTATTAAGTGACTGCTGAAAAAACAAGACAGGATTGTCTATGGTATATAATTCAGCCCCCACCGCCCACGTCCAAATAGTCCACTTACATTCCCAATATATGTTCAGGCATGAACACACAGCTTGCTTGTGCAGGACTCTGGGTTCAATGAAGCTGTATCTAATTGGGAGTGCACTCCGAAAATGTGGGTTCGTTTTATAGACAAAAACATATTTTTTATATATGTTAAATTAAATTTGTGATTTGGACAGTCAGCACTAAAAAAGAAGTATATATTTGTGTACTGTTCTTCACTATGGGGAGTGGACGCTCTGGACAAAGCTTTTCTTAACAAAAAATGCATGGAAACAGGCTATCTGGTTCAATCATCCACACCAGTGTTTATGCTCCCACCTCCAGCCTTTCCCTATCTATCTTTATCATGTTGAGACTCTGTTCCTTTCTCCACTATATATTTATTTAACCTTCCTTTATCTCCATCTCCCTTACTTGTCTCAGCCAGGTGCACTGACAGCTAGTTCCTCGCTTTCAGCAGACGTTCCTCCTCCATTCCCTCTTTGATTATATCTTACTTCAGGCTTGTTCTTCCCACCAAATAGAACAGTCTCTGGCTTGGAAATATCTTCATACAACTTCAAAGTACTAAAGATGAAATTAACATAGCCAGAGTCCTGTGCTCATTTCTAAGTCCTGTTGTGCCTGTCTGGAAACTCATCATGAATTTTCAGTGGGATTTCCATTTCCTCCACTAGATTACATACATGATCATATAATGCATCACTAGTATGATTTTCCATCTCCCTGCCCTGTTCACTAACAGATATTCCAACAATTATTAATTCAGTTTCTCCTGAATAGTTTCCATTTATAGGGCCAATGCTCACATTTGTCCTCTGATATCTGTGACCTTAGAAAGAGCCTCACAAGTGCTTGGATCAACAACAAAAAACAATTGCTGGAGGAACTCATTAGGTAAGGCAGCATCTGTGATAGTCAACATTTCAGGGTTGAGATGTCTCAGGACTGAGTGTAAAGAGGAAATAACTAGTGTAGAGGAGAGCAGGGTGGTGAGCTAAGGCTGGCAAGTTGGTGGATCCAGGTGAGGAGGTGTTGATGGGCATACAGCCATTTGGGGAGGTGAGGGTGCAAATGACAACAAAGGTTGGGAAGTGTGAAATGGAGACAACAAAGGTCTGAAGATCATTGAATATGATGGGAAAGGAAGGTGATGAGTGAAGGGTGGGATGAGGGATGGATGGTGGCAGATGGGAACAGAAAAGTGAGATTATTGGGGTTCCAGTAGGTGAGGAATCAGGAGGAGAAGGAGCAAGAAATTTGGTGACAGGAGGGCACAGGTATGGAAAGCAGTGGGTGCGCTAGAGAACCTAGGTGTTTCAGAAGGAGTGAGAAAGGACAGAGAGAGTGTGGGTTACCTGTATTGGAAAATTCTCTGTTTATGCATTGAATTAGAGGTGCAGAATAACAGGTGCTGATCCTCTGATTTGCCTTTGACCTCACCGTGGCAGTAAAGGAGACCATTTCGAGCAACCCATTTTAACTCCCCAGCTCATTCAAAATGTGTTAAACATAGAAAAATAGGTGCAGGAGTAGACCATTCAGCCATTTGAGCCAGCACTGACATTCAATATGATCATGGCTGATCATCTAAAATCAGTATCCCGTTCCTGCTTTTTCCCTATATCCCTTAATTTCTTTAGCCCTAAGAGAAAAATCTAACGCCTTCTTGAAAACATCCAGTGGATTGGCCCTCACTGCCTTCTGTGGCAGAGAATTCCATAGATTCACAACTCTCTGGGTGAAGAAGATTTTCCTCAACTCAGTCCTAAATGACCTACCCCTTATTCTTAAACTGTGACGTCCGGTTCTGGGCTCCCCTAACATCGTGAACATTTTTCCTGCATCTAGCCTGTCCAATCCTTTAAGAATTTTATATGTTTCTATTCTATAAGATATCCTCTCATCCTTCTAAATTCCAGTCGACCCATTCTTTCATCATATGTCAGTCCCGCCATCCCGGGAATTAACCTGGTGAACCTACGATGCACTCCCTCAATAACAATAATGTCCTTCCTCAAATTAGGAGACCAAAATTGCACACAGTACTCCAAGTGCAGTCTCACCAGGCCCTGTACAACTGCAGTAGAATCTCCTTGCTCCTAAACTAAAATCCTCTCGCAATGAAGGCCAACATGCCATTAGCTTTCTTCACTGCCTGCTGTACCTGTATGCTTACTTTCAGTGACTGATGTACAAGCACACCCAGGTCTCGTTGCACCTTCCCTTTTCCTAATCTGACACCATTCAGATAATAATCTGCTATCCTGTTCTCGCCACCAAAGTGGATAACCTCACATTTATCCACATTATACCGCATCTGCCATGCATGTGCGCACTCACCCCACCTATCCAAGTCACCCTGCATCCTCATAGCATCCTCATCGCAGCTTACACTGCCACCCAGTTTTGTGTCATCCGCAAACTTGGAGATGTCATATTTAATTCCCTGGTCTAAATCGTTAATATATATTGAAAATAACTGGGGTCCCAGCACCGAACCTTGCAGCATCCCACCAGTCACTGCCTGCCATTCTGAAAAGGACCCATTAATTCCTACTCTTTGCTTCCTGTCTGCCAACCAGTTCTTTATCCATGTCGATACCCTACCCCCAATAACATGTGCTCTAGTTTTGCACACTAAACTCTTGTGTGGGACCTTGTCAAAGGCTTTTTGAAAGTCAAGATACACCACACCAACTTGCCCTCCCTTATCCATTTTACTTGTTACATCCTCAAAAACGTCCAGAAGATTAGTCAAGCATGATTTCATAAACCCTTCATAAATCCATGCTGACTTTGACCGATCCTGTCACTGCTTTCCAAATGCGCTGCTATAACATCATTAACAATCGACTCAAGCATCTTCCGCGCTACTGATGTAAGGCTAACTGGTCTATAATTCCACATTCCTCTCCCCCTCTTTTCTTAAAAAGTGAGGTTACAGTGGCTCCCCTCCAGTCCATAGGAACTGATCCAGTTGAGAGAATACTGGAAAATGATCTCCATTGCATTCACGATTTCTAAGGCCACCTCCTTACCATGTGTGGAAATCCTGGGGGGGGGACAGGGGGACACACGCCCCCCTCCCCCCCATGCTTTGAGAGGTGGAGGACAATCTCCCCCATATTTTGTAATATTTATCAGATGCTTTCTAAGGGCTGAATTGACCCATTCGCGGGGCCTTTAAGCTCCCGGCGCGGCTTAAAATCAAACTGCTGCATCGAGGCGATCGAGGCTCCCGATGTTGAAGCCCCTGCCGGCCGATGAAAGACCCCATGAATGGGCCGATTCAAGCCCCACGATTCGGGGCAGGTGAAGCTGCTGTTGCTGGAGATTGGAGTCGGTCGCCAACCAGGTCAGCTCCCGATGTTACCGTCCACAGGGCCCACGGCCGAAGCCTTGCATGTGTGTGCGCATGGAAATGGTGTCCCCTCCATGTTTTAATAGCGATTTCCGTGACTGTCCTTGAGTACTCTGGAATGCAGACCATCAGGCCCTGGGGGTTTATCTGCCTTCAGTCCTAACAGTTACTGGCGTGTCATATAGTATTTTTCCTTATGGAGATCTCCTTAGCAACATCCTGCTAAGAGCATCTGCTTGGCTACATCTCTGCTTACCTAGCCATAAAATATTTGTCTTACAATACTTATATGAACCTTGCCAATGAAGACTGCTATAGGACTTTGTAACAAACACTGTCAAGGTGATACACAACACTGTTTTAAAACCATTAAAAGGAGTAAAGGCCTCTGTATGCCTACTCTACTAAAACCAATAATTTTTAAGACATCTATTATGTCATCCTTCTGACTAATAGATGCATTTAAATTTATGGAAGGCTTTAATAAACATAACTCTAATGTGACTTCACCTACCTGACAGGGTTACCTCCTTGCAGATCTTGTGTGCCATTTCCAAAGTACCTGCATTCTTTTTATAACTGGTGACCAGAATGATAGCCAAGTGTAGTCTATTTAGTATAATCTTTCTACTTTAAAAAAATTATACCAACTACCTTTTTTTAAAATCAGGATATTTAAACATGCTAATAGGAGTGGCTCTTTCTGTGTCTTCACCGCTGTGCCATCGCAATATTACTCAGCTGTCCAAGATCAGCAACACTATCTGATGTCGAATCCAGCAATAAATTGCAGTTAGACAGTCAAAAGGTGCAGCCTGGGACAAGTGACGGCAAATCAATGTTTCTGTTTGTGTACACACCTGACAGCAATCCGTGCTGAGAAATAGCTAATACCATTTAAATCTGAACTACCAGTTTCAGTTCTAGATGTGGAACAACTGCCGTGACATGGTACTTCATGGGGGAATTTCCATCTTCAACTAACGCTGACAAAGGACTTAAACAACATCAGCCAATGACACCTCCATGTAGAATAGAATAGAATAGTTTCTTTATTGTCATTGTAACATGAACCATGTACAACGAAATTTAAAAATGTCAGCCAGTCAGTGCACCATTCAAACATTTCTAAAAGCTAATGATACATACAAGGTAAAATATTAAAAGATAAACAACTAAAATAAATATCACGAAAATAGCACGCATAAACACCCAGCCCTCCATCCTTCTGTCGATTTCACAGTGTACCACAGTCCCTTAGTATGTCTCGCCCCTGCATTCCTTGGCGGCTACATTTAGTGCTTTTATAGCAGTGGGGTAAAAACTGTTTTTTAGTCTGTTCGTCCTTGTCCTTGTAGGGACTTGGGAGTGCTGGTGCAGGGATTCCCAAAAGGTTAATTTACGTTGAATCGGTAGAAAGGAAGGCAAATACAATGTTTGCATTTATTTCAAGAGGACTAGAATATAAAAAACTGGGATGTAAGACTGAGGATTTATAAGGCACTAGTCAGACTGCATTTGAATTATTGTGAGCAGTTTTGAGCCCCATAGCTGAGGAGGGATGTGCTGGCATTGGAGAGGATACAGAAGAGGGTTTACGTGAATGATAATGGGGATGATTGGGTTAACATATAATGAGCATTTGACACGCTGGACCTGTGCTTGCTGGAGTTTAGTAGGATGAGGGGGGATCTAATTGAAACCTATTGAATTGTGAAAGGCCCAGATAGATTGGATGTGGAGAGGATGTTCCCACAAGTGGGACAGTTTGGGACCTGAGGGCAGCCTCAGAATGAAAAGACGTACCTTTAGATAGGAGATGAGGAGAACTTTCTTTAGTCAGAGGGAGGTGAATCTGTGGAATTCATTGCCATAGATGGCTGTTGTAGGCCAAGTCATTGGGTATTTTTAAAGCGAAGGTTGACATATTCTTGATTAGTAAGGGTGTCAAAGGTTATGGGGAGAAGGCCAGAGAATGGGGTTCAGAGACAAGGATATTCGGCATGATATCAGTAGACTTGACTGGCCGAATAGCCTTATTCTGCTCCCATGACATGAATTTATGAACATGAGCTAAAAGATACAGCTATCAAACGCGACAGCTATTCATTTGTTGCCTATTTTAGAGAGTAATAACCAACCAAGACAGCTGGCTATTATTAAAGAGCAGAACTTGTATTTATATAGAGCCTTTAGTATAATGTAATTGGCAGAAACACAGTAGGGGCTGGCATTTTGGTTAAAAATTTCCCAGCCGCAGAGACAGATTCAGCCTGTGGAAACAGGCCCTTGCCATGCTGCCATTCCCACTGAGCATATGCAATGACCACAAACCCTCAGGGCTACTTTGTACATGACATTTTGGAAGCCAATTGGCCTCTGTCCAAACTCAAGCTGTTTTAGGCAAAGCAAGCAGCTGGCAGCTGGCGAGTGCCAGACATGGGATCAGAAATCAAGTGGGAAAGAATATGGGAAGGGGCTGTGAGTGAAAAAGGTGAGTAAAGGGAAACGGAACTGAAATTCAGGGGAAAGAGAACAGTGGTCGGGAAAAAAGAACAGAATGGAATGGGGCCAAGACAAATGTTGTGGGCCACTTCTCAGAACTTGAATGGATTCAGGCCATCAAGAAAGAAGAAAGAAGAAGAAAGAAAGAAAAAGAAAGAAAAAGAAAGAAAAAGAAAGAAAAAGAAAGAAAAAGAAAGAAAAAGAAAAAAAGGAGGAGGAGGAGGAGGAGGAGGAGGAGGAGGAGGAGGAGGAGGAGGAGAAGGAGAAGGAGAAGGAGAAGGAGAAGGAGAAGGAGAAGGAGAAGGAGAAGGAGAAGGAGGAGAAGGAGGAGAAGGAGAAGAAGGAGAAGAAGGAGAAGGAGAAGAAGAAGAAGAAGAAGAAGAAGAAGAAGAAGAAGAAGAAGAAGAAGAAGAAGCTGCTGCTGCTGCTTAGACACTTAGAACTAAAGGACATATGGTTTCTGGGCAGAGAGTGGAGCGTGGAGGTGGAGGAGTGGGAGAGGGGGGGAGGTGGAGAGGTGGGGGATATTGAGACAGCAGCTTAGCCATGAGTGAATTGAGTGTTTAAGGCTTGATGGACTGAAAAGGTATCTGCTCCTACCTTTCTGTGTTCCTATGTCAAAGGATTTCACAGGAATAATCATCAAACTTACTTTACTGATCTATGAGAATGGGAAGCCAAATATGTGGTGAATTAATTGGGTTTGAAGAAACTTCTAATGGTAGTGAAAGGCAGAGAGCTGAGAGGTTTAGGAAGGGAACTTCAGAGCTCATGACCTAGACAACTGAAAACATGACCAAAAAGGAAAATAATACTGAAAATGTGCAAGATGGCAGTATTGTTGTGCATTATAAATATCAAAGTTGTAGCTTTGGAGGAGAGCACAAAGATGGGGAGAGTAAAAGCATAGAAAGCTCTGTAAACAACAATAGACATTCTTACAAATTGTTCTGAGTAGCCATGACTTTTATGTATATAAAAATAATCTAATAATCAATGTAAATTCAAAGGCCAAGATCACTATTTTAAAAAATGTTAGGACATTGGTGGACTGTGGAAATTATATGATATCCAAAAGCATTTGAGAAACAGATATAAAACCTCGTTAGTTAAGATCAGTACAGTGAGAGTTCAAGATATACATTGAAAAAATGAAATAAACTTACTGAAGTGTGCACATGTGCTGGGCCTTTCCAGAGTGTGCGCATGTGCGGGGTCTCGGGTCAGCGAGGCCTGCGGAATCAGCGATATTTTCCAGACGCTTTGAAATTATGTATTACGAAAATGAGTTGCTTAAAGCTTAAATAAAGTTTAAGTAAATTACGAGTAGCGTAAAAGATTCATTTGCCTCACAACAATTTAAGCAACTCAATCTCAGAATCTAAGCAGTGTGACATCAAGATGGAGAAACTATTGAAACCACAACGCTTGGATCTGGATCCCAACTTACCTACTGCTGCAAAGGAATGGAAGCACTGGCTCCGTACACTAAATAACTTCTTTGATGAGCGTGGCAACAATTTACCAGACTAATCAGGACATTAATAAGCTCTGTCGCTTATGATATATATGATTACATAGAGGAATGTACAACTTATGATACTGCTATTGATGTACTAAGCAGACTCTTCGTTAAGACACCTAACGTAATATTTGCTCTACACCTCCTTGCTACTCGGAAACAAAAACCTGATGAATTACTTGATGAATTTTTACAAGAACTTCAAAGACTTAGTAAAGACTGTGCCTTCAAAGCAGTAACGGCTGATCAATATCGACAGGAATTTATTCGAGACTCTTTTATCAATGGTTTGGCATCACCTTTAATACGACAGAGACTATTAGAAAACAAAACCTTGGATTTACAGTCAACTTACCACCAAGCTTACTCACTAGACTCGGCTCAGAAAAATTCAGATGCTTATGGCTCATCTAATGTGTATTCTGCTGCAACTACTACAAAAGAATCTCACCCAAGTACTAATATGGAGCAAGCTGAAATAATTTTTACTAATAAATGTGCCCTTGCTGCAGCAAATACTTATTCGAAAAGGAAGTGTTACTTTTGCGGGGGTAATATTCATAATAGAGAGATATGTCCTGCTCGAGAGGCAACTTGTAATAGTTGTGGCAAGAAGGAACATTATTCTAGAGTATGCAAGTCCAAAGCAACTACTAAAAGTATGACTGTTGCCATGTGTATACCCTCTTTATGTGCAATTACACCTGCATTACCTCAGAGCTTGTCTCATGCAGCTACAACGGTATCCATCAATGGCCATACACTTAATGTGCTACTTGATTCTGGCAGTTCAGAACGTTTTATAAGTGAACAAGTTGTGTCCCGCCGATTAAATCTAACTATAATTCCTTCAAATAGAGAAATCTCGATGGCTCTGACAACTCACAATACTCAAATTATTGAATCTTGTATTGTAAACTTTGTTCAGAACAAAACTAGTTATAAATCTGTATGTCTTGGTATTCTGAATGATTTGTGTAGCGATATAATTCTAGGTCAGGATTTTCAGAAACAGCACAGATCACTTCAAATAAAGTATGAAGGAACTATGCCTGATCTTGTATTGTCAAAGCCACCAGTATTGTGTGTTTTTCAGCTGCATCTGTTGAACGTCCTTCATTATTCACTAATTTATCCCCTAAGTGCAAGCCAATTGCTACAAAATCAAGACATTTTAGTAACGATGACAGAAACTTTATCAACACAGAAGTAGCTAATCTTTTACGAGAGGGTATCATAGAACCCAGCTCTTCCCCTTAGAGGGCACAAGTTGTCGTGGTTAAGGACCCCTTGGAGAGACATAGAAAGAAACTCTGCATTGATTACTCTCAAACTATAAACCAGTTCACGGTGCTTGATGCAAATCCATTACCTCGTATAGAAGAGATTATCAATACATTAGCTAAGTATAAGATATTCTCTAATTTGACCTAAAAAGTGCTTACTACCAAATTCCTTTGAAAGGATCAGAGAAGAAATACACAGCGTTTGAAGTCAATGGGAAATTATACCACTACTGCAGAGTTCCTTTTGGTGTAACTAATGGCGTGGCTGTTTTTCAGAGAGAGATAGACAAACTTATTAAACAAGAAAACCTTAAAGATACTTTCTCTTATCTTGATAATATAACTATTGCAGGAAAAGACCAAGCTGAACATGACGAAAATGTACAACGGTTTTTAGAAATTGTACATTCTAAAAATCTAACATTAAATGAGGCAAAGTCAATAACATCAGTGTCATCAATTAATATTCTTGGTTATTGGGTTGGAAATTATATAATCAAGCCTGATCCAGAAAGCGCCCACTCCTAGAGATAGCTGTTCCAGCTACATTAAGGGCCTGTCCCACTTGAATGCGATTGCGTGCATTTGGCGCGACCAAATGGAAGTGGAGTACACGCAAAGTTCGCGCTAAGTACGCGCTAAGTTCGCGCGTGACGTCATTTGCGTCATACTTACCAATCAGCTGGGCAGGAGGCGGGCCAACTGAATTTGGACGACGCACAGCGTCGGGTGGTGACGTCATCGCTCAACGCCACACACTAGGCGTACGCCATCAAGACACTGCATACTCCGTCAAGACGCTGCGTACGACCGCAATGTGCCTGCGTGCCGACAGGCCGTTGGCGTGCGAAGATTTCGGACACTATCAAATTTTCGGAGCCCTGCGCGATCTTGGGACCAGCCCCGCAAAACTCCGCACTTCTACGTGGGATCGGCCTCGCGCGGCCATACGGTGCCCGTACGCCTCAAGTGACCACGTTTGGTCGTGCCAAACGCATGCAATCGCCTGCAAGTGGGACAGGCCCTTAAAACTCTCTACGAAGGGTTCTTGGTATGTTTGCATATTAGGCTAAATGGACACCAAATTTTTTTCTGACAAAATTCAAACTTTGATTAGAGCAAAATCTTTCCCCCTTGACGCTACAGCAATTGGTGCCTTTACTTCTTTAAAGAAACAATTAGAATCTGCGACATTACACGCCATCGATGAGGATCTCCCCTTTGTTGTTGAATGTGATGCCTCTGATTTAGCAATAACAGCAACATTAAATTAAGGAGGACGACCAGTGGCTTTCATGTCTCGTACTCTCCAAGGTAGTGAATTGCACTAACCACCCATCGAAAAGGAAGCTACAGCAATTAATGAAGCAGTGAGAAAATTGAGTCATTTCCTTGCTCGCCAGCATTTCACTTTGATAACAGATCAGCGTTCAGTAGCTTTTATACTGGATAATCGGACACGTACGAAGATTACAAACAGTAAAATTCATGAATGGAGGATTGAATTATCAGCATATAATTATTCAATTGAGTACCGCCCAGGTAAGGATAATGTTGCACCGGATACATTAACTCGAGCATTTTGTGCCTCTGTTCATTCTTCTGCACCCACTCTTCTGCACTCACAGGCTGTGTCATCCTGGAGTCACTTGTTTGTTACACTCTGTTCGTTCCAAAAACTTACCTTTCTCTACAGAAGATGTGAAGATGATGTGTGCTTCATGTAGAATCTGTGCTGAATTAAAACCAAGGTTCTTCCGTCCTGAAGAAGGAAGATTGATCAAAACTACTCAACCTATGGAACGTTTGAGAATTGACTTCAAAGGGCCTTTACCATCCTCCTCTCGAAATGTTTATATACTTACCATGGTTGATGAATATGCAAGGTTTCCATTTGCCTTTCCTTGTCCAAATATGTCAGCTGCTATGGTTATCAAATGTTTAGATCAACTGTTTTCATTCTGTGGATTTCCAAGTTACGTACATTCTGATAGGGGCACCTCATTCATGTCAAAAGATTTAAAAGACTACCTTTCTAATAGAGGAATTGCAACTAATAAACATAGAAACATAGAAACATGGAAAATAGGTGCAGGAGTAGGCCATTCGGCCCTTCGAGCCTGCACCGCCATTCAATATGATCATGGCTGATCATCCAACTCAGTATCCTGTACCTGCCTTCTTTCCATACCCCCTGATCCCTTTAGCCACAAGGGCCACATCTAACACCCTCTTAAATATAGCCAATGAACTGGCCTCAACTACCTTCTGTGGCAGAGAGTTCCAGAGATTCACCGCTTTCTGTGTGAAAAATGTTTTTCTCATCTCGGTCCTAAAGGATTTCCCCTTTATCCTTAAACTGTGACCCCTTCTCCTGGACTTCCCCAACATCGGGAACAATCTTCCTGCATCTAGCCTGTCCAACCCCTTAATAATTTTGTAAGTTTCTATAAGATCCCTCCTAAATCTTCTAAATTCTAGCGAGTACAAGCCGAGACTAACCAGTCTTTCTTCATATGAAAGTCTTGACATCCCAGGAATCTGTCTGGTGAACCTTCTCTGTACTCCCTCTATGGCAAGAATGTCTTTCCTCAGATTAGGAGACCAAAACTGTACGCAATACTCCAGATGTGGTCTCACCAAGACCCTGTACAACTGCAGTAGAACCTCCCTGCTCCTATACTCAAATCATTTTGCCATTCACTTTCTTCACTGCCTGCTGCACCTGCATGCCTACTTTCAATGACTGGTGTACCATGACACCCAGGTCTTGTTGCATCTCCCCTTTTCCTAATCGGCCACAATTTAGATAATAGTCTACTTTCCTGTTTTTGCCACCAAAGTGGGTAACCTCACACGTATCCACATTATACTGCATCTGCCATGCATTTGCCCACTCACCCAGCCTATCCAAGTCACCTTGCAGCCTCCTAGCATCCTCCTCACAGCTAACACTGACCCCAGCTTCGTGTCATCTGCAAACTTGGAGATGTTGCAATCAATTCCCTCGTCCAAATCATTAATATATATTGTAAATAGCTGGGGTCCCAGCACTGAGCCTTGCGGTACCCCACTAGTCACTGCCTGCCATTCTTAAAAGGACCCGTTCACTCCTACTCTTTGCTTCCTGTGTGCCAGCCAGTTCTCTATCCACATCAATACTGAAACCCCAATACCATGTGCTTTAAGTTTGTATACTAATCTCTTATGTGGGACCTTGTCGAAAGCCTTCTGAAAGTCCAGATATAACACATCCACTGGTTCTCCCTTATCCACTCTACTAGTTCCATCCTTGAAAAATTCTATAAGATTCGTCAGACATGATTTACCTTTTGTAAATCCATGCTGACTTTGTCCAATGATTTCACCACTTTCGAAATGTGCTGCTATCCCATCTTTAATAACTGACTCTAGCAATTTCCCCACTACCGATGTTAGACTAACTGGTCTGTAATTCCCCATTTTTTCTCTCCCTCCCTTTTTAAAAAATGGGGTTACATTTGCTACCCTTCAATGCTCAGGAACTACTCCAGAATCTAAAGAGTTTTGAAAAATTGTCACTAATGCATCCACTATTTTCTGGGGCTACTTCCTTAAGTACTCTGGGATGCAGCCTATCCAGCTCTGGGGATTTATCGGCCTTTAATCCATTCAATTTACCTAACACCACTTCCCGGCTAACCTGGATTTCACTCAGTTCCTCCATCTCATTTGACTCGCGGTCCCCTGCTATTTCCGGCAGATTATTTATGCCTTCCTTAGTGAAGACGGAATCAAAGTAGTTATTCAATTGGTCTGCCATGTCCTTGTTCCCCATGATCAATTCACCTGTTTCTGACTGCAAGGGACCTACATTTGTTTTAACTAACCAACAACACCATATCATCCTATTGGAAATGGTCAGGTTGAGAGGCATAACGGAATCATTTGGAAAGCAGTGAAACTGGTTTTAAAGTCAAATTACATACCAGATCAGCAGTGGGAGTGTGTTCTGCCAGATGCATTACACTCCATCAGATCTCTACTGTCAACTGCCACCAATACTATTCCGCATGAGCGGTTCTTTAACTTCAAATGGCGTTCTTCTAGTGGTACTTCTCTGCCATCATGGTTGACTAGCCATGTTGCTTCATCTGTATGTCCGATCAATAAGAATGAGCCCTTTTGTTGATGAAGTTGAACTGACTGATGTTAACCCTTCTTATGCAACTATCAAGTATCAGGATGGACGTTAATCAACTGTCTCACTTCGTGACCTTGCACCATGTCCGTCTTCTCCATCAGCTTCATCACTCCTTAATAATATTAATCGAGAACTTCCTACAACACTCCCATCAACCCCTATGGAAACTGCTATAAGTAATTTTAAAATTGAAAATGTAAATAACAATATGAGTGAAGTTGATGACCAAGCAATATATGTACCACCAGCTATTGAAACACCACTATCTCCTGATGCTCCAGTGCTGCAATGGTCATCAAGACGTACTAAACCTCCTGACCATCTCAACTTATAAATAGGAAGGGGAGAATGAAGTGTGCGCATGTGCGGGGCCTTTCCAGAGTGTGCGCATGTGCGGGGACTTGGGTCGGTGAGGCCTGTGGAATCAGCAATATTTTCCAGACGCTTTGAAGTTATGTATTACGGAAATTAGTTGCTTAAAGCTTAAATAAAGTTTAAGTAGATTACGAGTAGCGTAAAAGATTCATTTGCCTCACAACAATTACCAAACATTGTTAAACGATGGGTCCTTTGTCTTAGCAGGAGAGGAAAATATTGAGTGACCCATTCAATTGATCAATTGATCCATGCACAAAATTGTTGCCAATGTGAGGCTTAAAATAAGTTAAATGGTATGGGGAGAGAGCAGGAAAGTTGCATTGACCAACATCTTAGTGAATGCTGGAATAGGTTTGATGTACCAACTGGCCTTCTCTGTCTCCTGTTTCTTTTGTTCTTGTTTATGGGTGCAAAATACATCACAGGAAATGGCACAAACCTCTTGGTTTCGAAGATAAACAATATCTAGAATTTTAATTTCCTCAATGACTACAATCCCTGTAAAATAATAGTCCATGAAGCAAATCACATGCCAAATTTTATCATAAAATGCACGCCAGAAAAAGTCATTGTGCTTTGTCCGACACTTTCAGTATCTTGATCATTTTGGCAAGGAAACATGTTTCCAGATAATCCTCATCATGTGATTCCTGGTGAAAAATATTCATGTGGATATTGGACAAAGATATTTTGACTTGATAAAGCAATTACTTAGAAATTTATATGATTCACGGAAAGATCCTGAAAATTACGGTCTTCTAAATTCCAAGATTTGGGGAAATGGGAATATAAAAGATAAATTCTGCAATGATTTTGTAAAATGTCTTCACACAAGAGGTGATCAGGGCAGCACAGTGACACAGTGGTAGAGTTGCTGTCTTACATCGCCAGGGACCTGAGTTCAATCCTGACTCATGGTGCTGCCGGTACGGAGTTTGTACGTTCTCGCTGTGACCGCTTGGGTTTCCTTCCACACTCCAAAGACATACAGGTTTGTAAGTTAAGTGGTTCTGGATAAAAATTGTAAATTGTCCATAGTGTGTAAGAAAGTGTTAGTGTATGGGGTGATCATTTTTCGGTGAGGACTCGGTGGGCCGAAGATCCTGCTTCCACGCTGTATCTTTAAAGTCTAAAAGTAAAGTTTAAGCTTATCGGGATAGGGAAATTCAGATGAGGCACTGTAATTACTGAAGAAACAACTAGATGTTGCCAAATTTCTCTGTCCTGTTCTGTTAGTAGAACTAAGATGACCTTGTTCAAAGAATTACTTAGAGCACATGAAAATTAACACAACACTTATCTACGTTTAAACATGAATAATTTTATATAAAATATCTCAGCCATAGACAATGTTCTGTTAGAGAGCATTAGAGAGACAAAGTTGTGAGTGGCTTATTGTTAATGCCACGATTGTGACATATTTAAACCCTACAGATCGCAGAAATCAATTACCTTTAAGAAATAATGTTATGGCAGATCAATGTTTAATTAGCTAGATTCACTCACTCATGTAGCACCTGTCATGGTCTCAGGCAGTCCTGAAGCCAATTTTAAAATTGGAGATGTACTTTTCAGTCACAATTTTGGATTTGGTATAGAGAGAAAGAAAAGGAGATAAGATATTAGGTTAAGTGAGTGGGGAAAGGATTGAAGAGGGGAGAAATATTATCTGCCTGGAATGCTGCTGCTGAAGCTCAAAACGCTGTCAAATGATTCCTTCAGAAAGCAAGTGCATAAACAGAGAACTATCCTTTGGCGTAGCCTTGGTGATCCTGTAGTTGAATAACCCTGATGCGTCCTCAAACAGGGAATGACCACTTAGACAACTTACCAGTACATAGAGTCATGGAGTTATACTGCATGAAAATTGGCCCTACAGCCTAACTTGTCCAAGCTGCCAAGATGCCCCATCTACTCTGGTCCCACCTAAACCTTTCATATACATGTACCTGTCCAAATGCTAAATGAATGTTGCTATAGTATCTGTCTCAACTAGCTCTTCTGGTAGCTTGTTCCATATACCCACCATTCCCTGTGTGAAAAAGATGCCCCTCAGGTTTCTATTAAATCTTTCCTCTCTCACCTCAAATCTTTATCCCCAAGTTATTGATTCACCTACACTGGGCAAAAGACTCAATGCATCCACCCTATCTATTCCCCTCATGATCTTATATGCCTCTATAAAATCACCCATCATCCTTCAAGGAATAGTGGCCCAGCCTGTCCAACCTCTCCCTAGAGCTCAGGCCCTCAAGTATTGGCAACATCCTCGTAAATCCTCTCTGCAATTTTTCTAATTAAAAATAGTAAATAAAATGAGTTAGGCAACCCATTTAATTGACATTATCGAGGTTGGTTTAGCTTAATATTCCTGGTGTTGTGTGCTGTGAATTAAAAATAGCCTGACAGGCCCTGAAAACTGGAGCAGGGTTTGCAATGTGTGATTAACTCACTTCCAATCAACTGATACTGACTGCTAATTATTAAGATTGTGTCGGACGTGCGCTTAGGGGAGGCAGAGCCTCACCTGTCATACTCCAATGAAAATAGTTGTTACGAAACGTAAAGAAAAAAAAATAAATAAATAAAATAAATATAAAGATTTTTCCACTGATCTGTGTTATAAATGTCATTTCTGTATGATTCCTATCATTTTTTATAGTCAAAATCGCCAAATTTGCAGAGCTCTGCTGCAAATACAGGGAGAGACAAGAGTTGAGGCAGCGACGAGTTGAGCCTCTCTGATTGCGCAACCCCTCAGAAACTGGATGGAGTGTGGGCAATAAGCGTGTGCCTGTTACTATCCCTCTGTATCTCTCCCTCCACGTTAGCTAGCTCTAGCAAACATTTCAGTGGCTGCAAAAATGGAAAACGTTATCTGAAGGGGCTGTCCTACTTCGGCGATCTAATTGGCGAGGTTAGAAGAGTTAAAAAAAATGACATGTTGAAGACCTCCTTCAACTATGTAGAAGACCTCCTTCGACCTCCTTCGACTATGTTGAAGACCAGCTTCGACTAGCTACGACTAGCTACGACTAACTTTGGGAAAATTGAACACCGAATAGTGGAGAGTGAAGACGACCTCCTTCGATTTCCTTCGACCTCACTTTGACTATGATGAAGACTACCTATGACTACCTTCGACTACCTTCGACTACCCTCGATTACCTACGATTAACATGCCGACCTACTACGACTAAACCTACGAGTAAAAAAAGTATCGATTTTTTCCATGACGACCTTTTTTTACTCGCGGCCATTTTTTAACATATTGATAAAAACGCCGTGACCTAGCTGAGGCCTTGAGTACATGGAGACCACTCTCGAGCATGAAGGAGAGTTACAAAGACCTCCTACGACCTCATGTCAACCATGCTGCGTGTATGAGTCGAGGGCAAACTCGCCGGAACTCGCGGATCAGGTCGCCCAAGTGGGACAGGCACTTAACCTTAAAAAATTCTCAAAATTGGACTTTCAATCTAAACAGGGAGCGATAAAATGTTTGAGCTTAAGGACCTACTTCAAACGAAGGGACAGAAAATAACACGGTCATTTCAAATGGAGCGGTACCAACAAAAAGACTGGCTGTGTAGCCGTGCTATGAAGAATCGCCTTTACTGTTTTCCCAGCCTTCTGTGACTTTAAAAATCTACCAAGGAGCCTTAACAAACATAAAAAATCGACAACTCACATTCAAAGCCAAATTGCTTTAAAAACTTTTGGAACTTCAAGGATAGATGTGGCTTTGAATGAACAGCGGAGATTAACTATCAGCATCCACAATGCTAAGGTAAAGGAAAACAGTGAGATTTTAAAATACCTGATTAATGCGACCTGATTCCAAGCCAAACAGGAATTAGCATTTACAAATAAAGGTGAGCATGCAATATTTTTTGTGTTGAATGAGTATGAATAGTGGAACTCATTTGCCTATAAAACGTGAATCGAATACGTAACTTATCTGTATGTATGTGTTGTAAAGAATGCTGATATAAAATATGAAACATATGGTCGCCTAACCAATAGTCACTGTGCAACCTGCCAATTGAATGGTGAATTGAAGCTACCTCTATCGGGTTCATATGTGTGTAAATCTGTCTCTGATACTAGCCAGTGCCTCCCCAGCCATTAACCTCACCGCACGTCACTGGATTGTGTCACCCAGTCGTCATGCTATTAATATCTGGATAGGGCTAAGAATGGATGCCTAACAATGTGAGATGATAAGACCATAAGTCACAAGAGCAGAATTATGCCATTCAGTCCATTAAGTCTACTCTGCCATTCAAGCTTGGCGGATCTATTTTTCCCTCTCATCCCCATTCTCCTGCCTTCTCCCCATAACCTTTGGCACCCTTACTAATTAAGTTACTAATCTCCATTTTAAAAATACCTATTGACTTGGCCTCCGCATCCATCTCTGACATTTAATTCCACAGATTCAGCACACTTTGCTAAATAAATTCCTTCTTATCTTAATTATAAAGGTGTGTCCTTTTATTGTGAGGCTGTGCCCTCTGGTCCTTGATTCTTCCCCTACTGAAAAAATCTTCTGCATATCCACTCTATATAGGCCATTCATTATTCGGAATGTTTCAATTAGATTCTCCCTCATCGTGAGATTCCCCCATCCCCCCGGAAAAAATGATGGGATGCAGCTCATTCCATATACCCCACACTCTGTGTTTGAAAAAGATGCCCTTCAGGTCTTTAAGTCTCTCCCCTCGCACCTTGTATCAGTTAAAACCAGCATGTATCCTTTAAAAGGAGTGTACACTGTGACTGGAGTATATGCTGATAAGCATTGCAGGACTGAATCTGACTCAGAAAATGTGAAGAGTGGAACAATGTTCTTCTGTCTCCGGATGCTGCCTGCTGCCCTCTAGGTCTCTGCAGTGAGGATGAGATGATCGCCCACCTCCTCTTGGACTCGGATTTGGAGGGGAATGAAGTGGCCCTTGTCAAGGTTCACTACGATTAGCTGCGTAACACCGGATTTCGTGCTCCACAGGCTGTTCCCAGAGGCACACACTGAATCAGACATCAACTCCTGCAGGATGTCTGCAGTGAAAGATGCATTGGTCTGCCTAAAACATGTTGATCTGGCAGTGCAAAGAAATGTCTGTTATGCCAACTGGTTTGTTCCAAGGTGCAGAAAAGTGCGTGCTGAGGGACATACAGAAACTGAGTGCAGCCATTGCAAAGGCTCTGTGGTGAAGGAGTATATTGAACACATAGTACAGCGACCATAGATAAAAATGTACGTCCTGATAGTATTCACTGTGCATGTTATGCATAAAGTATATTGGGGGAGAAAACAACATTCTTATATTACTGGCAGAAGGCGGTTGCTGAGATTTAGCATATTACATTGAAGGCTAGGATTGAGCAGCTGAAATCCTGTCTGCAAATCTCAGCGACCCCTGAACAACACGCTGAAAAGGCTATGGAAGGTGGGGGATATTTTCCTGATGCTTGGATTTCACGAGGGTAGAATCTCAGTCTCCTCTCACACAATTAGCCAAGGCGGGGGACCACAATGCCAAATGCCAGCCCTTACCGACCGCATCCAGCAGCTTTAGGGACAGCTTCTTCCACCCACCTCTATCACAATCGGTATCGAATTCCTCACACATTCAGCATTGATGCACGCCTCACGCTACAGTCTCCTGAGCAGGCACAGCTATATACAAACAGCTTCTCCAAACACAGTCAGCACGCCCAAAACACACTTTATTACTCTGTGCTGGACAAAAGTGATACACAGTCAGATGCTTCACCGACTAATTGGATAGGGCATGTTTGCCTGGACATCCTGACTCCATGGAGAAGATGGGACGAGGCGTTATTTGGACAACCACTGCTGAGGCCATGACTGGGGACAAGGGGTGAAATATAAAGGATGTTTGGCTTCTCCTCCGTCCCAACCTCACCATAACAACAGGCCTGGGTACCAGGGTAGCTTTATAATTCACTCCTGACAATCACGCACCCATTGACATTGATGTGGTGACTCCAGTGTATGGTTATGTTCCCCTGTGTCACCAACAGTGCAATGCAAATGCTGTCAAATGCATTGAGCCATATGAGAAACCCCCCACCCCAGTGCAGCCCTTTCCATCTCCTCACTCTCTAGCAAAAGAGAATGAATTGTTGTCCCCTCTCTATGAATCGAGAGCCTCAGTAACCCTCTCTCACACATTAGAAGGAACAAAGCCCATTGCAGTTCATCGCTATATTAACCTTGATGGCTAATGGTGATAGAGGCTCAGCACTTTGTGAATATAAAGAGGTACAACATCAGGTTTCAGTAAAGGTAGTGGAACAAAGGTGGTCTACACACTGAGGCGAAATTGCACAGAATCTGTCTCGTCACCTGCACTCTCTGGCCTGCTAACCCTATGAACCTCCATGATCTTGGTCCACTAGTACATTGAGTTTGGATGGTGACTGGGGCTCTGTACAATTCATCCTGAAGCCCTGCCCCAACACCACCCTGCCAGTGATCGGCTGCTTGTGCTGAAGGTCGAACTTTCCCCTTGCATTTTAAATCTGTGCCCTCCAGTTTTAGACTCACCTACCTTGAGAAAAAGACTGTGGCTATTCACCTTATCTATGCCTCTCATGATTTTATATACCTTCTGTAAGGTCACCCCGCAGCCTCCTATGCTCCAGAGAAAAATGACCCAGCATATCCAGCCTCTCTATATAACTCAAACACTCCAGGCCAAATAACATCCTCATACAGTAGATATTTTTTGGCATCCTTTCCAGTTAAATTACATCTTTCCTATAGCAGGGTGGCCAAAACTGTACACAGTTCATCAGCAGTCACTCAGGATTGATGACTTGCTTCCATACCAGATTCACCAAGATGACCAATATAGGAGCTGCAGGCTCCTCTGCAGATGGGCCAGAGGATGGGTGGGTACTGAGGTGGTGCAATACCTTTGCTGCTCAGGCAGGGCTTCTGTGTGCTCCCACTGCATGGCCTGAGGTTCTCAGTGCCATCCTAAATGCCTCATCGCCACTTTGAGCATGGACCAGAATTTCCAGTAGACGGTAGGGATGTTGCACGTCAAGGATGTTGGAAGTAAATCTTTGAATCATTCTCTCTGCCTGCATGGTAATCTCTTCCCATGGCAGAGCTCCTCCACCACTCTTGCCCAATCTTTCATGTCTCTCCTTACTTTCCCTGTTACGATATATTTCACAGAGATTGCCGATGAATGTACCCAAGGTGGATGCTACTGGTTTGAACTGAGCGGAAAGTGCCTCCTGCTCCCCCGCAGCACGACACGCCCTGTAGCAGTCTGCAACTTTGAAAATGTTATAGATAAAGCTAAACATGGTGTAGATTCATAGCTGCAAGCAAAAAATAGTGACAAAAATCAGTATCAGTATCAATTTAATACGGCTGCCTGTTTTTCCTCCTGCTGCTCAGCTCTGTTCGGCCCATGTATGTTTTTTAGACAGGCTGATGTTGGTGCCTGAGCATAAAAATAAGTAAACTCAGAATTGCATGCTTATCAATGGCATAATTCGCCCACTCTGTATCATCCAGTGGGTGTTTTCGAGCATGCTCTTTGCCTTGGCAACAGTTCATAAGACAGTGACTTGCAAAAAAAGTGTGCTGTATTCAGCAGTGTATTATAGTATAAGGGCAAGCACCTGAACGTGATCTGAGAATTTGTGCTGAGTATCTTTATACTGTTAAACAGCCAACCTCAACAACTATTATTTTTACAGAGGAATGCTGGCAGTAAATTGTATTCAAGATTAGAACCTTACTACTCCGAAATGAATAATCACACAGGGTTTAATCGCCAGAACTCTCACATGTACTTTTGTAAACAATTCAATATAATTCACAGTTAATAAGATTGACAGAGATACGAGGTCATTGGAAATAACTTTGGATTGAATGCAAAGGCCCTCATAATAGTGTTAAATAACTATCCCATGTATTTAATTATTTTTTCATTCACAATGATTTATTAGCTGCTAGCTGTTATAATGTAGATCTAAATTAGACCTAAAATCACTAATAAATTGCTATAGTTTTTTTATAAGAATCAATCAATTATTTGACTGATGTATCAAGATTTAATAAAGAGAAGCATTTTGTATAAGTGGCACATCAGTTCTGTTTGGGAATATAATCGCCATGGAGAATTTAGCGTCAGGTTAATTTCTACTTACAAAAAATAAGCCATCATGTTGCAAAAGTTAGTTCGGGTTCCATTCTCTGTTTAACAAAGGAGCCTGCAAACTGCCATCACAAGTTATTGTCCGGAAAGTAAGTTGTATTTCTAAACAGCATTTTTGCCTAATTATATCTGTGCAAGAAAGCTTTCCCTATGATTATATATGGATCACTTTCCCGTACATGGCGAGCAACAGCTTCAATTATGAGGGAAAGCGCTTGGTACTTTAGCTTGAGAATTACATTCTTGGTGGTCTTTCCGCAATAGGGTACTACTTAGTGCAGATATGCAGTGTGATACATTTTAGTATCTCGGTGATTCCCCACAATGGTTTCAGCAATCTCAGCACAGCACCAGAGGGACGGCCAGGATAGAAGTCAGGGGCCTTCTTGCAGAGATATGAGGGGAGATGTCCACAGAGACTTACCATTTGGATTTGCCTTCTTCTAAGTAAATTGTGACAGTCATTTTTTTGGAAGCTATGTGACAAGTTTCACTCAATAACGTTTTGCACATGAGTCTTTGCAGGTGGCAGAGAAAGACAAGTTTTAAATGGGGTCCGATAAACAGCACAAGTCCGATCTTTATCACAAATTGACCACTATCTCCCGCTTGTTCCCATCTCTTTGATTGTTGAGGTGGGGGTAACAAACAGTACCGGCGTGGACTCCTCCTTGGGGCATTATGGGGTTGAACCCACCACTTTCTGGTGTTCTTCCTGCTTTTGGGAGCTACTAAACATCCTTGGACCCCGCAGAGTGAAACATTGTGGTGAATGCTCACCTCTGTTCCCTCTTCCAAAATCACATCCATTGACACCCGAGTACTCAATTTTGAAGAGACGAGTAAATCAGCAAGGCCTCAATGATCCCATGGAGCTACTAATTTGAAAAGAGATCCTGCTTGCATAAATCTTGCTAAAACACTCTCCTTGAATTAAAGCACCCATTGAACACACGAGTTGTATCTTTCTTTAGTCATGGAGTCATACAACCAGGAATAGACCCGTCAGTACTAATCCCAGTTTATAGACTAACAACCTGCAGCTTTCTATGCCATACTATTTAAGCTGCTCATTTTAAGCCTGCTTTAAATATTGTGGCGATACTCTCTTGCACCACCTCAGGCAGAGTGTTTCCCGGTTTCAAACAGCGGTGGGTGAAACTCCACCCACCGCCTCCTACCCTTCCTCCTCCACATATAGACATCTCAGTTTGGGGGAAAAGAACTACCAAGAAGTTTGGAGTTCTGGCCATTGACACTGCCAGTCTTTAGAAGATTAATTCAAACTGTGCAAAACTGGCACAGCACACTTAGCACTCATCCCATAATACCAAGGAAACTAGCAAAAAGTTACATTGTGATAGTATTCTTTTCACTTGGTTACTTGGCCTTCCCAAAGCCATTTCCAATGAAAATAAAAGGATCATTCAATTTCCAAAAGGTTACTTGCCGTCAAACCAATTGTGACAGCTTGGACAGAATACAGATTCCTCCTCTCTTCCCTATCTTGAGTGGAATGCTAATTTCTCTAGCTGGAGCCTACTGGTCAGAGTTCTTATCTTTGCTCCAATGTCAAATAGACCAAGCCTGCAATGAAAGGCTGGATGACATTCAACATTTGCCATTTGGATGGGATGGGATTCGTTTCCATGTCGTCCTAATGCCTGGCACCATAAGTGTTGCAATATTCTATTTATTCTCACTGTATTCTGAAACATCATATCGTATGTAATTAGGAACAGACTGACGAGACCATTCCTACAAGCTGCTCAACCTGTGGACCAACTTCAATCTTATCATCCCCTTCCAAGTGCGAGTCTAAAAAAAAGTATGTCCCATCCACGGGGTGGGGGGAGGGGAAGTTTAGCAGATTTGTAAGGGACCAGTCAACACTTTCATGTGTTAGCTTCAAGCTTTTTTTACACTATTGTTGATCCTGACCAAGTTCTCAAAACTACCTATTTGCCCCCAGACGACGAACCTAGATGTCCAAATTACTGTGTAGCGCATTGCATAACTATTATAGCAATCCTTTTAAGACTAAAAGTAGTGTGGTATTACCGTTACTGATATTGGCTGTCTTTTGGTTTGAAGCAAATCCCATGTTCTGAAGATGAGGATAGGGAAAGATTGTTTTCTTTCCTCTGTGGGAGCAGAGCTGCACTGAGACTGCACATGGAACATTGGAAAGGAGCATAGAACAGTAAAGCACTGGACGGCCATTTCAGATCCCACAATGTTCTGTGGCAAAACATGATGCCAAGCTACACTAATCCCTACACCTACTTGTAACCAAACTAATCTCCTACGCCTACTTGTGAACCATTGCCTGCCATCCAGTACCTAACCATAAAACGTCTTATAAGTGCCATTATTGTGCCTGCCTCCACCACCACTCTCCTGGCAGTGCCATTCCATGCACTGATCCACCCTTTGTGTAAAAGGTTATCCTGCAGCTCTTCTCGAAATTTTGCTGCTCTCCCCTTAAAGCTATGTTTTTTCCAATCCTTGATGGTTTCCCCCCTGGCACAAAGTTCTGATTACTGCCTACGCCTATTTATGCCTCATCATAGTAAGATTAAATGAGAACTTACCCTTTTGAAGTTTGCTCGTTATTTTATGAGGAGTACGTGTGAGTTAATACGTGAAGAACCCCGCCAGGACGCATGCGTGTCTCTTCAACAGCAGCGGTGTGAAATCACAGATAACTATAATGACTAAACATAGTACAGATTACAGAAGAGAACGACGATACCAGTTGAGTATATGATCAAGGGTGGGAGCGGAGGGCACCGGATTCCCTCAACTTTACTCCCTCATAAAATAGCGAAAAAACTTCAAACTGGTAAGTTGCTCGTTTAATTTTACTATTTTACTTCGGAGTCACGTGAGTGACTACGTGAAGATGTTTTAGAGCTCTGTGATTCCATGCCGGTGGAAACGAGTCCAATGCATCAACATCTGCCTTTGATTCTGGGGTGAATAGTGGTAACGAAATCATAGACCTCACTCCAATATTGAAAACCAATACGATACATTTATTAACACCAAATTATAAGCCTCTATTTATGGGTTAAAAGTA
Source organism: Leucoraja erinaceus (assembly GCF_028641065.1). Lineage (NCBI taxonomy): Eukaryota > Metazoa > Chordata > Chondrichthyes > Rajiformes > Rajidae > Leucoraja > Leucoraja erinaceus. The sequence goes on along the minus strand of NC_073387.1, from coordinate 29,987,829 downwards.
TATTTACAGAACGGAAATTGTTTTCTGAAATGGTCCCGGTTCAATTACTTGTTTGTTATAAATCGTTGGAAAGTTGTCCCCGCCGTTGACCATCCTGCTGTCCTTGAGGATGTGTCCCCATAGGAACCTCCAACTTCATAGCTGCCCTATGTACTGCAGGCATGACACGAGGGATGGGGTATCTTGGGTGAGTGATATTTTAAACTGTTGAGTGTCTACTCCAGCCTTTATTAGACCTGTTTTTAAGCCATCTCCAGATGGTCTGGACTGTCACTTTTTTGTGTGGCTTTGGTGTAGCTGAGTTAAAGTGGCCTTTCTTTGCCGCTTATGATCTTAGTATACTCCATATATAAGACCAAGTGTGTTTACAATACAGAGCCGTGTCAATCTGTCGGGTAGGCCCTGAAATTCTATTTTTAAGTCCTGCTTGCCCCCCTGTCCTGTTCTGATTTGACTACTTCATTGATGGTGAAAAGTTAAATTTCCGAGGAATTATCATGTTGTCCAGCCTTAGTTTCTGTAGTGACTGGACCCTTTGTGCCGTGACCAAGGCCATCAGCACATGACTTTTTGCATAGTCAGTATCTGTATGGACATCTCGGTAGCTGGAGACCAGTTTCTTAACATGGTCCAGTAAACCATGCTCACCTCCCATATTGGGGATACCTGGCCTCTTTGTGTATTACCATTAAAACTGGCCCCTCATTAGTGTTTTAGTTACCAGGGTGTGAGTCCAACAGGATGCTGCTCCTGGTTGCCTTGCCACAGTATGTGCATAGAGCCCTTTGGGCGCAGTTGATGGCAACGATAAACATCAGCCCTCATCGTAATTGGAGGCTTGTGGCCAGGAATTCCAGAACAGACGGGATTTTTTATAGAATCTGTGGGTGACGGTATTGTTTTGACCGTACATTTTTTTCCTTTCTTGAGGACACCAAGTACTGTTTTTTTTGGTGGCTGTCTGTGGGTGGGCCGCTGAAATATATCCACTGTTCGTCCGTCTCCAGGTTTAGTAGAGGTCTTTCAAAGCTCTACAAATTATAGTGTATATACTTATGACATGGGTGCTTGTCCCTGTTTGGTGCACCAGAAATAGTTCTATGAACCGGATGTGAGGCATGGTTCTAATACCATTTCCGAGTATACACCGGGAACCCTGGTTAGTAGGCCCATCGGGTACCTCAAAAATACCAGACGCATAGTCCTTGCTGTTTTTCCTTATACCCGCCGGATGAGGCGAAAGGAGGAATACATAAATAAACATTCCCCCATGCAGCGAAAATGCATTCTTTGCCGCTGCCCCAGGTATGCTGATAATGTTGGTTGGAACAATGCTATTTCTCTTTCCACCTTTTAGTTCCATTATGGCCTCTGTTGGTGGCTTCATTGGTCTGTCAAAAGACCACCATTAATTTTGAGTGCTCGTATATTTTAGCCCTCTGTAAAATTTCGATAATGTAATGGTCCGAATTGTGGGGCTGGAAACGGCAGCCACTATTTTGCCAATTATTCTTGCTACCGTCTGATGGATGTTTTACTGATGTCAATGATTTTTCTGCAAGGCCTCTATTAATGGGGCTGTAACCTTTTCTTCGCAAAAGTCACTGACATGTGAAACTGAGTTAATGGTGAACCCCATTGTGGTTGAAGACTTTAATTTAGATTTAACTGGATGGATGATAAAACCCCAGTTTTTTCCCAAATAATTGTTTTGTGGCTGTTACCGTTTGTTTAGCCAATTCCAAAGTTTTTCCCACAATAAGTATGTCATCTAGATATGCCCATTAACATGGGTTGTGTTTCCGCAGAAACGCTAGGGCTGTTTCAAAAATTTTAGTGAACAGCCAGAAGGGGCTGATGTTAGATCATTAGGTAGTGACCCTGTACTGGGCAGTACTGACCCCATCCAGTTGAATTTAAAATAACATCTGTGGTCACCTATGATGGGTACTGTATAGTAAGCATCTTTTAAATCGATGCTTGCCATGTGTAGTAAAACTTAGGAAATATCCATTGCTTAGTAGTAAACAAAGGTTTCCATCTTGAAATGAATATATTGTACGAAAGTATTCAAATTAGTCAAATCTATGATGATGCAGCAACCACCATCTTTCTTGTTTTTGATAAAGATGTTGGACACGAATTCCTGTGATTCGTGTTCGGTTTTCTCAATTACTCCTTTTTATAAAGCCACTGTAGTTCACCGTGTGCTTTTGATTTTCGTTGCTGTGAGCACGAACAATTCGGTTAGGTATATGCTGACTGGTAGGGTTATGTTTTCGTATAAATTCTATGTATAACCCTGGATACTGCTTAAAATAATAGTGTCGGTAGTTAACTTATTTCATGCATCCAGATAGAATGTAATCTCCCACCAACCCCAGCTCCCTTCAATTCGTAGGAACCAGACCCACCTACCTCCATTGTTACCAGTGTATGTTTATTACTTTTTCGGTATCCTCCGTGGACTTGAGGCGCCGGTGTCTGGTCTGTGGTTGGGTCGTTTGAGGGTTTGCGCATTTTTTCCGAGGAAGGCCGGTCTGGCCATGCCTTAAAAAAGACCGTGTTGAGTGTAACCTGGACTTCGAGCTTCAAACCAGTTTGTGGTTGTCCCGATGGTGTGTGCGTAGGGGTGCTGTTTCTGGCCGGTAGAGTATTTTTTAGATTTTGCTTTAATGAAGCACCCAGGGTTTAGCCTCTTTCTTGTTACGTTATGGTACCTGTGGGAATAATTTTTGGGCAGTGTGGTCGGGTTGAATGACACTGTACAACCATATCCAATAGGTTTTCTGGCCCCATCGTGCTCACTAGGGGTTCTGTTCTGCAGCACCCCCTCTTCAGAGTCAGCCAGAATTGACCCCAGTACTCCCCTTGATGAGGGAGGGAAACAATAGTGCATCCCTACCAAGCGGTCCTGCTGTCGGATCTACTTAGCTGCCCCCTGTGACTTAGTCTCACATCGCCCGGAGCCTGCCACTACTTTTTTGAGTATTTGCTCCAACCGCCCGCCTCCACCTGGCTCCCGAATGCTCTTGGGCATTGGCCAATCGCGGCTTGTGCTCCCTGTTCCTCAAGCCGATCCAACCGGGCATCCACTGCTCTCCGTCAGTGGCCGCTAGGGCTGCCTCATGAAGCCAGGCTCCAACCGGCCCCAATGCTCACAGGCACTGGGCCGCTCGCTGCTGTTCAAAGTCTGGCTCATCGGATGTCAAAAAGACTGCTGTCATTTTTGCCTATCTCTTTAAAACCGCCCCCGCTGTGGTGTTGATTTGGCCGGTGCGGGAGACGAAGTCGGGCCAGCGTTCCTATTACGGGAGTTGGTGTGCCTTTGCTGCCCCCCCCCTGGCTGGCTGTATGTGGATTTTTTGTTTGTATGGATGTTGCTGCTGGGAGAGAGAATGTTTAGAGTACCGGGGTGAGAGGAAGGATTCTGCCGGTTTTCATTGGGTGGAATTAAAGAACAAACAGACACGCCATCTTCTAGATCTCACAAAATCACCATCTATTACCTCTTGGTTCCCCGTGCCTCCCTGACTCTCAGTTTGAAGAAGGTCCTCGACCCAAACAAGTCACCCTTTCTCCAGAGATGCTGGCTGAACCACTGGGAGTTACTCCAGCCTTTTATGTCCATCTTGTGTTATTATGTCTTGAAGGCCTTTATCATTATTCCAGTATAGGCGTACCTTCCTGCCAAGCCTAACGAGATTCCCGAACGTTGGTTCCGCCCACACTCCAAAGACGACAAGTTTGGTAACTTAATTGAATTGGATAAATGTGTAGAAAATATAAATTATCCCTAAGTGTGTGTTTAGGGTAGTTATTAATGTACGGGGATCGCTGGTCGGTGACATGCTACTCGGGTGCTGAAGGGCTTGTTTTCTGCACTGTACCTATAAACTAATACTAAAACTAAAATAGCCCCTGCAAAGACTGGGAAAATCGTAATACCTTACTCCAGCTTGATCAGATAACTCAGGCCAGAACCCATTAAAGCAACATGGTAGCTTATGACCCATTACATGCAAACCGATACGCCACATATAATTGGATTTGGAACTACAATCTCAAGGCGCCTGCCACTATGATGGAGATTTCTACATTAGCTTTTTCTAAATTGGAATATATTGTCCAATGCACTTACAATTTCCTGTTACATACTATTCATCCTTGCTTTATGTACTTTACCTTTAATTTTGACTTCTTAGTTTTAACTCACACTCCCACACGTATGTTTCTCTTTAGTAGCTTAACATAGAAAGATTATCCTGTGCTCCCATGGAATCCATTTAAATAAAAGCTTAAATCTGGATATGGTCTCAAACCCACAAATTAATCGTTTGAAAAGGACGAAAAATGAAATATAATCACACACTTTTGCAAAGAGGGCCCAAACTACATGAGTTAGATAGTAGGTTGGAATAAGGGAAATAATAGATGGTAAAAGTAAAAACCACATTACGTAAGGCTGTGTGTTAATAGGCTACAGTTGGCGTTTCAAACACCTCCTCTCCTTCAAACCTGTTAACCAGCTCATGGATCTGGGTCTCTGGATATCGCCTTTGCAACTGGACTCCTGACGGTCTCATCAACAGAGCACAAAGGACATGAATTGGAACAATATTTGTTCTCGTGAAAACCATCAAACACAGCTCACGGCTGTGAGCTCTGCTGCTTTGGTTCCTTAGATTAAGGAAAAATTGGTAGGTTGTTACGCATTCTCTTTTGAAACTTCTTACAGGTGTAAACCTGCCAGTGGTCATCACACGTTTTGGAAAGTCGAATGCCCATACGATT